>NW_027361690.1:55277500-55890000 GCF_039654945.1 Dendrobates tinctorius
TGTGGAAAAAATACGAATTTTTTATTTTCACGCCCGGGCGTTGTAAACTTCTGTGAAGCACTGGGGGGGTCAAAGTGCTCACCACACATCTAGATAAGTTCCTTGGGGGGTCTAGTTTACAAAATGGTGTCATTTGTGGGGGGTTTCCACTGTTTAGGTACATTAGGGGCTCTCCAAAGGCAATATCACACCCGCAGACCATTCCATCAAAGTCTGCATTCCAAAACGTCACTACTTCCCTTCCGAGCCCCGACGTGTGCCCATACAGTAGTTTTCTCCCACATATGGGGTATCAGCATACTCAGGACAAATTGGACAACAACTTTTGGGGTCCAATTTCTCCTGGTACCCTTGGGAAAATAAAAAAATGGTGACTAAAAGATCATGTTTGTGGAAAAAATACGAATTTTTTATTTTCACGCCCGGGCGTTGTAAACTTCTGTGAAGCACTGGGGGGGTCAAAGTGCTCACCACACATCTAGATAAGTTCCTTAGGGGGTCTAGTTTCCAAAATGGTGTCTTTTGTGGGGGGTTCCACTGTTTTGGTACATCAGGAGTTTTCCAAACGCGACATGGTGTCCGATCTCAATTCCAGCCAAAAACGTCAAATGGCGCTGCTTCCCTTCCGAGCTCTGCCATGCCCCCAAATAGTGGTTTACCCCCACATGTGGGGTATCAGCGTACTCAGGACAAATTGCACAATAACTTTTAGGGTCCTGTTACCCTTGGAAAAATAAGAATTGAGGGTGAAAAGATCATTTTTGTGGAAAAATTATGATTTTTTAATTGTATGGCTTTATGTTATAAACTTCTGTGAAGCCCATGGGGGTTCAAAGTTCTCACCACACATCTAGATAAGTTCCTTAGGGTGTCTAGTTTCCAAAATGGTGTCATTTGTGGGGGGTTTCCACTGTTTAGGTACATCAGGGGTTTTCCAAACGCGACATGGTGTCCGATCTCAATTCCAGCCAAAAACGTCAAATGGCGCTGCTTCCCTTCCGAGCTCTGCCATGCGCCCAAATAGTGGTTTACCCCCACATGTGGGGTATCAGCGTACTCAGGACAAATTGCACAATAACTTTTAGGGTCCTGTTACCCTTGGAAAAATAAGAATTGAGGGTGAAAAGATCATTTTTGTTGAAAAAATATGATTTTTTAATTGTATGGCTTTATGTTATAAACTTCTGTGAAGCCCATGGGGGTTCAAAGTTCTCACCACACATCTAGATAAGTTCCTTAGGGGGTCTAGTTTCCAAAATGGTGTCATTTGTGGGGGGTTTCCACTGTTTTGGTACATCAGGGGTTTTCCAAACGCGACATGGTGTCCGATCTCAATTCCAGCCAAAAACGTCAAATGGTGCTGCTTCCCTTCCGAGCTCTGCCATGCGCCCAAATAGTGGTTTACCCCCACATGTGGGGTATCAGCGTACTCAGGACAAATTGCACAATAACTTTTAGGGTCCTGTTACCCTTGGGAAAATAAAAATTGGGGTGAAAAGATCATTTTTGTGGAAAAAATATGATTTTTTAATTGTACCGCTGTACGTTATAAACTTCTGTAAAGCCCTTGTGGGTTCAAAGTTCTCACCACATATCTAGATAAGTTCCTTGGGGGGTCTAGTTTCCAAAATGGGGTCACTTGTAGGGGGTTTCCACTGTTTAGGTACATCAGGGACTCTCCAAACGTGACATGGCGTCCAATCTGAATTCCAGCCAATTTTGCATTGAAAAAGTCAAACGGCGCTCCTTCCATTCTGAGCTCTGCCATGCGCCGAAACAGTCGTTCCCCCCCACATATCAGGTATCTGCGTACTCAGGACAAATTGCACAATAACTTTTGCAGTTCAATTTCTCCTGTTACCCTTGGTAAAATAAAAAAAATTGAACCTGAAGTATTTTTTTTATGAAAAAAAGTTAGATGTTCATTTTTTTTTAAATATTCAAAAAAATTCCTGTGATGCACCTAAAGGGTTAATAAACTTCTTGAATGTGGTTTTGAGCACCTTAAGGGGTGCAGTTTTTAGAATGGTGTCATTTTTGTGTATTTTCTATCATATAGACCCCTCAAAGTGGCTTCAAATGTGATGTGGTCCTAAAAATAAAATGGTGTTGTAAAAATGAGAAATCGCTGGTCAACTTTTAACCCTTATAACTTCCTAACAAAAAAAAATTTTGGTTCCAAAATTGTGCTGATGTAAAGTAAACATGTGGGAAATGTTAGTTATCAAGTTTTTTGTGTGCCTTATCTCTGTGATTTAAGGGCATAAAAATTCAAAGTTGGAAAATTGCGAAATTTTCAAAATTTTCGCCAAATTTCCGTTTTTCTCACAAATAAACGCAAGTTATTTGAATGAAATTTTACCACTAACATGAAGTACAATATGTCACGAGAAAACAATGTCAGAATCACCAGGATCCATGGAAGCGTTCGAGAGTTATGACCTCATAAAGGTACAGTGGTCAGAATTGTAAAAATTGGCCCGGTCATGAACGTGCAAACCACCCTTGGGGGTGAAGGGGTTAATAGGGGTGCCCAAACTTTAACATATGACTGTACACTGGAGAATGATATATGGGGCCCATCAGGCTAGACTTCAGGCTAGACATCAGGGTACACGAAGTCATCAGGACACACGAGGTCATCAGGACATCAGGACACACTAATAATCATAATAATAATAAATTTTATTTCTATAGCACCGACATATTCCGCAGCACTTTACATTTCAGAGGTCACACGAGGTCATCAGGACATCAGGATCACCCACAGGACAACAGAGTCACTGGCAGACATCAGACAGGAGTCGTTTGGTTCTGGACATCCAACACAACATGCAGGCACCGCTGCAGTCACCAAGCTCCAGGCTCCAGGCAGCAGTCATCAGGTTCCAGACTGCGGTCGTCAGGCTCCAGGCATCGGACCTAGAAAGGAACTCAAGCGTGATGGTGCTAGAACCGCAGGATTGCTGGGCCTGCATGGTGCTAGCACTGCATGGTAGTCAGAGCACAGGGTAGTAGATGCTCAGCAGGAACACTGGTTACAAGAGACTCAGAGTCACTGGGTGTGAGGCTCCAAACACAGAGGGATTCCAGAAACAACAGCAGACACAGTTCAGACATAGTCAGGTACAGGATAGGTACAGGATCAAGGATTCAAGCCTGGTTACACCGCCTCCAGGCCAGGGCGAATTTAGACGGGTCAGGTACAGGACAGGAACAGGATCATGGATTCAGGCCCAGATATACCGCCTCTGGGGCAGGGTGAGGGAACAGGACAAAGCAGGAATCAAGGCAGGGACTTTGGTATCAAAACAGAGACAGATGAGGTCCAGGAACTCAGACATGAGACACACATGGCAAGGTTCAGGAGCTTTGTGAGCTGTGAGTAGCTCTGGCCCCGCACATAGGGCAGGGTACATTTATAAAGGAGCTGCCCCTCAGCAATGCTGGGGACAGCATTTCAAGTACAAACACTAACCCTGATAAAAGCAGGGGAGGTGTGGCCGCGCAAGCCCTAAGCACACACAGAAACCATTGCAACATAGTCAGTGCAGGAACTGCAGCCTAGAGCACCTGGCATCGTCTGCAAGCCTAGACACACGTGGAAAGTCATGCACCAGCTGCAAATAACCTCGCATCCCGCAGACAGCTTCCACAGCAGCAACCAGAGACCGCACATATGGATGGTCAAGCAGCAGAGCAAAGACCTAACACCACATGTGCAGCTACGCAGCAGAGCAGGGAACTGAGCAGGCTTCATACAGGTAACAGCCAACAGTATCCCAGCTCAATTGGGGGGAAAGGAGCAAAGGGTTAAAGCAAACACATGCATTGTCATGCCGACAAGCAGATACAGACAGAACGGCGTGACACATACACTGGAGCATCATCCATTTGGCCCATCATACACTGGAGCATTCCAAATGGGGGACATCAGACACTGGAGTAGCATTTACGGGGCCCATTATACACTGGAGGATTAGAAATGGGGCCCATTATATATGGAGCATTATTTGGACCCATAACACACTGGAGCATCATCCATGGGGGCCGACATATACTGGAGCATTCCAAATGCGGGACATCAGACTCTGTAGCAGCATTTACGGGGCCCATTATACACTAGAGCATTAGAAATGGGGCCCATTATATAGGGAGCATTTTTTGGGCCCATAAGACAGTGGAGCATCACCCATGGGGACCAACATATACTGTAGCATTATGTGGAGCTCATCATATACTGTATGGACCATTATATGGGACCAATTATTCTGTATGGAGAAATATATGGGGCTCATTATTCTGTATGGCACACTAGGTGGTGGCCATAATACTGTATGGAGTAATATACTGTCCGTTTTTTGAGCTATTGTAGAATTTAAAATAGATGTCAGTCATGTCATGTAAGCAGTGAAGTATTTTGTGAAGTATTTTTCATTGTACTATACCTATATTTCTGTGCTGTATCGGAGCATTATGAATTGTGGTATGTGTTAAAAGGGCGCCCTGACACTTTTTGGCCCAGGGCACACGAAAACCTGGCGCCAGCCCTACCCCCCCACAACTTTAGCCAAATAACCCCCAGTTTTCAATGCGTAACTATTATTATAAAGTAAGTTAAGGTTGACAAGCTTCAGTAAAAAGAATTGATGTCGTTGGCATTGAAATGGGCACTGTAGGTGTGTTTACTGTCCTCCACTCCTTGCCGACTTTGCTTCCCCATTGACTTGCATTGGGTTTCGTGTTTCAGTCGGACCCCGACTTTTCCCTACAGTCGGCCGATTTTGGTCGACACGACTTTTAAGAAAATCGGGTTTCATGAAACCCGACTCGACCCTAAAAAAGGCAAAGTCGCTCATATCTACCCCTAAGTGTTATCTCACTCTTATCACATTGTTTTAAAGTGCTACTGGGGCAACCGCCATGATCTATCAGGTTCGCCACCAGCTCTGTACATTCTTTGTTCCTGTAACAATACCTTTCTTTGTTACTTCCTACAAAAAGGCACTTCAAAAATTCTACACAATCATACATGAAGTCATATCTATACCACAATTCTATCTTATCCTATAATATTATATACATTATAACAGACGGCACTCTATATTTCCTAGTGCTATACAATAGTACAAATATATCAAAACATTCCTATTTTCCCAATAAGACATTATCAATCCTATAAAACATTCCTATCTTACAATAATGTACACTATCATAGCTATCGATATACACTGTTACAATAATTATATACACCATCAATATACATTTCCTATACATGACATAATATTTACAGATATAATAACACTTTTATTAATTACAATGAAAATCAGTAACTATCAATGAGGAATGACGGATACTGTCCCAGCCGGGATATCTTCTAATGTCCTTGTGTTGTGTGGAGGACCTGCTCAAAACCTCCAACGGTGGTCCTGGGTGGGCTGCAGGACATACTGGTCTTCGCACTTAGACCCTGTCTTCGGCCACACCCAATGGGTTTTTGTTCAGGTCTGTGATTTTGTGAAATGATGGATTCTTATTTTTCCTAAAGACACATGTAAAACCAAGAAGGAGCACCTTAATAGGCACTACCTATTTACAAGTGGAGTGTCTGGATCACTCAGGGTGTAAGGACTTGGCCTGCATATCCGTTTATCTGAAATCCTTGCCTTATGTCTGTCGCTCAGTTTCTGCTTTGCCCTTAGTTTAGTTAATTTTTGCCCTCATCCAAGATGGAGTCACGAGCCTCAACGGGGGCCATCTTATTTCCTGTGTTGATCTCTCTAGTTCCTGTCTGCTCTGTATTTAAGGATGCTCTGTATGATTACTCATTGCTTGAGTATACTTGTTCTTGGACTTGTTATCAAGCTGGAAGGACTGCTACCTAGCTCGTCTCTTCGTTACCTTGGGATACCCCGTCTGCCTGTGAATCTTGGTCTCATTGTAAAGACTTGTTTCTTCGGATCAGCTCTGCACCCACCTCCACTTCAAGGACTTTTTCCTTCTAGCAGGCCTGGCCTGCTCTCCAGGTCTCCGGATCTGGCAACTTGGACTTCATACGTCTCCACGGTCTGCACATTTGCTCACTGCGTTATTATCTTCATCTGCTTTTACCCTGCTGTGTCTTATCTGTAAACCTGCTTGATTCTGATAAATACTACAGAACTGAAAACCTATGAGCTCAGGCCTCTTTTCTGATCCACATCACTGACCTCGATTACACGGAGTATATAAAGTTATATTATAACACAGGGTTCATGTTCTTATTATAAATGAAACACTTTGCCAAAACCCACCTGGGGTTAACTATTTACAAAAATTTGCAAAAAGAGTACTGTTCACTTTAATGGGAAAACGTGCAAAATCCGGGTAGTTTATGTACATTAGTGCAAGTCAGTTCAGTTCTCCTGATTAGCATGGCTCCTACTGATCAGAAACATCAGGTTTTGTTCGCTTGCATAGTAGAACTTGGGTGCTGCCACTTGATGGCTGTGCAAGCACAGGACCATTCCTGTCCACAGGCACATTGCATAGCACCAGGATCATGGATTCTACACCCAGTGACTGTGTGGCTGGTGTGCACTGTGTTTGTGGGGGGTGTCAGGGGTTCCATCAGGGTGTCATCAGCTGCAGTAGTGATGTCGTAGCCGGTTACCTGCATTCCTCCGGCGCCGGACTCCTTCCATTGCGACACCGCTGTCAGTTTTGTCTCCAGCTCCTCAACTTCTCCTTCCAGGAGCACCAGGGCAGCTACCGACGACTGGTTGGAGCCTCTATCTTCCTGGCCGGGGGAGCCTCCAGCTCCCACCCTGCGCCCAGCAGGCATCCTCTCACCGCTCGCCATGGTGTCTTTCTGGTTCTCTCTCTTCTCTTCCACTTTTTTCCTGCCGCGGGGCCTCTCTCCGCCCCCCTGGGGTGGTGTCTCTTTTCTTTGCTGCCAGACCAAGCTAGGAGGTGGACCCCTCTGGCTGTCAGCCATGATGCTATCGCATAGAAGTAAAGGCAGTGGGCATTCATATTTTTTGCGCTCTTTCTTGGGTGCCGCCCACGAAGGCACACCTCACTGCATGCCTCGTGGAACCGCCATTATGGCCATCTTTACAGTCAAAATCACAGTTCAATAAATCAGTTCCTTTGCACATTTTAGGTTTAGTATTTCCCAAATCAATCAAATCTTTGGCACACAGGAACCGGTGGTACCGGACTTCGTAATCCTGTTTGTGACGCCAAAATTGGATCACCCCCAGGGCTGAGGGATGTGTGGCGGTGACCCTGTCCATGGCCCTGGGTGGCCAATGTAAAATGGGTGAAATGTAGCTGAATAAAGTTCATAGGTAGATGATTCGTGATGCCACCTGTGGTGTTCGGCAATGAAGGTGTTAAGCCGACGCTGCAGTGCAGATCCTCTGGGACAGATGGTATGATGCAGCAAAAGATGGAATAGCTCTCCACAGGTAAAGCTGTTGTCCCAGGGCAGATGATTAGATGTTAAAGGAGTGGATGATGTAGTATGAGGTAAAGATTGTAGCAATATACTTAATCCAAACAAAGGGAGAAAAAAAAAATATATATATATATCCACCCTAAAGATTTTTTTATATTAGTTTAAGTAGACACACTAGAATCATATACACAAAAGAGACTACTTAAAAATCAGACTATTTCCATAATCATCTTCAAATAGACAATTTTTATTTAATTATAGACACCAACAAGGAATTATTTAAAAATTGTTACAAATTCAATAGAGGAAACAGGTCAGCATACACTGCAAGAATAATAAATCATAACCCAGGCTATATGATATCTCCAAAGGGTTGAAAGACCAATACCATTTTCATCTATGTAAAAGTGCAGTGCTAATGGGCATACTATTTATTACTGAAATACTTCGTCCACACTACTGGAGACATCACATAATATATCAAGTGACACAATATTATCATTAAATATAAGAGGCTCTATAAAGTGCAAAGTGCATTTTTCATATTATGAGAGTAATTTAAGCCATAAGAGTAAGGCCTGTTTCACACTTCCGTTTTTGTGTCCGCCAAACGGATCCGTTTCCGTTTTTTGACGGAAACTGATGCAAACGGATCCGTTTTTTAAAAAACGGATCCGTTTTTTTGACGGATCCGCGGTAACCGTAATGGAAGTCTATGGGACAAAAAAAACGGATCCTGCAAAAAATGGCGGATCCGTTTTTTTACGGAAAACAACGGATTTTGACGGATTTGAAAAAACGGAAGTGTGAAACAGGCCTTAGGGGTTAAATAAACTACCGACCTGGATTCATGCTGTGCATGTGAAAGCTGTGACCTCCCACTCCAACGCGGGGGGGGGGGGGAATAAATAGAATGCACATGAGCACTGCACTTTTACATAGATGATAATGGTATTGGTCTTTCAACCCTTTGGATATATCATATAGCCTGGGTTATGATTTATTACATTCTTGCAGTGTATGCTGACCTGTTTCCTCTATTGAATTTTTAACAATTTTTAAATAATTCCTTGTTGGTGTCTATAATTAAATAAAAATTGTCTATTTGAAGATTATTATGGAAATAGTCTGATTTTTAAATAAAGATTGTAGCAGTGCCGAGTGAGTTGGAGCAGGAAGAAGGCAATGACACAGCTGAGTGCAGTTGCGATAGTTTTACTCAAAGTTCAATTGCATGCAGATGCCCACTTGGTGCTGCGCCCTTCAGGCCAGGAGTCCAGCAAACTTCCCAGACAGAGTACACCTTTCCAGCACTCCCCTCAATATGTAGCTTTCCTGGCCATCTCACTGTGTTGCTTTTCCTGCCTTCTCCTATGCAACACCTCATAGTCAGTGTCCCAGGCTAGCAGCTGCGGATCCTGTTGGATAACGTGCACAGTTCGTTTCCTTGATCCTACTCATTGCTGCCTTTCCAGTGAGATAACTGTGGAAAGTGGCTGTGACCTTTAAAGTAGCCACAGCTGTTGGCTTTGCTAGATAAGTCCTTAGTTCACTCTGCTAGGCTAAGGGGCCGAGTCCCCTCTGCGACCTGATTCCTCCGCCTGATGGCTATCAGCGTGGAACGAGCCCCACCGGTGGACTCTGCCTATCGCATGCCTCTAGAATCCCTTCCCTCTTCCAGTGAACCTTCCTTCCATCTTCATCCTCCCCAAGCATCTCCACCAGCATTAGACCTGCCAGACAACACGTCCGTTCACTTCCTCCTCCTAAGGGGAATCTCTCTAACTTCCCCTTCTGCTCTCTTGCTCAGCCCACAAGCTCCGCCCACCTCCCAGCACCCATTCCTATCCAAAAAGGGTGAGTCAATTCCTGCCTGGCCATAGTGTAAGTGTGAGGTGGGTATCAGAGTACTTGTCAGGTGTTCTGAGTGTGGTTGGGTGTCTCTCCCTTACCTGGGAAGTGGGATACCCAGCTCTGGTTGAGGTGCAGTACCTCTGTGGCGACTGAACCCTCAGGGGCACCACACTAACACATCTTGGCTGCTATCAATGAAGTTATTAGTGGTTGTCAGAAGAATAATCTGTCACACCGCATGCAGGTGGGCACACAAATCATGAAGATCTGCTGCTGGCAGCTGCCTTTGCAGTTGCTGACTATTCATCTCCCAGATATGCTCAATAGGATACAAATCCAGAGGTGCTGGAGACCATGGAAGCATGTTTAGGCCACATGGCTCCTCGGACTCTTTGAAATGGCCGTATCATTGGTTTTATGACCAAAGCAATGTTATGCTGTTAGTGTATCTGAAATGAAAACTAAAGGGTTCCAGCTAGAGTACATTATGCCACCCCTTACTGTAATACTGGGAGTAGGACCTATGTGTCCTCTTCATGTCCCAAGTGGTCTTGTCAGATTCAAGTAATGGTGTAAGATTGTTATGAACGGCGGAACACACTAAATAAAAATATAAATAAAGTGTGTTCGCCGCTCGGGGTCCACCGTGCGGTGGATGGAAAAACCACAACTAGGTGATGACAGAGCAATATGGCGGTAGTGTGCACAGGGTTTGACGTCACCCAAGTACACAGGGCAATCTCTGTTAACTCACAGAGCTGCAACACAGAGAGAAACACAATATGTCTGAGCCTGTTAGTGTCACAGGTACTCAGAGTAACACACGTGGTAATGCGGTCACCGGAGTAGCCCAAGATGGCGGTACTACGTCCGTCTAGACCTACCGTAGCTATTCGTGTGTCGAGCGTCGCAACCGCGGACGCCCAAATGAGCTGCTACTGCACCACGGCATGGATAGTGCTGCAGAGTGACACCGCTGAACAGCAGGCGCGATGTCTGACGCTAGCAAGTGTACCTGGAGCAATGGCGCGCTGGCGCTGGTACTGGCTAAATAACAATCCCACACACAGTCATAATATCCAAGGAAAGGGGTTTCAAATGAGTCATTCACCAGATCATGCATCCATCAACATACACACTGCAGCAAGTATGACTATACTAGCGCATGGCGGAATAGCCATGCGCACTTTTTATAGCAAACGGGACCTTCCAGAAGTCTCCAGAACCCTGAGCTGAACCAATGGAATCAGAAGCAGGACCTGAGCACCTGACTCCGGAACTCCAATGGGAGATCGTCTCAGGAGCATGCTCAGAGGATGGAATGAAGGACTTAGCCTTCGGAGAGAGTTGCTGCAAAGCAATCTCCTCTGCAATCTCTTCTGCAGTAAACGAAGAGTAGGAGACTGCAGAATGTGAGGGTCTTGATTCCTGCATAGCGAGGGCAGAAATCAGACTCCTAACATTACCCCCCCTCCTAGGGCCCCCCCTCCCTGAACCTTCCAATCCACCAGCCTGCGCCCGAGAGTGGCACAGGCCTCAGACTCGTCCGAAGGCGAGCCTGATGTCCTGGTAGGTGACACAGTAAACCGGGACACACGGAAGGTATCAGCGGAGGCAAGGTCGCCAGGTTTTAAAAGGGACACCCCAAAGATGATGGGAGCGGGAGTTTCAGGGGAATGCCGCCGTGTGTCGGCGGCCGTCACCACACTCCGTCTGGGAAGGCTCTCCCGAGCACATGAGGTGCATGCCCGAATAAACCTTTTAACGTCCTGAGCCCTGTGCGGCCACCAATAAAATCCAGCCAGAGACTTTGTGGTCTGCATATAGCCACGGTGGCCATCCGCATTGGGCGCGTGTGCCCACTCGAGAATCTTAGGCCTCAGGCGAGGAGGAACAAAGGTCTCGCCGACCGACTCACAATCAGACCATTGCGGGGTGCTGTCCTCCTGAGCAACAGCGTGTAGACGGTGACAACCGCACATGGAATCTTGAGCCGGGCGTGTCTCAAAAATGGCGCGAGACACCTCCATGGGCTCTGGGGATAGAACCTCTGGCTCGGGCAGCTCTAGAGGCTTGAAAAAATTGGGAGCCGGAGTACCTCTCCGTTTGGAGTGAGCACGCTCCATACCGGGCTCTGAAAAACGGAGGTCAGTACGGGTGGAGATTGAAATTAACTCCTCCAGACTGGTGGGAATCTCTCTAGTAGAGAGAGCATCCTTTACGTGCTCCGCTAAACTTCTCCAAAAAACAGGGATAAGGGCCTTATCGGACCACTCCAGCTCGGACGCCAGTGTCCAGAAACAGACGGCGTACTGACTAACCAAGCGGGATCCCTGAGACAACGCAAGCAGCTGCAGAGAGGTGTCGTGTGTGACCCGTGGACCGAGGAAAACTTGCTTGATGGCTGCTAGCAAGTGAGCAGCGGTCCGAATCTCGGGGTCACCACGCTCCCATAAAGGCGTAGCCCATTTCAACGCCTTGCCCGACAGTAGGGAAACAATAAATGCCACCTTGGCCCGCTCCGTAGGGAATTGCTCAGCAAGCAGCTCCAGCTGAATTGAGCACTGGCTGATGAAACCCCTACAGGAGGCGCCATCACCTATCGGGTAACGGGAGGCGGGTCACTGTCGGCGCAAGGGAGGACATGGACATATGGCCTACCGCATCTGTAAGTGCTTTTACAGCAGGATCAGTGGCTTGCACAGCTGAGAGAGCCCTTTCAAGAGTAACCACATGGCCCTCTAGCTGGCGTATGCACTGTAGGAGTTGCTGCTGTTCTGCCATCACTAGCCAGACCCTGGCGCTAGTATAATGTTATGAACGGCGGAACACACTAAATAAAAATATAAATAAAGTGTGCTCGCCGCTCAGGGTCCACCGTGCGGTGGATGGAAAAACCGCAACTAGGTGATGACAGAGCAATATGGCGGTAGTGTGCACAGGGTTTGACGTCACCCGAGTACACAGGGCAAACTCTGTTAGCTCACAGAGCTGCAACACAGAGAGAAACACAATAAGTCTGAGCCTGTTAGTGTCACAGGTACTCAGAGTAACACACGTGGTAATGCGGTCACCGGAGTAGCCCAAGATGGCGGTACTACGTCCGTCTAGACCTACCGTAGCTATTCGTGTGTCGAGCGTCGCAACCGCGGACACCCAAATGAGCTGCTACTGCAGCACGGTGTGGATAGTGCTGCAGAGTGACACCGCTGAACAGCAGGCGCGATGTCTGACGCTAGCAAGTGTACCTGGAGCAATGGCGCGCTGGCGCTGGTACTGGCTAAATAACAATCCCACACACAGTCGTAATATCCAAGGAAAGGGGTTTCAAATGAGTCATTCACCAGATCATGCATCCATCAACATACACACTGCAGCAAGTATGACTATACTAGCGCATGGCGGAATAGCCATGCGCACTTTTTATAGCAAACGGGACCTTCCAGAAGTCTCCAGAACCCTGAGCTGAACCAATGGAATCAGAAGCAGGACCTGAGCACCTGACTCCGGAACTCCAATGGGAGATCGTCTCAGGAGCATGCTCAGAGGATGGAATGAAGGACTTAGCCTTCGGAGAGAGTTGCTGCAAAGCAATCTCCTCTGCAATCTCTTCTGCAGTAAACGAAGAGTAGGAGACTGCAGAATGTGAGGGTCTTGATTCCTGCATAGCGAGGGCAGAAATCAGACTCCTAACATTAACCCCCCTCCTAGGGCCCCCCCTCCCTGAACCTTCCAATCCACCAGCCTGCGCCCGAGAGTGGCACAGGCCTCAGACTCGTCCGAAGGCGAGCCTGATGTCCTGGTAGGTGACACAGTAAACCGGGACACACGGAAGGTATCAGCGGAGGCAAGGTCGCCAGGTTTTAAAAGGGACACCCCGAAGATGATGGGAGCGGGAGTTTCAGGGGAATGCCGCCGTGTGTCGGCGGCCGTCACCACACTCCGTCTGGGAAGGCTCTCCCGAGCACATGAGGTGCATGCCCGAATAAACCTTTTAACGTCCTGAGCCCTGTGCGGCCACCAATAAAATCCAGCCAGAGACTTTGTGGTCTGCATATAGCCACGGTGGCCGTCCGCATTGGGCGCGTGTGCCCACTCGAGAATCTTAGGCCTCAGGCGAGGAGGAACAAAGGTCTCGCCGACCGACTCACAATCAGACCATTGCGGGGCGCTGTCCTCCTGAGCAACAGCGTGTAGACGGTGACAACCGCACATGGAATCTTGAGCCGGGCGTGTCTCAAAAATGGCGCGAGACACCTCCATGGGCTCTGGGGATAGAACCTCTGGCTCGGGCAGCTCTAGAGGCTTGAAAAAATTGGGAGCCGGAGTACCTCTCCGTTTGGAGTGAGCACGCTCCATACCGGGCTCTGAAAAACGGAGGTCAATACGGGTGGAGATTGAAATTAACTCCTCCAGACTGGTGGGAATCTCTCTAGTAGAGAGAGCATCCTTTACGTGCTCCGCTAAACTTCTCCAAAAAACAGGGATAAGGGCCTTATCGGACCACTCCAGCTCGGACGCCAGTGTCCAGAAACAGACGGCGTACTGGCTAACCAAGCGGGATCCCTGAGACAACGCAAGCAGCTGCAGAGAGGTGTCGTGTGTGACCCGTGGACCGAGGAAAACTTGCTTGATGGCTGCTAGCAAGTGAGCAGCGGTCCGAATCTCGGGGTCACCACGCTCCCATAAAGGCGTAGCCCATTTCAACGCCTTGCCCGACAGTAGGGAAACAATAAATGCCACCTTGGCCCGCTCCGTAGGGAATTGCTCAGCAAGCAGCTCCAGCTGAATTGAGCACTGGCTGATGAAACCCCTACAGGAGGCGCCATCACCTATCGGGTAACGGGAGGCGGGTCACTGTCGGCGCAAGGGAGGACATGGACATATGGCCTACCGCATCTGTAAGTGCTTTTACAGCAGGATCAGTGGCTTGCACAGCTGAGAGAGCCCTTTCAAGAGTAACCACATGGCCCTCTAGCTGGCGTATGCACTGTAGGAGTTGCTGCTGTTCTGCCATCACTAGCCAGACCCTGGCGCTAGTATAATGTTATGAACGGCGGAACACACTAAATAAAAATATAAATAAAGTGTGCTCGCCGCTCGGGGTCCACCGTGCGGTGGATGGAAAAACCGCAACTAGGTGATGACAGAGCAATATGGCGGTAGTGTGCACAGGGTTTGACGTCACCCGAGTACACAGGGCAAACTCTGTTAGCTCACAGAGCTGCAACACAGAGAGAAACACAATAAGTCTGAGCCTGTTAGTGTCACAGGTACTCAGAGTAACACACGCGGTAATGTGGTCACTGGAGTAGCCTAAGATGGCGGTACTACGTCCGTCTAGACCTACCGTAGCTATTCGTGTGTCGAGCGTCGCAACCGCGGACGCCCAAATGAGCTGCTACTGCAGCACGGTGTGGATAGTGCCGCAGAGTGACACCGCTGAACAGCAGGCACGATGTCTGATGCTAGCAAGTGTGCCTGGAGCAATGGCGCGCTGGCGCTGGTACTGGCTAAATAACTCAATCCCACACACAGTCGTAATATCCAAGGAAAGGGGTTTCAAATGAGTCATTCACCAGATCATGCATCCATCAACATACACACTGCAGCAAGTATGACTATACTAGCGCATGGCGGAGTAGCCATGCACACTTTTTATAGCAAACGGGACCTTCCAGAAGACTCCAGAACCCTGAGCTGAACCAATGGAATCAGGAGCAGGACCTGAGCACCTGACTCCGGAACTCCAATGGGAGATCGTCCCAGGAGCATGTTCAGAGGATGGAATGAAGGACTTAGCCTTCGGAGAGAGTTGCTGCAAAGCAATCTCCTCTGCAATCTCTTTTGCAAAAAACGAAGAGCAGGAGACTGCAGAATGTGAGGGTCTTGATTCCTGCATAGCGAGGGCAGAAATCAGACTCCTAACAAAGATGATCCAATTTAGTACTGCAGGTGAAATTAGACATCATATACCATTCTCAAGACATCTAGCATTGTCCATACAAACCAGTAGAAGGCATTAGAACAACATTGGGCTGTGAGCCATGTTCTATTAACATCATAAAGACTATCATGGTTCTGAGCAAGATGTCAATGGAGGCTGTAATGAAGGTCTATCTTCTTCAGTAATGAGACTTCATGGGCAAAGCTATAAGTAGGTCTTCATGAGAGAATTAGAAAGTGACTCAAGAGCCTATTTTCAACACAGCACCATGCTGCATCTTTCTGGTGCTACTATGAGCATCCTGCATGGCCTCAATTTGCTACCATGGCCTTCAAGGTCTCCAGACTTGTCTCCCATCAAGCACATCTGGGATGTTATTAGTTGGACCTGCAAGAAATTTGCCCAAGTACATTCAGAGTGGCAGAACATTCCTCAGACAACCATTAATAACCTTACTGATGGCATTAGAAATAAGCCTGTGTATTTCTGTACATAGTGCTCATACTGGATAATGACAATCAGAATGTTATGAAAAATTTGTTTCCATTTTTTCATAATTTGCTTGTTTAACGTTTCCTTTTTGGTGTTGCAATTTCAATGTTGATGAGTGTAGATATACACTCACTGGCCACTTTATTAGGTACACCATGCTAGTAACGGGTTGGACCCCCTTTTGCCTTCAGAACTGCCTCAATTCTTCGTGGCAGAGATTCAACAAGGTGCTGGAAGCATTCCTCAGAGATTTTGGACCATATTGACATGATGGCATCACACAGTTGGCGCAGATTTGTCGGCTGCACATCCCTGATGCGAATCTCCCGTTCCACCACATCCCAAAGATGCTCTATTGGATTGAGATCTGGTGACTGAGGAGGCCATTTGAGTACAGTGAACTCATTGTCATGTTCAAGAAACCAATCTGAGATGATTCAAGCTTTATGACATGGCGCATTATCCTGCTGAAAGTAGCCATCAGATGTTGGGTACATTGTGGTCATAAAGGGATGGACATGGTCAGCAACAATACTCAGGTAGGCTGTGGCGTTGCAACGATGCTCAATTGGTACCAAGGGGCCCAAAGAGTGCCAAGAAAAAATTCCCCACACCATGACACCACCACCACCAGCCTGAACCGTTGATACAAGGCTGGATGGATCCATGCTTTCATGTTGTTTACGCCAAATTCTGACCCTACCATCCGAATGTCGCAGCAGAAATCGAGACTCATCAGACCAGGCAACGTTTTTCCAATCTTCTACTGTCCAATTTTGATGAGCTTGTGCAAATTGTAGCCTCAGTTTCCTGTTCTTAGCTGAGAGGAGTGGTACCCAGTGTGGTCTTCTGCTGCTGTAGCCCATCTGCCTCAAAGTTCGACGCACTGTGTGTTCAGAGATGCTCTTCTGCCTACCTTGGTTGTAACGGGTGGCAATTTGAGTCACTGTTGCCTTTCTATCAGCTCGAACCAGTCTGCCCATTCTCCTCTGACCTCTGGCATCAACAAGGCATTTCCGGCCACAGAACTGCCGCTCAATGGATTTTTTTTCTTTTTCGGACCATTCTCTGTAAACCCTAGAGATGGTTGTGCGTGAAAATCCCAGTAGATCAGCAGTTTCTGAAATACTCAGACAAGCCCTTCTGGCACCAACAATCATGCCACGTTCAAAGGCACTCAAATCACCTTTCTTCCCCATACTGATGCTCGGTTTGAAATGCAGGAGATTGTCTTGACCATGTCTACATGCCTAAATGCACTGAGTTGCCGCCATGTGATTGGCTGATTAGAAATTAAGTCTTAACACACAGTTGGACAGGTGTACCTAATAAAGTGGCCAGTGAGTGTACAAGTTGTGTATTCTGTGTGCCTACTGTGTGTGTATGTATATATGTGTACACAAACGCACATACAATGCATTTTCTTCAGGTAGGTCTAACATTTGTGGCAAAGGGTTGCAAAGTCCTTAATACTTCCTTTTAAAAATAATTACAGAGACACCATATAGCTGAGATCCATTGAAGTGATGTATTTATATGTAAGCCTTCATGTTATAGCTGGTAAGCTAGGATGAAGCATGAATTATACATCAGTGCGAGCACCAAATACTCCTTTTATTATGGTAATTTCACATGTATCAAGTGCCGTATTTGAATCTTTTTAACTTCCTAGTCAGAGTTTTAATATTTTACTTTTTAGAGGACTATTATGTCTTTTCTACTGACTTCTGATGAATGTAAGGATGAGTTTAGCTATGCATGAAGATATACTGCTCAGCAGGAGGCTGTACGAATGTGGCTTTACTATTGTATTGTATAGCTTTGTGCTTGACTGTACTGCAGAAAAAATAATTTATCCTGCAAAACCCTTTTCAGACCATTGTTTAGACATTATAGTAACTGCATTTACTCATTATAAGAATACTTCTCATTTGTTCCATATTGATAATCAGAGAACAAACAATTCTCTGTTTGGAAAGCTCAGTTTTATTGTCTGCTAAAAAGATAATGAATAATTATTATTTTTATATTATAATTATATTTTATAATTGCCTCCATATAGATTTATCTATCCATCTATCTAACCATCTATCCATCCATCCATGATTTTTTCTTCTTTTTATAACACAGTGCATATATCTTTCAATCTTCAGTTAACATTATAATTATATCCAAGAAGTATTGTTTCTCCTTGCGGAGATTGACATGCTAATGTGACCAGAGCATTGACCTTGGATGAATGGTCGTTGCCACAGGCCTCAGTTGAAGAAGCTGTTGTTTGACCCCTTATCTTGGAAGAAAAGTCCTTGCACCAACTACATGTCTCTGAGGTCCAGTCTCCCTCTGCCACTGTGATGTCCTTGGGTGCCTCCCATTTCCACCAGCCGGGAAAGGGCCCTTTTCCTTCGCCTAGTCAGGCCGCCTGGTTCGAGCGTGCCGTCAGGCTCAAAAAGCAATGGGAGCGTGGGGTCTGGGCGGAGTTGCGCCAACGAGGGGAAGACACTATGGCAGACCGTCGCAGCAGTGGGCAGCTAGTTTACACAGATTTGGGCCACGGCTACTGTTGTGAACACTTTGGACTTGACTTCTGAGTTTGGGCTCCCTCTGGTGGTTGCTGCAGGCAATGGAGCTGGTTGGGTTGACAGAAGTCAATCACCTGAAGAGGATGATTGGAGGTCAAGTGTTACAGACTGGGAGGATTTAAGTGAGCAAGTTTCCCTCAGATGTTGCTGGTGATTTGGTTTTCTTCATGTGCATTATGAAATCCGCTTGCCCCCTGCTTGGTCCTGCATCGTTCAGATAAGTTATTTGTTTACTGGAATCTTTTTGCATTTGATCCAGTTTTTGCCTTTTTCTGCTTTCTGCTTTGCTGTATGGGTTCAGCATTGTTCCCTGCTGGGACTGGTGCTGGACCCCGTTCCATATGTCACAGCTTATGTCAGTCTGTTCAGTATTGCTAATCCCCTGGTATATCAGTATCTTTTGTTTTGCTTCCAGTTCACACCAGAATTCTGATCTACTGGGGGAGAGGTCATGTGGCCTCAGTATTTTTGCATATCAGACATGTTGGATTTTTCTTAGGGTTTTTTGCGTGATTGCAGACAATATCTTTCCTGTCCTGATCTATCTAGACAGTTTGGGCCCCATCATTTGCTTACTCTATTTTCTGCCTGTGTTTGTGCTTCATCTTGTCTCTCCGGCAATATATTTTTGGGGGCTATCTATTCCTTTGGGTTCTACTCCGGGGCAGTTTAGGTTTCCCCTTTCTTGCTTTAGGCTTAGTTAATTCTTTGGCTCTGCCGAGGCGTCTAGAGCATCGTAGGTACGTCCCACGGCTAATTCTAGTTGTGTTGTTAGTTTTAGGGTTCTGCAATCCATTAAGTTACCAACCTTTCTGGGTATCTGGTTGCCTAGCTTATTCCCCGGCTATCCTCCTCGGTGACCTAATCATAACAGGCTATGGTTTTATCCATGAAACAGGGACCAATGCCAAGGTCTATGTCAATGCGGCCTCAGTCAAATTTGGCCGGCACGTGCGTGAGGGAGACTGGGTTACCTTCTTCAGGGAAGATGGCTCTCACAGCTACTATGCTGTGGTTGTCAAACTGCAAAATGAGGAGGACTTGAAAATGTATGCGGGCTCAGAGATAGGCCACTAGATGGGGGTGGAGCTCATACTCAGCCTGCAAATAGTTAAAGTAGGAGGAGCTAACGGCCTTTAAGCTGAAGAACAGCTGGAATTTGAATCAGTTGTGCGGGAGCGCCCTGACAGGGCTGTTGGCTCTGTAATGTTAAAGTCAAGAGCCCAGTCATACAGAATTCAGGCCAGTATCTCATCAGGGAGTAATGCCAGGAGAAGTGCTGACAGTGCAGAATTAGTGGGTCTGCAGTTGCCAGGTGAAGGCTAAGCAGTATGGGCAGGTCACTTAGAATGTGGTGGCTTATTTCAGCTGTGGATAGTCTTGAGACTGGGGCTAAACAGTTAAGAGGGTCCCCTACTGGAGTAAGACTGAGCAGAGTTGATGCTGAAAGACCGGAGAGCATGGTCTGTCCCGGAAGCGAGCTTAGTGGGAGAGAGGTAAAGACAGGGACAGAGGAGAAAATGTCCATTGCCAACCCTGATGTTGATGCTGGAGTGAATATGTATGCGCTGTGTAAAGGAAACAGTGAAGTTGATTGTTCAAGTATTGAACAGGACTGTGACTCTGTTTGTTCCACATCGTCTGAGGAGAAAGTGCAGCGCATAACAGAAAGCCCTGAGGGGGAGCTGGAGAAAACAACAGGTATACTGACAGAAAACTGTCATGTCTATGTGAGGGGTGGCCAGGACTCCATTGCCCCAGAGTCCTCGGCCACAACTATGGTCCTGGCTGACCCTTACAACTATCTTGGGTTTTTCCGCATTTGAGTTTTTGCATTTTGCTCTCCTTCTTTCCAGAGCCATAACTTTTCTATTTTTCTGTCAAAATGGCCATCTGAGAGTTGCATTTTTACAGGGCGAGTTGTATTTTTGAAAGACACCATTGCTTTTACCATATAGTGTACTGAAAAATGGGAATAAAATTCAAAGTGCAGTGAAATTGCAAGATAAGTGCAATTCCTCAATTGTATTTTATTGTTTACCATGTTCACCAAATGCTAAAGCTGACCTGTCATTATGATTATACAGGTCAATATGAGTCCGTAGATACCACACATGTATAGAAAGCACTGGAACCATAGGCGGAGGTGGGCATGACTTAGGGATGGCTGGACCTTTACTCCTGCAGCTTTGTTATGGTATAGTGGTGTAGATTTTAAGCAAGAGTGATGTTGCTTTAAGAGTAAGAAGCACAGTATGTCTGTGCCTTGTGGGTAACTGTGAGGAGGGTGGGGCTTATATAGAACAGGAAATCTATCTCTCGCCCTCTTTCTTACACTGGATGAACTGGAGGAAGCATTTCCCGCCCTCTCGCCCGGTTTATAATCATTGTCCTAAAACATTTTAATTATTGCTTGTATGATGATGAATGCTTTATTGTATTTTTTAAATTACCATTGTATATTTTGTACCAGGTTAAATTTTATCATGCTATAAAGAGTTAACAGCATTAGCCTTCTAAACCAAAGGGAATGGCAATCCTTCAGCCATGGTTCCCTGAACGTTTCCTCCACAGGGTTTTTTTTCCTCTCCTGAGCACTGTCGAATGACTCTTTGTCAGTCGAAGGTTTGCCAAGTTAGTCCCCTTAATAGTTTTGCAGGGCCTTCTAGTTTATAAGTTTACAAAAGAGATTTATTTACAAAAAAAAGAAACAAAAGTGTCAAATGTGAATTTATAACCCGTCATAGCTTTGCGGTCTAGGAGTCAGGTGGAAGTTGCAGACAAGTTAAGGTGGACTCATTTTAACTAATAGAGGATGTAAAACCTCATGGTGGTGAACAGGCTCAGCTTTGGTGGCCAACCTTAAGGTCGCTGTAATGGTAGCATCAATCATGGGCGGGCACAGTGGTTAAGCACAGGAGTGAGGATAATAGGGTCATTGGTGCCCTGAAAGTTTACTGGCTCTGCTTGAATGGCAAGCCAGTGCATGCCACCCCTTCATGGCTGTCTGTCCTAGGGCTGTATGTCAGACAGCTGGGGATATCATGGTACTTGTGAATCCCAATGTACAAGCACTTCACCTGACTCCTACGGTGATTGTTTTAATCCTGTGATATAAATAAAGCTGTGGCCATTTTGACAACCAAAAGAATGGGCTCTTTGTATTTATTCTAGTGCCTAGGTTTACTGTAGCTATGGTGGTTTAAGATCGAGTGGGGGTCTGTCCCATATCCAAAGGTCAAGGTTCTTTTTTATTTAAGTGGTGAAAAAAAATCCAAAGTTTCTAAGAAAAACTGGGTGATGGCTTATATTTGCGTGCTGAGCTGTTGTTTCTATTGATACCATTTTGCTGTAGATATGATCTCTTGATAGTCCGTTATTGTATTTTAATGTAAAGTTGAGCTAACCAAAAAAACTTACTTCTGGAATTTTGATTTTTTTTCTCATTACACCGTTTAGCGATTCTGAACTCGGCAATACCAAATATGTGTATTTTTGTTTTTATTGTTTTATATCGATTTTGGCTAATAGGGGAGTGATTTAAACATTTATATTTTTAAAAAATATTTTTACAAACATTTTTTCCTTTTTACTGGCTTCAATTATCTCCATGGGAGACTAGAAGCTGCGATCTTCTGATCACTTGTGCTACATATAGCATGGCTTCAGCTCTGCTGTGTGCAGTACAAATGCTCATCTGCTATAATGGCCAACCAATGGGTAGAGCTCATAGCAGTTTGGCAATGGTAACCACAGGGGTCTCCTGCAGACCCCGGGTTGTCATGCCAACCCATCAGCGACTCGCGGTCATGTGACACTAGTGCCGATTATGTTACATTTGTGGCCAAAAGTATTGACACCCCTGCAATTTTGTCAGATAATACTCAGTTTCTTCCTGAAAATGATTGTAATCACAATTTCTTAGGTATTATTATCTTCATTTAATTTGTCTTACATGAAAAAACACAAAAGAGAATGAAGCAAAAAGCAAAACATTGATCATTTCACACAAAACTCCAAAAATGGTCCAGACAAAAGTATTGGAACTCTCAGCCTAATACTTGGTTGCACAACCTTTAGCCAAAATAACTGTGACCAACCGCTTCCGGTAACCATCAATGAGTTTCTTACAATGCTCTGCTGGAATTTCAGACCATTCTTCTTTGGCAAACTGCTCCAGGTCCCTGATATTAGAAGGGTGCCTTCTCCAAACTGCCATTTTTAGATCTCTCCACAGGTGTTCTATGGGATTCAGGTCTGGACTCATTGCTGGCCACCTTAGAAGTCTCCAGTGCTTTCTCTCAAACCATTTTCTAGTGCTTTTTGAAGTGTGTTTTGGGTCATTGTCCTGCTGGAAGACCCATGACCTCTGAGGAAGACCCAGCTTTCTCACACTGGGCCCTACATTATGCTGCAAAATTTGTTGGTAGTCTTCAGATTTCATAATGCCATGCACACGGTCAAGCAGTCTAGTGCCAGAGGCAGCAAAGCAACCCCAAAACATCAGGGAACCACCGCCATGTTTGACTGTAGGGACCGTGATTTTTTTCTTTGAATGCCTCTTTTTTTCTCCTGTAAACTCTATGTTGATGCCTTTGCCCAAAAAGCTCTACTTTTGTCTCATCTGACCAGAGAACATTCTTCCAAAATGTTTTAGGCTTTTTCAGGTAAGTTTTGGCAAACTCCAGCCTGGCTTTTTTATGTCTCGGGGTAAGAAGTGGGGTCTTCCTGAGTCTCCTACCATACAGTCCCTTTTCATTCAGACACCGACAGATACTACGGGTTGACACTGTTGTACCCTCGGACTGCAGGGTAGCTTGAACTTGTTTGGATGTTAGTCGAGGTTCTTTATCCAACTTTCGCACAATCTTGCATTGAAATCTCTTGTCAATTTTTCTTTTCCGTCCACATCTAGAGAGGTTAGCCACAGTGCCATGGGCTTTAAACTTCTTGATGACACTGCACACGGTAGACACAGGAACATTCAGGTCTTTGGAGATGGACTTATAGCCTTGAGATTGCTCATGCTTCCTCACAATTTGGTTTCTCAAGTCCTCAGACAGTTCTTTGGTCTTCTTTCTTTTCTCCATGCTCAATGTGGTACACACAAGGACACAGGACAGAGGTTGAGTCAACTTTAATCCATGTCAACTGGCCGCAAGTGTGATTTAGTTATTGCCAACACCTGTTAGGTGCCACCGGTAAGTTACAGGTGCTGTTAATTACACAAATTAGAGAAGCATCACATGATTTTTCGACAGTGCCAATACTTTTGTCCACCCTCGTTTTTATGTTTGGTGTGAAATTATATCCAATTTGGCTTTAGGACAATTCTTTTTGTGTTTTTTCATTTAAGACAAATTAAATGAAGATAATAATACCAAATAATTTGTGTTTACAATAATTTTCAGGAAGAAACTGAGTATTATCTGACAAAATTGCAGGGGTGTCAATACTTTTGGCCACAACTGTAAATAATGCTGTCAGAGATTGACAGCGGCATTTAACATATTAACAGCCACGGGTGGATCACCATTCCACCTTGTTAGGCTGTAATACTGATTTCATCACCTGACATGTGCCAGAAATGTCATGGGCTCATAACCGGAGCCCGCATCAAACTGGTAGAGGCAACCTTTGCCATACTTATACACCCAAGGTCTTAAAGGGGTTAAAAAGTAGCCAAAATTTTACTTTTTAATTTGTAAATTAATAGTACATATTAGAAAAAAATAAACTTTGTAGTAATTTTTTTTTCAGAGAAATCTGCTTCTTACTCCTCCTGGGCTGATCATTCAATTCAAAAATTTTCAATTCACTGGTAAAATCTGCATTCCGTAAAGACAGAATGTTACATTACTGAGAGAGGAGATGTGAGTTACAACTGATAACATTTTGTGTTGAGAAGAGGGGAGAAGAGGAGGGAAGAGCTACATGTAGAGCTCCTCTCTCCACCCCCTATCATCTAAATAAAGTCTAATCAGTCGCAACTGCCATCTCCTACCTCAGTAATGCTACATTCTGTCTTCATGGACTAAAAATGTTACCCATGAATTGAGAATTTTGAAATTGAGTTATCAGTCATAGTGGAGAAAGAAGCCGAAATATCTGATAAGACTTACATGATATCCCCCAAAAAACTGGGTGAACACTTTAATAGTACTTATTTGTGCCCTTTTAAAAAAAATAAATTTGAATTATAGTGGCAGTATGTAGTGATATACTGTCTGTAAGGATGAGTGTAGCTGCATAATTGCTAGAACCACATGTAGCCATCAGGAGAGTCAAATAAAATGGCACGCTTGACATTCGAGCAATGCAAGACCATTTTGAAATAGCATTGGTAATTTGAGAATGTGTGTGAAATGCCACAATGGTGAATTCTCACCTCCTCCCCTTTCCCCTCGACTTCTAATAGTCGAGAACCCTAAAGGCTGTTGTATACTGTAGAAAACCAGCTGCACTGGCTTGCAATATTGGAAGGAATTCAAATGTCACGCAGAGCGATTCCTTCTATACACATTTTTTATGTTGAATTGTGTATACATTTTTGTGTCACCCTCTATTACAGTACAGTATGCTTAATAGTAAGGTGGAGACATATGGTTAGGTTGCAAAAGGCCTTGTGCCAGGGAAAATATTTTTATGAATCTGGTTTTAATCAAAACTGCAACAGTAATTGTGACATGAAACTGAGACAAATCCTTGATGATTAGAGCACACAATGTCTTTTTCCAGGTGGTACGCTCTGTTGCCCACCTGCAAAAGCGCTAGACACTAAAAAAATGAGCATGCTGTGTGCACTGTCATGTAAAATACAACTTGCTATGTATACGTTCAGTTTTTGAGCTTCTTTTAGCCACTTTAGGTTTTCACTTTAGGTTTCCATTCTGCTGGCAGCTAATCGCTAGTTTATACAACAAGAATAAGAGCTTCAAAACCTCGTACTGCTGGCAGCAGTGGGATTTGAATGCACACCTCTGAAGAGGCTAGAGCCAAGTGGTCGAAGGCACTGGATTAAGGCTCTAGATTCTTCGTTTCAGAGCCGAGCGCTCTAAGGCACTGGATTAAGGCTCTATCTTCTTTGGAGGCGTAGATTCAAAGCCCACTGCTGCCAGCAGTACGAAGTTTTGAAGATCTTATTCTTAGTTTACACAATAGAAGTTTAAAAAAAAATGCTGGGGTCAAAGACATTGCAAAAAAAACCTACTGAAAATATGTAAAAACATACACTTCATGACACTAGACACGTGCTCTGAATTCTCTTCCACCTGAAAAACTCTTCTGGTTTGCCATGTCTAAAGGCCCCATCACACATAGCGATGCACCAGCGATCACGACAATGACATGACCTGGCAAAGATCGTTTGTGCGTCGCTACATGGTCGCTAGTTAGCTGCCAAACAGGCATATCTCCTCAACGACGCAGCAGCGATCAGCGATCTGTATAACGACTTCGGCGGCATGTAGTGTTAACGATTCAGACCTCGATAGGCGTGATTGAGCGTTACCTTTTCTACGCCCCTCTGCACAGATTGGTGGTCACTGGTAAGCTCTCAATTTTTGATTGGGCGACCGCGTCATAAAAGACGACGTATTAGCGCTCCCGTCCATTGTTCATGAGCACTGTGGTTATATCATACGACATTCCTGAAGCGTTCCAGTGCGAGTCCATATTGCGTCCTATGAGCCTTCTGCTTTCCTGCTCCTGCGATCCAGTCTGAGTCGCTATTGCGTTTTTCTTGGATTTATTCCTTCTGGATTTTTATACTCTGTCTTGCAAGGTAGGCATTGTTTGTGATGTTTAATGATCTTTGTGGCATTTCACTTTTCATAACTGTATTCAACATTTATATATGCTTTTACATACAGCAGCCATTGTACTTTTCCAGCCGCGCCCGCCGCCATCACACGCTCTGTATTGCATTTCAGTTTATAGGACAGCTATCATTTATATGTAATTTTAACTATGTTGTACAATTATTTTATGTTTTCACATAGGCATTTTATGCTTTTACATGGGCATGTTTAGCCATTTCATTTTTCCTGCCGCTCCCACCACTGCCATAACTGTATTGTCCATTTAGGTTATGCTACCACAAGCTAATGGAGAGCCACTTTGGCATGGGTAGCCATTTTTGTTTTCCTACCGTGCCCACCACCGCCATTTTAGGATCTTAGCTGCGTTAACATTTGCAGGTCATCTATGTATTGTATTTAATGGTAATTCGATTATACTTTTTTCTAATGCTGTTAAATAGCCATGTTTGGCCATTTCAATTTTCCGGACGTGCCCACCCCCGCCATAAATCTATTCTCCATTGAGGATATACTAAAACAACAAGCTATTGTAGGGCCACTTTGGGATGGGCAGACACTTTTGTTTTCCTACCGTGCCCATCACTGCCATTTTAGGATACTAGCTGTGTTAACATTTGTAGGTCATCTATGTATTGTATTTAATCGTAATTCGATTATACTTTTTTGTAATGCTGTTAAATAGCCATGTTTGTCCATTTCAATTTTCCTGACGCGCCCACCCCCACCATCTATGTATTATATTTAATCATAGCTTTAAATTAAAAAAAGTTACATGTATTGGGCCTTTCTCACTAATTCCTTTTTTTTATTTTATAAGGCCGATAAGCAAGAATTTTTGCGTGATTTCATTGAATTGTACCGCTCCCTGCCTTGCTTGTGGAAAATCAAGTTGGCAGATTACAGCAACAAGATTAAAAAGAAGGAGACGTATCAAAAGCTGGTTGAGCTGTGCAAAAAGCACTATCCCAATGAGGCAGTGGATGAGGCAGTGGTCAAAAAAAGGATACAGGGCCTCCGCACTGTATTTAAGAAAGAACTCAACAAGGTGGAGAAATCGAGCAAGTCTGGTGCCGGAACGGAAGACGTGTATGTCCCCAAATTGTGGTACTTCGATCTTCTGGCGTTCACAAGGGACCAAGAAGTACCCAGAAAAATGACTTCAATGTTGGCACCAGACCCTGAGATCCAGCCGGACTCCCCTGTCGGAGATGTAAGTACTTTATTTTCTTGTAATTAACATTGTAATGTACATGCCCTAGTTGACAATTAAATTTCAATTTGAAATGATAAATCTAGCACATTGCAAAACTTATCCCTTCATGTACTGATAAGTATACAACTTAACCTATTTAGGCCTAACCATTTTTCATACTGTTGAAGGACAGTTAATATCCATTAATACTAGTCCCCTCCTCACATTATTTTCCAGTTAACATTAACGCTTGTGACTGATGATCGTGATATCCTATGCAAACGCGTTGCTGTTTTTGTGTGTTGTAGTGGGATGATAAATTAGTTTTGGTTTGGCATTTAACATGCATTTTCTGTTAACGCAGGACACAGAAGAGGCTGTCTCAACACCTCCGTCACTCACTCATGACGATGACAGCATGGCAACGTTACAAGAGGAGGAAACTATAGAGCCACCATCCTCATCTGTGCAGCGGCAACTAACATATTTTAGTAGAAAAAGGAAGGCCCCCACCTTGGCTGCTCCTGAATTTTTAGAACTTGCAAAAAAAGTCCTAACTACACAGCAGAACCAACCACAGATTAGCAGCTTTACTCACTATGCGGATGAAAAGCTACGGACATTAGAGCTAACGCAGCGTTTTCATGCTGAAAGGGTAATGCTAGAGGCGTTGAGTCAAGCGGCAACAGGAAAACTTAGTGACACGTCTGGTGTCGTGGACAGATATCACTACCCGCTGTACTCATGGGCACACAATCAAGAGCCTCTAGAAACAACTATGAGGAGGGGGATAGACCCTCAACAGAACACAAACCTTGCTCCCCCACCCCTTTGTTTATACCCCACCAAGGCAACGCGGTAATGACAATGAAACATATTACCAACAGTTGCTGTGGTAGAAATATTTTTTAAAGTTTTCTGTTGTGTATATTTTTTTAACATTTTTTTTGTATTTTAATAAAAATGTTATTTTTCAACTGAATTGTGGTCTGCTTCGTCAATAATGGTTACACTTATATGCTGGCCAAGTAAGCCATTATTATTAAATAACACGACATAGCTGCCTTTTTAAACTTTAGATATATATATATATATATATATTTTTATTAAATATTTATCTTAACATTTTTAAACTTTTTTTTTTATAAACAAAAGAATCCAAACAAAACTAATTTGGCCTGCCACCCTGTTGTAGGCCAGCCACGAATCTCTCCAGCATCACTCCATGTTGGTCCATCGCTGTGAGAGTCGCAGCCATTGCTGCCCTCATCCGCCGGTGAGATGCCAGCAGGTCCTGTGCAGTGGGGATTTCTGTAGGTGACATGTTAAAAGTAAATCTGTCAATTCTGAAGAAACGTCAAAATAAGGTACATGGTAGTTGTTTTAATACTTACGGTTTAGTGGCAGCTCTGTTCCCTCCGATGATGAGCTCAAAACCCACCCAGATCCCATGGCACCACCAGCTAGGGGAAACAAACAAATATAAATATTACACGACAGCCCTACATTCTTTCAAAACACAAGGATCCAGTACAACTCGTTTACAGCTTATAATATGTGCTTTAATTACCAGAAGGAGAGCCTGCCCCAATATCACGGAGTGATGCTGTTGAGAAACCCGCATGTGTCGGTGGGCTGGCAGCTGGAAATGGGGTTGCTGCAGGGGAACTAGGAGCTGCGGGAACACCAGGAGATGGTGGTGCTGATGGTGGTGCAGCTGGAGACGGTGGAGCAGATGGTGATGGTGGTCCTAGGGAAAAAGAAAACATTATCATCATATCATGTTTTTGAATAAGCTTTTTTTTTGTGTAATCTGAGATTTTTAACAATTTGATTTTTTAGTCTCTTGCTTCTCAGAGATATGGCACACAAAAAAACTGAATAATAAGTTACATTTCCCACAACTTTACTTTCCATCAGCACAATTTGTGAAAAAAAAATTTTTTTTAGGAAGTGATAAGGGTTTAAAGTTGCTTGATCATCCCTATTTTTAATGTTTTTTTGCATCTCCACAACATGATGTTTTCAGCGGTACCATGTTTTTTTATATCCATCTTTTTGATCACGCTTTAATGCCATTTCCAAAAAGCGGTATGATGATACCACTTGGACATTTTGTTGTATCTCAACGTTCACAGAAGGGGTGACTATTTGGGGACACTTTGAGAGGTGTTATTTTAATGGACGCAGACTTTAGTAGCTTTATTTTTTTTTAATTTTTTTTCTAAGATTTTAAATGGAATTTAAAGGGGAATTTTTCTGGGATTTTTTGCATCATTTATGACATTTTTATTGTTTTTTTAATAAAACATTTTATACTTGTCCCATTTATTTTACGTTCACTTTCACTTTTTGTATAACACATTACAATGCACCAGCATTGATACGCATTATAACAATGCTGAAGGCTGTTGACTCCATGCTGCGTGTTTTCACGCTCTGACAGTTGAAAGGCAGAATGTGCACAGTCTGTTATGGTGCGGTAAGTAACCTCCTGCCCAGACAGACTGTGCACGTCCATTGACATTATACACAGACAACATGATAAACAAAAAAAATAATTTCAAATGTGGTGCATAAAAAATTAATGTCAAGCCCAAAAAAAAATAAAAAAAAATAATGCACATACAAATTTACAGGTCTTGTTTTGCAAAACAAGCAAAACAGAACCTTGTCATATCCAGTCAACAACAATCACCCTGATCCCTTTCGTTTTCAGCACGGATGATGGCGAGGCGCTCACTTGAACGAAAACGCAGGTCTGCAAGTTTTTACCTTATCTGCGTGGTTCACCGCTGTATCCCAAACCTGCCTTGAAGGCCACTCCGTATTTTTCGGAGTACCTTCTTTTTGTGCAGCATGAGACGGTCATGCCTGACGCAATCATAGTCCCGTGCATCTATTTCGTTCACTAGGAAGCGCACCTCAGCCTCCCCCCATGGACCTGAACGCCTGGACGCCATCTTAATGCTCCTATGGCCACTAGGCCGCATTAATGCCGCCCACAAAAGCATCATGACGTCACGACGCACATGCAACGTCGTTGGGGATGCAGATGCATCCTGTAATTCAAAACAACGCTCATCGGAGATGCAACTGCGTTCGCAAGTATGTCTAGCCATTCTAACAGCTAGATATGGCAATTGATTCTCTTTATATATTCTTATGGACCTCTCCCCATCACACCCATCATTAGCCTTCTCCCCATAACTCCTCTCTCCCCATCACACCCATCATTAGCCTTCTCCCCTTTACTCCTCTCTCCCCATCACACCCATCATTACCCTTCTCCCCATTACTCCTCTCTCCCCATCACACCCATCATTACCCTTCTCCCCATTACTCCTCTCTCCCCATCACACCCATCATTACCCTTCTCCCCATTACTCATCTCTCCCCATCACACCCATCATTATCCTTCTCCCCTTTACTCCTCTCTCCCCATCACACCCATCATTAGCCTTCTCCCCATTACTCCTCTCTCCCCATCACACCCATCATTACTCTTCTCCCCATTACTCCTCTCTCCTCATCACACCCATCATTAGCCTTCTCCCCTTTACTCCTCTCTCACCATCACACCCATCATTAGCCTTCTCCCCATTACTCCTCTCTCCCCATCACACCCATCATTAGCCTTCTCCTCATTACTCCTCTCTCCCCATCACACCCATCATTAGCCTTCTCCCTTGTTGCCCTTCTCCCTTATTGCCCTTATTAGTGAAATAGCAAGAAAGCATTTGTAAAGCTAAAATTAATTTTTATTAACAGAAATTATAGCAATTAATCAAAAAACAATGTATAACTGCCAACTATATCTGATGCTGCCAAGTCACTGCACCAGGCCCGTTAAAGTATTGGCAGTAATTGTCTCGGCAGGCCTTCGCATCGTCCTTGCTTCTGCCTTGACTGACTGGTTGAAGTCCTGCAATTGCGGGATCATTTTCACGCCATTCTCCGAGCACCACGTCACCATTGCTGTCCGAGTCCACGAAGCCAGGCGGACTGTAAGCAACAACATCGCGTTGCCGAAGAAAATTGTGCAGCACGCAACAGGCCCACACCACAGAGTCTATAGATTCCAGCTTCAGGTTAATTGGTGTGTGGAAAACTCTGAAGCGGTTGGCCATGATGCCAAAGGCATTTTCAGCAACCTGTCGTGCCCTTGACAGCCTGTAATTAAAAATACGCCTTTCCTCTGTCAGTCTTTTTTGAGGGTATGGTTTCAAAAGATTCGCATGAAGGGGGAAGGCTTCATCGCCCACAAAAACAAAATTAAGGTTGGCGGTTGTGTCCATGTTGGTTGGCAAGTGCAGTTCACAGTTATTCAATCGTTCCCCAAAAATAGTGTTCTCCAAAACTCCACTATCAGAAACCCTGCGGTTCATGCCAACATCAACATTAATAAATTCATAATTGGTGTTAACAAGGGCCATGAGGATGACGCTGACATAGCCCTTGTAGTTGTAGTAATACGATCCGCTGTTAGGTGGTTGCATGATCCGCACATGTTTGCCATTCAAAGCCCCACCACAGTTAGGGAAGTGCCAAATATGCTCAAAATCAGATGCAATTTTTGGCCATTCTGCCTCTTATTTGGGAAAAGGCATGTATCTCCGTAGACTGCGGACAATGGCGTTGCATGTCTCTGGAATTAAAGCGCTGAGCAGTGACCTAGACACAGCTGCAGAAAATTGCAAGTCCTGCAGTGAGCATCTGGTGGCCAGGAATCGCAGCCTGACTGCCAATCTTTCGTCTGCCAAAACAGCTGCACGCATCGCTGTATCCTGCCATTCAATTAGTGGCCTCACACATTCCAGTAAGAGCTTGAATGATTCCTCCGACATCCGCAGATAATTCCGGAAATCATGAGGATTCTTCTCCTGAAGCTCTCTCACTAGTTGCATGTGGGAGAATTTGGACCTCTGCTCCAGCCATTCTCTGGTCCACATGCAACGCTTTCGTTTGGAACACCTCTCTTGCATCCGTACCTCTTCTTGGCGATCTCACTCCATCAGTAATGCAGCTGCCATAACCACACGCTCCGCGGTGTTCATGTTCATGAAGTTCAAACTGAAAATTAAAGGTAAAGATGAGAGAAGTTTATAAAAAATTTTACGCAATTGTTATAACTGGACATGCTTTATGTTAAGATTGTACATAATTGATAGCTGACGTAATTATTACAGGAAACACTAAAAACTTTGTAAAATGGCGGAGGCGGGCGCGGCAGAAAAACTAAAATGGCTGCCCAAGATAAACCGTAGGCACACACATAGAAGCCAAGCAGCCCTCCATTACTTTCAAGGGTAATAGCATAAAAAAATGTAGACTAGAGTTATGATTTCAAATAACAGCTGGCTTACAAAAGGTAATGCAGCAAAGAGCCTAAAATGGCGGGGGGTGGGTGCGGCAGGCAAAATAAGATTGCTGGCTAATCCTATCTTACATGCCTCAAAAATGCCTAAAGGATTTGTTGAATAAATGCAGGATCAAATATAACAAATAGATTACCTATAAATGTTAACACAACAAAGATCGAAAAAATGCGGGGGTGGGCGTGGCAAAAAAAATGGCTGTTCATGGCAAAACGCATGTGTATATATTGAAGCCAAGCAGCCTTAAAACCATACAAAAAAAAAAAAAGGAGTTAAGAAACGCAAAAAAAGATCATAATGAAACATCACAAACAATGCCTACCTTGCAAGGTAAATCAAAAAACCAGAAGGTGTAAAATCCAAGAAGAAGCGCAGGATCGCAGAAGCAATAAAGTATCTTCGTACAATGCACTAAGGACTAGCACCGGAACGCTGGAGGAATAATGTATCCACAGAGCGCTCAGGAACAATGGATGGGAGCGCAGTCTTTTATGCCGAGGTGTAGTAGTGGCCACCAATCGGAGCAGAGGAGCGTTGCAAAAGAAAACCTAGTCCCGCCTGCGCTGCAGAGATATGATTCGCCAATGAGGTCGCTCGTCATTTATAAAGGGTGTCAAACACAGCGATTCTGGCGGACCAGCGGGACGCCAATGATCAAAAAGCGGCCCAGGACGTTCCAGCACGATCAGCAACATCGCAGCAGGGGCCCCATCGCCGCTGCAGGTCACACATAGCGACATCGCTGACGATGTCGCTGTTGCATCACCAAATCGGTGACACTTAAGCGATCTCACTAGCGATCTCGCTGTGTGTGAAGGGGCCTCATGAGACGTCGTGTGCACATACCCTAAACGATTTTCCTTGCAATATGGCACGCTGTTCCCCCAACTGCCAGCCCCACGCACCTATTGCTACCTTTTATGATTGTGAGGTGAGGACATGGCGTCTATAGTGATATAACATCATGAGACATTGCATTGAGAGATCGCTATCTCTGCAGTTACTTGCCTTTGTAATGGACCACAAAAGCCCTACCTAAAAGAAATGTCGACACAGGCAGAATTTTGTTTGCATTTCCTGAATAATTTTATTAATATCCTTATGTAGAGAAGATCTTTCAGGATTGCAGGTTTGCATTTCTAATGATGCTCAATTTGCAGAAAACAATTGCGGCACAATAAACAAAAAATTGTATGCTGGGAAAATACTAATAAAATCAGACAACCATCGGGCTTGCAGTTGATTAAATTATAGTTGGTTTTGTATTGATTTTGTTCGTTCTTGGTCTGCTGACCTCAGTGCGAGTACATTGTTTGGCCAGTTTTAGCAATGCTTATTTTTTGCTGACTTCTTATAATGGAAGTCTTAGTAATTCTATAAACCCTCACCACAAACATGCAATTTCCTTCCCCATTTTCACCTATGACTGACAATAAGCAGCATAAATATTGCATTCCCTTTTTCCTGAGCTGTACAAAGAAATTGATTTCAAATAAAATTCTGCGCTAATCTAATGAGCCTCTTTTTTTAAAATGATTGCTGATGATGATGTAACATTTTACATATCCGCTATAACTTGCAAACACCATTATGGAAAGGATGTATCGATGGAGTAATGCTGAATTTGCCACATGTTGGGAATGCATTGCTTGTTATAAGCAAGATTATGTCGTTTAACATGTTAAAGTACTAAATTGTAATTTGATAACAAATTATCTCTGTTTTCACCTCTGCTAGTTATTGCAGTATACTGTATCTGTTTCTTCATAGGAACTGAAATAAAGATGTAATGTCAGCACATACTGGACGTCAAAGGAACTGAAGGTCACCATTGACTATAATAGGGTCTTTGTAGGTTCTGTAATTGTGACCAGGAGTTTACCAGGAAAGGCTGATCCACCACTGAACCACTTCAGAAATAATATAGAAATAAATATGATGGCTGCTGCAGGATATTCTGTACCTTGTAGCTCCACAGCAGCTAAATAGGTATAGCTAGTAGAGATGACTGGATTGATTTGCAGATTCCGGTCCAGTGACCAGGTCAGTGGTACCTGATGGCTAGATGAGAGATCCATGAATCTCCCCTTTTGTCGTCCCCAGAGCGGAGTTTGATTTGTCAGAGCTGGCAGGCCGTCATCTGTGCAATGTGACGCATAGACGACATCACACCAGACCTGGGAAATCAAAAGCCACGCCAGGGATGTAGGAAGATAAGAGATTCATTGGTCTCCTGTCTAGCCATCAGGGACCACTGATCTGGACCACTGATGCTGGACAGGAGTCCCGCAAATTGGATCTGCTCGTCTCTAGTAGATCTAAATTTAGTGAAGTGGCTGCTAATAATCTTGACTAGAGTTGAGCGACTTTTGGTTTTTTAGGGTCGCGTTTCGTTTCGTGAAACCCGACTTTTCCAAAAGTCGGGTCGAGCAAGATCGTCCGATTATAGGGAAAAGTCGGGGTCGTCCCGAAACACGAAACCCAATGGGGAATAAAAGTCGGCAGTGAGAGGAGGACAGGAAACACACCTACAGTGCCCATTTGAATGCCAAAAGCATCAATTCTTCTTACTTAAGCTTGTCAACCTTAATTAACTTCATAATACAAGTTACGCACTGAAAAATGGGGGTTATTTGGCTAAAGTTGTGGGGGGGAGGGCTGGCTGCAGGTTTTCATGTGCCCTGGGCGAAAGAGCGCCCCTTTAACACATACCACAACTCATCATGCTCCGATACGGCAGAGAAATAGCGGTATAGTACAATGAAAAATACCTCACTTTTTACATTTCATGAAGAGGCCCATCTATTTCTCCATACAGAATCATTGGTCCCATATAATGTTTGAAACAGTATATGATGAGCTCCACATAATGCTACAGTATATGTTGGTCCCCGTGGATGAAGCTCCACTGTCTTATGGGCCCAAATAATGCTCCAAACATAATGGGCCCCATTTCTAATGCTCTAGTGTATAATGGGCCATGTAAATGCTGCTCCAGTGTCTGATGTCCACCTTTGGAATGTTCCAGTGTATGGTGGGCCCCATCTATCATTCTCCAGAGTATAGTGCTCCCCAAAAATTGCTGTCCCAACATTGAAAACAATCAAATAAGTCTCCTCGCTAGGGAATCCCTGTACTTGTCTGGACTCCTTGTCGTCCCCATCTTCCATCTCACTGCACAGTATTTCCACTTTGCAAGTGCTGTGATCCTGAGCAAGCAGGGGGGGCCCACTCGTTGGCGATGGCACTGGCACAGGGCCCCTGATAGTACGGTGGTGTGTCTGATGGCGGGTGGGCCGAACCTGCACTTTCATCTGCAGCTTCCTCTTTGTCACCGTGTAAGATGGAACTGTATATGGGAAGGGTAACCTGAGTTTCATCAGGGTCAGATTCAGGTCGTGTAGCGTGCGAGGGGAATGTAGTGGTCTGGGTCAATGTACCAGAAGATTCATCGAGCAGTGGCTGGGCATCAGTGCACTTGTGTCGCCCCCAGGAGTACGGTCGCCACAGTGGCATTACCTTCTTCCTAGGGAGTGTGATGTCATGCTTGGGAGCAACGAAGGATCTCTCTAGCAGGTTAACTGATTGGGCGGCGTTATTCCCACGAGTCATGACCCTCCAAACAGCGTTCATGAAGGCAAAGTGTTTGTTTTACGTGGGCAGTATGGTTGCAAAGCTGAACCTTAAAGGAATGTCCAGAAGGGCACCACCAGGAGTGGAGCCTACGGTTAAATTCGACTCCACCTGGGAAACCTCAACCATGCCAGCTACAGAACAGATGCACACATTGCAAGCTTAATTCCGTTAACGAACGAGACTCCGTCATGCCCCGCGGTCCGAGTCCGGCTTACTAGAGGGACACATGAGACTCTGGCACATGAGATTGGCGAATAACTGGTGTGTCATGCCCTTACATGTCCGTGGCTGCATGTGCGCTACACTGAAAAGGCCAGCGTTTGTCGCTTACAGGTGCAGATAACCCGCTGAACAACGTTAGTGATAGGGATCACTGATTACAATTATTACCCGCGAACAATGATTTCCCAGTAAGTGCAGGTCAACCGCAGTTCCGGAATTAGGCCTAACCGTCATTCCTGAAAAAATGAAAAACTTACGTGTGCAAACCACAGGTGCTGTAGCTTGCTTAACAGCTCGCCAGCCGTTCTCACGCCCAGTATGGATTACACGTGATTGCACAAAGGTGAGAAAGGGTACCGTATCCCCAGATAACATGTATGGATAGCGTACACATTCAAAATATATGTCTCAGGAGGCAGGCTCAGACGGTGTTAGGCCCAGTATGGATTGCACGTGATTACACAAAGGTTAGAAAGGGTACAGTATCCCCAGATAACATGTATGGATAGCGTACACATTCAAAATATATGTCTCAGGAGGCAGGCTCAGACGGTGTTAGGCCCAGTATGGATTGCACAAAGGTTAGAAAGGGTACCGTATCCCCAGATAACATGTATGGATAGCGTACACATTCAAAATATATGTCTCAGGAGGCAGGCTCAGATGGTGTCAGGCCCAGTATGGATTGCACGTGATTGCACAAAGGTTAGAAAGGGTACTGTTTCCCCAGATAACATGTATGGATAGCGTACACATTCAAAATATATGTCTCAGGAGGCAGGCTCAGACGGTGTCAGGCCCAGTATGGATTGCACGTGATTGCACAAAGGTTAGAAAGGGTACCGTTTCCCCAGATAACATGTATGGATAGCGTACACATTCAAAATATATGTCTCAGGAGGCAGGCTCAGACGGTGTCAGGCCCAGTATGGATTGCACGTGATTGCACAAAGGTTAGAAAGGGTACCGTTTCCCCAGATAACATGTATGGATAGCGTACACATTCAAAATATATGTCTCAGGAGGCAGGCTCAGACGGTGTTAGGCCCAGTATGGATTGCACGTGATTACACAAAGGTTAGAAAGGGTACCGTATCCCCAGATAACATGTATGGATAGCGTAAACATTCAAAATATATGTCTCAGGAGGCAGGCTCAGACGGTGTTAGGCCCAGTATGGATTGCACGTGATTGCACAAAGGTTAGAAAGGGTACCGTATCCCCAGATAATATGTATGGATAGCGTACACATTCAAAATATATGTCTCAGGAGGCAGGCTCAGACGGTGTCAGGCCCATTATGGATTGCACGTGATTGCACAAAGGTTAGAAAGGGTACCGTTTCCCCAGATAACATGTATGGATAGCGTACACATTCAAAATATATGTCTCAGGAGGCAGGCTCAGACGGTGTCAGGCCCAGTATGGATTGCACGTGATTGGACAAAGGTTAGAAAGGGTACCGTTTCCCCAGATAACATGTATGGATAGCGTACACATTCAAAATATATGTCTCAGGAGGCAGGCTCAGACGGTGTTAGGCCCAGTATGGATTGCACGTCATTGCACAAAGGTTAGAAAGGGTACCGTATCCCCAGATAACATGTATGGATAGCGTACACATTCAAAATATATGTCTATACATCAGGAGGCAGGCTCAGACGGTGTCAGGCACAGTATGGATTTGACGGCCCAGATTACACAGCGGAGGAGCAGGGAGAGGTAAAGATTGCAAATGCTGGGGCCCTGCCCAAGCAAGGGGGGCCCACTCGTGGGCGTCGGTACTGGCACTGGGCCCCTCATAGTACAGCGGTGTGTCTGACGGCGGGTGTGCACCACCACCGTCAGAGACACTTGATTGCACTATGAGGGACCCTGTGCCAGTGCCCGCGCCCAAGAGTCGGCCTACCCACCTGTCCAGGGCAACGGCACTCGCACGGTGTCGTGCGCTAGGTGGTGACCCCGGCCATGGGGGGGGAGGCAGCACAGTTAGGGAGTTTTAGAAAGTGGCATATGTTGATGTTGGACATTCAGCTGATGCAAAAGGCGAAATAGGTCAAGTCCCAGGAAGAGGTGGACCAAAGCAAGCCATTTTTCTGTCACCCTATATGTCATCAGGGGAAGGTGGGACAAAATCCTTGGAAACCCATGCGTGGTTCATTTTAATGAAGGTTAGATCATCCACATTTTGGGTTGACAGACGGGTCCTTTTTTCTGTCAGGATTGATCCAGCTGCACTGAAGACTCTTTCCGATAGCACACTTGCAGCTGGGCAAGCGAGCTCCTGTAAGGCATATTGGGCCAATTCAGGCCAGGTGTCCAGTTTAGCGGCCCAATAGTCAAAGGGGAATGACCTGTGTGGGAGAACTTCGATATGGGAGGAAAAGTAGTTTGTAACCATAGTTGACAACTGCTGTCTCCTGTCACTTTCCATCGATGCAGTATTACCAGTTGTGTGAGCGGTATTTGAAAAATCAGTCCACAACATTGTCATGAAACCCCTGTCTCCAACGCCACTTCTGATGTGTGCACCACGAACACCTCTGCCAAGCTGCCCCTGGCCCGTACGGCTCGTGTGAGAACCATCACCGCTGCTGTGTGCTGGGAATGCCTCAAGCAACCGATTTACCAGAGTTGCTTGTTTATTAGCCAATATTAGGTCAAGGTTCTCCTGTGGCATGATGTTTTGTAATTTGCCTTTATAGCGTGGATCCAGGATGCTGGCCAACCAGTAGTCGTCATCGTTCATCATTTTGGCAATGCGGGGGTCCCTTTTTAGGATCCGCAAGGCATAATCTGACATGTGGGTCAATGTTCCCGGTGTCAATGATGCACTGCGAGTGCTGGGTGGAGGAGCACTTTCTGGCAAATCCACATCCCTCCAGTCACGCACAAACCCTGTACCAGACCTTGCCACGCCAACATTTTCACTTGCCCCACGAGATGCATCCTCCTCCCTTAAATAATCATCCCCATCATCATCCTCCTCCTCCTCTTCTTCCTCCACCTCGTCCAGGAGAGGTCCCTGAGCAGACAATGGCTGAATGTCATCAAGGATTCCCTCCTCCTCTTCCTCCTCATCAACATTGGCTGCAGACGCCTGCTCTTTAAGGTGCGTCAAAGTTTGCATGAGCAGACGCATAAGTGGGATGCTCATGCTTAGGATGGCGTCGTCTGCGCTTACCAGCCGTGTGCATTCATCAAAACACTGAAGGACTTTACAGAGGTCTTTCAGCTTCGACCACTGCACACCTGTCAACTCCATGTCTGCTCTCAAAGTGCCTGGCTGTGTATCCTCCCACAAATGCATTATGGCCTGCCTCTGCTCGCACAGCCGATCCACCATGTGCAGGGTGGAGTTCGACCTTGTTGCAATGTCGATAATGAGGCGGTGGTTGGGAAGGTGGAGCAATCGCTGCAGCTTCTGCATACGAACGGAGTGTACAGGCGACCGGCGGATGTGCGCTCACAGTCTTTGCACCTTCTGGAGCAGGGCTGTTAACTCCGGATAATTTTTGAGGAAGCACTGAACCACCAGGTTCAAGGTGTGAGCCAAGCAAGGTATGTGGCTGAGTTTTGAAAGGGCTATGGCTGCCACAAAATTACGGCCGTTATCACTAGAGTTGAGCGACTTTTGTTTTTTTAGGGTCGCGTCTCGTTTCGTGAAACCCGACTTTTCCAAAAGTCGGGTCGAGCAAGATCGTCCGATTATAGGGAAAAGTCGGGGTCGTCCCGAAACACGAAACCCAATGTAAGTAAATGGGGAATAAAAGTCGGCAGTGAGAGGAGGACAGGAAACACACCTACAGTGCCCATTTGAATGCCAAAAGCATCAATTCTTCTTACTTAAGCTTGTCAACCTTAATCAACTTCATAATACAAGTTACGCACTGAAAAATGGGGGTTATTTGGCTAAATTTGTGGGGGGGAGGGCTGGCTGCAGGTTTTCATGTGCCCTGGGCGAAAGAGCGCCCCTTTAACACATACCACAACTCATCATGCTCCGATACGGCAGAGAAATAGCGGTATAGTACAATGAAAAATACCTCACTTTTAACATCTCATGACGAGGCCCATCTATTTCTCCATACAAAATCATTGGTCCCATATAATGTTTGAAACAGTATATGATGAGCTCCACATAATGCTACAGTATATGTTGGTCCCCATGGATGAAGCTCCACTGTCTTATGGGCCCAAATAATGCTCCAAACATAATGGGCCCCATTTCTAATGCTCTAGTGTATAATGGGCCCTATAAATGCTGCTCCAGTGTCTGATGTCCACCTTTGGAATGTTCCAGTGTATGGTGGGCCCCATCTATCATTCTCCAGAGTCTAGTGCTCCCCAAAAATTGCTGTCCCAACATAGAAAACAATCAAATAAGTCTCCTCGCTAGGGAATCCCTGTACTTGTCTGGACAGGTGCTGTAGCTTGCTTAACAGCTCGCCAGCCGTTCTCACGCCCAGTATGGATTGCACGTGATTGCACAAAGGTTAGAAAGGGTACCGTATCCCTGGATAACATGTATGGATAGCGTACACATTCAAAATATATGTCTATACAGCATGAGGCAGGCTCAGACGGTGTTAGGCCCAGTATGGATTGCACGTCATTGCACAAAGGTTAGAAGGGGTACCGTATCCCCGGATAACATGTATGGATAGCGTACACATTCAAAATATATGTCTATACAGCATGAGGCAGGCTAAGACGGTGTTAGGCCCAGTATGGATTGCACGTCATTGCACAAAGGTTAGAAAGGGTACCGTATCCCCGGATAACATGTATGGATAGCGTACACATTCAAAATATATGTCTATACAGCATGAGGCAGGCTCAGACGGTGTTAGGCCCAGTATGGATTACACGTCATTGCACAAAGGTTAGAAGGGGTACCGTATCCCTGGATAACATGTATGGATAGCGTACACATTCAAAATATATGTCTATACAGCATGAGGCAGGCTCAGACGGTGTTAGGCCCAGTATGGATTGCACGTCATTGCAAAAAGGTTAGAAGGGGTACCGTATCCCCGGATAACATGTATGGATAGCGTACACATTCAAAATATATGTCTATATAGCATGAGGCAGGCTCAGACGGTGTTAGGCCCAGTATGGATTGCACATGATTGCACAAAGGTTAGAAAGGGTACCGTATCCCTGGATAACATGTATGGATAGCGTACACATTCAAAATATATGTCTATACAGCATGAGGCAGGCTCAGACGGTGTTAGGCCCAGTATGGATTGCACGTCATTGCACAAAGGTTAGAAGGGGTACCGTATCCTCGGATAACATGTATGGATAGCGTACACATTCAAAATATATGTCTATACAGCATGAGGCAGGCTCAGACGGTGTTAGGCACAGTATGGATTGCACGTCATTGCACAAAGGTTAGAAGGGGTACCGTATCCCCGGATAACATGTATGGATAGCGTACACATTCAAAATATATGTCTATACAGCATGAGACAGGCTCAGACGGTGTTAGGCCCAGTATGGATTGCATGTCATTGCACAAAGGTTAGAAGGGGTACCGTATCCCCGGATAACATGTATGGATAGCATACACATTCAAAATATATGTCTATACAGCATGAGGCAGGCTCAGACGGTGTTAGGCCCAGTATGGATTGCACGTCATTGCACAAAGGTTAGAAGGGGTACCGTATCCCCGGATAACATGTATGGATAGCGTACACATTCAAAATTTATGTCTATACAGCATGAGGCAGGCTCAGACGGTGTTAGGCCCAGTATGGATTGCACGTCATTGCACAAAGGTTAGAAAGGGTACCGTTTCCCCGGATAACATGTATGGATAGCGTACACATTCAAAATATATGTCTATACAGCATGAGGCAGGCTCAGACGGTGTTAGGCCCAGTATGGATTGCACGTCATTGCACAAAAGTTAGAAGGGGTACCGTATCCCCGGATAACATGTATGGATAGCGTACACATTCAAAATATATGTCTATACAGCAAGAGGCAGGCTCAGACGGTGTTAGGCCCAGTATGGATTGCACGTCATTGCACAAAGGTTAGAAGGGGTACCGTATCCCCGGATAACATGTATGGATAGCGTACACATTCAAAATATATGTCTATACAGCATGAGGCAGGCTCAGACGGTGTTAGGCCCAGTATGGATTGCACGTCATTGCACAAAGGTTAGAAGGGGTACCGTATCCCCGGATAACATGTATGGATAGCGTACACATTCAAAATATATGTCTATACAGCATGAGGCAGGCTCAGACGGTGTTAGGCCCAGTATGGATTGCACGTGATTGCACAAAGGTTAGAAAGGGTACCGTATCCCTGGATAACATGTATGGATAGCGTACACATTCAAAATATATGTCTATACAGCATGAGGCAGGCTCAGACGGTGTTAGGCCCAGTATGGATTGCACGTCATTGCACAAAGGTTAGAAGGGGTACCGTATCCCCGGATAACATGTATGGATAGCGTACACATTCAAAATATATGTCTATACAGCATGAGGCAGGCTCAGACGGTGTTAGGCCCAGTATGGATTGCACGTCATTGCACAAAGGTTAGAAGGGGTACCGTATCCCTGGATAACATGTATGGATAGCGTACACATTCAAAATATATGTCTATACAGCATGAGGCAGGCTCAGACGGTGTTAGGCCCAGTATGGATTGCACGTCATTGCACAAAGGTTAGAAAGGGTACCGTATCCCCGGATAACATGTATGGATAGCGTACACATTCAAAATATATGTCTATACAGCATGAGGCAGGCTCAGACGGTGTTAGGCCCAGTATGGATTGCACGTCATTGCACAAAGGTTAGAAGGGGTACCGTATCCCCGGATAATATGTATGGATAGCGTACACATTCAAAATATATGTCTATACAGCATGAGGCAGGCTCAGACGGTGTTAGGCCCAGTATGGATTGCACGTCATTGCACAAAGGTTAGAAGGGGTACCGTATCCCCGGATAACATGTATGGATAGCGTACACATTCAAAATATATGTCTATACAGCATGAGGCAGGCTCAGACGGTGTTAGGCCCAGTATGGATTGCACGTCATTGCACAAAGGTTAGAAAGGGTACCGTATCCCCGGATAACATGTATGGATAGCGTACACATTCAAAATATATGTCTATACAGCATGAGGCAGGCTCAGACGGTGTTAGGCCCAGTATGGATTGCACGTCATTGCTCAAAGGTTAGAAGGGGTACCGTATCCCCGGATAACATGTATGGATAGCGTACACATTCAAAATATATGTCTATACAGCATGAGGCAGGCTCAGACGGTGTTAGGCCCAGTATGGATTGCACGTCATTGCACAAAGGTTAGAAGGGGTACCGTATCCCCGGATAACATGTATGGATAGCGTACACATTCAAAATATATGTCTATACAGCATGAGGCAGGCTCAGACGGTGTTAGGCCCAGTATGGATTGCACGTCATTGCACAAAGGTTAGAAAGGGTACCGTATCCCCGGATAACATGTATGGATAGCGTACACATTCAAAATATATGTCTATACAGCATGAGGCAGGCTCAGACGGTGTTAGGCCCAGTATGGATTGCACGTCATTACACAAAGGTTAGAAGGGGTACCGTATCCCCGGATAACATGTATGGATAGCGTACACATTCAAAATATATGTCTATACAGCATGAGGCAGGCTCAGACGGTGTTAGGCCAGTATGGATTGCACGTCATTGCACAAGGGTTAGAAGGGGTACCGTATCCCCGGATAACATGTATGGATAGCGTACACATTCAAAATATATGTCTATACAGCATGAGGCAGGCTCAGACGGTGTTAGGCCCAGTATGGATTGCACGTCATTGCACAAAGGTTAGAAGGGGTACCGTATCCCCGGATAACATGTATGGATAGCGTACACATTCAAAATATATGTCTATACAGCATGAGGCAGGCTCAGACGGTGTTAGGCCCAGTATGGATTGCACGTCATTGCACAAAGGTTAGAAGGGGTACCGTATCCCCGGATAACATGTATGGATAGCGTACACATTCAAAATATATGTCTATACAGCATGAGGCAGGCTCAGACGGTGTTAGGCCCAGTATGGATTGCACGTGATTGCACAAAGGTTAGAAAGGGTACCGTATCCCTGGATAACATGTATGGATAGCGTACACATTCAAAATATATGTCTATACAGCATGAGGCAGGCTCAGACGGTGTTAGGCCCAGTATGGATTGCACGTCATTGCACAAAGGTTAGAAGGGGTACCGTATCCCCGGATAACATGTATGGATAGCGTACACATTCAAAATATATGTCTCAGGAGGCAGGCTCAGACGGTGTCAGGCACAGTATGGATTTGACGGCCCAGATTACACAGCGGAGGAGCAGGGAGAGGTAAAGATTGCAAATGCTGGGGCCCTGGCCAAGCAAGGGGGGCCCACTCGTGGGCGTCGGTACTGGCACTGGGCCCCTCATAGTACAGCGGTGTGTCTGACGGCGGGTGTGCACCACCACCGTCAGAGACACTTGATTGCACTATGAGGGACCCTGTGCCAGTGCCCGCGCCCAAGAGTCGGCCTACCCACCTGTCCAGGGCAACGGCACTCGCACGGTGTCGTGTGCTAGGTGGTGACCCCGGCCATGGGGGGGGAGGCAGCACAGTTAGGGAGTTTTAGAAAGTGGCATATGTTGATGTTGGACATTCAACTGATGCAAAAGGCGAAATAGGTGAAGTACCAGGAAGAGGTGGACCAAAGCAAGCCATTTTTATGTCACCCTATGTGTCATCAGGGGAAGGTGGGACAAAATCCTTGGAAACCCATGCGTGGTTCATTTTAATGAAGGTTAGATCATCCACATTTTGGGTTGACAGACGGGTCCTTTTTTCTGTCAGGATTGATCCAGCTGCACTGAAGACTCTTTCCGATAGCACACTTGCAACTGGGCAAGCGAGCTCCTGTAAGGCATATTGGGCCAATTCAGGCCAGGTGTCCAGTTTAGCGGCCCAATAGTCAAAGGGGAATGACCTGTGTGGGAGAACATCGATATGGGAGGAAAAGTAGTTTGTAACCATAGTTGACAACTGCTGTCTCCTGTCACTTTCCATCGATGCAGTATTACCAGTTGTGTGAGCGGTATTTGAAAAATCAGTCCACAACATTGTCATGAAACCCTTGTCTCCAACGCCACTTCTGCTGTGTGCACCACGAACACCTCTGCCAAGCTGCCCCCGGCCCGTACGGCTCGTGTGAGAACCATCACCGCTGCTGTGTGCTGGGAATGCCTCAAGCAACCGATTTACCAGAGTTGCTTGTTTATTAGCCAATATTAGGTCAAGGTTCTCCTGTGGCATGATGTTTTGTAATTTGCCTTTATAGCGTGGATCCAGGATGCTGGCCAACCAGTAGTCGTCATCGTTCATCATTTTGGCAATGCGGGGGTCCCTTTTTAGGATCCGCAAGGCATAATCTGACATGTGGGCCAATGTTCCCGGTGTCAATGATGCACTGCGAGTGCTGGGTGGAGGAGAACTTTCTGGCAAATCCACATCCCTCCAGTCACGCACAAACCCTGTACCAGACCTTGCCACGCCAACATTTTCACTTGCCCCACGAGATGCATCCTCCTCCCCTAAGTAATCATCCCATCATCCTCCTCCTCCTCTTCTTCCTCCACCTCGTCCAGGAGAGGTCCCTGAGCAGACAATGGCTGAATGTCATCAAGGATTCCCTCCTCCTCTTCCTCCTCATCAACATTGGCTGCAGACGCCTGCTCCTTAAGGTGCGTCAAAGTTTGCATGAGCAGACGCATAAGTGGGATGCTCATGCTTAGGATGGCGTCGTCTGCGCTTACCAGCCGTGTGCATTCCTCAAAACACTGAAGGACTTTACAAAGGTCTTTCAGCTTCGACCACTGCACGCCTGTCAACTCCATGTCTGCTCTCAAAGTGCCTGGCCGTGTATCCTCCCACAAATGCATTATGGCCTGCCTCTGCTCGCACAGCCGCTCCACCATGTGCAGGGTGGAGTTCCACCTTGTTGCAATGTCGATAATGAGGCGGTGGATGGGAAGGTGGAGCAATCGCTGCAGCTTCTGCATACGAACGGAGTGTACAGGCGACCGGCGGATGTGCGCGCATAGTCTTCGCACCTTCTGGAGCAGGGCTGTTAACTCCGGATAATTTTTGAGGAAGCACTGTACCACCAGGTTCAAGGTGTGAGCCAAGCAAGGTATGTGGCTGAGTTTTGAAAGGGCTATTGCTGCCACAAAATTACGGCCGTTATCACTAACTACCTTGCCTGCCTCAAGATGTACACTGCCCAGCCATGACTCAGTTTGTCGCTTCAAGTACTCGGCCAGCACCTCGGCGGTCTGTCTGTCGCCCAAACACATCATCTGCAACACAGCCTGCTGACGCGTTCCACTAGCTGCTCGATAGGGGGACACATCATGTGCAGCAGTGGCAGCTGCAGATGGAGTGCTCGTACGACTGCGCTCTGTGGACGAGCTGTCGCTTCTGGAGGAGGAGGACGAGGAGGAGGGTCGAATGCCTACAGCCAACTGTTTCCTATACCGTGGGCTAGGCAGCACTGTCCCACCACCGCTGTCCCCTGTGGACCCTGCATCCACCACATTAACCCAGTGCGCAGTGATGGACACGTAACGGCCCTGGCCATGCCGACTGGACCATGCATCAGTTGTGAGGTGCACCTTTCCGCTCACTGACTGCTTGAGTGCATGGACAATGCGGTCTTTCACATGATGGTGGAGGGCTGGGATGGCTTTGCGAGAGAAGAAGTGGCGACTGGGTAGGTCATAGCGTGGTACTGCATAGGCCATGAGTTCGCGGAAAGCTGTGCTTTCCACCAACCAAAAGGGCATCATCTCAAACGAGATTAGGCTGGTTTCACATTTGCGCTTTTGTGCGCAGCGCATCGTGCGCACCCGTGCGCATGCGCACTGCGCACCTATGTTTAACATGACGTGCGCATGTTTTTGCGCACACTTGCGTTTTCGTGCACATGCGTTTTTTTGTCTTTTGCGCCAGGTGCGCCAGACGCAACATGTTGGATTTTTTGGTGCGCCCTGTCTCGGCAAAAAAACGCATGCGCACGCTTGCGCACGGAATGCGCAAAAACAACACATTGAAGTCTATGGTAACGCATGCGTGCGCATGGTCTTGCGCACGGTTGCGTTTTTTTACGCATGCGTTTTTGAGTGAAACAAGTCTAGAATGTTCTCTAGACAATGGAAAAAACGTCACACTTAAAAACGCATGCGCATAAAAAACGCCAACGCATGCAAAAAACGCATGTAAAACGCAAACAATGCTGCGTTTTTTTTACACATCAGCGTGCGCATGACGTTAAAAAAACGCGCGTTTGTTTTGCGTTTTTCTTTGCGTTTTTTATGCGCCCGATGCGCTGCGCAAAAAAACGCTAATGTGAAACTAGCCTTAGTTTGGCAATGTGGGCGTTCAAACCCAGTGTACGCGGATGAGAGACTGAGTACTTTCTTGACCTACTCATAGTGTCTGGGAGGGTGAGCTGGACTTGAGAGCTGCATATGGTGGAAGTAGCGGTGGACAGGGAGGACTGAGAGAGGGTTGATGATGGTGATGGAATTGTTGTTCTTTCTGATGGCCTAGAATCAGTCTTTCGTTGATATAACAGTGGGATTCCCTGACTGCTGTGGCCTTGCAACGACACCTCAACATTTGCTGCTGTGCTAACCGGTGGGCTTACAGTGGGGGAAACAATGTAGCGTTGCTGACTACCTTCTTTGTGATCAGTTGCACATGTGGCACTTGAGGTTTGGTGTTGTGTCCACGCTTGCAAGTGCATGCTGGTTAAATGTCTAAGCATGCAACTGGTATTCAAATTTTTCAGATTTTTCCCTCGGCTAAAGGTCTTTGCGCACTTCTTACAGATAACCTTGGCCTGATCATGAGGATTTTGTTCAAAAAACTGCCACACTGCAGTCTTCCTACTTTGGCAGACATTTTGCGGCCTAGCACGCTGTGATCTTTTGACCCTCTGGACAAGCTGTCCAGCAACTCTTTTGATGTTTGGAACCTGTCTTTGGAGTGCTCCGGGCCTGCCAGATAACAGCTGTTGCGATGTCGATGTCTGCTGTGGATGCTCCTCATCTGAGCTATTGGAAGCAGCACCCTCTTCCCCCAATGGATGCCAATCTGGGTCAGCAACTGGGTCATCCATCACCTCCTCTTCTATGTCATGTGCACCTTTCTCTGTGTCACCATGTATGGTGGTATAGTGTGCGGGAAGGGGCACCTGAGTCTCATCAGGGTCAAAATCTGGCTCTGTATACTGCGAGGACAATGTAGTGCTCTGAGTGAATGTACCAGCAGAATCATCCATCAGCGGCTGTGCATCAGTGCACTCCATGCCAGATTCATCTTGGCCTGGGTAATTCACCATTTGACTTGATAATCCAGGCATGGTATGTGAAAACAGCTCCATGGAGTAATCAGTAGTATGGCCTGCGTCATCCTTCAATCTTGGTTGGGGTGAAGGACAAAAGGAAAGGTGTGGTTCATGAACATGAGCCTCCAATGACGATTCAGTGCTTTTACTTTTTACAACTGAAGCGATAGAGCTGGAGGCTGAGTCAGCAATGTAAGACAAAACTTTTTCCTGATGCTCTGCCTTTAAAAGCGGTTTGCCAACTCCTAGAAAACTAAGCGTTCGAGTCCTTATGTAGCCAGACGATGACGCAGGGTCAGCACCTCCTGCATTCGGTCCTATTTTGCTCTTGCCACTACCATCAGATCCACCACCAACACCATCATTACCAGCTGCCAACCCCCGCCCAATTCCACGGCCTCTTCCACCAGCCTTCCTCATTTTTGGTAGAAATGTAGACAAAATCCAACAAACTATATAGTAATGTAAAACAAGGTACAAAGTGTCTATAGGACAGGGGAGTTTTAGAATTTCTGCACACACTTGTGGACAGTGGACACTTGAGGATTGTGTGCGGCCCACTGATATCTGAGCGCTATGTGACACGCTCGATGGCACAGCTGCCTGTGACCAAAGTGACGAGAGGATAATGGAGATTTTGAATCTCTGCGTACACTTGTGGACAGTGGACACTTGTGGATTGTGTGCGGCCCACTGATATCTGAGCGCTATGTGACACGCTCGATGGCACAGCTGCCTGTGACCAAAGTGACGAGAGGATAATGGAGATTTTGAATCTCTGCGTACACTTTTGGACACTGGACACTTGTGGATTGTGTGCGGCCCACTGATATCTGAGCGCTATGTGACACGCTCGATGGCACAGCTGCCTGTGACCAAAGTGACGAGAGGATAATGGAGATTTTGAATTTCTGCGTACACTTGTGGACAGTGGACACTTGTGGATTGTGTGCAGCCCACTGATATCTGAGCGCTATGTGACACGCTCGATGGCACAGCTGCCTGTGACCAAAGTGACGAGAGGATAATGGAGATTTTGAATCTCTGCGTACACTTTTGGACACTGGACACATGTGGATTGTGTGCGGCCCATTGATATCTGAGTGCTATGTGACACGCTCGATGGCACAGCTGCCTGTGACCAAAGTGACGAGAGGATAATGGAGATTTTGAATCTCTGCGTACACTTGTGGACAGTGGACACTTGTGGATTGTGTGCGGCCCACTGATATCTGAGCGCTATGTGACACACTCGATGGCACAGCTGCCTGTGACCAAAGTGACGAGAGGATAATGGAGATTTTGAATCTCTGCGTACACTTGTGGACAGTGGACACTTGTGGATTGTGTGCGGCCCACTGATATCTGAGCGCTATGTGACACGCTCGATGGCACAGCTGCCTGTGACCAAAGTGACGAGAGGATAATGGAGATTTTGAATCTCTGCGTACACTTTTGGACACTGGACACTTGTGGATTGTGTGCGGCCCACTGATATCTGAGCGCTATGTGACACGCTCGATGGCACAGCTGCCTGTGACCAAAGTGACGAGAGGATAATGGAGATTTTGAATCTCTGCGTACACTTGTGGACAGTGGACACTTGTGGATTGTGTGCGGCCCACTGATATCTGAGCGCTATGTGACACGCTCGATGGCACAGCTGCCTGTGACCAAAGTGACGAGAGGATAATGGAGATTTTGAATCTCTGCGTACACTTGTGGACAGTGGACACTTGTGGATTGTGTGCGGCCCACTGATATCTGAGCGCTATGTGACACGCTCGATGGCACAGCTGCCTGTGACCAAAGTGACGAGAGGATAATGGAGATTTTGAATCTCTGCGTACACTTTTGGACACTGGACACTTGTGGATTGTGTGCGGCCTACTGATATCTGAGCGCTATGTGACACGCTCGATGGCACAGCTGCCTGTGACCAAAGTGACGAGAGGATAATGGAGATTTTGAATCTCTGCGTACACTTTTGGACACTGGACACTTGTGGATTGTGTGCGGCCCACTGATATCTGAGCGCTATGTGACACGCTCGATGGCACAGCTGCCTGTGACCAAAGTGACGAGAGGATAATGGAGATTTTGAATCTCTGCGTACACTTGTGGACAGTGGACACTTGTGGATTGTGTGCGGCCCACTGATATCTGAGCGCTATGTGACACGCTCGATGGCACAGCTGCCTGTGACCAAAGTGACGAGAGGATAATGGAGATTTTGAATCTCTGCGTACACTTGTGGACAGTGGACACTTGTGGATTGTGTGCGGCCCACTGATATCTGAGCGCTATGTGACACGCTCGATGGCACAGCTGCCTGTGACCAAAGTGACGAGAGGATAATGGAGATTTTGAATCTCTGCGTACACTTTTGGACACTGGACACTTGTGGATTGTGTGCGGCCCACTGATATCTGAGCGCTATGTGACACGCTCGATGGCACAGCTGCCTGTGACCAAAGTGACGAGAGGATAATGGAGATTTTGAATCTCTGCGTACACTTTTGGACACTGGACACTTGTGGATTGTGTGCGGCCCACTGATATCTGAGCGCTATGTGACACGCTCGATGGCACAGCTGCCTGTGACCAAAGTGACGAGAGGATAAGGGAGATTGGATTGCTTTTAAAAAAGCAGTTTGCGGACCAGTGGGTAAACAGCAATGCCAGCGTGTCAGGAAGCCTTAAAAGGCAGCCCAACAACCAACACCACTGATACACCACAATATAGCCTCCCCTTGCACTGCACACACAGTGACATGTGTGTTGTGCAGGCCAAATCGCTAGCAGCAGAAGCAGTTTTTTTGTCTTCTTCCCTGCCTAACGCTCTCCCTACAGAATCAGCAGCAACCTCTCCCTATACTAAGATCGGCAGAAGTAAGATGGCGGTCGGCGTGCACGCCCTTTTATACCCCCTGTGACGCCCACCAAAGCAAGCCAATCACTTGCATGCCCTTCTGAAAGATGGTGGTGACCCGTGCCTATGTCATCACGTTGCCCACAGTGTCCGTGGATCCTGATTGGCTGAAAAAGAGCGCAAAACAAACTTTTGAAACGCGACTTTGGCGCGTAAGTCGCCGACCTCGTGGCCGACCTCATCCTAGGGTCGGGTTTCGTTTCATGAAACCCGACTTTGCCAAAAGTCGGAGACTTTTGAATTTTTTCGACCCGTTTCGCTCAACTCTAGTTATCACTAACTACCTTGCCTGCCTCAAGATGTACACTGCCCAGCCATGACTCAGTTTGTCGCTTCAAGTACTCGGCCAGCACCTCGGCGGTGTGTCTGTCGCCCAAACACATCATCTGCAACACAGCCTGCTGACGCTTTCCACTAGTTGCTCGATAGGGGGACACATCGTGTGCAACAGTGGCAGCTGCAGATGGAGTGCTCGTACGACTGCGCTCTGTGGACGAGCTTTCGCTTCTGGAGGAGGAGGAGGAGGAGGAGGGTCGAACGCCTACAGCCAACTGTTTCCTATACCGTGGGCTAGGCAGCACTGTCCCACCACCGCTGTCCCCTGTGGACCCTGCATCCACCACATTAACCCAGTGCGCAGTGATGGACACGTAACGGCCCTGGCCATGCCGACTGGACCATGCATCAGTTGTGAGGTGCACCTTTCCGCTCACTGACTGCTTGAGTGCATGGACAATGCGGTCTTTCACATGATGGTGGAGGGCTGGGATGGCTTTGCGAGAGAAGAAGTGGCGACTGGGTAGGTCATAGCGTGGTACTGCATAGGCCATGAGTTCGCGGAAAGCTGCGCTTTCCACCAACCGAAAGGGCATCATCTCAAACGAGATTAGTTTGGCAATGTGTGCGTTCAAACCCAGTGTACGCGGATGAGAGACTGAGTACTTTCTTGACCTACTCATAGTGTCTGGGAGGGTGAGCTGGACTTGAGAGCTGCATATGGTGGAAGTAGCGGTGGACAGGGCGGACTGAGAGAGGGTTGATGATGGTGATGGAGTTGGTGTTCTTTCTGATGGCCTAGAATCAGTCTTTCGTTGATATAACAGTGGGATTCCCTGACTGCTGTGGCCTTGCAACGACACCTCAACATTTGCTGCTGTGCTAACCGGTGTGCTTACAGTGGGGGAAACAATGTAGCGTTGCTGACTACCTTCGTTGTGATCAGTTGCACATGTGGCACTTGAGGTTTGGTGTTGTGTCCACGCTTGCAAGTGCATGCTGGTTATATGTCTAAGCATGCAACTGGTATTCAAATTTTTCAGATTTTTCCCTCGGCTAAAGGTCTTTGCGCACTTCTTACAGATAACCTTGGCCTGATCATGAGGATTTTGGTCAAAAAAGTGCCACACTGCAGTCTTCCTACTTTGGCAGACATTTTGCGGCCTAGCACGCTGTGATCTTTTGACCCTCTGGACAAGCTGTCCACCAACTCTTTTGATGTTTGGAAAAAGTCTTTGGAGTGCTCCGGGCCTGCCAGATAACAGCTGTTGCGATGTCGATGTCTGCTGTGGATGCTCCTCATCTGAGCTATTGGAAGCAGCACCCTCTTCCCCCAATGGATGCCAATCTGGGTCAACAACTGGGTCATCCATCACCTCCTCTTCTATGTCATGTGCACCTTCCTCTGTGTCACCGTGTATGGTGGTATAGTGTGCGGGAAGGGGCACCTGAGTCTCATCAGGGTCAGAATCTGGCTCTGTACACTGCGAGGACAATGTAGTGCTCTGAGTGAATGTACCAGCTGAATCATCCATCAGCGGCTGTGCATCAGTGCACTCCATGTCAGATTCATCTTGGCCTGGGTAATTCACCATTTCACTTGATAATCCAGGCATGGTATGTGAAAACAGCTCTATGGAGTAATCAGTAGTATGGCCTGCGTCATCCTTCAATCTTGGTTGGGGTGAAGGACACAAGGAAAGGTGTGGTTCATTAACATGAGCCTCCAATGACGACTCAGTGCTTTTACTTTTTACAACTGAAGATGAGGAGGCGATAGAGCTGGAGGCTGAGTCAGCAATGTAAGACAAAACTTTTTCCTGATGCTCTGGCTTTAAAAGCGGTTTGCCAACTCCTAGAAAACTAAGCGTTCGAGGCCTTATGTAGCCAGACGATGACGCAGGGTCAGCACCTCCTGCATTCAGTCCTATTTTGCTCTTGCCACTACCATCAGATCCACCACCAACACCATCATTACCAGCTGCCAACCCCCGACCAATTCCACGGCCTATTCCACCAGCCTTCCTCATTTTTGGTAGAAATGTAGACAAAATCCAACAAACTATATAGTAATGTAAAACAAGGTACAAGGTGTCTATAGGACAGGGGAGATTTTGAATTTCTGCAGACACTTGTGGACACTGGACACTTTTGGATTGTGTGAGGCCCACTGATATCTGAGCGCTATGTGACAGTCTCGATGGCACAGCTGTGACCAAAGTGACTAGAGGATAAGGGAGATTTTGAATCTCTGCACACACTTTTGGACACTGGACACTTTTGGATTGTGTGAGGCCCAATGAATATCTGAGCGCTATGTGACAGGCTCGATGGCACAGCTGTGACCAAAGTGACTAGAGGATAAGGGAGATTTTGAATCTCTGCACACACTTTTGGACACTGGACACTTTTGGATTGTGTAAGGCCCACTGATATCTGAGCGCTATGTGACAGGCTCGATGGCACAGCTGTGACCAAAGTGACTAGAGGATAAGGGAGATTTTGAATCTCTGCACACACTTTTGGACACTGGACACTTTTGGATTGTGTGAGGCCCACTGATATCTGAGCGCTATGTGACAGGCTCGATGGCACAGCTGTGACCAAAGTGACTAGAGGATAAGGGAGATTTTGAATCTCTCCACACACTTTTGGACACTGGACACTTTTGGATTGTGTTAGGCCCAATGAATATCTGAGCGCTATGTGACAGGCTCGATGGCACAGCTGTGACCAAAGTGAATAGAGGATAAGAGAGATTTTGAATCTCTGCACACACTTTTGGACACTGGACACTTTTGGATTGTGTGAGGCCCACTGATATCTGAGCGCTATGTGACAGGCTCGATGGCACAGCTGTGACCAAAGTGACTAGAGGATAAGGGAGATTTTGAATCTCTGCACACACTTTTGGACACTGGACACTTTTGGATTGTGTGAGGCCCACTGATATCTGAGCGCTATGTGACAGGCTCGATGGCACAGCTGTGACCAAAGTGACTAGAGGATAAGGGAGATTTTGAAACTCTGCACACACTTTTGGACACTGGACACTTTTGGATTGTGTGAGGCCCACTGATATCTGAGCGCTATGTGACAGGCTCGATGGCACAGCTGTGACCAAAGTGACTAGAGGATAAGGGAGATTTTGAATCTCTGCACACACTTTTGGACACTGGACACTTTTGGATTGTGTGAGGCCCAATGAATATCTGAGCGCTATGTGACAGGCTCGATGGCACAGCTGTGACCAAAGTGACTAGAGGATAAGGGAGATTTTGAATCTCTGCACACACTTTTGGACACGACTAGTGTTGAGCATTCCGATACCGCAAGTATCGGGTATCGGCCGATACTTGCTGTATCGGAATTCCGATACCGACTTCCGATATTTTTTCAATATCGGAATTCGGCATCGGAATCGGAAGTTCAGTTGATTGACGGCCTGACGTCATCATGATGCGCGGTGTGTGCGCATCATGATGCGCCGTCATTTCGGGCCTTCCGGGGGTCTCTGCCGGCCTGCCGGGGGGCTGTGCCGGCCTGCCGGGGGGCTGTGTGGACTGCCCGGGGTCTGTACCGGCCTGCCGGGGGGCTGTGCCGGCCTGCCGGTGGTCTGTGCACCCTGTGGGGGTCTGTACCGGCCTGCCGGGGGGCTGTGCCGGCCTGCCGGGGGGCTGTGCTGATGTCCGGGGGTCTGTGCAAGCATCGTCCGATGGGACTACAAGTCCCATCGGGCGATGCCTGCTACCATGACAGTGATTGACACATTAGCCAATGATGGGACAGTAGTAGTCCCATCATCCGGCTAATGTGTTAAATGTTAAAAAAAAAAAAAAAAAAAAAAAAAAAAATACTACATACATACTACATGCATGCTACATACATACTACATGCTACATACATACTACATGCATGCTACATACATACTACATATATACTACATACATACTACATACATACTGCATGCTACATACATACTACATACATACTACATGCTACATACATACCACATATATACTACATACATACAATACATTCATACAATACATACATAGACATACAGTACATATAACATAGAGTAACATACTTACCAATACTTGTCACATTGTTCCCCGAAGCCATTGTCTTTTCCGGGATAAATATTAACATAACAAACCACAAAAATACTCACCCACGATCCGAAGCAGTCCACGAGTGTGTCCCACGACGATCTTGGGTAGAGAACTGCAGCATCAGATGATGCTGCCGTTCTCTACGGGCTGCAGGTATCCAATGACGGAAGGTAGGTTCCACACAGCAATGGCATAAAGTGAGACTAGGGACTTTTTTTTTTTAAGTGGCGGAGGAATACAGTGCGGAAGGATACCTACCTTCCGTCATTGGATTCCTGCAGCCCGTAGAGAACGGCAGCATCATCTGATGCTGCAGTTCTCTACCCAAGATCGTCGTGGGACACACTCGTGGACTGCTTCGGATCGTGGGTGAGTATTTTTGTGGTTTGTTATGTTAATATTTATCCCGGAAAAGACAATGGCTTCGGGGAACAATGTGACAAGTATTGGTAAGTATGTTACTCTATGTTATATGTACTGTATGTCTATGTATGTATTGTATGAATGTATTGTATGTATGTAGTATATATGTGGTATGTATGTAGCATGTAGTATGTATGTAGCATGCATGTAGTATGTATGTAGCATGCATTTAGTATATATGTAGTATGTATGTAGCATGTAGTATGTAGCATGCATGTAGTATATATGTAGTATGTATGTAGCATGTAGTATGTATGTAACATGCATGTAGTATATATGTAGTATGTATGTAGCATGTAGTATGTATGTAGCATGCATGTAGTATATATGTAGTATGTATGTAGTATGTATGTAGCATGCATGTAGCATGCAGTATGTATGTAGCATGCATGTAGTATATATGTAGTATGTAGTATGTATGTAGCATGCATGTAGTATATATGTGTTATGCATGTAGCATGCATGTAGCATGCATGTAGTATGTATGTAGTATATATGTGGTATGTATGTAGCATGCAGTATGTATGTAGCATGCATGTAGTATATATGTAGTATGTATGTTGCATGTAGTATTTATGTAGTATGAATGTAGCATGTATGTAGTATGTAGTATGAATGTAGCATGTATGTAGTATGCATGTTGTATGTATGTAGCATGTAATTTTTTTTTTTTTTTTTACATTTAACACATTAGCCGGATGATGGGACTACTACTGTCCCATCATTGGCTAATGTGTCAATCACTGTCATGGTAGCAGGCATCGCCCGATGGGACTTGTAGTCCCATCGGACGATGCCTGCACAGACCCCCGGAGCCTGCACAGACCACCGGCAGGCCGGCACAGCCCCCCGGCAGGCCGGCACAGCCCCCCGGAGCCTGCACAGCCCCCCGGCAGGCCGGCACAGCCCCCCGGCAGGCCGGCACAGCCCCCCGGAGCCTTCACAGACCACCGGCAGGCCGGCACAGACCACCGGAGCCTGCACAGACCCCCTGGCAGGCCGGCACAGCCCCCCGAAAGGCCCGTACAGACCCCAGAGAGGCTGTACAAGGGCAGGAAAGGGTTTTTCTTATTCCGATACCGGAAGTCCCATAGACTTGAATGGGACTTCCGGTATCGGAATCGGCGATACCGATACTTTTTTTAAAGATCGGCCGATACCATCCGATACGATACTTTGAAGTATCGGACGGTATCGCTCAACTCTAGACACGACACTTTTGGATTGTGTGAGGCCCACTGATATCTGAGCGCTATGTGACAGGCTCGATGGCACAGCTGTGACCAAAGTGACTAGAGGATAAGGGAGATTTTGAATCTCTGCACACACTTTTGGACACTGGACACTTTTGGATTGTGTGAGGCCCACTGATATCTGAGCGCTATGTGACATGCTCGATGGCACAGCTGTGACCAAAGTGACTAGAGGATAAGGGAGTAGAGTTGAGCGAAACGGGTCGAAAAAATTCAAAAGTCGCCGACTTTTGGCAAAGTCGGGTTTCATGAAACGAAACCCGACCCTAGGATGAGGTCGGCCACGAGGTCGGCGACTTACGCGCCAAAGTCGCGTTTCAAAAGTTTGTTTTGCGCTCTTTTTCAGCCAATCAGGATCCACGGACACTGTGGGCAACGTGATGACCTAGGCACGGGTCACCACCATCTTTCACAAGGGCATGCAAGTGATTGGCTTGCTTTGGTGGGCGTCACAGGGGGTATAAAAGGGCGTGCACGCCGACCGCCATCTTACTTCTGCCGATCTTAGTATAGGGAGAGGTTGCTGCTGATTCTGTAGGGAGAGCGTTAGGCAGGGAAGAAGACAAAAAAACTGCTTCTGCTGCTAGCGATTTGGCCTGCACAACACACAAGTCACTGTGTGTGCAGTGCAAGGGGAGGCTATATAGTGGTGAATCAGTGGTGTTGGTTGTTGGGCTGCCTTTTAAGGCTTCCTGACACGCTGGCATTGCTGTTTACCCACTGGTCCGCAAACTGCTTTTTTAAAAGCAATCCAATCTCCCTTATCCTCTAGTCACTTTTCTCACAGCTGTGCCATCGAGCGTGTCACATAGCGCTCAGATATCAGTGGGCCTCACACAATCCACAAGTGTCCAGTGTCCAAAAGTGTGCGCAGAGATTCAAAATCTCCATTATCCTCTCGTCACTTTGGTCACAGGCAGCTGTGCCATCGAGCCTGTCACATAGCGCTCAGATATGAGTGGGCCTCACACAATCCACAAGTGTCCAGTGTCCAAAAGTGTGCGCAGAGATTCAAAATCTCCATTTTCCTCTCGTCACTTTGGTCACAGGCAGCTGTGCCATTGAGCGTGTCACATAGCGCTCAGATATCAGTGGGCCTCACACAATCCACAAGTGTCCAGTGTCCAAAAGTGTGCGCAGAGATTCAAAATCTCCATTATCCTCTCGTCACTTTGGTCACAGGCAGCTGTGCCATCGAGCCTGTCACATAGCGCTCAGATATCAGTGGGCCTCACAAAATCCACAAGTGTCCAGTGTCCAAAAGTGTGCGCAGATATTCAAAATCTCCATTATCCTCTCGTCACTTTGGTCACAGGCAGCTGTGCCATCGAGCGTGTCACATAGCGCTCAGATATCAGTGGGCCTCACACAATCCAAAAGTGTCCAGTGTCCACAAGTGTGTGCAGAAATTCTAAATCTCCCCTGTCCTATAGACACCTTGTACCTTGTTTTACATTACTATATAGTTTGTTGGATTTTGTCTACATTTCTACCAAAAATGAGGAAGACTGGTGGAAGAGGCCGTGGTATTGGGCGGGGGTTGGCAGCTGGTAATGATGGTGTTGGTGGTGGATCTGATGGTAGTGGCAAGAGCAAAATAGGACTGAATGCAGGAGGTGCTGACCCTGCGTCATCGTCTGTCTACATAAGGCCTCGAACACTTAGTTTTCTAGGAGTTGGCAAACCGCTTTTAAAGGCAGAGCATCAGGAAAAAGTTTTGTCTTACATTGCTGACTCAGCCTCCAGCTCTATCGCCTCCTCTTCTTCAGTTGTAAAAAGTAAAAGCACTGAGTCGTCATTGGAGGCTCATGTTCATGAACCACACCTTTCCTTGTGTCCTTCACCCCAACCAAGATTGAAGGATGACGCAGGCCATACTACTGATTACTCCATGGAGCTGTTTTCACATACCATGCCTGGATTATCAAGTCAAATGGTGAATTACCCATGCAAAGATGAATCTGACATGGAGTGCACTGATGCACAGCCGCTGATGGATGATTCTGCTGGTACATTCACTCAGAGCACTACATTGTCCTCGCAGTGTACACAGCCAGATTCCGACCCTGATGAGACTCAGGTGCCCCTTCCCGCACACTATACCACCATACACGGTGACACAGAGAAAGGTGCACATGACATAGAAGAGGAGGTGATGGATGACCCAGTTGTTGACCCAGATTGGCATCCATTGGGGGAAGAGGGTGCTGCTTCCAATAGCTCAGATGAGGAGCATCCACAGCAGACATCGACATCGCAACAGCTGTTATCTGGCAGGCCCGGAGCACTCCAAAGACAGGTTCCAAACATCAAAAGAGTTGCTGGACAGCTTGTCCAGAGGGTCAAAAGATTTAACCAGCATGCACTTACAAGCATGGACACAACACCAAACCTCAAGTTCCACATGTGCAACTGATCACAACGAAGGTAGTCAGCAACGCTACATTGTTTCCCCAACTGTAAGCCCACCGGTTAGCACAGCAGCAAATGTTGAGGTGTCGTTGCAAGGCCACAGCAGTCAGGGAATCCCACTGTTATATCAACGAAAGACTGATTCTAGGCCATCAGAAAGAACACCAACTCCATCACCATCATCATCCCTCTCTCAGTCCGCCCTGTCCACCGCTACTTCCACCATATGCAGCTCTCAAGTCCAGCTCACCCTCCCAGACACTATGAGTAGGTCAAGAAAGTACTCAGTCTCTCATCCACGTACACTGGGTTTGAACGCCCACATTGCCAAACTAATCTCGTTTGAGATGATGCCCTTTCAGTTGGTGGAAAGCACAGCTTTCCGCGAACTCATGGCCTATGCAGTACCACGCTATGACCTACCCAGTCGCCACTTCTTCTCTCGCAAAGCCATCCCAGCCCTCCACCATCATGTGAAAGACCGCATTGTCCATGCACTCAAGCAGTCAGTGAGCGGAAAGGTGCACCTCACAACTGATGCATGGTCCAGTCGGCATGGCCAGGGCCGTTACGTGTCCATCACTGCGCACTGGGTTAATGTGGTGGATGCAGGGTCCACAGGGGACAGCGGTGGTGGGACAGTGCTGCCTAGCCCACGGTATAGGAAACAGTTGGCTGTAGGCGTTCGACCCTCCTCCTCCTCCTCCCCCTCCAGAAGCGAAAGCTCATCCACAGAGCGCAGTCGTGCGAGCACTCCATCTGCAGCTGCCACTGTTGCACACGATGTGTCCCCCTATCGAGCAGCTAGTGGAAAGCATCAGCAGGCTGTGTTGCAGATGATGTGTTTGGGCGACAGACACACCGCCGAGGTGCTGGCCGAGTACTTGAAGCGACAAACTGAGTCATGGCTGGGCAGTGTACATCTTGAGGCAGGCAAGGTAGTTAGTGATAACGGCCGTAATTTTGTGGCAGCCATAGCCCTTTCAAAACTCAGCCACATACCTTGCTTGGCTCACACCTTGAACCTGGTGGTGCAGTGCTTCCTCAAAAATTATCCGGAGTTAACAGCCCTGCTCCAGAAGGTGCGAAGACTGTGCGCGCACATCCGCCGGTCGCCTGTACACTCCGTTCGTATGCAGAAGCTGCAGCGATTGCTCCACCTTCCCAACCACCACCTCATTATCGACATTGCAACAAGGTGGAACTCCACCCTGCACATGGTGGAGCGGCTGTGCGAGCAGAAGCAGGCCATAATGCATTTGTGGGAGGATACACGGCCAGGCACTTTGAGAGCAGACATGGAGTTGACAGGCGTGCAGTGGTCGAAGCTGAAAGACCTTTGTAAAGTCCTTCAGTGTTTTGAGGAATGCACACGGCTGGTAAGCGCAGACGACGCCATCCTAAGCATGAGCATCCCACTTATGCGTCTGCTCATGCAAACTTTGACGCACCTTAAGGAGCAGGCGTCTGCAGCCAATGTTGATGAGGAGGAAGAGGAGGAGGGAATCCTTGATGACATTCAGCCATTGTCTGCTCAGGGACCTCTCCTGGACGAGGTGGAGGAAGAAGAGGAGGAGGAGGAGGATGATGGGGATGATTACTTAGGGGAGGAGGATGCATCTCGTGGGGCAAGTGAAAATGTTGGCGTGGCAAGGTCTGGTACAGGGTTTGTGCGTGACTGGAGGGATGTGGATTTGCCAGAAAGTTCTCCTCCACCCAGCACTCGCAGTGCATCATTGACACCGGGAACATTGGCCCACATGTCAGATTATGCCTTGCGGATCCTAAAAAGGGACCCCCGCATTGCCAAAATGATGAACGATGACGACTACTGGTTGGCCAGCATCCTGGATCCACGCTATAAAGGCAAATTACAAAACATCATGCCACAGGAGAACCTTGACCTAATATTGGCTAATAAACAAGCAACTCTGGTAAATCGGTTGCTTGAGGCATTCCCAGCACACAGCAGCGGTGATGGTTCTCACACGAGCCGTACGGGCCGGGGGCAGCTTGGCAGAGGTGTTCGTGGTGCACACAGCAGAAGTGGCGTTGGAGACAGGGGTTTCATGACAATGTTGTGGACTGATTTTTCAAATACCACTCACACAACTGGTAATACTGCATCGATGGAAAGTGACAGGAGACAGCAGTTGTCAACTATGGTTACAAACTACTTTTCCTCCCATATCGATGTTCTCCCACACAGGTCATTCCCCTTTGACTATTGGGCCGCTAAACTGGACACCTGGCCTGAATTGGCCCAATATGCCTTACAGGAGCTCGCATGCCCAGCTGCAAGTGTGCTATCGGAAAGAGTCTTCAGTGCAGCTGGATCAATCCTGACAGAAAAAGGGACCCGTCTGTCAACCCAAAATGTGGATGATCTAACCTTCATTAAAATGAACCACGCATGGGTTTCCAAGGATTTTGTCCCACCTTCCCCTGATGACACATAGGGTGACAGAAAAATGGCTTGCTTTGGTCCACCTCTTCCTGGTACTTCACCTATTTCGCCTTTTGCATCAGCTGAATGTCCAACATCAACATATGCCACTTTCTAAAACTCCCTAACTGTGCTGCCTCCCCCCCCATGGCCGGGGTCACCACCTAGCGCACGACACCGTGCGAGTGCCGTTGCCCTGGACAGGTGGGTAGGCCGACTCTTGGGCGCGGGCACTGGCACAGGGTCCCTCATAGTGCAATCAAGTGTCTCTGACGGTGGTGGTGCACACCCGCCGTCAGACACACCGCTGTACTATGAGGGGCCCAGTGCCAGTACCGACGCCCACGAGTGGGCCCCCCTTGCTTGGGCAGGGCCCCAGCATTTGCAATCTTTACCTCTCCCTGCTCCTCCGCTGTGTAATCTGGGCCGTCAAATCCATACTGTGCCTGACACCGTCTGAGCCTGCCTCCTGAGACATATATTTTGAATGTGTACGCTATCCATACATGTTATCCGGGGATACGGTACCCTTTCTAACCTTTGTGCAATCACGTGCAATCCATACTGGGCCTAACACCGTCTGAGCCTGCCTCCTGAGACATATATTTTGAATGTGTACGCTATCCATACATGTTATCCGGGGATACGGTACCTTTCTAACCTTTGTGCAATCACGTGCAATCCATACTGTGCCTGACACCGTCTGAGCCTGCCTCCTGAGACATATATTTTGAATGTGTACGCTATCCATACATGTTATCCGGGGATACGGTACCCTTTCTAACCTTTGTGTAATCACGTGCAATCCATACTGGGCCTAACACCATCTGAGCCTGCCTCCTGAGACATATATTTTGAATGTGTACGCTATCCATACATGTTATCCGGGGATACGGTACCCTTTCTAACCTTTGTGCAATCACGTGCAATCCATACTGGGCGTGAGAACGGCTGGCGAGCTGTTAAGCAAGCTACAGCACCTGTCCAGACAAGTACAGGGATTCCCTAGCGAGGAGACTTGTTTGATTGTTTTCAATGTTGGGACAGCAATTTTTGGGGAGCACTATACTCTGGAGAATGATAGATGGGGCCCACCATACACTGGAACATTCCAAAGGTGGACATCAGACACTGGAGCAGCATTTACAGGGCCCATTATACACTAGAGCATTAGAAATGGGGCCCATTATGTTTGGAGCATTATTTGGGCCCATAAGACAGTGGAGCTTCATCCATGGGGACCAACATATACTGTAGCATTATGTGGAGCTCATCATATACTGTTTCAAACATTATATGGGACCAATGATTCTGTATGGAGAAATAGATGGGCCTCGTCATGAGATGTAAAAAGTGAGGTATTTTTCATTGTACTATACCGCTATTTCTCTGCCGTATCGGAGCATGATGAGTTGTGGTATGTGTTAAAGGGGCGCTCTTTCGCCCAGGGCACATGAAAACCTGCAGCCAGCCCTCCCCCCCCACAACTTTAGCCAAATAACCCCCATTTTTCAGTGCGTAACTTATATTATGAAGTTAATTAAGGTTGACAAGCTTAAGTAAGAAGAATTGATGCTTTTGGCATTCAAATGGGCACTGTAGGTGTGTTTTCTGTCCTCCTCTCACTGCCGACTTTTATTCCCCATTGACTTACATTGGGTTTCGTGTTTCGGGACAACCCCGACTTTTCCCTATAACCGTACGATCTTGCTCGACCCGACTTTTGGAAAAGTCGGGTTTCACGAAACGAAACGCGACCCTAAAAAACCAAAAGTCGCTCAACTCTATAGGGGAGATTTTGAATCTCTGCACACACTTTTGGACACTGGACACTTTTGGATTGTGTGAGGCCCACTGATATCTGAGCGCTATGTGACAGGCTCGATGGCACAGCTGTGACCAAAGTGACTAGAGGATAAGGGAGATTTTGAATCTCTGCACACACTTTTGGACACTGGACACTTTTGGATTGTGTGAGGCCCAATGAATATCTGAGCGCTATGTGACAGGCTCGATGGCACAGCTGTGACCAAAGTAACTAGAGGATAAGGGAGATTTTGAATCTCTGCACACACTTTTGGACACTGGACACTTTTGGATTGTGTGAGGCCCACTGATATCTGAGCGCTATGTCACAGGCTCGATGGCACAGCTGTGACAAAAGGGACTAGAGGATAAGGGAGATTGGATTGCTTTTAAAAAAGCAGTTTGCAGAGCAGTGGGTAAACAGCAATGCCAGCCTGTCAGGAAGCCTTAAAAGGCAGCCCAACAACCAACACCACTGATACACCACAATATAGCCTCCCCTTGCACTGCACACACAGTGACTGGTGTGTTGTGCAGGCCAAATTGCTAGCAGCAGAAGCAGTTTTTTTTTCTTCTCAGCAGGACAAAAAAAAAAATTGGGATTGCTTTTAAAAAAGCAGTTTGCGGAGCAGTGGGTAAACAGCAATGCAGGAATGTCAGGAAGCCTTAGAAGGCAGCCCAACAACCAACACCACTGATACACCACTATATAGCCTCCCCTTGCACTGCACACACAGTGACTGGTGTGTTGTGCAGGCCAAATCGCTAGCAGCAGAAGCTGTTTTTTTGTCTTCTTCCCTGCCTAACGCTCTCCCTACAGAATCAGCAGCAACCTCTCCCTATACTGAGATCGGCAGAAGTAAGATGGCGGTCGGCGTGCACGCCCTTTTATACCCCCTGTGGCGCCCACCAAAGCAAGCCAATCACTTGCATGCCCTTCTGAAAGATGGTGGTGACCCCTGCCTATGTCATCACGTTGCCCACAGTGTCCGTGGATCCTGATTGGCTGAAAAAGAGCGCAAAACAAACTTTTGAAACGCGACTTTGGCGCGTAAGTCGCCGACCTCGTGGCCGACCTCATCCTAGGGTCGGGTTTCGTTTCATGAAACCCGACTTTGCCAAAAGTCGGCGACTTTTGAAATTTTTCGACCCGTTTCGCTCAACTCTAATCTTGACCCAACCCTGATATTTTTTTACTTGCTTCACAATGTGATTTGTTCAAGGTTATTTTATTTTTTTTTACATTATAGAGGTGAAAGAAGGTGGAACACAGAGGCTACCACTTTAATGGAAGTGCATCTTTAATATTAACATATTATAATGTACTGCTAGCCCCCCCCGCAAATTTATTGCTGAACTTGTGTATGTCATTTTAAGGCCACATTCACACATTCAGCATTTGGTCAGTATTTTACCTCAGTATTTGTAAGCCAAAACCAGGTGAGGAACAATCAGAGGAAAAGTATAATAGAAACACGTCACCACTTCTGTATTTATCACCCATTCCTGGTTTTGGCTTACACACACTGAGGTAAAATACTGACCAAAGACTGAATGTGTGACTGTGGCCTAACAGGCATGACTGAGCATTGTCCAAAAACTCCAGGAAGAGGGGATTAAACCATATTTCTTGTATATGCAAAATTTTCTAGGGTATCGGTGGGACAGATATCATAAATAGACCTCTGGGTTTAGAAAGAGGTCAGAGTATCCACATTGAATATTTATTAGAAAGAGCAAATTACTACAATATTACTGGAGATGAGAGGGAAAGCTCACAAAATTGTAGTCAGTTGATGACAGAAATCGTTGGGGCAGAACAAGAAGAAGGCAGCTGTGGATACAGTAGCATGCTCTCTAAAAAAGGAAGATGTGGATTCAATGCATGAGAAGCTACTGGGTGCAAGCTGGTAGGTAATATGTAGCAATTAGAGTCCAAAAGCCTAAAAAAGGTTTGTGAAGAGTCAAACTAGAAGTTATGGAGGCACCTTAAGCTGTTTGAGCCCGGCTCAGGAAGATTAGTGGAAGAATAATAGGGCATGCTGGAAGAAGCTGCTGAAACAATATCTGTTTGCGCTATAGCCTATGGTAGAAGTGTGAATCACTCGGGATCCTTTGTGTAATAGATGTGGAATTGTTAGGGTATGTGCACACGTTGCGGATTCCGCTGCGTTTCCACAGCGGTTTTGGCCGCTGCAGACCCGCAGCAGTTTTAGCTGCGGTGTACAGTACCATTCAAATGAATGGTAAAAAAAAACGCTGTGTAGACGTTGTGGAAAAATCCGCGTGGATTTGCTGCGGTTTTGAAACCGCAGAAAGAAGTGACATGTCAATTCTTTCTGCGGAATCCGCAGCGGGTTCCTATCTCCACCATTGTGGAGATGGTGAATCCGCAGGACCAAACCGCAGGCAAAACCGCAGATAATCCGCAGGTCTTTTGACCTGCGGTTTATCTGCGGTTTTTGCAAAATCCGTGCGGATTAATCCGCAGCGGATTCCGCTGCGTCTGCACACACCCTTAAGCCTTGTGTGGATAGAAACCAATAAGCCATTGCCTCTGGCTGTGACAAAAATTGTGCATGTACAGTGGGGCAAAAAAGTATTTAGTCAGTCAGCAATAGTGCAAGTTCCACCACTTAAAAAGATGAGAGGCGTCTGTAATTTACATCATAGGTAGACCTCAACTATGGGATACAAACTGAGAAAAAAAAATCCAGAAAATCACATTGTCTGTTTTTTTTTTCATTTTATTTGCATATTATGGTGGAAAATAAGTATTTGGTCAGAAACAAGCAATCAAGATTTCTGGCTCTCACAGACCTGTAACTTCTTCTTTAAGAGTCTCCTCTTTCCTCCACTCATTACCTGTAGTAATGGCACCTGTTTAAACTTGTTATCAGTATAAAAAGACACCTGTGCACACCCTCAAACAGTCTGACTCCAAACTCCACTATGGTGAAGACCAAAGAGCTGTCAAAGGACACCAGAAACAAAATTGTAGCCCTGCACCAGGCTGGGAAGACTGAATCTGCAATAGCCAACCAGCTTGGAGTGAAGAAATCAACTGTGGGAGCAATAATTAGAAAATGGAAGACATACAAGACCACTGATAATCTCCCTCGATCTGGTGCTCCACGCAAAATCACACCCCGTGGGGTCAGAATGATCACAAGAACGGTGAGCAAAAATCCCAGAACCACGCGGGGGGACCTAGTGAATGAACTGCAGAGAGCTGGGACCAATGTAACAAGGCCTACCATAAGTAACACACTACGCCACCATGGACTCAGATCCTGCAGTGCCAGACGTGTCCCACTGCTTAAGCCTGTACATGTCCGGGCCCGTCTGAAGTTTGCTAGAGAGCATTTGGATGATCCAGAGGAGTTTTGGGAGAATGTCCTATGGTCTGATGAAACCAAACTGGAACTGTTTGGTAGAAACACAACTTGTCGTGTTTGGAGGAAAAAGAATACTGAGTTGCATCCATCAAACACCATACCTACTGTAAAGCATGGTGGTGGAAACATCATGCTTTGGGGCTGTTTCTCTGCAAAGGGGCCAGGACGACTGATCCGGGTACATGAAAGAATGAATGGGGCCATGTATCGTGAGATTTTGAGTGCAAACCTCCTTCCATCAGCAAGGGCATTGATGATGAAACGTGGCTGGGTCTTTCAACATGACAATGATCCAAAGCACAGCGCCAGGGCAACGAAGGAGTGGCTTCGTAAGAAGCATTTCAAGGTCCTGGAGTGGCCTAGCCAGTCTCCAGATCTCAACCCTATAGAAAACCTTTGGAGGGAGTTGAAAGTCTGTGTTGCCAAGCGAAAAGCCAAAAACATCACTGCTCTAGAGGAGATCTGCATGGAGGAATGGGCCAACATACCAACAACAGTGTTTGGCAACCTTGTGAAGACTTACAGAAAACGTTTGACCTCTGTCATTGCCAACAAAGGATATATCACAAAGTATTGAGATGAAATTTTGTTTCTGACCAAATACTTATTTTCCACCATAATATGCAAATAAAATGAAAAAAAACCAGACAATGTGATTTTCTGGATTTTTTTTTCTCAGTTTGTCTCCCATAGTTGAGGTCTACCTATGATGTAAATTACAGACGCCGCTCATCTTTTTAAGTGGTGGAACTTGCACTATTGCTGACTGACTAAATACTTTTTTGCCCCACTGTATATAAAGATCTGCGCCTGCTTGTTCAATTGTTCTTGTTCCTGTTAAACTTTTTCAGTAAAGACATATCTGTTTTCATCGACAACGACCTCTCAGCATAGCAATCTTTCAGGGATACATCATATTACAACTCTACATTCACACATCCATTTCCATTTTTACATTGGTGTAAAAAAGACTTTTTCTCTCATTGTGCCTCTTTTTTCATCAGTTTTCCTCTCAAGCCATTTTTAAAAGCTGAAGGAAATAGATTGTCTGAAACATGGACAGAACACTAAGGATGTCTTCCGTGTTTCATCTTTGTTAAACAGATTCTTAAAGACTTTGAATGGCAAGTCTGATACACAGAACAGATGATACTAAAACATGTGCTGAGTCTCCCACACCCACTTTTTAAACCAATGTGTATATGGTTAATTAAACTCTATGGGTCTAGGTGTAGTCTATTTAAAAAATGGCCAGAGCAAGAGTATGTTCAACAGATGTCTCAATGTAGCCTAAGAAAAATGGCTATCTATGGGGCAACAAACACATGGTGAGACCCCTCACACATATACAAGGATTTTTATCTAGACTAGTGTATTGGTATACACAATATGTGACTCGTACTTCAAACCCCTTACAGGGGAACGGTGGTTTAATATCAGTGAGACACAGAAACCTGATTCTCACACAGTGGCACTATATCTAGAGTCATAGTTGGAATAGTGTTATGTAGACTATTAGCTTTGTAGTAGTGACTTCATTTTTAAGGTTTTTGCAATCTCTTTGGTAGTTTAGTGGCTCTTATGGGAATAACTCTGCTCAGTATTTAGAGGTGAAACTAAGGAAGTAGCTGAGAACTGATGAGATTGAGAATAAGGCCGGGGTCACACTGGCGAGGAATACGGCCGAGTGAGAGGCGCTAAAAGCACGCATGACACATGGACCACTGATTCTCTATGGGGTCCCTCGCACCAGCCGTATATTTCTCATCCGTATTCTACGCTCCATGCCAATCGCAGCATGCTGCGATTGTCAGCGTACTACGGCCGTAGTACGCCAATGCAAGTCTATGGGTGCGCAAAAAATACGGATTACACACAGACCAGACGTGTGACCTGCGAGCAATACGCAGGTCTTTTGACTGGTGACAGGAAATGGGCCAATCAATCATCAGGAAGCCTAGACATGCAAATGAGCTCAAAAACCGCTCCAGACATCCAGGAAGTACGCCTCCACGGAGTACAGCAGCATCATGGCGTCCACTTACATTAATGTGGAGATGTTAATAGTCCTGGTGCAGGAGCGTCCCGAAATCTGGGACCAACGTGATGACAATTATTCCAACCGGACAAGAAAGGAGGCTTCATGGAGGCGCATCTGTCGCCAGATGTACCATGACTTTGGTGATCGACCACGTGAGGAGCAGCATAAAATTCGTAAGTACAAGCCAAAACATGAGTAACCTTAGCGCACAACAAAAAAGGAATATAGAATCAGCACCCCCCTTCCTGTGCATGTACTTTTTTCCTCATGAAGCCGTTAGATTTGGAAGTGACACGTGGATTCACACAGCCATAATTTGGGTTTAGGCCACAAGCTCCTCATCCTCCTAGACAAACCAATTATTAAGTGTAGCTAAAGAGACCCTGTGTATCTGCCCAATTAGATATGCCACCATGGGTAGAAAGCACACCCCAGAAGGCCCCATGCCTAGACTACTGGTAGCAAATGTGACCTATCAAATATGTGAATTTGACAATATTTCCTGTCACATTGCAGTGGAAGATGTGATGAGACGCTGGCGAAGCATCCGGGACCAATACCGCCGGGAACGCCAGCAGCGGTCCAGGAGTGGGGATGCGGGATACGTAAAAAGAAAATATATCTATTACGACCGCCTCTCCTTCCTCGCCCCAATTCTGGATCTGAGACCGTAAGTAGATACCTCACACCACATTACACAGATACTTTACAGGGCCAAAAATATTGATGTATTTTTGCCTCTGTTCTATTTCATAACAGAACTCAATCCAACCTTACGGATGGAGGAACGGGCTCAGAGACAGAGCCCATAATTGATCCAGTAGGGGATGAGGTGGCTGGCCCATCTTCTCCCCCTACAAGAAGCATGGGTGAAGATGAGTCATCACAGGAGAACCCATTGGCTGCCCAACAAACCACACCACCAGGACGGTCTGCTGCTGCCCCATCACCCATCCTGGAAGAGCCGGGTAACTTGAGCAGCAGCCCAATTGGCCAGATCAGGGGATCCCCACAGGCTGCTGTTACATCCCGGTGAGGCCGAAGAAGGCGGCAGGTCACTGTTCAAGAGAGCAGGACCAATGTGGACACAGGGGTGCTAAATTATTTACAGTCATATGTAAAAGTTTGGGCACCCCTATTAATGTTAACCTTTTTTCTTTATAACAATTTTGGTTTTTGCAACAGCTATTTCAGTTTCATATATCTAATAACTGATGGACTCAGTTATATTTCTGGATTCAAATGAGGTTTATTGTACTAGCAGAAAATGTGCAATCTGCATTTAAACAAAATTTGACCGGTGCAAAAGTATGGGCACCCTTATCATTTTCTTGATTTGAACACTCCTAACTACTTTTTACTGACTTCCTGAAGCACTAAATTGGTTTTGTAACCTCATTGAGCTTTGAACTTCGTAGCCAGGTGTATCAAATCATGAGAAAAGGTATTTAAGGTGGCCACTTGCAAGTAGTTCTCCTATTTGATTCTCCTATGAAAAGTGGCATCATGGGCTCCTCAAAACAACTCTCAAATGATCTGAAAACAAAGATTATTCAGCATAGCTTTTCAGGGGAAGGATACAAAAAGTTGTCTCAGAGATTTAACCTGTCAGTTTCCACTGTGAGGAACATAGTAAGGAAATGGAAGAACACAGGTACAGTTCTTGTTAAGCCCAGAAGTGGCAGACCAAGAAAAATATCAGAAAGGCAGAGAAGAAGAATGGTGAGAACAGTCAAGGACAATCCACAGACCACCTCTAAAGACCTGCAGCATCATCTTGCTGCAGATGGTGTCACTGTGCATCGGTCAACAATACAGCGCACTTTGCACAAGGAGAAGCTGTATGGGAGAGTGATGCGAAAGAAGCCGTTTCTGCAAGCACGACACAAACAGAGTCGCCTGAGGTATGCAAAAGCACATTGGGACAAGCCAGTTACATTTTGGAAGAAGGTCCTGTGGACTGATGAAACAAAGATTGAGTTGTTTGGTCATACAAAAAGGCGTTATGCATGCGCTGTATTGTTGACCGATGCACAGTGACACCATCTGCAGCAAGATGATGCTGCAGGTCTTTGGAGGCGGTCTGTGGATTGTCCTTGACTGTTCTCACCATTCTTCTTCCCTGCCTTTCTGATATTTTTCTTGGCCTGTCACTTCTGGGCTTAACAAGAACTGTACCTGTGTTCTTCCATTTCCTTACTATGTTCCTCACAGTGGAAACTGACAGGTTAAATCTCTGAGACAACTTTTTGTATTCTTCCCCTGAAAAGCTATGTTGAATAATCTTTGTTTTCAGATCATTTGGGAGTTGTTTTGAGGAGCCCATGATGCCACTCTTCATAGGAGAATCAAATAGGAGAACTACTTGCAAGTGGCCACTTTAAATACCTTTTCTCATGATTTGATACACCTGGCTATGAAGTTCAAAGCTCAATGAGGTTACTAAACCAATTTAGTTCTTCAGGAAGTCAATAAAAAGTAGTTAGGAGTGTTCAAATCAAGAAAATGATAAGGGTGCCCATACTTTTGCACCGGTCAAATTTTGTTTAAATGCAGATTGCACATTTTCTGTTAGCACAATAAACCTCATTTGAATCCAGAAATATAACTGAGTCCATCAGTTATTAGATATGTGAAACTGAAATAGCTGTTGCAAAAACCAAAATTGTTATAAAGAAAAAAGGTTAACATTAATAGGGGTGCCCAAACTTTTACATATGACTGTATCTAGAGTCACTACAGATGATGGGGAGGAGGCCTACTCACGTAGCCTGACCCTTTATCTCCGTGCCCTTTCCCGTGAAGTCAGGCTCCATATTAGGGGATGATTTCAGATCCTGCTTGATGCAAGCACCCCCCCAATACCCCATATGAACTTTTCAATATCTGGAGAGGTGGCAGCTTTCCCCCCGAAATCTAATGCGCATGAGACCACCAACACAGATGCTTGCTCAAGCAGGGTCTGAACATCCTCTAATACGTGGGCCTACACCTCACCCCCTTCCTCCCCCTACCTAACCTTCCCAACAGCAGCAACAGATTTCTGGCTCTAGCCAACCCCACCAATATGGCCACTTATTCCCATCCAGTGTTGGAGGCTGGTCCCAACCTGGTTGGGGACGACATGGCTATATTGGTGGGTATGAGACACGGGCCTACCCGCCCCAACAAGATGCCCCTCAGCAGTATTACTATGGCCACTAACCCCAACAATCACAGGAGGAAGGTCAGTACCAACAGCATGGGCAACAGTATGCACCCACACAGGGCGATGTTGCTCAAAGTAGTCAGCAGCAACCACAGGCTACACCTCCGCCTTCTCCTTCCCCAACATTCCACAATTTATAAGTGGCTTAAAACATGGAATTAGTAAACCCATACTGTACATGACTGTTCTTAATCGGTCTGATGGGAGGAGATGTCCAGTGTGTTTGAACTGGTGGTTAAAATCCCAAGGCAAAGTAAAAAAGAGGTTTTCTCCAGCAGCAAAATGAGCTAAAACAGATAATACTAACATTTCTTATGACGGTTTTCAAATCATATGATTAAGACACCATGACAGGCAAGGCTACCTTATGCGTTTCTGAGACATATTAAATGTCTGTAAAAAATACAATATTTCACGGGGCTATACTGGCAAAGTCAAAGGATCAAAATAGAGTACTCACTTGATAATGCATAGAAAAGGCGTGCTGACCATATTCTCTTAGTCCAATTTAGGCCAGCTAACTATATTCCAAAATCAAGGCAAACAGCCTCAAGACCATCACGCTCTCTCTATGTATTATCAAGTCAGTCTTCTAATTTGATCCTTTGACTTTCCCAGTATAGTGCGGTGAAATAATGTGTTTATTACAGACATGTAATATGTGTCAAAAACGCGTAAGGTAGCGTTGCCTGTCATGGTGGCTTATTAATATGATTTCAAATCCTTCAGAATAAATGTTAGTATTACCTTGTGTAGCTCATTTTGATGATGGATAACTCCTCTTTTTTACTTTGGATTCCAAATGTGTAAAGTTGCAATGTTGTTATTGCACTTTGTATGTTGTAGGATATGTTTGTAATTTTGTTTGAACAACAATGTTGAAATATGCCAAAAGGCCAATTTGTGCCATTGCCCATTTTTTTCATAGGGCAAGAATATGTTTGCCTTAGGCTGGTTTCACATTTGCGTTTTTTTGCGCTGGAAAAAAACGCATACGTGCGCATGCGTTTTTTCCCCTATATTTAACATGGGTGCGCATACCTGCGCGCTGGTAAGAGCATGTATGCGATTTTCATGCGCTGCGTTTTTTTGGGGTGTGCGTTGGTATTTTCCAGACGCAGCATGTTGCATTTTTTGGCCCTGGAAAAAAGCGCATGTGCACGTATGCGCACGTTTTGCGCTAAAAATGGCCATTATAGCCTATGGATGCGCATACGTGCGCACTGGCATGCGCAGGTATGCGTTTTTTTAGCGCTGCGTTTTTTTGGTGGTGTCCACTTGTTGTCCTAGTTATAATCTTCTAAAGTCAAAAAAAAAAAGTCTATATAAAGGAGGTGCCTGCCAAAACTCTGCCACTACTACACTGACAGATTGAAGAGCAGACAGTCAACCAAGAACCCATTATATCAGCGAAGAATGTGAGTATATTACATTATATGCCTGTCCTTTTAAATTATGTATGTACTAATGATTTTTATTATTTTTACATGCAGTATGTCTTCAGAATCAGAGTATTCCCCATCGCGGCAGGAATTGGCGCAAGCAGACCGTGAGGTGATTATTTTCGTGCATCTGGTAAGTATATCTGCTGCTTCTCCAAATCTCTTACGTTTTTTTCAACTTTTTTAAGACATCGTCATCATCATCTTCTGCGGACGGGACTAGTGAGGGCGAAGAGCAGGAGCAGCGAAGCCAAGTCCCGGTGGTGATACGGAATGTAAGTATCAAATGATTTGTAATGTTCTTTATTTTTTATCTTCTATTTTTACTCTTTTTTATGTTTCTTTTTTTGTAACTTTTTATTCAATTTAAATTTGATTATTCTAATGAATGTGTTTTGTCTAGGTTCCACAACGGGATGAAGACGTCTACCTGGATAATGAGCAGCTCATCAGCCTGGTCCAGGAGCGTTCGCCGTTGTGGGACAGCCGTGACCGGCTGCACAAGGACATTGTGGTGACCCGGTGGCTATGGAATGAGGTGGCCGCAGCGTTGATGGATGGCTGGGACAGCGCCACAGCATCCTCCAAAAAGGCGTTTAGTGAGTATTTCCCTGCTCTGTATTGTGCCGCAGTGACTGTTGTCCTTGACGGCACTGTTGGGTTTCGTGCTAGGCATATTCTAGCAGGAAACCCAACAGTGTAATCGGGGTCTACAGTGACTGCTTTGAGTATTGTATTGCTACATTGTGCCGCAGTGACTGTTGTCCTTGACGGCACTGTTGGGTTTCGTGCTAGGTGTATTCTAGCAGGAAACCCAACAGTGTCATCGGGGTCTACAGTGACTGCTTTGAGTATTGTATTGCTACATTGTGCCGCAGTGACTGTTGGCCTTGACGGCACTGTTGGGTTTCGTGCTAGGTGTATTCTAGCAGGAAACCCAACAGTGTCATCGGGGTCTACAGTGACTGCTTTGAGTATTGTATTGCTACATTGTGCCGCAGTGACTGTTGTCCTTGACGGCACTGTTGGGTTTCGTGCTAGGCGTATTCTAGCAGGAAACCCAACAGTGTCATCGGGGTCTACAGTGACTGCTTTGAGTATTGTATTGCTACATTGTGCCGCAGTGACTGTTGTCCTTGACGGCACTGTTGGGTTTCGTGCTAGGTGTATTCTAGCAGGAAACCCAACAGTGTCATCAGGGTCTACAGTGACTGCTTTGAGTATTGTATTGCTACATTGTGCCGCAGTGACTGTTGTCCTTGACGGCACTGTTGGGTTTCGTGCTAGGTGTATTCTAGCAGGAAACCCAACAGTGTCATCGGGGTCTACAGTGACTGCTTTGAGTATTGTATTGCTACATTGTGCCGCAGTGACTGTTGTCCTTGACGGCACTGTTGGGTTTCGTGCTAGGTGTATTCTAGCAGGAAACCCAACAGTGTCATCGGGGTCTACAGTGACTGCTTTGAGTATTGTATTGCTACATTGTGCCGCAGTGACTGTTGTCCTTGACGGCACTGTTGGGTTTCGTGCTAGGCGTATTCTAGCAGGAAACCCAACAGTGTCATCGGGGTCTACAGTGACTGCTTTGAGTATTGTATTGCTACATTGTGCCGCAGTGACTGTTGTCCTTGACGGCACTGTTGGGTTTCGTGCTAGGTGTATTCTAGCAGGAAACCCAACAGTGTCATCAGGGTCTACAGTGACTGCTTTGAGTATTGTATTGCTACATTGTGCCGCAGTGACTGTTGTCCTTGACGGCACTGTTGGGTTTCGTGCTAGGTGTATTCTAGCAGGAAACCCAACAGTGTCATCGGGGTCTACAGTGACTGCTTTGAGTATTGTATTGCTACATTGTGCCGCAGTGACTGTTGTCCTTGACGGCACTGTTTTTTTTTATCAACAGTGGACAAAGTCCGAACACGTTGGCGTTCGATCAAGGACCGCTTCAACAGTGATGTTCGTGCTGAGGGCCAGGTTCGCAGTGGATCTGCGTCAAGGACCAGAACTAGATACCGTCACTATCACGCGTTGCAGTTCCTAAGACCGGTCCTTGCCACGAGATCGTAAGTATTATAAATTTTGGGTTTTTATTTTTATTAATCTGTGTTTTTCTAATCCACAGCTGATGCTTCTTGTAAAGGCATGGTAGTAATGATTTTCCTTTCTTCAACAGCACCTGGAGCAGCACCCTGCAACCTGGCCCTGGAGCGGTCCTTCCTCGGACGTCCTCTGACCCGTCCCAGCCATCCGACAGCCAGGAAGCACCTTGCAGGTCAACCACACACACAGCTGGTGACCAGGAAGCTGGGCCATCAGGTGTTCCCCTGTCCCAGGTCTCTGCCACTGGTTATGCGGGCACTACCCGCCAGCGGCAGAGGGCCTTGGACAGGAATGTCTTGCCCGAGTTTATGCATTTGAGCGAGACATTTAATTCCAGCCTCAAGTCACTGTCCGACAGAGTTGAAAGCGGTTTTGCACTCATGGAACGTGGTTTTAACCACTTTGAACACCGCTTCAATTCTGTAGAACAGCGCCTTGACCGTCTGGAGGCCGACCTCAACAGACCAGCACACCATTTTTTTAGTAAGATTGAAAAGGGCATGGCGGAACACCTTAGTCCTGATCAACAGCTGAATGTGCTGCAGGCCTGCAACAATGCTTTCTTGCAGGCTATGCAGCATAATCGGTACGGTCAGCAGTCAGTGGTGTCCTTTCCACCTGTGCCACCATTGGCTCGCTTCACCTCACTACCGACTTGTGCTGCATACCACTGCTCGGACACCTCTATTCAAAGCCAGGACACCCACCGTTACACCACCACAAGTCTGAGTGCAGCTGGTCACTTCACCGACACCACCATGGCAAGCGCTGCTCCTGTCTGGAGCACCACCGCCACTCCCATGCATGCGTGGAGCTCAGCCACCACTAGGCAAACATGGAACAGCCCTGCCGCTACAACAACATGTAGTAGCCCTGCCACCACCACTCTGCAAACCTGGACCATCACTGCCGCCACCAGTCCTCCTGCAAGGATGAGCACTGACAACGAAGAGCAGCAGCAGCAGCCACCTCAGCAGCAGCAGCCACCTCAGCAGCAGCCACCTCAGCAGCAGCAGCAGCCACCTCAGCAGCAGCAGCCACCTCAGCAGCAGCAGCAACCACCTCAGCAGCAGCAACCACCTCAGCAGCAGCAGCCACCTCAGCAGCAGCCGCCACCTCAGCAGCAGCCGCCACCTCAGCAGCAGCAGCCGCCACCTCAGCAGCAGCAGCAGCCACACCTGCAGACGGGGGACCTACACTCAATATTTGCCCCTAGTTCAAGGCGAAATCTATTAAGGCGGGCATTGGGCCAAAGTCGGTCCAGGCACACAAGCCTACGGCGACATGCCATTACAACTAATGTACCTGAACAGATTTCCTCTCCTCCAAGTGTTCCTAGTTTAATTCCCTTAACTGGACTACCTTCCCCCACAAGTTTTGTTGCCCCTTCCCCTCAAACACCGTCTTCAACAGCAAGTGTTGCATATTCCCTGCACACCCCCAAATTGAAACCATCTGCCCCCAAACGCCGGAAAAAATAATTTTTTGGTTTATTTTTGTGATAAAAAATAAATTTACATTTGTGGTTCACCATTACTAAGTTTCATTAATGTTGTTTGCACCGCTCACACACACTGATGGGTAAATACATGTTAAAAACCAACCCAAGGCCTAGTATAGTCATATGTGAAATAACACGGACTAGTATAGTCATACCAAGGCCTAGTGTAATAACTCGAGTTTTACCAACTTGGATCTGGTTTCATGAAAAACAAACTGTTGAAACTTGTCTTAAAAATAAGTTTCTTTCTAGTTTCACCAGTTTGTTTTTTGTGAAACAAGATGCTAGTTGTTAAAAATCGAGTTATTACAGTAGGCCTTGGTATGACTATACTAGGCCGTGGTATTTCACATATGACTATACTAGTAGGCCCAAGGCCTACTATACTCATATTTGAAATACCACGGCCTAGTATAGTCATTCCAAGGCCTAGTGTAATAACTCTAGTTTTACCAACTAGAATCTGGTTTCATGAAAAACAAACTGTTGAAACTTGTCTTAAAAATAAGTTTCTTTCTAGTTTCACCAGTTTGTTTTTTGTGAAACAAGATGCTAGTTGTTAAAAATAGAGTTATTACAGTAGGCCTTGGTATGACTATACTAGGCTGTGGTATTTCACATATTACTATACTACTAGCCCCAAGGCCTACTATACTCATATTTGAAATACCACGGCCTAGTGTAGTCATTACAAGGCCTAGTGTAATAACTCTATTTTTACCAACTAGAATCTGGTTTCATAAAAAGCAAACTGTTGGTTTCAAGTTTCACCCGTTTGTTTTTCGTGAAACAAGATCCTAGTTGGCAAAAATTGAGTATGCCTTGTTATGACTATACTAGGCCGTGGTATTTCACATATGACTATACTAGTAGGCCCAAGGCATACTATACTCATATTTGAAATACCACGGCCTAGTATAGTCATTCCAAGGCCTAGTGTAATAACTTGTAAGTTGGAATGGAGCAGATTACATTCATCCACTCAATGCTGACTTGTATTCCCCATGGACTTTCATTGGGGTTGGGTTTTGAGGGTTGTGTTTTGAGAAAATCACATACTTTGTTTTCAACTAGTTGCACAATTTTCTCTTGAAAAAAAATGGTTTCCTGATTCATGGTCTGCAGCTTTGCTCGTTCCAATATATTTCACGCAGACTAGCAATGCTGCATTTTAACTCATATGTGTATTTACCTGCCCAGGTGTGTGAACATCAAAAAATTCAGTTATACATGGGAAGTTTTTTATTAAATTGGAGTTTAAAAATTATAGTGCACTCAGTAATGGTATCAAATAAGGTTTTTTATTACCATAAACAAACAAAAACATTACACCATTTCATCTTGCCAGTGCACCCGTCCTACATCAGAAATAAAGTAGGCCGCAAATTGGTCCCTCATTTGGCCAACTTCAACGGATGACCTGAGAGTGTGCTGAGTGAATTCAGGCAATGGGTTAGGAGCATCATCGTCCAGTTCAAAGGTCGGGTGCTCTTTAGCCATCACAAAGTTATGTAGAACCACACAGGCCTTCACCACCTCATCGACTGTTTCAAGTTTAAGATTAATGGCCATGCCCAGAATTCGCCATCTGGAAACAAGAATCCCAAAAGCACACTCGACAGTTCTTCTGGCCCTGGTCAGCCTGTAATTAAATATTTTTTTGGTGTGGTCCAAGTCCCGGCTGGAGTAGGGTTTCAGTAAGTTTCCGCACATTTGAAAAGCCTCATCGCCAACCATTACAAAGGGCAGTGGCGGAGCTTCGGTGTGAGGAAGAGGCCGTGGCATAGGGAAATTAAATTGGTTGCCATACAACCTCCGGCCCATGTCTGAGTTTTTAAAAGCCTGTGAGTCATTACCACGGCCAAATGCTCCAATGTCCACTGCTACAAACATACATCCGGCATCCGCAATCGCAATGAGTACTATTGAAAAGTACTTTTTGTAATTATAGTACTCAGATCCCGTTCTTTGGGGTTTGATGATCCGTATGTGTTTACCATCAACAGCTCCAAACAGTTGGGAAAATTGCATACTGTCCAGAATTTGTCAGCAATTTCCATCCACTTTTCAGCGGTGGGCAGGGGCATAAATTCTGGGCAAAGAACATTCCAGAGAGCCCGGCAGGTGTCAGCAACAATTCCAGACAAGGTAGAGATTCCAATACGGTACTGGAAGTGTAGTGAAGATAGGGTTTCTCCAGTCGCCAGGAATCTGTGAACAGACAAAGAAGTAAAATTAATATTTATGTATATTATTTTAAAAAACTATAAAATAAAATATTAGTACATTCACGAAAACTAATTACCCAAGGTTTTGAATACTAAATTTAAAAAAAAAACATCAGACCGCACCCCTTGGTTTTTAAAACATACCGTAATGTCACCAGTAGCCGTTCCTCAGGAGGAATCGCACGACGGAGCTGTGTGTCCTGTCTCCGGATGGATTGTTGGACACGAGCAAGCAAATCCATGAAACTTTCATGGGACATCCTGATATAATCTGTAAATTTCTCCGGGTTTGCCTGTAGCTCGCTGTAGAGGGTGTGGTATGCCCCACGGCTCTCCCGGAGTTCAACAATCGGATGTATCCACATACGCCGCCGTCTTCGCTGCCTCTCTCTCTTCCTTTGTTCATGGCAAGCAACTGCATACGCCTGAGCCATCGCGATGTCCAAATCCAAGTTGAAGTGAAAACTCTTCCAGCGCAGATCCATGGTCACGAGAAGAATCAAGCAAATGTGAAGAATACTGTAGACAGGGTCTATATATTAACATACCACACCCACAATGAAGTCCCATTGGTCTTGTGTGTTGTTGAATGGTTGTTTTTTCATTTTTGTGGGGTTTTTCCAAAATCTGTAAAAAAACGCAAACGCACAAAAAACGCATACAAACGCGCAAAAACGCTGCGTTTTTTTCCTGCATGCGCATAAAAATGCTTGAAAAAAACGCAGCGTTTGTATGCATTTGTATGCGTTATTTTAATGCGTTTTTTTGCGGGAAAAACGCGCTGCAAAAAAAAGCAAGTGTGAAACTAGCCTTACAAACTAAAAAAAAAACAAAAAAAAGCCAAAAGTAAAAATTTGGCAACTACACTTTACGTCTCTGGTTTAATTGTCCAAACCCATATCAAAATACGCTTACCAAATCAAATCAACAGTCATAGATTCAGAAGGGGTAGAAATATATATATTTTGACACACATCAAACCAACATTGCTAACATAGATCCAGCATGCTCTTGCCAAGAAGGTTCCCCCTGAGGTGCCATAAAGTAATTAGTGAAAAGATCACGCACTTTGAGGCCAGAGATCGGTCTACGTTGATGGTTGATAGGTGGTCTCACCCTATGCACATTGTCCGGCCTACGCACAACACCAGCAGAGGAGGAACAATCATGTATCCTGGTGAAGTTATGAAGAACCACACAGGCTTTCACTACATCATTAACATTTTGTTCACTCAGCTGAATTGCAGACTGGAGTACCCGCCATTTGGCACAAAGAATGCCAAAGGAACACTCCACCAGTCGCCGAGCACGTGATAGGCGCAAGTTAAATATCCTGCGCCTGTGGTGAAGGTTGCCGGGGATATGGCCTCATGACATTGCGTGTTAACTGAAAGGCCTCATCTACCACAAGAACATAAGGGACACATTCTTGAGTGGAGCCTGGTAGCTGGCGTGGTGGTGGTAGATCCAACTGGTTGGTGCGTAGCCGCCGAGCCATAATGGAAGTATTGAAGACTCTAGTCTCCCGTCCTTCCATAGACCCCAATGTCAACAATTACAAACTTGTATTGAGGGTCGGCCAGAGCCAACAATACAACAGAAAAGTATTGTTTATAATTGAAGAATTGGGAGCCAGAATTCGGCGGCTTACGCACCCGGATATGTTTGCCATCAAGGGCCCCAATACAATTTGGAAACTGGCATTCTTCCTCAAAGCCCCTTGATATCCTCAACCAGTCTTCCATCCTGGCCTCGGGCATGACGACCTGATATAGTCTTGTCCATATTTCAATACATGTTGACCTGACTATGCCAGATATGGTTGATCTTCCAATCAGAAACTCATGGTGGAGGGCAGCATAAGACAGGCCAGTGGCCAGGAAGCTGAAGAACAACAGAAAAGGATGATTGTCGAATGCACATATTTACAAAACAAACAGGTCCATACATACCAAACTTGGTAAGATTTCAGCGCAAATAACACACACATCTTGCTTTGCACAATGAGTAAGTGATATTCAGTACATATTCCACACAACATTCGGGTCTGTAAGTTGAAACATATGTGGAATAAGATAAGGGCCTAAAACTTACTCCAAGAAGGCAAAAATTCAAACTTTGCCCAACACATCATGAACATAGAGAATATGGTTGTGTACTACATACCGTATTGTGAGTAGAAGTCGCTCCTCTGCAGATATAGCTTTGCGCATCCTTGAATCCTGAAAGGTTATCCCAGGGCGCACTGTCTCCAAGAGTCTATCAAATGTTGCAAGGCTCATGCGACAGTATTGGTAGAATTTGACAGGATGCTCCCACAGAGAAGAATAGAGGCAGTGAAAATGACCTCTTGTGAGTCGTTGCCTCAAAAGTGGATGTAGCCACATGCTTCTCCTCCTCCGCAGATCCACTATCACTGGGTATGGTTGGCCAAAGCGCCGTGACAAAAGCCAGTTGAAGAGAACCTGCTTAGTTGTGTTGAAAGTCAGACTGTCTGCCATGTTGCACATACCACAGCAACACACCTAATGAAGGCAAGGTGACAAATGGACAGAATGGAGGCTGCCACCTGTTCCTGAGCCAATAAATACAGTGCAGGCTAATGATTTAAATAGTTAGTAGGCCTCAAAACCGCTAAATGTCCATTTTGCAAGGCTGCGAGAAAATCTCGCCATACGGATTGCATACGGATGCCATATGGATTACATACGGATGCTCACATGCGCAAAATACGCGACCGCACCTTGCTTACGGATGACCTACGGAGCCCTATTTAGGGGTCATTCATCCATATTACGCCTGTAAACTACGGACCGTATTTTGCGCAGGTTAGTGTGACCCCGGCCTAAGGCCTGTTTCACACTTCAGTTTTTTGTGTCAGTCAAAATCCGCCAAAATGGCGGAAAGCGGATCCGTTGCTAAACTGATGTGAACGGATGCCACCGGACCGTTTTTTTGACGGATCCGATGAATGAAGAATTTTAAAGGAACCGTAGCCCGGGGGGGAGGAGAGCGATAGAGAGAGAAAGAGAGAGAGAGAATTTTTTCCGTCCGCCAGAAATGATTTCAGGGTTAAATTTCCAGCTGACTTCCTTCCTCCGGGCATGCGCACTCTAAAATGCGGATCCTGCAGCAAAAAAAAGTTGCATGGTCCATCCGGGCATGTCGGCGGACGCAAAAAATTTGGTGGATCTGCAAAAAAACGGATCCAACGAATGGCCATCCGTCAAGATCCGCCGGTAATGCATCTCAATGGGGAAAAAAACGGATCCGCCAAAAAAAATGGCGGATCCGTTTTTTTTAAAAAACGGCGGATTTTGACTGATGGTCAAAAATGGAAGTGTGAAACAGGCCTAAGAGATTAACCTCTGACTCGTAACAATAATTCTTAGGGTGTATCTTTCACATGCTTCATTCTTACAATATGAGGAGTCTCATCTCTGTACCCGCATAGGCTCTTACCACAGGAAGCTTCTTGCTCTAGTCTTTCTGGACTTAAGTACAACTACATGTCTCCACTCCCAATATACTGAGTCGCTGGATGCTCGGGTACAGTCTCTACCACCCGCAAATACTATGTCTTATACAGACACATGTTCACACTCAATGCCAAGTAGCTTACTTACCTGCTCCTGTACATCTAAGGCTGTGTTCACACGTTGCATTTTTTTTCACGGATTTACCAGAAAATCCGCTTTTAAAGCTCTTAAAAGAAGCTTTCCATTCATTTTAATGCATTTTGCACTTTTTGTGCATATTGATGCATTTTTTTCCGCAAAAAAACGCTTCGCGGTAAAAAACGCAGCATGCTCATTAATTTCTCGGGAAAATCCGCATTTCTTGCTATTTTCTATGTGTCTGGGGATGCGCGGAAAAAAAACGCATAAAAAACACGTGTTTTTGCGCAAAAAACACAAAAAACCCACGCAGAAAACGCACGGAAAAAAATTGCATTTTATCGGAAGGAGTCCTGTTTTTATGCAGAAATTTTCTGCATACGTGTGCACATAGCCTAAGAGAGGACACTGAACTTAACATCCAGTAACATTTTGCCATCTACTGTAACAATCACTTAGGTCGTGATCACACATGAGAGAAACTCGGACGAGTCTCGCATCTTAATACTCGGCACTGCCGCCATCACTCGAGAGTGGAGCGTTCGGCTGTATGTATTTCTATGCAGCCGCACGCTCCATTCCCAAGTGCCGAGTATTAAGATGCGAGATTCATCCGAGTTTCTCGCATGTGTGATCCCGCCCTTATTGCAGTCCTTCTGCCCTCTATAAGAAAAAGACTTGGAGGGCATTAAAATGATGAAACAGACAGAAGACATCTGTGTTTTTAGGTGAGTGGCCTTTATGGGCCTCAAACTGTTTTCTCAAATTATTTTTACTATATTTACATTTAGGCTGGGTTCACACGTGACTTTTTTTCGCGTTTCCGCGGCGGTTTTTACCGCGCGATTTTGCCGCGAAAATGCAAAAAATAAGCATCCCATGCATTCCTATGGGATTCCGCAATGCTGTGCTAATGCTGCGGTTTTTACCGCGGCGGAATTGCTCATTAATTACACGGAATTGCGGTGATCCCGCACCCATAGGAATGCATTGTTCTGCTTACTTTCCGCATGTGGCTGTGCCCACCATGCGAAAAGTAAGCAGATCATTTGCGGATGGTACCCACGGTCCGGAGGAGAGGAGACTGTCCTCCGGGCTTTGGGTACCATATCCCTGTAAAAAATAGAATTTAAAATAAAAAATATTGTTATTCTCACATTCCGACGTCCCACGCTGCCTTCCCGCCTCTCTCCACGCTCCCGGTCCCAGTAAGCCTTTGCGAGCGATGACGTCCGTTCTCGCGGGATCGCGAAGTCTCACGGTCATTCGCGCGACATCATCGCGAATGACCGCGAGACGTCGCGATCCCGCGAGAACAGACGTCATCACGGTAATTGTCGCAAAGGATTACTGGAACCGGGAGCGCGGAGAGAGGCGGGAAGGCTGCACGGGACGTCGGAAGGTGAGAATAACAATATTTTTTATTTTATTATTATTATTTACATTCTATCTTTAACTATTGAAGCCGCATAGGCGGCCTCAATAGCAAACAGTTGGTCACACTCGTCAAACACTATGTTTGACGAGTGTGACCAACCTGTCAATCAGTTCTCCAAGCGATGCTACAGATCGCATGGAAAACGCTAGCAACTCTGCAAGCTAATTACGCTTGCAAAATGCTAGTTTTTCCGCGGGAAAATCGTGGGAATTTCAAATGCGATTTTCCCACAGAATAGAATTCCGGAACTCTCGCGGTAATTTCCGCGAAAGTTCCGCTACGTGTGAACCCTGCCTTAATGTCATGATGATGAATAATTTATGGTAAGAAATAATAATTTAATGCATACCTGGAACTCGGACATTTAAATGCACTTGTTAAAAAATAATCTTTATAAATAATCAATCAAATATTCCATTACAGAAATAATCAGTTTGACTGGTCCCTAATCTATAGTTATATCACAAGTGAGACCTGGAAATTGATTCTCAATGAACTCCTAATTGACTGTGCACTGATAAAAAGGTTTCAGTTACAGCAACTGAAACCCTAGTTATAGCTGAGAAGTCCCGAGGACCCCAGGGGACCACTGATTTATGATGCCTTTATCATTTCATTTTGTATTATAGGATATTTTAGTGTCCCATTGGAAATGATAGTGTAATGACAACAGCAGTATGAACTCACAGGGCAGAAGGCTGTAAGAATACAGGACTAAAAAGATCACTTATCAATGGTGATTTATCTGTTTAAGTATAGCTTCACATCTGTGCAATTACGAATATTATTTATTAGTAATCTAGTCCAGAGGGGATGTCATGTTTTCTATATTAATTCTATGACCTTGCTCACATTAAATCTGACCTTATATGAGTCACGATTCCATATGTAGCATTACCACCTCTAATCTTACTAGGATGGATCACCAAGAGGGAGACACAATACCAGACACATTATATTAATGTCACGGAGTGACTGACCAATGCAACATGACCCAACGATTGGTTGGTCATCAAACAGCAAACAAACAAGGGAAAACCGGGGACACAATTACAACAGTGGGCCCTGCGATAGGGAATGGGGATATGGACACCTCCTGCACTCTCCTGAGGATGTGCCCTGCTCTTACTAGCGTCCCTATATAGGTTCTTTCAACCTGTCGCTGAGCAGGATACCTTAGCCCTCGCTTGCCCTGCACCTATCCCTAAGTAGGGAATTGGCAAGTGAGGACACTGGTCCCACCGCTACTCTAATACAACACAAAGTAAGGATAGACAGACAGCAAAAAGGAAGAAAAATACAACACTTAGCTTTCTGCTGTAAAGCACCGCACAGCAGTATCACGACACCAGATACACCATGAACAGCTGAGGCACCACCGCTCCCAGCAAGCTCCTTCTCCTAGTGTGGTCGCTGTAGAATGACCTCTAACACCTACAGTCAGCTGATGCATCAGGTGACCTTTTAAAGCATGTCTCATCATGCAGTTGGTGCTTAGGTTCAGAAGATTTATGTCTCACTTCAGGGTCTGATGACAAACTACATGTTTACTTGTTGACAGTACATTCCTCAAAAAAATGCCATGCCAGGCAACTCTTTTGAGCTGTCTTTGGTGTGCTGATTTCAGTGACACAGTAGACTCTAGCAGCCGACACATTGGCTAGGTATCGTCCGCTGTGCCTTTGCACCCTGATCTTTCTTTTGCTGTGATGCTTTGACAGCGTGGTCATCTCCCATTCCTCCAAACTGTGCACGTCACTAGGATTGCTTCCAATCTATGTGGGGTATAAGACCTCATCATCCTCTACCAACTCCTCAATGCTGCCCTCCTTACCAATCTATGCACTACAGAAAAATGCTGCAGTTGGCAAATGAGTTTCATGATCTTCTGACATGTCCTGCGGAAGTCCACTGACCATGTGCACTAGCCCTACCACATACTCATCCTCTAACCTAACAAGTGCTTAAGCATAACTCCACTTGGTCTTTTCAACTTTTTGGGCATGGCTAGGTAGATGGGACATGGAACCTCAGCCAGCGGAGTCATCAAAAAGCAGAAGAGACTGCTGCATAACTTCTGACTCAGACCACTTGGCTGATTTGCAATGGGGTGTGGCGGAAGCCGGATGACCATGGTACTCAGGTGCCAACTGTCCACTATCTGCAGTGGACCAGATAGAAGAGATAGAAGTGCAATGGAACTGGAGCCACTCTCAGCCATCCAATTTAACACCTTTTCAACATTTTGTGGCCTCACCATTCATGCAGCGGTATTCGGGTAAATGAAATGACACATAACATCCTGTCACCTTTGTACACCAGAGGAAGTTGTTATATTTGGGCAGAATGATAATGTACTTTCTCTCACTGCATCAACTACATATACAATATCAGCAACTACACCATCACCACCATGGCCATGTCCACGTCCTCAATTTCAATTCTCTCCTCATTTTTGGAAGTGTTTTTTGTAAACACTACTCGCAAATAGAATGCAGAAGAGTAGATTTATTTATTTACAACAGTACTATAAAACACACAGCGCTCCTGAAAAATTATTTTTTGTGCCTAGAAATGGCAACGAGACGGTTAGTCCAGAAAAATAATTATTTTTGGTACTAGAAAACACACAGCAGCTTAGAGGACAGTATTCCCATATATATTGGTGCAGAGTACATACATGCACTTAAAGTACAGTATTCCCACAGGCAGGAGGGTCCAGAGTACACATAGCGGCTTAGAGGACAGTACTCCCACAGGCAGGGGGCACAGAGTAAGCAAATCCGCTTAAAGGACAGTACTCCCACTTAAATTCCAGTCTGCAGCAAGTCAACTCGTGCAATGTTTTGGGGGAAAAGTGTGCCACAAAAAATGCATGTAAAAAACATGGCATAAACGAATATTTTATGCAGAGTTTTTCCTTCAAAAACAGTCAGAATTTCAGCATAATTTTCTGTTTCAAATCCTGAATGTGTGCACATATTTTTTGTAACTATCCTGTGTCCCTCCCCCCATTCATTATAAGTCCTTTATAGTGTTGTAATAAATTGTGGAGTAGGAAAAGACATTATCAGGGTCTTCTAATGAATTGGTGTTGGAGAACGAGTTTATCACATACATAGCATCATTCACCACCTCCCTATTCATTACAAGTCCCTGATAGTGTCTTCTCCCACCCCACAATTTAGTATGATGCTATCAGGGAGTCAGCATCATCCCCCATGATCCAATTCATTTTAATCCCATGTTAAATATCCCACACCACCTATTTATCAAGAGTTTCTGAAGCCCATATAATGCCCTTTAATCTCATCCCTCTTCTCCTTGTCCTCTCCCCTTTGTTTTGGAAAAACAAAAAACAAAAACACACTCAACTCTCCACTCGTTCCCCCATGGCATCACTTTTATTCCTCTTCTTGCTAAGAAATTTCTAAATTACACATGCTGATGTCATCAAGCCTTGCATACCTGTGTCACAGAGAAAGCGCCTGGCAGGAAACGGATTATGGGATCCTGCGGCATCGCTGCCATTTCCTATTGTAGGCAGCAGAGCTGCACGACTGCCCCTGCCAAGAATGCTGCCCTTGATGAGGGCAATCTGGCCAGGAATTCCTTGGAACCTCAGGCTCAGAGTGACTGGCCTGATTGCCTTCATTATTAACCACCTTGCAAGGGCCCAGAGCCCGGTGAAAATGAATCGGCTATATATGCATCCCTGGTTTAAGTTCTGAATCAGTGATAGTCACATGTGGTGCTCAACAGGAGACAAGCAATATCCAAAATAAGAACAAAAAAACAGACAAAAAAACTGTGGCACTCACTCACTCAACTGTGGCTAAAAATTTATTCCACTATAACATACCAGTGGAGGATGCAGAGAGAAGGAAAAAAGTTGAATGGTAAAATAGTCACAGCAGCCCTAGATATGTAATTAGGGGGTCACAGGAGAGAACACTGGTGTACTGGTGATTATGGGTAAGCGACATTAATTCTGATATACACTCACTGGCCACTTTATTAGGTACACCTGTCCAACTGTGTGTTAAGACTTAATTTCTAATCAGCCAATCACATGGCGGCAACTCAGTGCATTTAGGCATGTAGACATGGTCAAGACAATCTCCTGCAGTTCAAACCGAGCATCAGTATGGGGAAGAAAGGTGATTTGAGTGCCTTTGAACGTGGCATGATTGTTGGTGCCAGAAGGGCTGGTCTGAGAATTTCAGAAACTGCTGATCTACTGGGATTTTCACGCACAACCATCTCTAGGGTTTACAGAGAATGGTCCGAAAAAGAAAAAAAATCCAGTGAGCGGCAGTTCTGTGGCCGGAAATGCCATGTTGATGCCAGAGGTCAGAGGAGAATGGGCAGACTGGTTCGAGCTGATAGAAAGGCAACAGTGACTCAAATTGCCACCCGTTACAACCAAGGTAGGCAGAAGAGCATCTCTGAACGCACAGTGCGTCGAACTTTGAGGCAGATGGGCTACAGCAGCAGAAGACCACACTGGGTACCACTCCTCTCAGCTAAGAACAGGAAACTGAGGCTACAATTTGCACAAGCTCATCGAAATTGGACAGTAGAAGATTGGAAAAACGTTGCCTGGTCTGATGAGTCTCGATTTCTGCTGCGACATTCGGATGGTAGGGTCAGAATTTGGAGTAAACAACATGAAAGCATGGATCCATCCTGCCTTGTATCAACGGTTCAGGCTGGTGGTGGTGGTGGTGTCATGGTGTGGGGAATTTTTTCTGGGCACTCTTTGGGCCCCTTGGTACCAATTGAGCATCGTTGCAACGCCACAGCCTACCTGAGTATTGTTGCTGACCATGTCCATCCCTTTATGACCACAATGTACCCAACATCTGATGGCTACTTTCAGCAGGATAATGCGCCATGTCATAAAGCTCGAATCATCTCAGATTGGTTTCTTGAACATGACAATGAGTTTACTGTACTCAAATGGCCTCCTCAGTCACCAGATCTCAATCCAATAGAGCATCTTTGGGATGTGGTGGAACGGGAGATTCGCATCAGGGATGTGCAGCCGACAAATCTGCGCCAACTGTGTGATGCCATCATGTCAATATGGTCCAAAATCTCTGAGGAATGCTTCCAGCACCTTGTTGAATCTCTGCCACGAAGAATTGAGGCAGTTCTGAAGGCAAAAGGGGGTCCAACCCCTTACTAGCATGGTGTACCTAATAAAGTGGCCAGTGAGTGTAGATGGATATATTGATGTGTTGACTTCTGGACAATGTTATTTACATTTACCCATACCTCTTTGATGAATCTGTGTCTAGGATTTATTTTGTTGTTACGCATATCGTATAATCCCTGATCTCAGTACTACCATGTGTACCCCTGTGTTGGCCGTGGTATTCCTCTTTTCCTCTTTATTGTTATAAGCCTTTATATTGGTTTTTACATATATTTCAAAATTATTTGAATTAATAGAATATTAAAAAAAAATTTTATTGGATGGTGTTTCTTTGCTCTGTTTTTCTTGTGTCTATCCTTCCATTGGGAGCATTTCCATTTTTCATTTTGTTGCTAGGCATTATGCCTCTGTTTTTGGGGGTGAAGTTATTTCTTCAACATTTTTTATGATGACTTTATGCTTATTTTGACTTTCTTTGTTTTTAATCATGTTACTTTTTGCTTTCTGAATTTTGGCATATGCCTAAACATTAGTTTTTAACCACATATGGGATATTGCTGCATTCGTAAGAAATTGCATAACAATTATGGAGTCCATTTTACTCTATTAGCCCAGGTGGAAATTATAAATTGGGTGCTAAAACACTATTTTACTGGAATTTTTTTCACATCTAAAATGTTATAAAGTTTTGTTAATCAACTGGAGGTTAAAAATGCTCAGTACACCTCTATATGAATTTCTTGAGGGATCAGATTTCCAAATAGGGTCACTTGTTGGTTGTTTCTGCTGTTTTGACATGTCAAGGCTCTACAAATGTGATATGGCATTCACAATCTATTCCAGACAAATACACTCTCCAAAAATCAAATAGCATTCTCTCCATTCCGAGCACTCCCATGAGCCTAAACAGACGCATTTGACTACGTATTGGGCACTATCGCATTAAGGAGAAATTGGGTAACAAATTATCAAGTGTGTTTTCTCCTATTATTCATTGTGAAAATTACATATCTGAGGCTAAAGCAACATTTTAGGGAATAAAATGAACATTCATTTTCACATCCACATATTATATGGTTCCGTGAGACACCTATGGATTCAAAATGCATAATTCACCACTAAGTGAATTCTTTGAGTCTACAGTAGTTTTCAAAATGGCATCAGTTCTGATGGTTTCAGCTGCTTGGTACCTCAGGGGCTATATAACTGAGACAAGGTGCTTAACCAGCAAATAAAATTGCACTCTGTATTGCTATAGCATGAAAACACAAAATAATATGAAATATGAAGTGCACACCTGCTCTAGAAAATAGGTAACATTGAGAATACTTAGCGCACAAATTGGCCTATTTATGTATGCACAGCAGCCATGATAAGATAATTCTTGTTGCTGGGAACTAGAGATTGACGAGAACAGTAAAGTTCAGGGTCTGTATCGAACATCTACTGTTCGGGCACAGACCTCGAACACGGACTTCTCCGGGAAGTCTGTTTTACTTTTTAGGTTCAGCAGCCCGAACATTGTGTACATGACAGCATGAGAAACACCAGCAGCTCTGATTGATGGTAATATTATTACCACCGGTTTGAGCGCCAGCAGCTGTGACCGGCAGTAAAAACTTTACCTCCAGTCACAGAGGCGTCGGATGATGAGAGAGTACTACTCCCATCAGCCTGCTGCTGCTAAAATCAACGAACACAGGAGCTGCTGGTGGGAGTATTCATCAGCCAGCTTCTTCACTGTAAATAAATTTTAAAAAAATGGTGTCTGTTCCCTTGTATTTTTGACAATCAGAATGGCAAAACTGACAACTGCAGGCTGCAACGCTCAGCTCTCAGCTTTATCTTGGCTGGTAATCAAGAATAGAGGGGTCTGAATGCTGTTATTTTTAAATTATTTAAATAAATAATTCAAAAAAACAGTCTGGGGTGTCCCCATTTTTGACAACCAGCCAAGTTAAAGCAGACAGCTAGGGGCTGGTATTCTGAGGCAGGTAACGGGCCATGGATATTCGCCCCACCAGCCTAAAATTAGCAGCCCACACAGCCCCAATTCTAGCACCTTGTCAGTTTATTCCCACTTGCCCTGTGGTGTTGGCAAGTGGAGTTAATATTTATGGGGTTGATGTCACCTTTGTATTGTCAGGTGACATCAAGCCCACAATTTTGTAATGGAGAGGCGTCTATAAGACGCCTATGCATTACTAACCTCATAGTCATAATGTAAATAAACACACAGTTAGAAAAAAAGTATTTTATTAGAAATAAAAATACATACCATTTTATTTTTTTACTTAAAAATAAAAAAACAAAGTTATACTCACCTTACGCACATTCCATTGATGCCCTGGAGTACAACCACAATAACACAGTCCCAACCATGAAGCATGGTGGGTGACACATCATAATTTTGGGGGGTGTTTTTCTGCAAAGGGAACAGGATGACTGCACCATATTGAAGGCGGGATGGATGGGATCATGTATCGCAAGATTTTGGCCAACAACTTCCTTCCTTCAGTAAGAGCATTGAAGATGGGTTTTGGTTGGATCTTCCAGCTTGACAATGACCCTAAAGAGTCAGGGAAACTTAGGAGTGACTCCGTAACAAGCATTTCAAGGTAATGGAGAGGCCTAGCCAGTCTCCAGACCTGAACCCAATAGAAAATTTTTAAATATAGCTGAAAATCAATGCTGCCCAACAACAGCCCTGAGACATGAGAGATCTGAAGAAGAGCTGTATGGAGGAGAGGGCTAAAATCCCTGCTGCAGTGTGTGCAAACTTGGACAAGAAATTGCAATTGAAAACAAAGGTTTCTGTACAAAATATTAAGTTCAATTTTTCTATTGTGTAAAATACTTATTTTATGCAATAATATGCAAATTAAATATATAAAGATCATGTAATGTGATTTTATGGATTTGTTTTAATGTTCTGTCTCTCACAGTTGAGGTGTACCCATGATAGACATTACAGACCTCTCCATTCTTTGTAGGTGGGAAAACTTACAAAATCGTCAGTGCATCAAATACTTATTTTTCCCACTGTGTGAGGGTAAATAGGATCCTGCTATGATTAAAACAGCTAGAGGCTTATGGGCTGATGATTCGAGTGCTCAGTCAGAGAGCCCATGTATACAAATAACAAAATACTGACCATCACTTTCAAACAAAAAATAAGTGTGTACAGGTGCAAACTAAGAGTAGCCAGTTTCATATATAACCAACAAATAAAGCTGCACTGTGTAGCGCTATGGCATGAAAACATGAAATATTTGAAATATGAACTGCATTATTGCTGTAGAAAATAGGAAAAATTGAAAATACTTTGCATATAAATTGGCCAATTCATGTATACCCAGCAGTCACGATAAAATGACTCTTGTTGATGGAAACCTATGTAAAGTAAATCCTCTCCTAAGCTGAAGCCTAAGTTTATGTGGGTTGAGGGGATCCTGCTAGAATTAAAAGCACCAGAGCCTCTGTATAAAAATAACAAAAGACTGACCGTCACTTCCAAACAGAAAACATGTGTGTACAGGTGCAAACTAAGAATAGCCATCTTCATATACCATATAACCAATAAATAAAGTTGTACTCTGTCTTTCGTGCTATTGAATGAAACAATGAAATATATGAAATATGATTTGCATTAAATGGTGTCCACAATGTACAGTATTCGAGCAAAATTTGCACTCCGAATATCAAATGTCGCCTTTTCCATTCTTAGCCTTACCAGGTGCCCAAACAGCATTTTTTTCACCACAAATGGAATACTATCACGTTCGGGAGAAATTGTGTAATGAATTATGGGTTCAATATTGAGCTATTAATCTTTGTGAAAATTACAAACTTGGGGTTTAAGTAAAATGTTACTGAAAAAAAATAATTTTTAATTATCACATTCAAATGTTATAAAGTTATATGAAGCACCTGTGGGGTTTGGTTTCCAAAATAGGGGTCACTTATGGGGGTTTCAGCTGTTTTGGTAGCTCATAGTACTGCAAATGAGACAGGGTGTCCCCAATCTATTCCACACAAACTTAGGCTCTAAATATCAAATAACATTTCTTCCCTTTCGAGCCTTGCTGTGTGCCCAAACATCAGTTTTTGACCACATATATGGGATATTGCCACAATGAAGAGAAGTTATCAAATCAAAAAAGTCCCAGTAAATGTTCAGAACAGTAACTCCTAACGCCACCCTTAAAGTATATACAGGGTGGGCTATTTATATGGATACACCTAAATAAAATGGGAATGGTTGGTGATATCAACTTCCTGTTTGGGGCACATTAGTATATGGGAGGGGCAAAACTTTTCAAGATAGGTGGTGACCATGGCGACCATTTTGAAGTTGGCCATTTTGGATCCAGCTTTTTTTTTTCAGTGGGAAGAGGGTCATGTGACACATCAATCTTATTGAGAATTTCACAAGCAAAACAATGGTGTGCTTGGTTTTAACATAACTTTATTCTTTCATGAGTTATTTACAAGTTTTTCTTTGTTTACAGCCATTGACATGTCACAGAGGTTAACACGTGAGGAGCGGATAGAAATTGTGTTGATGTCTGGTGAACGCAGTACCCAGGTCATTGCAGCAGATTTCAATACAAGACACCCTACGCAAAAAAACTGTCACCATTCCCATTTTAATTAGGTGTATCCATATAAATGTAATAAAAAAGAAGCGGGCAGCACCACTGTTACCGTGCTTGGATCTGTGGCTGCAGCAGGCAGTGAGCTCACATCCAGGGTTCCCGGGTGCTTGACCTCGTAGCAATCGACTAGTATTTTCCAAGTAGAAAAGGTCGCACTCTGCGGGATAGTTGTAAATTTTTATTGACACATAATTACATGTCACGTCGGGGATGTGATAGTGAGTGTGTCAAATGGCTGACAACAGCCGTTTCACGCTACTCGAGCGCTTCCACGGGTCAAAGTGCAGGGGGAAATGACGGATTCTTATGCTAACCAAATCATCCAGTCACTCCTCTTACTCCAGCCGCTGTTTAAATGACAATTGAAACAAACAAGTGCACACTTCTGTTTTTCAGCTTTGCCCGCAGTTGGGCAAAGCGTATTGCGCAGGCGCACAAGGCTAAATTTCTCAGCAAGCGCTAGATGTCGCACAAGGCAAGAGGCGCTATCAGATGAAGTAAGACGGCGACTAACAGCAGATAGGCATGATGTAGAGACCCGAAACCACGCCCATCGGACCGGACTGAGAAATTACCATACAGCGCGGGACACATTTAAACATATTTTGGAACAAGATAGGGAATTGATTGACATAGTGTCGAGAGGACCACTTATTTCTAATAAGCGAAGCACAAGGATTAGGGACATTTTAGTTCAGAATCGATTCAACGTGACACATGGTAATTTCCACACAGCTTTTACCATAAAGTGAGACTAGGGACTTTTTTTTTTTAAGTGGCGGAGGAATACAGTGCGGAAGGATACCTACCTTCCGTCATTGGATTCCTGCAGCCCGTAGAGAGCGGCAGCATCAGCTGATGCTGCAGTTCTCTACCCAAGATCGTCGTGGGACACACTCGTGGACTGCTTCGGATCATGGGTGAGTATTTTTGTGGTTTGTTATGTTAATATTTATTCCGTAGACGACAATGGCTTCGGGGAACAATGTGACAAGTATTGGTAAGTATGTTACTCTATGTTATATGTACTGTATGTCTATGTATGTATTGTATGAATGTATTGTATGTAGCATGCATGTAGTATGTATGTAGTATGTATGTAGTATATATGTGGTATGTATGTAGCATGTAGTATGTATGTAGCATGCATGTAGTATGTATGTAGTATGTATGTAGCATGTAGCATGTATGTAGCATGCATGTAGTATATATGTGGTATGTAGGTAGCATGTAGTATGTATGTAGCATGCATGTAGTATGTATGTAGTATGTATGTAGCACGTAGTATGTATGTAGCATGCATGTAGTATGTATGTAGCATGCATGTAGTATGTATGTAGTATATATGTGGTATGTATGTAGCATGTAGTATGTAGCATGCATGTAGTATGTATGTAGTATATATGTGGTATGTATGTAGCATGTAGTATGTATGTAGCATGCATGTAGTATGTATGTAGTATGTATGTAGCATGCAGTATGTATGTAGCATGCATGTAGTATATATGTAGTATGTATGTAGCATGTTGTATGTATGTAGCATGCATGTAGTATATATGTGGTATGTATGTAGCATGTAGTATGTATGTAGCATGCATGTAGTATGTATGTAGTATATATGTGGTATGTATGTAGCATGTAGTATGTAGCATGCATGTAGTATGTATGTACTATATATGTGTGGTATGTATGTAGCATGTAGTATGTATGTAGCATGCATGTAGTATGTATGTAGTATGTATGTAGCATGTAGTATGTATGTAGCATGCATGTAGCATGTAGTATGTATGTAGCATGCATGTAGTATATATGTGGTATGTATGTAGCATGTAGTATGTATGTAGCATGCATGTAGTATGTATGTAGTATGTATGTAGTATTTTTTTTTTTTTTTTTTTAAACATTTAACACATTAGCCGGATGATGGGACTACTACTGTCCCATCATTGGCTAATGTGTCAATCACTGTCATGGTAGCAGGCATCGCCAGATGGGACTTGTAGTCCCATCGGACGATGCTTGCACAGACCCCCGGACATCAGCACAGCCCCCCGGCAGGCCGGTACAGACCCCCACAGGGTGCACAGACCACCGGCAGGCCGGCACAGCCCCCCGGCAGGCCGGTACAGACCCCGGGCAGTCCACACAGCCCCCCGGCAGGCCGGCACAGCCCCCCGGCAGGCCGGCAGAGACCCCCGGAAGGCCCGAAATGACGGCGCATCATGATGCGCACACACCGCGCATCATTATGACGTCATTTCGGCTGTCAATCAACTTTGAACTTCCGATTCCGATGCCCGATATTGAAAAAATATCGGATGTCGGTATCGGAATTCCGATACAGCAAGTATCGGCCGATACCCGATACTTGCGGTATCGGAATGCTCAACACTAGTCATTAAAAATTTACAACTATCCCGCAGAGTGCGACCTTTTCTACTTGGAAAATATGTATCCATATAAATGGCCCACCCCAAAAAGTTTGCCTCATTACTGAACATAATGTTCTATGTAAACTGAGGGTCCTGTTCCAATTTTTGTTTTGCCCATCCTGCAAATTCAGGGTACCAAACTGGGTCATCAACAATTCCCATTTTATTTAGGTGAATCCATATAAATGGCCCACCCTGTACATAACAACAAAAATACCACAACCAAAATACACTGCTTGGATATATAGAGTGAAAGAGAAAGACATTCAGACAACATTATATATCTTAACCGAGATGTGAGTCCCAAGGAAAATCATACCATCTTGTCCTGTGTCCATCACCCTGATGCGCATTTCTTGCCAGCTCCTCAGATATGAAATGTACATCAGAGTGAGGGACACAGGACAACATGGTACGATTTTACTTGTGACTCACATCTCGGTAAATACAATATATATATAATTTGGGCTGAATGCCTTTCTCTTTAAAGGGAATCTGTCACCACTTTTATGGCATTGTAGCTAAACAAAAACCGCCCTATTAAGCATCTGCTATGTATACCTTACCTCATTATAGAACCCCCTGACTCCCCTTGTATACTCACAAAAACATGTTTAAATGTGTCCCGCGCTGTATGGTAATTTCTCAGTCCGGTCCGATGGGCGTGGTTTCGGGTCTCTACATCATGCCTATCTGCTGTTAGTCGCCGTCTTACTTCATCTGATAGCGCCTCTTGCCTCGTGCGACATCTAGCGCTTGCTGAGAAATTTAGCCTTGTGCGCCTGCGCAATACGCTTTGCCCAACTGCGGGCAAAGCCGAAAAACAAAAGTGTGCATGCGCTGGCAAACGTAGTTCCGGTACATGAGTTACGTGAGCTCATGTACCGGAACTACGCTTGCCAGCGCATGTGTGTGCTTTCCATATGCTTTCCATATGTTCATTTTGTAAATTAGATATACAGAAATAGTCAGCTGAGATTACTCAACTATTTTTTATGTTCTCAGTCATTTGTATGGATGGGGATGCCACATGTTTAAACAAGTTGTCCATTACTTTGGCAATGATGGTGTGTATCCTTAGGATAGGTGATCAATGTAAGGTCGGAGGGTGGTACGACATCATGCACCCCCAACGATCGGCTGTTCCCAGTGTTGGCGGCGGTCAGAACTGATCGGTTACTGACATGCGCAGCACATCTGCCCCCTATTAAAATCAATAGGGGACGAATGTGCAGTACCTGACCGTGGCCACAATACAGTAGACGGAGCTGTGTGGATCTGTAAAGGGTCAGATCCAGCCACCGTCATCACTGGGAACAACAGATCGGCTAGGGTGCCTGGTGTCACGCACCTCTGATCAGACATTGATGAGCTATCCTAAGGATAGGCCTGGCCATTATTGTTAAAGTAGTGGACAACCTCTTAAAGAACATAAATTTGCAACCCTTTGTTCTCAGTAACAATGGTGCCTCAGAGGCCTCTGTAAAGTCTCTGCTACTATATGTTCATGATACTCTAAAGCTCCGCTTTTGCAATCGCCAAATGTTATTGCAACAACATATATAATTCCTGGCATCCATTAAATAATTAATGTACATCGAGGAGCACATGTTCATGTGAAATCCAGTCTGTCCTGTTTTACAAAACCCTTTGCTCTGTATAGATCGAACAATCATGCTAAATCAAGATTTAACTTACAAAGTCATTTTTTTCATTGATATTGAATTGTAGCTGTTGTAGAAATGATATAAATGTCTTGACCATTTTCTTAAAAAAAAAACCATGAAACCTCACATCCATTAAGTGTTATTTTTCGGAACTTTGCAGCTTGACATTACAGTCAAGGTCAGGTTCTGTGGAACAGACAGACATGATATGATCTTTGCAGCCTCGCTCATTCATCCCCTAAAGACCCATAAAAAAGAAAAAAGGAATCACGGAGGATTACCAAAGGGATTTTTAAAATATTGATTTTAGAGTTTTACTGTCTGCTTGTTTTATTGTTTGGATTATTGAAATGCGTTTTGGCCATTTGTTGGAAATACCTCATCTGCATTTATATGGAGGCACTGAGTAAAGGAGTGATGAATGTACAGTAAGTGTCCATTTTCCAAAGTGGGCAGTTAGTATATAATTGTACATAGTAGTTTTATTGGCAAAGTAAAAGAAACCACATGGCAATAAAGCAGTTTTAACGCTTTTATTTTTTTACTTCTATCTGGAAAGATGCTTAAGTTTGGACTGGATCTCTCCCCTAAGGCAACCACTGACCTCAGCTTCTGAAAAACATCCAGGCTTTCCTGCGGTAGACACTTGTGTGGATATGTTTTAAGTTTGGCTCAAAGATCTTTTGTCAGCTAAGCCAAGAACAGAATGTGTGTCTGTCGGCACTCTCCTGGGTGAAAGCGTCAGTCTTCCCACCGACTTGACCTTGTATAACCATGTAAAGATATAAGGCTAAATATAGTCTTCTTTTATAACTGACATTGTAAAGCTACTCAATAAATTTACCATAGGAAAGACACAGGCCACTCTACAAACCAAGCACATACAGTAGGGAACTAAAAGGCCCAGCTCGACTATTCCTATTTTGCTTTGATTTTCTTAGTAAGTGCCTGTACGTAATCTCATATAGGATTTCTAGACGTCCAATGTATAAACCATACAAGGCTTAGCGTGTATCTTTGTGTCTTCAAGAGTGCACTTTTATAAATGTGCTTCTTGTCATGTACTTACTTCTCACTATCTGTTCAGCTGCTAATCAGCCTCCCTCGGTGCCCAGCTTAAGCTTACTGGTAACACATGGTCAAATTAACGAGAGTGGCGCACACATCATTGATATCATAGCGCCTTGTTTACTTACATTGGAAACTCAGCACTACAGGAATAGCAATGCTACCTTAAAGCAGTTTTTACTGAGTGGACATTTGTCAAGATTGAGCTCTTTTTTCCTCAGTCCGACTCCAGCTTGGTTAGTTGCTTTATATCAGATGTCTCAAACTAAAATGTAGTCTGATGCAAATTAATAAAATTCCATGAGGGCACGGGCTGCATTGCTTTATTTAGTCCACAGCTACATAATGTCCTGGCCGCGACAGTTATAAAGTCCCCCACACTGTGCTCCTGAATACAGATATGCATATCATCATTAAAATATAGTTACCACCATGCTGCAACACACTGTTTAAATTATCAATTGATAAATATCAACTGTGCCCCTATCAACAATAATTAGCACTTTGCCTCTCCAAATTACAATATAAATTAATTAGCTTCAGGGCTTCATCCCCCAATTTATTACAAGTCCCTTTCCTATCCCTCAATTCAGTTCTCTCTCATACCCACAACCCCCAGTTCATTGTAAATACATGTCTTATCTCTCACCCCCCAAATCATTGCAATTACATGTCCTCTCCCTCAACCCCCAATTCATTGCAATTATATATGTCTTTTCTCCCACCCAGACTCAAATTCATTGCAATTACATGTCCTCTCTCCCAACCAAACTCTCAAACCATTGCAATTACCTCTCCTTTCTCTCACCCACTTCCCCAATTCATTGCAATTATGTGTCCTCTCCCCTACCCAGCTAATTTGTTACAATTCCATGTCCTCTATCCCAACCCACACAGCCAATTTATTGCATTTACAAGTCCTCTTTTCCACCCACACCACAAATTTATGGGACAATCATAAAGTCATATGGCTTCCATTACCATCAATATGCTGATGACACTCAGACCTACCTCTCTAGCCCAGATGTCAACTCTCTGCTGTCCAGAATCCCAGAGTGTTTATCAGCTATATCCTCCTTCTTTTCCTCTCGCTTCCTCAAGCTCAATGTGATCAAATCTGAACTAATTATCTTTCCTACATCTCACATATCTTCCCTACCTGATCTATCTATGACAATAAATGACATCACATTTTCCCCTGTCCTGGAAATCCACTGCCTCGGAGTAAGGGCCTCATCACACATAGCGATCTCGCTGCTGAGTCACAAGTTTTGTGACACAACAGCGATCTCACCAGCGAGATCGCTGTGTGTGACAGCAATCAGCGACCGGCCCCCCTGCCGGTATCGCTGATTGCTGCAGGAAAGCCCAGGACATTTCTTTCGTCGCTGATCTCCCGCTGGCCAGCACGCATTGCTGCGTGTGACAGGCGGGAGACCAGCCATCAGCTGGTAACTAAGGTACACATCGGGTATCTAAGGGACGTGCGTCCCTTAGATACCCGATGTGTACCTTAGTTACCAGCGAGTTACAGGTGCTGCCACTGCCACTGCCACATGCTCGGGACCAGGTGGCAGCAGGACGCCGCCCGCGGAGAGGCCGGGGATACAGGCGCGCCCTCTGCTGGTGGAGGACAGGAACAGCAGGCGCCAGTATCAGCGGAGCAGTGGGGAAATTCTCCCAGTGCCCTGCGCCAGTCACTCATCCTGATCCCGGCTGCACGTCAGCTCCCGCCGCTGCATCAGCGCGCTGGTAAGTAACGAATGCAGCGACGCCGCGCCCTCAGCGTCGCTGGTCCTGATCGCTGGTGAAGCTTTCTGTTTGACAGCTCACCAGTGATCATGTAGCAATTCACCAGCGATCCTGACACGTTGATATCGTTGTCAGGATCGCTGGTGAGTCGCTATGTGTGACGCTGCCTTAACCCTTGACTCTGCCTTGTCCTTCAAACCGCCCATCCAAGCTCTCGCCGCCTCCAGCTCCAAAATATTTCCAGAATTCATCCTTTCCTCAATCCTCACTCTGCCAAAATGCTTGTGCATGCCCTAATCATCTCCCACATTGATTTCTGCAACTTCCTCCTCTGTGGCCTACCTTCTAACACTCTAGCACCACTCCAGTCCGTCCTTAACTCTGCTGCCTGACTAATTAAGCTCTCTCTTCGCTACACTCCTGCTTCCCCTCTTTCCAAATCCCTTCTGTTATGATTGGGTCATGGAGGAGGAAAGCAAGACCAAGCTAAGCCACAGAAAACCAGAGAGGTTAGTAACTAAGCGGATTGCAGACACCTGATCCTATCCACACAACTAGCAGTAGCCGTGGATCGTACCTACGATGATTCTAGATGCCTCGACACAGCCAGAGAACTAAATAAGCCTAAAGCAAGAAAGGGGAAATCTAAACTGCCCCAGAGCAGACCCCAAAGGAATAGATAGCCCCCAAATATATATTGTCGGTAAGACAAGATGAAAACACAAACGCAGATAGGAAAATAGGCTGAGCAAACGATGGGGCCCTAACTAACTAGACAGGACAGGAAAGGAAAGACACTGTCTGCAATCACGTAAAAAACCCTGGAAAAAATGCACAACACTAGAGTTGAGCGAAACAGGTCGGTCAGATTCAAAAATGGCCAATTTTCGCCAAAGTCGAGGTCGCCGATCAGCGTGCCAAAGTCGCGTTTCAAATGATGCTTTCAGCACCTTTTCTCACCCAATGATGGAGGACGCACACTGTGGGCAACGCGATGACATGCGCAGCGGCCAGCACCATCTTAGAGAAGGGCATTGAAGTGATTGGCTGGCTTTGTGTGGCATCACAGTGGGTATAAAAGGCTGAGAACGCCGACCGCCATCTTACTTCTGCTGATCTTACAATAGGGAGAGGTGCTGCTGCTGATTCTGAACAGGGAGAGCGTTAGGCAGGGAAGAAGAAAAAAAAAACTGCTTCTGTTGATAGCGCTTTTCACTGTACAGTTAGTGTGCAGTGAAAGGGGAGGATTTTTGTTGTGTACAGCAGCGCTGGTGGTGATTAGGCTGTCTTTTAAGGCTACCTGCTAGCTGCATTGCTGTGTGCACACTGCTGTTCAAACTGCTTTTTTCAAAGCACTCCAATTTTTATTATTTTGTCCTGGTGAGTTACTGAGCGTTCATTTTTTCACACACCGTCTAGCGGTGTACGCTCTTCACACACTACCGAGTACCGGCTGGTATCACGGACAAATAGAAGCTATCTGGGTGTGACTCAGGAAGAAAAAGTCGAGGAGTTTCTCCGTTTTTCCAGACCTTCACCTTAGAGTTGTGTCCGTTTTTCAAACAGTTTCGTATATCTGCTGTTTGATTACAGTCAAAACTAGACAGAGACAGCGTGTGTCAATCCGTATACAAATACACGGAGCTTGACAATTTTCCATACAGATACCGTCTAGTAGTGTACGCTCTTCACACTACCGTGTACAGGCTGGTATCACAGACAAATAGCAGCTATCTGAGTGTGACTCTGGAAGAAAAAGCCGAGGAGTTTGTCCGTTTTTCCAGACCTACACCTTAGAGTTGTGTCTATCTTTTAAACAGTTTTGTATTTCTGCTGTTTGATTACAGTCAAAACTAGACAGAGACAGCGTGTGTCAGTCCGTATACAAATACACAGAACTTGACAATTTTCCATACAGACACCATCTAGCAGTGTACGCTCTTCACACACTACCGTGTACTGGCTGGTATCACGGACAAATAGAAGCTATCTGGGTGTGACTCTGGAAGAAAAAGCCGAGGAGTTTGTCCGTTTTTCCACACCTACACCTTAGAGTCGTGTCCGTTTTTCAAACAGTTTGGTATATCTGCTGTTTGATTACAGTCTAAACAAGACAGAGACAGCGTGTGTCAGTCCATATACAAATACAAGGAGCTTGCCAATTTTACATACACACACCATACAGCGGTGTACGCTCCTCGCACACTATCGTGTACCATCTTCTAGCATGGACAAATAGAAGCTGCCTGTGTGTGACTCTGGAGAAAACAACCGAGGAGTTTTTACGTTTTTCCAGACTTACACCTTAGAGTCGTGTCCGTTTATCAAACAGTTTGGTATATCTGCTGTTTGATTACAGTCAAAACTAGACAGAGACAGCATGTGTCAGTTCGTATACAAATACACGGAGCTTGACAATTTTACATACACACACCGTACAGCGGTGTACGCTCCTCACACACTACCGTGTACTGCATTCTAGCATGGACAAATAGAAGCTACCTGTGTGTGACTCTGGAAAAAAAACGAGGAGTTTTTCCTTTTTCCAGACCTACGCCTTAGAGTCGTGTCCATTTTTCAAACAGTTTGGTATTTCTGCTGTTTGGTTACAGTCTAAACTAGACAGAGACAGCATGTGTCAGTCCATATAAAAATACACAGAGCTTGACAATTTTCCTTGCACACATCGTATAGAGCTGTCCGATTCTCCAAATGGATTGTATATCTTCCGTTAGCATTATAGTGACTTTTATACCTAGTCAGCGAGTATGACACACTCTGTAAATACATATACGGAGAATGTTAGTTGCACAAAAATCGTATATAGCTGTACACTTCTGATACAGTTCCGTATATCTGCTTGTTGGATTACGGTCCAATACATACTGTGGGAGCGTCTGTGACAAACATAATATATACGTTGATTTAATTTGTTTAATACACCTTACACAGCTGGACGCTCCTCATACAGTACCATCTCTCTGCTGGTATTTTTGGTACATTTTACCAAACATGAGGAAGTATGGTGGAAGAGGCCGTGGACGTGGGCAGGAGGGCGCAGCTGGTACTGATGATGGTGGTGCATCGGCTGGTTCTGGCAAAAGCACAATAGCAGCTAAGGCAGGAGGTGTTGAGCCTGCGTCATCCTCTGGCCCTAGAAGGCCTGTTGGGTTGAGTAGGAAAACCGCTTTCAAAGCCGGAGCATCAGGAACAGGTTTTGGCGTACATTGCAGAAACAGCCACCTGCTCTATTGCCTCCTCTTCTGAACGGTCGAAACCTGCAAGCATGGAGGCATCAGTGCAGGGTTCTGGTCATAAAAAAACCCTTTCCTTGTGTCCTTCACCCCCACCAAAAGTTAAGAATGCGGCAGCTCACACTTCAGATTAATCTATGGAGCTCTTTTCACATACCATGCCTGGGTTATCCAGTCAAATCCTGAATTCCCCAGTCCAAGATGAATCTTACATGGAGTGCACTGATACACAGCCACTGCTAGATGATTCGGCTGGTACATTGACCCACAGCACTACATTGCCCTCGCAGTCTATTGAGCAAGAATCTGACCCTGATGAAATCCAGGTGCCCCTTCCCGCATACTATACCACCTTACATGGTGACACAGAGGTGTAAAGAGGAAGGTGCAGATGACTTTGAAGAGGAGGTGATGGATAACCCAGTTCTGGACCTGGATTGTCCATTGGGGAGGAGGGTGGCGCTGGCAATAGTTCAGATAAGGAGAAGGATTCGCAGCAGGCATTGACATCGCAGCAGCGGTTATCTAGCAGGCCCGTAGCTGTCCTAAAATGTGGAACAAAAACTAAAAGAGTTGCAGGATAGCTTGACCAGACGGTCAACTTAGCACAGCATGCAAGGCCAGAAAATGTTTACCATAGTAGGGAGAGTGCAGTGTGGCACTTCTTTGTCCAAAATCCTACTGATGAGGCAAAGGTTACCTGTAAGAAGTGCGGAAGGACCTTTAGCCAAGGTAAACAACTCAGAAATTTGAATACCAGTTGCATGCTTAGACATTAAATCAACATGCACTTGCAAGCGTGGAAGGACTACAAAACCTCAGGTAGCACATGTGCACCTGCTCCGAATGAAGGTAGCCAACAAAGCTCCATCGCTACCCCCACTGTAAGACCACTGCCACCATTAAGCACACCACCAGCACTAAATGTGGAGGTGTCGTCGCAAGGCCAAAGCACTCAGGGAATCACAATGGTTTTTTGCAACACAACACTGAATCTAGGCCATCACCAAAAATACCATCACCAACCACCTCTCACTCCATCCAGTCCACTGCTACTTCCCCATATGCAGCCCACATGTGCGATTATGCCTTGCGGATCCTAAAAAGGGACCCCCGCATTGCCAAAATGATGAGGGATGACGAATATTGGCTGGCAAGCATCCTCGATCCACGCTACAAAGGCAAATTACACAACATCATGCCACAGGAGAACCTAGAGATAATATTGGCAAACAAACAAGCAACTCTAGTAAACCGTTTGTTTGAGGCTTTCCCAGCACACAGCAGCAGTGCTGGTTCTCCCACGAGCCATAGTGGGCACAATGGAAGAGGTGTTCGTGATGCACACAGCCGAAGTGGCGTTGGAGACAGGGGTTTAATGACCATGTTGTGGAATGATTTCTCAAGTACCACTCACATGACTGCTAATACTGCATAGTTTAAAAGTGACAGGAGGCAGCAGTTGTCAACTATGGTTACAAACTACTTTTCCTCCCATATCGATGTTCTCCCTCACAGGTCATTCCCCTTTGACTATTGGGCCTCTAAACTGGACGCCTGGCCTGAATTGGCACAATATGCCTTACAGGAGCTCGCTTGCCCTACTGCTAGTGTGTTATCTGAGTCTTCAGTGCTGTTGGATCAATCCTGGCAGAAAAAAGGACCCGTCTGTCGACCCAAAATGTTGATGATCTAATCTTCATTAAAATGAACCATGCATGGGTTTCAAAGGATTTTGTCCCACCTTCCCCTGATGACACATAGGTTACCAGAAAAGTGCCTCGGTTTTTTCCTCCTCTTCCTCTGACTTGCCCAATTACGCCCTTTGCAGCAGCTGAATGTTCAGCCAACACATCTTCATATGCCAATTGTTAAACCTAACTAATTGGGCTGCCCACCCCTCCCCCAACAGCTAGGGTCAACACCTGGCGCACCCGGGCAAGTGCCGTTGCTCTGAACTGGTGGATGGGCCCACTGATGGCCGATGGCAATGGCACAGGGCCCCTCATAGTACAATACAGTGTCTCAGATGGTGGGAGGGCCCACTCGCCGTCAGACACACCAGCGTACTATGAGGGGCCCTGTGCCAGTATCGTCAACCACGATTGTGCTCCCCCTGCTTGATCATGGCCACAGTACTTGCAAGTGGCAATAATTACCTCTCCCTGCTCCACCGCTGTGTAGTTTGGGCAGTTAAATCCTTCACAGGGACGGCCACTAGAAATTTGGTGTATTGATCAATGATGGCTTAGATATAGCTATGACCTGTCCTGCTGGCCTCTACCTTCAGATGATCAATGGCTACCATTTGAAGTGGATGTCAACTTACAAGCGGATGCAGTGTTCGTTTATGTATGATCACCTTTCACAGTAGTGATAGTCTCCTCTCATGCCAATCCAATAGAATCGCCTACGGCCTGTGGCTTCTGTCTTTTGCACTCCAAAATGACCAGACACATCATGATAGGCAATGAGGACCCTGGGTACATCTCTCCCTGTGATCACAATTTGCTACTGCGATAAAACAATCTTTTCTTCACAAAGAACCTTTTTCGCTTTCTCCACAGACACAGTAATTGAGGGTCTGCATCGCCTCTGCAACATCTACCGGAAAGGTTTTCCCTTGATGAATAATTCCAAAATTTCTGCTAACACTCGACTTTGCATGTATACTTGTATCCATGTAGTTTCCAGTAGCAGAGATTCTTGACTGGCTTACTGAGATTGAAATATATACAGTACGAAGATTTAAAAGTATCACAACACTGTATACTGGTGTACGCTATGAATACCTTTCCCTTTTTCAACTTTTTTAATTATGGTGTAATACATAGTGAGCCTGTGAGTGTCTGTGTCTGACTCCAGAAGTATAGACAGAAATTTAACCCTAGACTGGACACACATGGTATGTGCTGATACAGTACCTTGCTTCAAAAATTTGTATTAAGGTATCATCTGTAGGATAACCAACCAACTGTGGGGGGGGACCGTCTTCTTGCCACAGACAAACACGAGACTGAGACAGAGTTTGTATTGAACAGGTCCAATTTTAGTGCCCATCCTTCTGTCGACAACAGCAATTCACCACAGCCGTTTCATATTTCTCTGTACACAGGCCCCGATACCTTCACTTCCTTTGTAACTATAATCGTGGCGTCCTCTGTGGCTCTTCCACTGTGGCTGGCCTAGGCCTAACCACCACAGGGCTGCACCAGTCTGAGCACACCGTCCGTATAATAGTCCCAGGCCATCTTCGTCTGCGGCTACCATCCTCTGGCCCACCCCCCGTGACCGCCTCAACTGTCAGTCCTCTCTGGAGCCTTTCCACTGTCTCTATTTCCTCAGCTGAATTTCCTCTTTACTGTGCTCCCTTCGCTGACTGACTTTTCCAGAAACTTCCCTCAGCCTTTTATACTTTCAGTTCTGGTAACACCACCCACCATCACCTAACAGTTTCTCTGATCAATGGCAGTTATTCAGTCCCACTCCTACACTCTCCACTGCCCTCCAATGGGCAAGCTAAAACACTGCACCCTTTCTCTATATCTTAGCGGTTTCACACCTACACTGCGCTACACCTCTGCTTCTCACTACATGCTGGTTTGTCTGTCAGTCCACCTTCCCTACATCATTCATAGTGAGTGAGCGTGTGTGGGTTACGCCTTCTATATATATGGTGAATCGGAGAAACAAATGTTTACACTATACTCGATACAGCTTGTTTCTTGTTATACAGTACCTTTGTTCGACATTTAGCATTATGGTCAAATCCATACTGTGTAAGCGTCTGAGAGTGACTACGGGACTATTTATATGGAGATTTCAATTGTACCCTAAAAAATATACACTTGCTAGCTTGGTATACAGGACCTTTTTTACAACATTTTTTATTATGGTCAAAACCAAACTGAGTGAGCGTCTGAGGGTGACTACGGAAATATATACCGATATTTTCAATTTGGCAAACACTGTATACAGCAGAACGCTTCTGATACAGTAACCTTTTTAGCTATTTAGATTATGGTGTAATCCATAATGAGCCTGTAAATGTCTGTCTTTTACTCCGGCAATATATTTGGAACTTTAAGATTACTCCAACACTGTATACAGCTGTACGCTTGTGTTACATAACCCATTTACAACTTTCATATTCTTGTGTAATCCATACTGGGCCTGAGAGCGTTTGTGTCTGCCTCCTGAAATGTATACGGAGAATCAGAATGTTTACACTATACTATATATACCTTGTATCTGCTGATACTGTACCCTTTTTCAACTTGTTATTTTATTGGGTAATCCATACTGAGCCTGTGAGCATCTGTGTATGCCTCATGAAATATATACAGAGATTTACTGTTATCCATAGACTGTATAGAGCTGTATGCTTCTGATACAGTACCATATATCTGCTGTTTTTTTGGGTCCATTTTCAAAAACATGAGGAAGTATGGTGGAAGAGGACACGGATGTGGGTGTGGAGGGCCATCTGGTACTGATGGTGGTGGTGCATCTGCTGGTAGTGCCAAAAATAGCAGCTAAGGCAGGAGGTCTTGAGCCAGCGTGATGGTGTAGCTCTGGAAGACCTGTAAGGCTCCCTTTTCTGGGAGTAGGTAGACTGCTTTTAAAGCCGGAGTATCAGGAACTGTTTGTGATTAAATTGCTGAAACAGCCTCAAGCTCTATCGCCTCCTCTTCTGAAGTTGTAAATAATGCAAGCACTGAGTCGTTAACTGCAGGCTTCTGGTCAGGAGCAACCCCTTTCCTTGTGTCCTTCACCAACACCAAAAGTGAAGGATGTGGAAGCACACACCTCAGATTACTCTATGGAGCTCTTTTCACATACCATGCCTGGGTTAATTAACCCCTTCACTAACCAGGGTGGTTTGCACGCTAACTCCCGGGCCAATTTTTACAATTCTGACCACTGTCCCTTTATGAGGTCATAACTCTGAAACGCTTCCATGGATCCCGGTGATTTTGACATTGTTTTCTCGTGACATATTGTACTTCATGTTAGTGGTAAAATTTCATTCAAATAACTTGCGTTTATTTGTGAAAAAAATGGAAATTTGGCAAAAAAATTTAAAATTTTGCAATTTTCCAACTTTGAATTTTTATGCCCTTAAATCACAGTGATACGGCACACAAAAAACTTAAAAAATAACATTTCCCACATGTTTACTTTACATCAGCACAATTTTGGAACCAAAATTTTTTTTTGTTAGGAAGTTATAAGGATTAAAAATTGACCAGCGATTTCTCATTTTTGCAACACCATTTTATTTTTGGGGACCACAACACATTTGAAGCCACTTTGAGGGGTCTATATGATAGAAAATACCCAAAAGTGACACCATTCTAAAAACTGCACCCCTTAAGGTGCTTAAAACCACATTCAAGAAGTTTATTAACCCTTTAGGTGCGTCACAGGAATTTTTTGAATATTAAAAAAAAAATGAACAAAAAAAATACTTCACGTTCAATTTTCTTTATTTTACCAAGGGTAACAGGAGAAATTGGACTGCAAAAGTTAATGTGCAATTTGTCCTGAGTGCGCTGATACCTGATATGTGGGGGGGAACCACTGTTTCGGCGCATGGCAGACCTCAGTAGGGAAGGAGCGCCGTTTGACTTTTTCAATGCAAAATTGGCTGGAATTCAGATCGGACGCCATGTTGCATTTGGAGAGCCCCTGATGTACCTAAACAGTGGAAACCCCCCCCAAGTGACCCCATTTTTAAAACTAGACCCCCCAAGGAACTTATCTAGATATGTGGTGAGAACTTTGAACCCACAAGGGCTTCACCGAAGTTTATAACGTACAGCGGTACAATTAAAAAATCATATTTTTTCCACAAAAATGATCTTTTCACCCCAATCTTTATTTTTCCAAGGGTAACAGGACCCTAAAAGTTATTGTGCAATTTGTCCTGAGTAGGCTGATACCCCATATGTGGGTGTAAATGACTATTTGGTCGCATGGCAGAGCTCGGAAGGGAAGCAGCGCCATTTGACGTTTTTGGCTAGAATTGAGATCGGACACCATGTCGCGATTGGAAAACCCCTGATGTACCAAAACAGTGGAAACCCCCCACAAATGACACCATTTTGGAATCTAGACCCCCCAAGGAACTTATCTAGATGTGTGGTGAGCACTTTGAACCCCCAAGGGCTTCACAGAAGTTTATAACATACAGCCGTACAATTAAAAAATCATATTTTTTCCACAAAAATGATCTTTTCACCCTCAATTCTTATTTTTCCAAGAGTAACAGGACCCTAAAAGTTATTGTGCAATTTGTCCTGAGTATGCTGATACACCATATGTGGGTGTAAATGACTATTTGGGCGCATGGCAGAGCTCGGAAGGGAAGCAGCACCATTTGACGTTTTTGGCTGGAATTGAGATCGGACACCATGTCGCGTTTGGAAAGCCCTTGATGTACCAAAACAGTAGAAACCCCACACAAATGACACCATTTTGGAAACTAGACCCCCAAGGAACTTATCTAGATGTGTGGTGAGCACTTTGAACCCCCCAGTGCTTCACAGAAGTTTATAACGCCTGGGCGTGAAAATAAAAAAATCGTATTTTTTCCACAAACATCATCTTTTAGTCCCCTTTTTTTATTTTCCCAAGGGTAACAGGAGAAATTGGACCCCAAAAGTTGTTGTCCAATTTGTCCTGAGTACGCTGACACCCAATATGTGGGAGAAAACTACAGTATGGGCACACATCGGGGCTCGGAAGGGAAGTAGTGACGCTTTGGAATGCAGACTTTGATGGAATGGTCTGCGGGTGTCATGTTGCCTTTGGAGAGCCCCTGATGTACCTAAACAGTGGAAACCCCCCACAATTGACCCCATTTTGGAAACTAGACCCCCTGAGGAACTTATCTAGATGTGTGGTGAGCACTTTGAACCCCCAAGGGCTTCACAGAAGTTTATAATGCCCAGGCATGAAAATAAAAAAATCGTATTTTTTCCACAAACATGATCAATTAGTCTCCAATTTTTTTATTTTCCCAAGGGTAACAGGAAAAGTTGTTGTCCAATTTGTCCTGAGTACGCTGATACCTCATATGTGGGAGAAAACTACTGTATGGGCACACGTCGGGGTTCGGAAGCGTAGTAGTGACGTTTTTGGAATGCAGACTTTGATGGCATGGTCTGCGGGTGTCATGTTGCTTTTGGAGAGCCCCTGATGTACCTAAACAGTGGAAACCCCCCACAAGTGACCCCATTTTGGAAACTAGACCCCCTAATGAACTTATCTAGATGTGTGGTGAGCACTTTGAACCCCCAAGTGCTTCACAGAAGTTTATAACGCCTGGGCGTGAAAATAAAAAAATCATTTTTTTCCGCAAAAATGATATTTTTGCCCCCAATTTTTTATTTTCCTAATGGTAACAGGAGAAATTGGACCCCAAAAGTTGTTTTGTAATTTGTCCTGAGTAGGCTGATACCCCATATCTGGGGGTAAAACACTGTTTGGGCGCAAGGCAGAGCTTGGAAGGGAAGGAGCACCATTTGACTTTTTCAACGCAGAATTGGCTGGAATTGAGATCAGACGCCATGTTGCATTTGGAGAGCACCTGATGTGCCCAAACAGTGGAAACCCCCCAATTATAACTCCAACCCTAACCCCAACACACCCCTAACCGTAATCTGAGCCCTAACCCTAGCCCTAACCCTAGCCCTAACCCTAACCCTAGCCCTAACCCTAACCCTAATGGGAAAATGGAAATAAATACATTTTCTTTTAGTTTTATTATTTTTCCCTAACTAAGGGGGTGATAACGGGGGGTTTGATTTACTATTTATGGCGGTTTTTATATTTGGCAGCTGTCACACGCTAAAAGACGCTTTTTATTGTAAAAATAGTTTTTGCATCACCACATATTGTGAGCTATAATTTTTCCGTATTTTGACCCACCGAGTCATGTGAGGTCTTATTTTTTGCGGAACGATTTGATGTTTTCATTGGTAACATTTTCGGGCACGTAACATTTTTTGATCGCTTTTTATTCCGATTTTTGGGACACAGAATGAACAAAAAACAGCGTTTCATGAATTTCTTTTGGGGGGGTGCGTTTACACCGTTCCACGTGCTGTAAAATTGATAAAGCGTTTTATTCTTCGGATCGGTACGGTTACAGCAATACCTCATTTAGGTCGTTTTTTTATGTTTTGTCGGTTTTTTGCAATGAAAAGAATTTTATATAAAAAATAATTATTTTTGTATCGCTTTATTCTGCGAGCTATAACTTTTTTATTTTTTTAGCGGATGATGCTGTATGGTGGCTCTTTTTTTGCGGGACAAGATGACGTTTTCAGCAGTACCATGGATATTTATATGTGTCTTTTTGATCGTGCGTTATTGCACTTTTTATTCTGTGGTATGATAATAAATCATTATTTTTTGCTTCGTTTTTTATTTTTATTTTTTAAGGGGTTCGCTAAATGGGTTAACTAATGGGACAGTTTTATAGGGCGGGTCACTACGGACGCGGCGATACCAAATATGTGTACTTTTATTGTTTTTTTTTTATTTTGAAAAAATGGATTTATTGGGGAATATTTTTTTTTTTTTACTAATTTATTTAGCGATTTTTTTAAAATTATTTTTATCACTTTTTTTTTTACTTTATTACCTTGTCTCAGGTGGAACATCACTGTCCTGTGGCAGATCGCTGATCTGTCACATCACAGATCACTGTGACAGATCAGCAATCTGTCACAGGCAGTTCTGCAGACTTCCTCATGCCTGCGCTTTGCAGGCAGTGAGGAAGTCAGCTCCCTACAGGCCCCCGAAGGCCCCCGGGGGCCTGTAGGGAAAGAGACCCCCGCAGCAGCGCTGCACATTGCGCTGCCGTGGGGGGCTCAGGGAAGCACGGAGGGAGCCCCCTCCCTGCCGATGCTTCCCTTTAACCCCTGGTACACTGCAATCGCGTTTGATCGCGGTGTACAAGGGGTTAACGTGTCCGGGGCAGTCCGTGACCGCCCCTGACACATTGTGCCGGGTGTCAGCTGTGATAATCAGCTGACACCCAGCCGCGATCAGCGGCGCTCACCACGTGGGCGCCACTGATCGCTGGGACGTAATATTCTGTCCATGGTAATTAGGTCCAGGGTCACATGGATGGAATATTACGTCCATTGTAGGTAAGGGGTTAAAAATAGGGCCCATCATGTACTGGAGCAATGTAAATGGGGCAGATCAGACACTGGAGCAGCATCTAAGGGGCACATTATACACTGGAGCATTACAAATGGGCCCCATTATATAAGGAGCATTATTGGAGCCCATCATACACTGGAGCATCATCCATCAGGCCCATCATGTACTGGAGAAATGTAAATTGTGCAGATCAGACACTGGAGCAGCATATAAGAGGCCCATTATACACTGGAGCATTACAAATGGGGCCCATTACATATGGAGCATTATTAGGGCCCATGATACACTGGAGCATCATCCATGAGGGCCGTCATGTACTGGAGCAATGTAAATGAGGCAGATCAGACACTGGAGCAGCATCTAAGGGGCACATTATACACTGGAGCATTACAAATGGGGCCCATTATATGTGGAGCATTATGTGGAGCTCATCAGATACTGTATGGAACATTATATGTGACTAATTATTTTTTTATGGAGAAATATATGGGGCTCATTATTCTGTATGGCACACAATGTGGTGGCCATAACACTGTATGGAGTAATATACTGTCCTGTTTTTGAGCTATTGTACAATTTAAAATAGATCAGTCATGTCATGTAAGCAGTGAAGTATGTGTCATTGTACTATACCTATATTTCTGTGGCGTAGCAGAGCATCATAAGTTGTGGTATGTGTTAAAGGGGCGCAATGACACTCTTTGGCCCAGGGCACACGAAAACCTGGAGCCAGCCCAACTCCCCCACAACTTTAGCCAAATAACCCCCAGTTTTCAATGCGTAACTATTATTAGGAAGTAAATTAAGGTTGACAAGTAATGTTGAACGATATCATCTGATATCGTGAAATATCGGATCGGATTGGATCGGACCGATACCCAAAAAGTATCGGATATTGCCGATTCCGATACCGGAAACCACGAGCCGGCGGCAGTTACCGAAACCCACAGTCCTACAAGGGTGCTTGTCCTATTGGCACTACGGAACCAGCCTTTGCTGCCAGATCCTGCAGCCCACATAGGAAGCCCATAAACTGCAGGCACCATAGACTCGGCTAACCCGACCACAACACGACAGGACAACGTATTGGTGGCAAAGTGACGTTGACACTACCCGGAAACAGCAGGCGTGCTGGAACCAGGCTGGGCAGGAGGGAGTACCTGTGCCAAAGACAATGCCGGGAAACAGCTGGCAGAGCTGGAAACCAGGGAAAATACTACAAACAGAGTGGAGATAGAGGCCTAATTGACGCAAGTTTAAAATCTGTAGTTGTGTGAGTGTGGACAGAGCAGGAGAAATTGCCGGACACACAGCTGGGGATCTGATGACATTTCTGAACCCCACCCCAATAACACTGGAGCATATGTTGACTGTGCAGACGGCACTTCTGAGCAGTAGCTGGCGATGTTGGAGCCCAGGGTCAATCAGGGTGTAGGCTGAGGCCTAATTTCATTGAGTTTAATATCTGTTGTAGACTACTACTAATTTTAAATGTGCTTCAATTAGGCCTCTGGCTCCACTCTGTCTCTAGTATTTACCCTGGCCTCCAACACTGCCAGTTGCTGCTCAGAAGTGCTGTCTGCACAATCAACACTTGTTCCTGTGTTACTGGGGTTCAGTAACGTCAGCTGATCCCCTGATGTGTGTCCGGCAATGTCTCCTGCTCTGTCCACATTCCCACTACTATGGGAATGTGGACAGAGCAGGAGACATTGCCGGACACACATTAGGGGATCAGCTGACGTTGCTGAACCCCACTAACACAGGAGCTAGTGTTTTTCTCTGTGCAGACGGCACTTCCGAGCAGCAACTGGCGGTGTTGGAGCTCAGGGTCAATCATGGAGTAGGGTGATGCCTACTTGGAGCAAGTGTAAAATCTGATGTAGTTTGAATGTGGAGGGAGCAGGAGATATTGCCGGACACACAGCAGGGGAGCAGCTGGCGTTACTGAACACCACCAACACTGGAGCATGTGTTTTTCTCTGTGCAGATGGCACTTCTGAGCAACAACTGGCGATGTTGGAGCCCAGGTTCAATCAGGGTTTAGGCTGAGGCCTAATTGGAGCAAGTTTTATATCTGATGTAGTTTGAATGTGGAGGCAGCAGGAGACTTTGCCGGACACACAGCAGGGGAGCAGCTGGCGTTACTGATCCCCACTAACACAGGAGCTAGTGTTTTTCTCTGTGCAGACGGCACTTCTGAGCAACAACTGGTGGTGTTGAAGCCCAGGGTCATTCATGGAGTAGGCTAAGGCTGAATTGGAGCAAGTTTAATATCTGATGTTGGGATGAATGTGGAGGGAGCAGGACATACTGCCGGACACCCAGCAGGGGATCAGCTGGCGTTACTGAACCCCACTAACACTGGAGCATGTGTTTTTTTCTGTGCAGACGGCACTTCTGAGCAACAACTGGCGGTGTTGGAGCCCAGGGATTGCAGTTTGGGTGGTAGAAACATGAACACAACAGGAGACCTGGATACTGTTGCCAACCAATTATTTATTCCGGCGAGATCCAGGCCTTGTTCATTTTCGGGAAAAGTAAGCCGGTCAATGTTATCGGAGGATAGTCGCGTGCGACGGCCTGATAGTACACCACCTGCGGCACTAAAGACGCGTTCCGATAATACACTGAAAGCAGGGCAAGCCAGCACCTCCAATGCATACTGGCTAAGCTCTGGCCATGTATCCAGCTTAGAGACCCAAAACTTGAAGGGGGAAGAGCCGTCTTGGAGTACACTGAGAGGGCAAGACATGTAGTCTGTCACCATCTGATGGAAACGTTGCCTCCTACTGACTGGAGCTGTCTGTGATGGTGTAGACATTTGTGGCGGGCACACAAAACTTTGCCACATTTGGGCCATACTGGTCTTGCCTTGAGCTGTGGCGCTGCCTCTGCTCCATCTTTGTGCAGAGCTTCCTCCACTGCCTCGACGCACAGAGCTGCTTTGTAAAGCACTAGCAGCACTGCTCTCGAGTTGAATGGAGAACATGATGGAATGCACCAGTGTGTCTTGGTACTCCCGCATTTTACGCTCCCGGTTCAACAGTGTTATGAGGCTTTGTAAGTTGTAATGGTAGCGAGGATCTAGGAGGGTGTAGACCCAATAATCAGCTGTGTTGAGAATGTGGGTGATGCGGCGGTTGTTTCTCAGGCACTGCAGCATGAAATCAACCATGTGCTGCAGACTCCCAAATGCCAAAGAAATGCTGTCCCCTGCTTGAGGCGTCATCTCTGCCTGCTCTGCATCACCCCACCCTCGCTGTACATACTGACTACTAGAGCATTATGTACCTCCCTCCTCTGGAGACATGTCTTCCTCCTCCATTTTTTCCTCCTCATCCTCCACACAAAGTGTCCCCTGCCTAGGCCTTTGTGAGGAACCACGTTGCGCAGACAGTCCAAAAGCAGATGGCATTTGTGACTTCTCATCCTCCACCTCTTCCAAAACCAATATACTGTCCTGTTTTTGAGCTATTGTACAATTTAAAATAGATCAGTCATGTCATGTAAGCAGTGAAGTATGTGTCATTGTACTATACCTATATTTCTGTGGCGTATCAGAGCATCATAAGTTGTGGTATGTGTTAAAGGCGCGCAATGACACTCTTTGGCCCAGGGCACACGAAAACCTGGAGCCAGCCCAACTCCCCCACAACTTTAGCCAAATAACCCCCAGTTTTCAATGCGTAACTATTATTAGGAAGTAAATTAAGGTTGACAAGTAATGTTGAACGATATCATCTGATATCGTGAAATATCGGATCGGATTGGATCGGACCGATACCCAAAAAGTATCGGATATTGCCGATTCCGATACCGGAAACCACGAGCCGGCGGCAGTTACCGAAACCCACAGTCCTACAGGGGTGCTTGTCCTATTGGCACTACGGAACCAGCCTTTGCTGCCAGATCCTGCAGCCCACATAGGAAGCCCTTAAACTGCAGGCACCATAGACTCGGCTAACCCGACCGCAACACGACAGGACAACGTATTGGTGGCAAAGTGACGTTGACACTACCCGGAAACAGCAGGCGTGCTGGAACCAGGCTGGGCAGGAGGGAGTACCTGTGCCAAAGACAATGCCGGGAAACAGCTGGCAGAGCTGGAAACCAGGGAAAATACTACAAACAGAGTGGAGATAGAGGCCTAATTGAAGCAAGTTTAAAATCTGTAGTTGTGTGAGTGTGGACAGAGCAGGAGAAATTGCCGGACACACAGCTGGGGATCTGATGACATTTCTGAACCCCACCCCAATAACACTGGAGCATATGTTGACTGTGCAGAAGGCACTTCTGAGCAGTAGCTGGCGATGTTGGAGCCCAGGGTCAATCAGGGTGTAGGCTGAGGCCTAATTTCATTGAGTTTAATATCTGTTGTAGACTACTACTAATTTTAAATGTGCTTCAATTAGGCCTCTGGCTCCACTCTGTCTCTAGTATTTACCCTGGCCTCCAACACCGCCAGTTGCTGCTCAGAAGTGCTGTCTGCACAATCAACACTTGTTCCTGTGTTACTGGGGTTCAGTAACGTCAGCTGATCCCCTGATGTGTGTCCGGCAATGTCTCCTGCTCTGTCCACATTCCCACTACAGCTCCACCTCTTCCAAAACCTCCTCCCTTAGTGCTTGCAGTGTTTTTTGAAGCAGGCAGATAAGGGGGACAGTCATGCTGTCTAGTGCATCATCTGCACTCTCCATCCGTGTGGAATCATCGAAGGCACGCAAAACGTGGCAGATGTCCTTCATAGAGGCCCACTCAGTGGTGCTGAAGTGTGACCGGCACACAGTGCGACTTGTTTGCACCTGATGCAGCTGGTACTCCATTACTGCTGCCTGCTGCTCACACAACCGCTCCAACATATGTAACGTTGAATTCCACCTGGTGGCTAGGTCACATTTGATGCGATGTTCCAGAAGGCAGAATCGGCGCTGCAGAGCTGCAATGTGCGATCTTGCCATGCTGGAACGCCGCAAGTGAGCGCACTCTATGTGGACCTTGTGCAGCAGTGCCTGTTGACGTTTTGCCACGGCTGTGCTCATATCAGGTAAGCATTCACGGGTCCATGTGGAGGTAGACCGTGACAGCTCCTGCAGTGCTGATTCAGAGGAACTGGAGTATGAGGAGGAGTCAATGTGTACAGACTGGATTCCTGCAATCCTTGGAGTTGGCAGAACACGTACAGCGCCACTCTCAAGATCTGTACCCGGCTCCACAACATTGATAGTGAGGGAAAGGTATCATCCCTGTCCATGGTTACTGGTCCACACATCGGTGGTCAGGTGGACCTTGCTACTGACGGCGTTTATTAGCGCATGTTTAATTTTTCCCTCCACATGCTTTTGCAGGGCAGGGATGGCTTGCCTGCTGAAATAAAAGCGGCTGGGCACGGTGTATTGTGGGACTGCCAATGCCATGAAGTTCCAAAGGTGTCAGTCTCCACCAGCCTGAATGAGCGCATTTCAAGGGACAGTAGTTTTGCAATGCCAGCATTCAGAGTCTGTGCTCGGGGATGGTTTGCCAGGTATGGCCGCCTTTTCTCCCATGCCTATGCTACCGATGGCTGTAGAGTGGCCTGGGAGTGTGAGGATGACAGGGAACGTGGTGCTGTGGGTGGAATGTCACTGGATCTCTGGACAACAGTGCCAGAGGTTCTTCCATGGCGATCCTGTGAGGAAGCCAAGCCAGCTGTGTGTGAGCTGGAGGAAGAGGCTACAACACGAGCTGAAGAGGTGGTAGATGGCGCTGTAGGTTGGCCTACATCTTCAGTGTGTCTTTGTAACTCCACCACGTGCTTGGTCGGCAGATGTTTCCACATATTTGTGGTATTGAGGTTGCTGACACTTTTCCCTCTTTTAAATTTATGATTACACAGCTTGCATTTGGCAAAGCAAATGTCATCTGCAACTGTGTCAAAAAAGGACCACACACTGCAAGTCCTGGGAGCGCCCGTTTTGGGTTTTGGAAGAGGAATGCTCCTAACGGGTGCCGAAGTGGAGGCTGCAGGCAACCAAGTCTGCCCCCTCCCTCTCCCTCCTGTTTTGGCCGTTCGGTGAATCTCTTCCTCAGAGCTGCTCCCACCACCTTCCTGTACCTCACGCCATGATGGGTCAAGGACCTCACCATCTACACTCCCCTCTTCAAACACCTGCTTCTCCTGGGTAGTCTCGCCAGCACAGTACGCACCAGAAAGTGGCACCTGAGTCTCGTCATCATCTGATGCGTACTGAGGTGTGCTGACCATAGGCACTGGCCCACCCGCCTCTTCAGATTCAGAGGGACAAAGAAGTTGCGCATCACTGCATACTCCCTCTTCTTCACATTCTTGAATGCTGCTTGGCTGTCCCCCTCTTTCCAAGCCGACAGATTCAGAGAACAGAAGTAGAGACTGTGATGGCTCCTGTCCAGGGCTCTCTGACTGTCTGGGCACTTTGGCAGGTGGTGAAGAGACAGATGGTTGCTCTTCAGTGCTCTGGCCCTGAGAGGACGTGGAAGTCATTGAAGTCGATGCGTTAGCTGCCATCCATTCGACAACGGCTTTAATTTGTTCCTCCCGCAGCAGTGGGGTACAGTGAGGTCCTACAAAGCTGCGCATAAAGGACTGTTGCCTGCTAAAACTGGGGGATGCTGACTCACTGGTGCCTACAGCAGGCACAGAATCCCCACGTCCTCTCCCTGCAGAATCCCCACGTCCTCTCCCTGCAGAATCCCCACGTCCTCTCCCTGCTGAAACTCCACGCACACGCCCACTTGCCTTACTCCCTGCCTTCTTCATCTTGGTAGACTGATAAAGATAGGCAGAAAAGTAAAATGGGGGGCTTAGTGTGCTTATTCCTGAACAGCTGGTAACAGGTATAAGAATCACTAATTTTATGAAATGTGTGTATGGACTACACTTTAATAGGAGCTAATGTGGCCTACACAACTGTCAAATGGAGTGATTGGTGAACTTTATTTTGTTTTTGTTTTTTTAAAAAAACTAAAAGGATGTGACCAAAGATTTGAAAGCGATAGTATCACAAACTTTTTGGAGCTACAGTATTACAATGCAGGAAGGTAACCTACAATGCAAAAGATGAGGCTCCAAAAATAGGGTAATACTAATCTGGCTGCAGCTGAAGGGCACAAGCCAGAAAAAAGGCTCCTCTATCTACTCCTATATAGTGTTTGCAACCAACCAATGTAGATGGATACGGATGGAAGCACACTAATAGGAGAAAAATGTCTGGAAAAATGAGCTGCAATAAAACAAAAAAAGGACTATGTATGAGGCAGTGACGCATGCTGAGCGGACTACAACCAGAGCTGGCTGCAGAACACACTACAACGTGAGCTGTATTCACACAGAGACCTCACAGACAGCCGTGAACAGTGCAGAGAACTGGGCACTAGCACTGAAAGGCTGCAGAAAGGCTCCCCTGTCTACTCCTATAGTGTTTGCAACCAATGTAGATGGATACGGTGGCAGGCCTCTGTTAATTAGATCAGCTCCATTACCTCCTGTAACCACCAGAGGGAGCCCGGAAAGAGAACTTGCGACCCCTCTGTCAATATAACCATCTCCACTACCTTCACCAGTAACCAGAGGTAGGCCAGAAAGTGAATTCACAACATCCTTCACTGGCTCCCAATTTCCCAGTGTATGCAGTTTAAACTACTAGCACTGACCTACAAAATCATCCATTACCTTTCTCATCCCTATATTTCCAAACTAATCTCCCAGTATCTTCCCTCACATAATCTCCGGTCCTCCCAAGACCTCCTCTCCTCCACACTTATTCGCTCGTCATCACCCTATCGCCTCCTAGATTTCTCCCGAATATCCCCCATCCTCTGGAATTCTGTGCCCCAACACGTCCGATTATCCACCACATTTGGATCCTTCAGACGGAACCTGAAAACCCATCTCTTCAAAACAGCTTACAACCTGTAATAACCACGCAGCCATTTCAACACCATCGGAGCTACTGCAACCCCCAACCTACTCTCTCTTTCGCCATAATCCTGTAAAACGTAAGCCTGCAAGGGCAGGGTCCTCTTCCCTCTGTACTAATCTGTCATTGTTAGTTTGTTTACTTTAAGTGATATTTGTATTTTGATGTAACCTCGTCTCATGTACAGCACCATGGAATCAATGGTACTACATAAATAAAGAATAATAATAACTCATTGCAATTTAATGTCATCCCTACTACCCCCATCATGCTGTTCACTACTGTGTTATAAAATAAAAAGAAATGATTTACCTCTCCAGCTGATCTCACATTGCGCTGCTTCTATCTCCTTCCCACTTGGTCCCTACTAAATGATGCAGCCATTGTGATTAGATCATCATTCTGACTGAGTCATAGAGAAAGCACTGAGCAGAAAGCCAAGAATGACTCTCTGTGACTACAATTTTCTGGTTCTATCGGTGGAGTTGCAGGGATGCTCCCTTGTCGGCAAAGCATGCAGCCAATGTTGCCTAAAAAGATAAAGGCAATCTGGCAATGGTCTTCCCAGGAGTCTTGGTATCTGGGGACTTGCCTAGATTGCCCTCTTTATAACCCATCACTGGCAGCAGGCCGTAATAAATTGCTTGGCTGCTGGCCGAGTGCATGAGACACTTAATCTACTGTATGTCCAGCTCACTCTATCAATTAGCAACCAATGAGCAAATACTCTGCAGATCTGGGAGTTGCATAGCTCAGATCCCTTCCATACAGATCCCTGTGTTGGTGCTAACGCGTAAAAATGAGGGAGTTTAAAAAGAGTGGTCTGTGTAAAGTGGGGCTACGGAATCCGTTTTGAGATGAAGGTACCATTAAACTTTTATTTTACTTGTAGAAAAAAGGGAAGAAAGTTCCAGCGCTAGGAATGGAAAATTAAAAATCCATTTTATTGTGCCAATGCATATTAAAATTCCAGCAGGTACAGCATATCAGTCGGATGACTGCAGAACAACGCGTTTCGAAGCCTCAGGTCTTAATCATGTTCTGACATTAAATGCAACCAACTTCCTTATGTTGGATTCTCCCACCTCCAATAATCAGAAACAGATGTGTGAACTGCTCCAAAGGAGCTCCTGATATGGTAATGGTAGGAGAGCCAAACAGAATGGAAGGAAAAACAGTCAGTGTAGACAACATAACATAAATAACATGCATAATATACTTTATCTTTTTTTCTCTCTTTCTTTCCTTTCCCCTCTCTTTCTCCCTTTTCCTTTTTTCTTTTAAAAGGAGATATAAAAACTCCTAATGTAAAATAAAAAAGATGAATATGAACATCAATAATTGCAACAACATATTTTAAAGTACATATCACATATTCATGTCCCATAAATAATGTACCATAAATTATACTACAAAAGGATATGTAAAAAAAAAACAAAAAACACGCAATCAAATATATAGGTAAATTCAGTATCCACCAAGACATCATCCCATCATTATTAGGGACAATTCCTAAGAGAAATTTTTATCCACATTAAATAAGTATGATGTCTACTGGATACACAAAAATCACATAATCTGAACTGTATCAAAGAGCAGTCTTTTCTTTTCCCTATTTCTCTCCTCCTACCCCTTCTTCCTTTCCTCATTCCTTTCTTTATCATATTTTTATTTATCAGATTAAAATAAAGGAGAAAAAAAAAAAAAAAAAAAAAAAAAAACGAAATAAAAATATCTCCAAAAAAACTTTTTAAAAATTTTTTTTCTCTTTTCCCCTTTCTCTTTTCTCCTCCTTTCTCCCTTTCTTCTCTTTTTTTTTTTTTTTTTATCCTTTTTTTTTTATCTCTCCCTTTCCTTCCTTTCTCCTTTCCCTTCTCTTTTCTCTTTCTTTCTTTTTATTTTATATAAAAATATTTGATAAATCTCCAAATGAGAAAACCCCAACCAATACACAACAAACGATCCATACAATATATTGCAACCCCTGAATGAGAGTCTGGGATAAACGCATTTAATAATGCAATATAAGATCCTGTCGGCTATTCATTCCATCTGGATATCTTGTGCCCAGGGTGAAGATCCAGAAGGACTCCCTGTTCAAGAGTTTCCTTCTGTGATCTCCACCCCGAATCGGTCTGTGCACCTGTTCTATTCCCATGAAGTAAAAGCCACTGACATCCCCCTTGTGAACTGTGGCAAAGTGCTTTGAAACTGCCGAAACCGCAACAGCATTATGATTAGACACATCTGAGAGATGCCTCCTGATTCTGACCTTCAGGGGTCCCGTGGTGCAACCAGTGTATTGGATGTTACAAATTCTGCATGATATTAAATATACAATGTAGGAGGAATTACAATTTATTAAGTTTTTAATGGTAAATGTTTTTTTATTTACCATAGAAAAAAATGTTTTTCCTTTTTGTGCAAAATTACAGGTTTTACATCTAGCTGCACCACATTTATAAAAACCCTTTAGTGTCATCCATGAGGATCCTTCTGTCTGGCCACTCTCACTAGTAAAAAGACTGGGGGAAAGAATAGTACTGAGTGTAGGTGCCCGTTTGGCAACATACCTAATATTATTCTGAATCACCTGTTTTAGAATGGGATCCTCATTAAGGATTGGTAGGTATTTTCTCACAATGCTAGTAACCGTATTGTACTGGTTACTGTAATTGGTTGAAAAGACAATATTATTATTAGTTTTATTTTTCAGATAAGATGATTTATGTTTAAACAGTAAGCTTCCCTGTTGATTTCACGTACAATTGATTTAGCTCTATTAAGAATCCAGGGACGATACCCCCTCTTGGAAAGCCTGCTGCAAACCTGACTTTCTTCCCTATTGTAATCACTGGATTGGGAGCAATTTCGTTTTATTCGAATCAATTCCCCCACCGGAATATTATTCTTGGTCTGTACCTCATGGCAGGAATCTGCCGTTAAGATGGAATTAGTGGCAGTAGGTTTGCGGTAAGGAGTGACTATGACCACATCCGAATCACTAATAGATAAAGTGACGTCCAAAAAATTCATTGTGGTCAAATGATGATAAGAGGTAAATTTTAGATTAAATTCATTAGTATTCAAATATGAAACAAACCCCTGTATACTATCTTCTGGACCACACCAAATCATCAGCAGGTCGTCCAAAAATCTGCCATACCATAGCAGGCATTTGGAAAATGGATTCTCATCCGAATACAGGAAATCCTCCTCCCACCTCGCCATAACGATATTTGCAAGGGAGGGGGAGAAGCGAGCTCCCATACTAACTCCTCTGCACTGCAAATAAAAAATTTTGTCAAAAGAAAAATAATTATGCTTTAGGAGAAAATCAGTAGATGAGATTAAAAAATCTTTCAAACATGTGTCATAGTCACTAAATCTGTCTAAATGTTGGGATAGGCAGCGTAATGCAACGTTATGAGGTATGGATGGATATAAAGATATCACGTCGCATGAGAGCCAGGAATAATGAGATTTCCAACAAAAATTGTCCAGAGCCTTAACCACCTCCTTTGTATCCCTGATATAACCTGGTATATCAAGAATCAAAGGTTGTAGAAAATGATCTATCCAGCCTCCCAAATTCTCCCCCAATGAGCCAATGCCTGAAACTATTGGTCTCAGTGGGAGAGGAAAAATGTTTTTATGAACTTTTGGGAGACAATGGTAAATCGGAACCACAGGGTTTTTATTAAATAAAAAATCCTTAGTTTTCTCACTAATAGCACCTACACAGACTCCTTCCTCTAGATTTTTCAATAATAAATTATTATAATGTCTAGTGGGGTCCTGATCTAACTCTATATAGGTGTCTATATCCTGTAGGTCCTGAAGAATCAATTTTTTATATAAACCTGAATTCAACAGTACAATGGCACCCCCCTTATCAGCCTCCCTGATTATAAGATCAGGGTTAAGTTTTAACTCTTTCAGAGCCAATCTTTCCCTGTGTGTTAGATTATCCTTAGGGGGAACCATTGTATCATTCAATTCTATAAGTTCAGTGACAATAAGCTCCTGGAACAAATCCAGTATTGGGGGTCGTGATTGTACCGGATAATATTCCCGATTAGAAAGTGCAGGTTGAGCAAGCATGTTGGATTTAACCAAGGCAGTATCACAATTGGCAGAAAGGAGTCTAAGATCCATTACAGCTTTCTGTTCACAAAAGGAAAAAAAAAGTGTTACTACAATTAGGAATAATCATATCAGTATTAATATTGACATCAACGTCCTGTGGGGGGGATCCCATTGTTGTTGTCAAAAAAATGACGTTTTAATGTGATGTTACGTGCAAATTTATTCAAGTCCAATATAGTCTGGAAAATGTTGAAGTTTGTATTAGGGGCAAATCCCAAACCCCTGCTCAACAAAGAAATCTGCTCTTCAGATAGCACGTAACTAGACAAATTCCACACAGGAAGGGTTAATGTCTCTGATGTTGATGGTATACACGAGAGGCATTGTTTCTGGTGTTTCCTGCCCGCTCTTCTGGTACGTTTTTTGACTTATTTTTTTGGAACACTTGTGCTGGATTCTTGTTAATATATTGTTTAGATCTAGCAGTGATGCTAGATATGTCCAATGAGGAATTGGAAAAATCAGTTACTCCATCTGAGGTGGAGGGCAGAGATGTATCACCTGTAGAGTCAAAGTTGTCAAAATTGACTCGATTAAAACTGGAGTGACGTCTCCTTCTAATAATCGATCTTGGTTTATAGTTCCAGGTGTAAATCTCATTTTTGGCATAATCCGTGGAGTCTCTCATAAACTTCTTATTTTTAATCTCCATAATATTTCTCTCCAATTTTGACATTTTTGTTTGTATTTTGTCATAGGAGATTTTATATGAGTCCAAGTTATTAAATTTCTTGAGAGAATCCTTTATATTAAGTATATTGGATTTTGTCTGCACCAATTCCAGTTCCTCCTGTTTAACAATTAAATGCATCAGTTTAATGGAACAGTCACTTAGTATATTATTCCAGTTTGTAGTGAACTCGGTGTTATATTTAGTAGTAGGAAATTTTCTTAAACGTAAACCTCTAGGTATCATACCTTTATCGATGTACGTCTTTAAAGAGGTAGAATCCCACCAAATCTTGAGTTCTTTGACCATGTTCCGTTCAAGATCCAGCATGTGTTCTGAGAATGAATCCTGTTCAGATGATGGTGATGCGTTTTCCGTTGCATTAAAAATTGATGCCAATTTGGAAAGTCTAGTAGTATATTCATCTTGATCCATAGGAGGATCTACACCAGGATCCGACATTTAGATGGTAAAAATATGCAATAAAAAAAAAAAATAAATAAAAAAAAAAAGAGAAGAAAGGGAGAAAGGAGGAGAAAAGAGAAAGGGGAAAAGAGAAAAAAAATTTTTAAAAAGTTTTTTTGGAGATATTTTCATTTCGTTTTTTTTTTTTTTTTTTTTTTTTTCCTTTATTTTAATCTGATAAATAAAAATATGATAAAGAAAGGAATGAGGAAAGGAAGAAGGGGTAGGAGGAGAGAAATAGGGAAGAGAAAAGACTGCTCTTTGATACAGTTCAGATTATGTGATTTTTGTGTATCCAGTAGACATCATACTTATTTAATGTGGATAAAAATTTCTCTTAGGAATTGTCCCTAATAATGATGGGATGATGTCTTGGTGGATACTGAATTTACCTATATATTTGATTGCGTTTTTTTTTTTTTTTTTTTTACATATCCTTTTGTAGTATAATTTATGGTACATTATTTATGGGACATGAATATGTGATATGTACTTTAAAATATGTTGTTGCAATTATTGATGTTCATATTCATCTTTTTTATTTTACATTAGGAGTTTTTATATCTCCTTTTAAAAGGAAAAAGGAAAAGGGAGAAAGAGAGGGGAAAGGAAAGAAAGAGAGAAAAAAAGATAAAGTATATTATGCATGTTATTTATGTTATGTTGTCTACACTGACTGTTTTTCCTTCCATTCTGTTTGGCTCTCCTACCATTACCATATCAGGAGCTCCTTTGGAGCAGTTCACACATCTGTTTCTGATTATTGGAGGTGGGAGAATCCAACATAAGGAAGTTGGTTGCATTTAATGTCAGAACATGATTAAGACCTGAGGCGTCGAAACGCGTTGTTCTGCAGTCATCCGACTGATATGCTGTACCTGCTGGAATTTTAATATGCATTGGCACAATAAAATGGATTTTTAATTTTCCATTCCTAGCGCTGGAACTTTCTTCCCTTTTTTCTACTATTGATTGACTGCCTAGTCAAATCCGTGCGCAGGATTTGGATCCTACCAGCAAGGCAGTGCGGTGAGCTGGATTAATCTGTTCTTTTACTCCATTTATTTTACTTGTGGTGTACAACGGCAAAAAATTGATAGAGATATTTATCTTACATATCTGGTTTTGAACTATTAGGCATTATTCACATGTCCATGTTTCACATACGCATTTTGTCTGCATTTATTAGAAATATAAAAATGTACCTATTACAGTCTATACTGTATGAGAATGAGAATAACTGTAGTGGGTGCAAGAGTTGCTGTTACACCTTGGCTCCGGAGCCTAGGAGGGCTGAAAGGTTTCTTCGGTCCATATGAGAAGACCAATACTATTAAAGATCCATGATAGTTGGGGACCCTATCATCTATAGGGTATTTACATGTCCTTAATTTTCAGACCAAGTGTCTGGGGAAAAAAAAGGAGTCATAAATCCAACTTGTCAATGCAAGTTTATGTGTCTGCGAAAAACTTGGACAGCACAATGATGGCTTCCTTGCTGCATCCTAGCACTGTCTGTTTTCAGTGACAGCTAGGAGAAGCTTGTGTAACCTCCATCTTTTTTTTTTCTATTGCATACGAGAAAAGCTGAGGAAAATTATACTAAATACTCATCAACACTGAATATAATCTGATGCAGCACCTCTGTGATAAAAAATGGACATTTTGATGAGGCCTTATCTCTCAATGTATGTCCATTATATCAAATATCATCAGTGACGTTTAACTTCTGGGGCTTTCATCAATCCAAAGACCAGGAATTACCTAATCCTTATTCATGCGGTCATCATGTTGTAATTCTCTATACAAAAAAATAGTGTGTATTGGAAAAGCTTGTAAAAAAGAAAAAAAGAGATGAGTGCACATAGGGTGATACAGTTTAGGGTGGAGAAAGTTAGTGAAAGGTGAAGGGTAGAGTTGAGCAAAACGGGTCTGTCAAATTCAAAAATAGCCGACTTTAACTAAAGTCGGGTTTCGCCGATCGAAACCCGACCATAGCGTGAGGTCGGCCATGAGGTCGCCGATCAGAGTGACAAAGTCGCGTTTCAAATAACGCTTCCAGCGTCTTTTCTCAGCTAATGATGGAGGACGCACACTGTGGGCAATGTAATGACATGGGCAGCGGCCACCACCATCTTAAAGAAGGGCATTGAAGTGATTGGCTTTGTGTGGCATCAAAGAGGCTATAAAAAGGCTGTGACCGCCGACCGCCATCTTACTTCTGCCGATCTTAGAATAGGGAGAGGTGCTGCTGCTGATTCTGAAAAGGGAGAGCGTTAGGCAGGGAAGAAGAAAAAAAAACTGCTTCTGCTGATTGCGCTTTTCACTGTACAGTTAGTGTGCAGTGAAAGGGGAGGATTTTTGTTGTGTGCAGCAGTGCTGGTGGTGATTAGGCTGCCTTTTAAGGCTACCTGCTAGCTGCATTGCTATGTGCACACTGCTGTTCAAACTGCTTTTTTCAAAGCATTCCAACTTTTATTATTTTGTCCTGGTGAGTTACTGAGCATTCATTTTTTCACACACCGTATAGCGGTGTATGCTCATCACACACTAACGTGTACCGGCTCGTATCACGGACAAATAGAAGCTATCTGGGTGTGACTCTGGAAGAAAAAGCCGAGGAGTTTTTCGATTTTTCAAGACCTACACCTTAGAGTGCTGTCCACTTTTCAAACAGTTTCGTATATCTGCTGTTTGATTATGGTCAAAACTAGACAGAGACAGCATGTGTCAGTCCCTACACAAATAGACGGAGATTGACAATTTTCCATACAGACACCGTATAGCGGTGTACGCTCCTCACTCACTATCGTGTACCGCCTTGTATCATGGACAAATAGAAGCTATCTGTGTGTGACTCTGGAAGAAAAAGATGTGGAGTTTTTCCATTTTTCCAGACCTACACCTTAGAGTACTGTCTACTTTTCAAACAGTTTCGTTTATCTGCTGTATAATTCTGGTCAAAACTAGACAGAGACTGCGTGTGTCAGTCCCTATACAAATAGACGGAGACTGACAATTTTCCATACACACACCGTTTAGAGCTGTCCATTTCTCAAACAGTATTGTATATCTGCCGTTAGCATTACAGTCACATCTAAACAAAGTCAGCGTGTGTGTGTGACACTCAGTAAATACATATATGGAGATTGTTAGTTGCACAAAAAAGTATACAGCTGTACACTTCTGATACAGTTCCATATATCTGCTTGTTGGATTACGGTCCAATACATACTGTGAGAGCGTCTGTGACTAACAAAATATATACGTAGATTTAATTTTTTTAATACACCTTACACAGCTGTATACTCCTCATACAGTACCATCTCTCTGCTGGTATTTTTGGTACATTTTCCCAATCATGAGGAAGTATTGTGGAAGAGGCCGCGGACGTGGGCAGGGGGTCGCAGCTGGTACTGATGGTGGTGGTGCATCGGCTGGTTCTGGCAAAAGCACAATAGCAGCTAAGGCAGGAGGTGTTGAGCCTGCGTCATCGTCTGGCCCAAGAAGGCCTGTAAGGTTGCCTTTTCTTGGAATAGGAAAACCGCTTTTAAAGCCGGAGTATCAGGAACAGGTTTTGGCGTACATTGCCGAAACAGCCACAAGCTCTATTGCCTCCTTTCATGAACGTTCAAAACCTGCAAGCATGGAATCGTCAGTGCAGGGTTCGGGTCAGGAAAAACACCTTTCCTTGTGTCCTTCACCCCCACCAAAAGTTAAGGATGCGGCAGCCCACACTTCAGATTAATCTATGGAGCTCTTTTCACATACCATGCCTGGGTTACCCAGTCAAATCCAGAATTCCCTAGTCCAAGATGAATCTGACATGGAGTGCACTGATGCATAGCCACTGCTAGATGATTCTGCTGCTACATTGACCTAGAGCACTGCATTGCCCTTGCAGTCTATTGAGCCAGAATCTGACCCTGGGGAAACTCAGGTGCCCCTTCCCGCATACTATACCACCTTGCACGGTGATACAGAGGAAGGTAAAGAGTAAGGTGCAGATGACTTTGAAGAGGAGGTGATGGATGACCCAGTTCTTGACTCGTATTGGCATCCATTGGGGGAGGAGGGTGGCGCTGGCAATAGTTCAGATAAGGAGAAGGATCCGCAGCAGGCATTGAAATTGCAGCAGAGGTTATCTGCCAGGCCCGTAGCTGTCCAAAAACGTGGAACAAAACTAAAAGAGTTGCAGGACAGCTTGGCCAGACAGTCAACTTAGCACAGCGTGCAAGGCCAGATAATGTATACCATAGTAGGAAGAGTGCAGTGTGGCATTTCTTTGTCCAAAATCCTACTGATGAGGCAAAGGTTACCTGTAAAAAGTGCGGAAGGACCTTTAGCCAAGGTAAACAACTCAGAAATTTGAATACCAGTTGCATGCTTTGACATTTAATCAACATGCAAGCGTGGACGGAATACAAAACCTCAGGTAGCACATGTGCACCTGCTCCGAATGAAGGTAGCCAGCAACGCTCCATCATTTCCCCTACTGTAAGACCACCACCACCCTTAAGCACACCACCAGCACTAAATGTGGAGGTGTCGTCGCAAGGCCAAAGCACTCAGGGAATCACAATGGTTTTGCAACACAACACTGAATCTATGCCATCACCACCAATACCATCACCAATCCCCTCTCACTCCGTCCGGTCAACTGCTACTTACACAATATGCAGCTCTCCAGTCCAGCTCACCCTACCAGACACTCTGAGTAGGACAAGAAAGTACTCATCCTCTCATCCGCATACACTTTGTTTGAATGCCTACATTGCCAAACTAATCTCATTAGAGATGATGCCCTATGTTTGGTTGAAAGCGAAGCTTTCTGGGACCTCATGGCCTACGCTGTCCCATGCTATGACCTACCAAGTCGGCACTTCTTTTCTCGAAAAGCCATCCCGGCCCTCCACCGGCATGTGAAAGACCACATTGTCCATGCACTAAAACAGTCAGTGAGTGGAAAGGTGCACCTCACAACAGATGCATGGACCAGTAGGCATGGCCAGGGCCGTTACGTGTCCATCACTGCGCACTGGGTTAATGTGGTGGATGCAGGCTCCACTGTTGACAGCGGCGGAAGAACAGTGCAGCCTAGCCCACGGTATAGGAAACAGTTGGCAGTAGGCTTTTGATCCTCCTCCTTTATCTGCGAAAGCTCATCCATAGAGTGCAGTCGGACGAGCACTCCATCCGCAGCTAGCAGTGTTGCACACGAGGTGTCCCACTATCGAACAGCTAGTGGTAAGCGTCAGAAAGCTGTGTTAAAGATGATGTGTTTGGGCAACAACAGACAAACCGCGAAGGTACTGGCCCACTACCTCAGCAACAAACTGAGTCATGGCTGGGCACTCTACATCTTGAGGCAGGCAAGGTAGTCAATGATAACGGCCGTAATTTTGTGGCAGCCATAGCCCATGCAAAACTCACACAAATACCGTGCCTGGCTCACACGCTCCACCTGGTGGTGCAGTGCTTCCTTAATAATTATCCGGAGTTAACATCCCTGCTCCATAAGGTGCAAAGACTATGCTCGCACATCCGTCGCTCAAATGTCCACTTCACTCGTATGCAGAAGCTGCATCGATTGCTCCACCTCCCCAAGCACCGCCTAATCATTAACGTTGCAACAAGGTGGAACTCCACCCTGCACATGGTTGAGAGGCTGTGCAAACAGAGGCAGGCTGTAATGCATTTGTGGGAGGATACACGGGCAGGCAGTTTGAGGGAAGACATGGAATTGTCGGGTGTGCAGTGATCAAAGCTGAAAGACCTCTGCAAAGTCCTTCAGTGTTTAGAGGATTGCACACGGCTGGTAAGCGAAGACAATGCCATCATAAGCATGAGCATCCCACTTATGCGCCTGCTCATGCAAAGTTTGATGCACATTAAGGATCAGGTGTCTGCAACGGAGGAGTAGGGAAGCCTTGATGACAGTCAGCCATTGTCTGGTCAGGGAACTGTCCTGGATGAGGTGGAGGAAGAAGAGGAAGAGGAGGGGGAGGAGGATAAGGGGAATGATTATTTTGGGCAGGAGGATGCTTCTCAGGGGGCAAGAGAAAATATTGGTGTTCCAAGGTCAGGTACAGTGTTTGTGCGTGACTGTAGGGATGTGGATTTGCCAGAAAGTGCTCCTCCACCCACCACTGGCAGTGCATCATTGACACCTGGAACATTGGTCCACATGTACGATTATGCCTTGCGGATCCTAAAAAGGGACCCCCGCATTGCCAAAATGATGAGGGATGATGACTACTGGCTGGCGAGCATCCTCAATCCACGCTACAAAAGCAAATTGCACAACATCATGCCACAGGAGAACCTAGAGATAATATTGGCTAACGAACAAGCAACTCTGGTAAACCGTTTGTTTGAGGCTTTCCCAGCACACAGCAGCGGTGCTGTTTCTCCCACGAGCCGTAGTGGGCACAATGGAAGAGGTGTTCATGGTGCACACAGCCGAAGTGGCGTTGGAGACAGGGGTTTAATGACCATGTTGTGGAATGATTTCTCAAGTACCGCTCACACGACTGCTAATACTGCATCGATTAAAAGTGACAGGAGACAGCAGTTGTCAACTATGGTTACAAATTACTTCTCCTCCCATATCGATGTTCTCCCTCACAGGTCATTCCCCTTTGACTATTGGGCCTCTAAACTGGACGCCTGGTCTGAATTGGCACAATATGCCTTACAGGAGCTCGCTTGCCCTGCTGCTAGTGTGTTATCTGAAAGAGTCTTCAGTGCTGCTGGATCAATCCTGACAGAAAAAAGGACCCGTCTGTCTACCCAAAATGTTGATGATCTAACCTTCATTAAAATGAACCATGCATGGGTTTCAAAGGATTTTGTCCCACCTTCCCCTGATGACACATAGGTTGCCAGAAGATTTTGTCCCACCTTCCCCTGATGACACATAGGTTGCCAGAAAACTGCCTCGCTTTTGTCCTCCTCTTCCTCGGATTTGCTCAATTCCGATCTTTGCAGCAGCTGAATGTCCAGCCAACACATCAACATATGCCATTTTTTAAACCTCCCTAAGTTGGCTGCCCACCCCCCCAAAATGAAGTCAATATAGAATCACTGCACGTAAATTATGCTTTAGTGAGCTTTTTTATTTTATTGACGGTGATGAAGCGACAGCTGACGATTCGGCCTAACAACGGCCTTTATCACATAGTCACCCTTTTGAAGTAGAGTTTCGGGAGTCACCGGTTAAAAATGTATCACTGCTAGGCAAAATTTCATGAGAATGTGGATTGTCCAGTGTGGCCAATGGTCCAGGTGCCAGAGGAGCAGAAATCCTAATGATATGGCAGAGAATCATTGGTGGCGCAGTGGGGGATGCAGGCACCGCCGTGCCTCAGCAGTGAGGCTGGGATCAACACCTGGTGCACCCAGGCAAGTGCCGTTGATCTGAACAGGTGGATGGGCCCACTGATGGCCGACAGCACTGACACAGGGCCCCTTATAGTACAATACAGTGTCTCTGATGGTGGGGGGGCCCACTTGCCGTCAGACACACCAGCGTACTATGAGGGGCCCTGTGCTAGTACCGTCGACCACGATTGTGCCCTCCCTGCTTGGTCATGGCCACAGCACTTGCAAGTTGCAATACTTACCTCTCCCTTCTCCACCGCTGTGTAGTCTGGGCAGTTAAATCCTTCACAGGGAAGGCCACTAGAAATTTGGTGTATTGATCGATGATGGTTAAGATGTAACTATGCCATGTCCTGCTGGCCTCTACCTTCAGATGATCAATGACTACCATTTGTAATGGACGTCAACTTACAAGCAGATGCAGTGGTGCTTTATGATCACCTTTCACAGTTGTGATAGTCACAGATATGTGACATTCCTGACACCATTTTTCAATGTCTCCTCTCATGCCAATCCAATAGAATCACCTACGGCCTGTGGCTTCTGTCTTTTGCACTCCAAAATGACCAGACACATCATGATAGGCAGTGAGGACCATGGGTACATCTCTCCATGTGATCACAATTTGATGGAGACGATTAACGGTGATGTGATCCATGCTACTGCGATAAAGCAATCCTTTTTTCACAAAGAACCGTTTTCTCAGTCTCCACAGACACAGTAATTGAGGGTCTGCATCGCCTCTGCAACATCTACCAGGAGGTTTTTCCGCGATGAGTAATTCCCAAATTTCTGCTAACACTCGACTTTCCGTCTGTACTTGTATACATGTAGTTTCCAGTAGCGAAGAGTCTGGATTGGCTTGCTGAGATTTAAATATATGCGAAGATTTAAAAGTACCACAACACTGTATACTGTTGTACGCTTCGACTTCCTTTCCCTTTTTCTACTTGTTAAATTCTGGTGTAATACATACTGAGCCTGTGAGTGTCTGTGTCTGACTCCGGAAGTATAGACTGAAATTTACAATTACCCTTAGACTGGATACACCTGGTATGTGCTGATACAGTACCTTTGTTCAAAATTTTGTATTACGGTATCATCATAGTGAGTGAGCGTGTGTGGTTTACACCTTCTATATATATACGGTGAATCGGAGATACCAATTTTTACCCTATTCTCGATACAGCTTGTATCTTGCTATACAGTACCTTTGTTCGAAATTTAGTATTACAGTCAAATCCATAATGAGTGAGCGTCTGAGACTGACTACAGGACTATGTATACAGAGATTTCAATTGTACCTTATAATATATATTCTTGCTATCTTGTTATCCCATACCTTTTTGGCAACATTTTTTATTTTGGTCAAACCCAGACTGAGTGAACGTCTGAGGGTGACTCCGGAAATATATACCGAGATTTCAAATTTGGCCAACACTGTATACAGCTGTACGTTAGTGGTACATTACCCATTTAAAGCTTTTCATATTCTTGTGTAATCCATACTGGGCCTGAGAGCGTTTGTGTCTGCCTCCTGAAATGTATACGGAGATTCAGAATGTTTACACTATACTATATATACCTTGTATCTGGTGATACTGTACCCTTTTTCACCTTTTTATTTTATTGGGTAATCCATACTGAGCCTGTGAGCGTCTGTGTATGACTCATGAAATATATACGGAGATTTACTGTTATCCCTAGACTGTATAGAGCTGTACGCTTCTGATACAGGGGAACCAGGGGAAGAGTCTTGAGGAGATCATTTGCATATTCCCAGTGCCTTCTGGGATAAGTGAAGAGTCTCCGCGAGCTCAACGATCACTGGGTTTTGGCGGTTGCAGCTGAAAAGAGGAAATCGGAAAACCAGGGGAAGAGTCTTGAGGAGATCATTTGCATATTCCCAGTGCCTTCTGGGATAAGTGAAGAGTCTCCGCGAGCTCAACGATCACTGGGTTTTGGCGGTTGCAGCTGAAAAGAGGAAATCGGAAATCCAGGGGAAGAGTCTTGAGGAGATCATTTGCATATTCCCAGTGCCTTCTGGGATAAGTGAAGAGTCTCCGCGAGCTCAACGATCACTGGGTTTTGGCGGTTGCAGCTGAAAAGAGGAAATCGGAAATCCAGGGGAAGAGTCTTGAGGAGATCATTTGCATATTCCCAGTGCCTTCTGGGATAAGTGAAGAGTCTCCGCGAGCTCAACGATCACTGGGTTTTGGCGGTTGCAGCTGAAAAGAGGAAATCGGAAAACCAGGGGAAGAGTCTTGAGGAGATCATTTGCATATTCCCAGTGCCTTCTGGGATAAGTGAAGAGTCTCCGCGAGCTCAACGATCACTGGGTTTTGGCGGTTGCAGCTGAAAAGAGGAAATCGGAAATCCAGGGGAAGAGTCTTGAGGAGATCATTTGCATATTCCCAGTGCTCATCTTTCATCGTGTTTAAGAAATCTCAAGATGGAAGAGGCCAGGAGCCATTTGGTGAGCTGCATTTCTTGCTACATGTTCACAGATTTACCAGTGGAAAAGCCAAACTTCACATGCCACAAATGCAAGCTTGTGTCCCTGTTGGAGGAAAAGTTGCAAAATCTCGAAGAGAGGTTGGCTACGTTGAAGATCATTAAGGAAGGTGAAGAGTTCTTGGACAGAGCAGAATTATCTCTTCATGTTACAGAAAGAGAAGAAATTCGAAGTGCACCTGAAGAAACAGAGGAATGGAGACATGTGACCCAGAGAAACAGGAGGATCAGGAGGCAGTCAGCACCCATACTGCTCAGAAACCAGTACCAGGCTCTCACGCAGGAAAACGATGAAGAAATACATCAGGATAAGACTTTGCCAACAAACAGCAACCTTGTACGCCTTCAGAGTCCTCCTGGATGGAGAAAGAAAAATGTTGTGAAGAAGAAACGGAGAGTGGTGGTCATGGGGGATTCCCTGCTGAGAGGAACAGAGGCCGCTATCTGCAGACCGGATATAACTACAAGAGAAATGTGCTGTCTTCCAGGTGCAAAAATTAAAGATGTGTCTGACAGGATATCAGGACTCTTCAGACCTACAGATGACTACCCATTCCTGCTACTACATGTGGGGACAAATGACACCGCAAGAAACGACCTGGAAATCATCTGCAGAGACTTTGAAGACTTAGGCAAGAAAGTGAAAGAACTGGGAGCGCAGGTGGTCTTCTCTTCCATCCTCCCAGTGGATGGCCATGGAACAAGGAGGTGGAATAAGATTCTGCAGGTGAACAACTGGCTACGTCGATGGTGCCGTCGGCAACGATTTGGATTTCTGGATCACGGAGTGAACTACTTATACGATGGACTACTTGCTAGAGATGGGGTGCACCTTACGAAGACTGGAAAGCATGTATTTGGAAGTCGCCTTGCTACACTTGTAAGGAGAGCTTTAAACTAGAACAACATGGGAAGGGAAGTAAAAGACCAGAAAAAGCCATACACCTGACAAATGCTATTGAGAACTCTGCTATTAGAAGTGGAAAGGAAGAACAAAGACGAAAGAATCTAATTAATAAAAATATTGGAGAAAGAGAAACCAATCACAAACTAAAATGTTTCTATACTAATGCACAAAGCATGGGCAACAAACAAGGAGAATTGGAACTACTAACACAGGAACAGAAATATGATGTAATTGGAATCACTGAAACTTGGTGGGACAATACACATGATTGGAATACAAGACTAGAAGGATACAACTTATTTGCAAGAAACAGACTTGATAAACGAGGAGGGGGTGTCGCATTGTATGTTCGAAACGCGTATATCTGCACAGAGATCCAAGCTTCAGAGACTGGGAGTTCTGTGGAAACTGTTTGGGTAAGAATACAAGGACAGAACAATGGAAAGGACACCATTGTAGGCATTTACTACAGGCCGCCTGTGCAAGCTGAAGATATAGATGAACTCTTTATGCATCAGATGGCCAAGTTCTCCAAAAAATATGACATAGTTGTCATGGGAGATTTCAACTATCCAGACATTTGTTGGGAATCTCTCTCAGGCAAAACTAACAGGTCAAGGAAATTCTTATCCTCTCTTGCTGACAACTTTATCTTCCAAAAGGTAAGGGAGAAAACAAGGGGAACTGCTACCTTGGATCTAATCCTTATAAACAGGGAGGAAATGGTTGAGGAGGTAAAAGTGGCTGGGACCCTAGGAGGTAGCGACCATGCTAATTTAGAATTTTGGATTACTAGAGGTGGAAGACCTGTGAAGACTCAGACGTCAAGGTTAGATTTCAGAAAGGCAGATTTTAAGGGATTCAGAAAGAGAATTGGAGGGATCCAATGGCTGGATATCCTTAAAGACAAAAATGTCCAGGAAGGATGGGAAATTTTGAAAAATGAAATTCTCAAAGCACAGTTGTTAACAATTCCGAAAAGAGGGAAGAATAGGAAGCATTTAAGGAAACCAGGATGGATGAACACAGAACTTAAGCACATGCTAAAAAGGAAGAAAAAAATGTTTATAAAATGGAAAGAGGGAGGCATATCTAAAGAAGAATATAATGCTGTTTGCAGAACCTGCAGGGCACAAATCAGATTAGCTAAAGCTGAAAATGAACTGAGGCTTGCAAGAGATGTCAAAAGCAATAATAAAGGATTTTGGGGATATGTCAAAAGTAAAAGAAAAGTCAAAGATGCTATAGGATTTTTACAGGATGAAAATGATGAAATGGTAAGACAGGATGTTGAGAAGGCTGAACTTTTAAATTCCTATTTTGCATCTGTTTTCTCTCAGAAAGGAAATGCAACATCAACTGTTATTCACTGTCCTATTAAGGGAATAGAAGAATCCAGGATATCTATAAACAGAAAGATAGTGAGGAAACACTTAGCTAACCTAAATGAATTCAAGTCTCCAGGTCCAGATGAATTACACCCCAGAGTACTGAAGGAGATAGCAGAAGAAATTTTTGAACCACTCTCCATAATCTTTGAAAATTCTTGGAGAACAGGAGAAGTGCCAGAAGACTGGAGAAGAGCAAATGTTGTTCCTATCTTCAAAAAGGGGAAGAAGGTGGACCCAGGCAACTATAGGCCGGTGAGTCTGACTTCTATACCAGGAAAGATCTTTGAACAAATTATTAAACAACATGTATGTCAATACCTGGATAAGAATGAAGTGATTAAACAGAGTCAGCATGGGTTTCTAACTAATAAGTCATGTCAGACTAACTTAATTTCCTTCTATGACGGTATCACTGATTGGGTGGATCAAGGAAATGCTGTAGATATAGTATATCTTGACTTCAGCAAAGCATTTGACAAAGTCTCTCATACAATCCTTATTGAAAAAATGACTAAGTATGGAATGGACAAGGCAACTGTTAGGTGGATTCATAACTGGCTTAGTGATCGGACCCAAAGAGTGGTCGTAAATGGCTGCACATCCAGTTGGAAGAATGTCTCAAGTGGGGTACCACAGGGCTCTGTCCTGGGCCCTGTATTGTTCAACATCTTTATCAACGATTTAGATGAAGGAATTGAGGGTAAACTGATTAAATTTGCTGATGACACAAAGCTAGGAGGGATAGCTAATACTAGAGAAGAGAGAGAGAGGATTCAAAAAGATTTAAATAAACTGGAGAAGTGGGCAGCAACTAACAGAATGGTTTTTAACAGGGAGAAATGCAAAGTACTACATCTGGGCAATAAAAATGAAAAAAGCATATATAGAATGGGAGGAATAGGGCTAAGTGACAGCACATGTGAAAAAGACTTGGGTATACTAATAGATCACAGACTGAATATGAGTCAACAGTGTGATGCAGCAGCAAAAAAGGCAAATGCAATTCTAGGATGTATTAACAGAAGCATACAGTCTAGATCACGTGAAGTCATTATTTCCCTCTACTCCTCTTTGGTCAGACCTCATCTGGAATATTGTGTCCAGTTTTGGGCACCACATTTTAAAAAAGACATCAACAAACTGGAGCAAGTTCAGAAAAGAGCGACCAGAATGGTGACCGGTCTGCAAACCCTGTCTTATGAGGAAAGGTTGCAGGATTTGGGAATGTTTAGTTTGCAAAAGAGAAGACTGAGACTTAATAGCTGTCTACAAATATCTAAAGGGCTGTCACATTGTAGAAGGATCAACTTTATTCTCATTTGCACAAGGAAAGACTAGAAGCAATGGGATGAAACTGAATGGGAAGAGACACAGATTAGATATTAGAAAAAACTTTTTGACAGTTAGAGTGATCAATGAGTGGAACAGGCTGCCACGAGAAGTGGTGAGTTCTCCTTCAATGGAAGTCTTCAAACAGAGGCTGGACAGACATCTGACTGGGATGATTTAGCGAATCCTGCTTTGAGCAGGGGGTTGGACCAGATGGCCCAGGAGGTCCCTTCCAACTCTACGATTCTATGATTCTATGATTCTATGACTTTATGGAACATTATAAGTGGCCAATTATTCTGTATGGAGAAATATATGGGGCTCATTATTCTGTATGGCGCACAATGTGGTGGCCATAATACTGTATGGAGTAATATACTGTCCTTTTTTTGAGCTATTGTACAATTTAAAATAGATCAGTCATGTCATGTAAGCAGTGAAGTATTTGTCATTGTACTATACCTATATTTCTTTGCCGTATCGGAGCATCATGAGTTGTGGTATGTGTTAAAGGGGCGCACTGACATTCTTTGGCCCAGGGCACACGTAAACCTGGAGCCAGCCCTACCCCCCCACAACTTTAGCCAAATAACCCCCTGTTTTCAATGTGTAACTATTATTATGAAGTAAATTAAGGTTGACAAGCTTCAGTAATAAGAATTGATGTTTTTGGCATTGAAATGGGCACTGTGTTTACTGTCCTACACTCCCTGCCGACTTTGCTTCCCCATTGACTTGCATTGGGTTTCATGTTTCAGTCGGCCTCCGACTTTTCCCTACAGTTGGCCGATTTCGTTCGACCCGATTTTTGAGGAAGTCGGGTTTCATGAAACCCGACTTGACCCTAAAAAAGGCAAAGTCGCTCATCTCTAGTGAAGGGGTGCTCACCTAAGCAGGTTGGGAATAAAGCTATTATTACATACTACAATAGCGTGATTCAACTACTCAATCAGCAGTGCTGTCAACCACAAACGTTCATCTCCTTTTACTTCTTAATATAGGGAAGAAGCTTTGTGTGTGGCCACCTTTCTGCCTTCTATCCATTCTCTGCTGTTGCAAAAAAAGGACAAATATACTCGCAGTTAGAGATCACCACTAAGGTCGATCGAATAGTTTCGAATAAGTGTTTATCCGAATAGCTATAGCACTTGCCGAATAGCTGCCTCGGTAACCTGGATACCTGGGGCGCTCCCAATAATCAGCTGTCCGGCACCGCAGCTGCATGTGTCGCAGCTGTGTGACAGTCACAACACATGCATAGAGAGCCAATTAAACAGGCTATCTATGCATGTGTTGTGACCGTCACACAGCAGCGAAACATGCAGCTACGGCGCTGAATAGCTGATTATTGAGAGTGCCCCAGGTATCCAGGTTACCGAGGCAGCTATTCGGCAAGCGCGATAGCTATTTGGATAAGCACTTATCCAAAGCCATTCGATCAATACTAATCACCACTCAAATAACTTCAGATCTTTTTCCAATTCTTTCTTGCATATAGACCAGGCTACCTAGCTCAGGGAACTGGAAACATGAATCCAACATATCTATGACACTGGTAATGGTGTAAGTTTTGCAAGCAGGGCCCTCACTCCTTTTGGTATCTGAGTTATGTGTTATTCTGAAATGTCTTTATTGTCTATGTAAGTCCCCTCTAAAATTGTAAAGTGCTGCGGAATATGTTGGTCCAATAATAATTAAAAATACTGTACAGTCATGGCCAAAAGTTTAGAGAATGACACAAATATTAATTTTTACAAAGTCTACTGCTTCATTTTTTTTAATGGCAATTTGCATATATTCCAGAATGTTATAAAGAGTGATCAGCTTAACAGAAATTACTTGCAAAGTCAATATTTGCCAAGAAAATTAACTTTATCCCCCAAAACACATTTCAACATCATTGCAGCCCTGCCTTAAAAGGACCAGCTAACATCGTTTCAGTGATTGCTCCATTAACACAGGTGTGGGTGTTGATGAGGACAGGGCTGGAGATCAATCTGTCATGATTAAGTAAGAATGACACCACTGGACACTTTAAAAGGAGGCTGGTGCTTGGCATCATTGTTTCTCTTCTGTTAACCATGGTTATCTCTAAAGAAACACGTGCATTCATCATTGCACTGCACAAAAATGGCCTAACAGGGAAGAGTATCGCAGCTAGAAAGATTGCACCTCAGTCAACAATCTATCGCATCATCAAGAACTTCAAGGAGAGAGGTTCCCTTGTTGCCAAAAAGGCTCCAGGGCGCCCAAGAAAGACCAGCAAGCGCCAGGACCGTCTCTTAAAAGTGTTTCAGCTGCGGGATCGGGCTACCAGCAGTGCAGAGCTTGCTCAGGAATGGCAGCAGGCAGGTGTGAGTGCATCTGCATGCACTGTGAGGCGGAGACTATTGGAGCAAGGCCTGGTCTCAAGGAGGGCAGCAAAGAAGCCACTTCTCTCCAGAAAAAACATCATGGACAGACTGATATTCTGCAAGAGGTACAGGGAGTGGACTGCTGAGGACTGGGGTAAAGTCATTTTCTCTGATGAATCCCCTTTTCGATTGTTCGGAGAAGACCTGGTGAGCGCTACCACCAGTCTTGTCTCATGCCAACTGTCAAGAATCCTGAAACCATTCATGTGTGGGGTGGCTTCTCAGCCAAGGGAATGGGCTCTCTCTCAGTCTTGCCTAAAAACACAGCCATGAATAAAGAATGGTACCAGAATGTCCTCCAAGAGCAACTTCTCCCAACCGTCCAAGAGCAGTTTGGCGATCAACAATGCCTTTTTCAACATGATGGAGCACCTTGCCATAAAGCAAAGGTGATAACTAAATGGCTCAGGGAACAAAACATAGAGATTTTGGGACCATGGCCTGGAAACTCCCCAGATCTTAATCCCATTGAGAACTTGTGGTCAATCATCAAGAGACGGGTGGACAAACAAAAACCTTCAAATTCAGACAAAATAGAAGCATTGATTTTGCAAGAATGGACTGCTATCAGTCAGGATTTGATCCAGAAGTTGATTGAGAGCATGCCAGGGAGAATTGCTGAGGTCCTGAAGAAGAAGGGTCAACACTGCAAATATTGACTTGCTGCATTAACTCATTCTAACTGTCAATATAACCTTTTGTTACTCATAATATGATTGCAATTATATTTCTGTATGTGATAAAAACATCTGACAAACACACATAAAAATCAGAGGGCAGCAGATCATGTGAAAATATAATATTTGTGTCATTCTCTAAACTTTTGGCCATGACTGTATATTATTATTATTATTACTAGCTGAAGAGCTTGGGGTTGCCCGGGCATAGTTACTAACTATGGTTAGTTATAACAAATTATAATGATTATATCTATATATAAAGCTGAGTGTATATCCCCGCCCACTCCGCATAACCACATTCACTATAATATCCCACATCATCCCGTCAGCCAGAGCGACCAGACAACTACTCCCAATATCCCACATTATTACCTCAGCAAGAGCCACCAAACTACTACCCCTAATATCCCACATCGTCCTGTCAGAGCCACCCAACAACTACCACTAATAACCCACATCATCCTGTCAGAGCTACCAGACTACTACCTCTAATAACCCACATCATTCCCTCAGCCAGAGCTACCGGACTATTACACCTAATATCCCACATCATCCCATCAGCCAGAGCCACGGACTACTACCCTTAATTTCCCACATCATCCTGTCAGAGCCACCGGAGTACTACCCCTAATATTCCACCTCATCCCGTCAGCCAGAGCCACCAGACTACTACCCCTAAAATCCCACATCATCCCGTCAGCCAGAGCCATCGGACTACTACCCATAATATGCCACATCATCGTGTCAGAGCCACCGGACTATTACTCCTAATATGCCACGTCATCCCATCAGAGACACCAGACTACTACCACTAATATCCCACGTCATCCTGTCAGAGCCACCGGACTACTACCCCTAATATCTCACATCATCCCATCAGCCTTGGGTCAGAACCAGAGTGCTGAGTGGAAGGGTCCTAACTTCCATACTGGGGATCCTTTTAAGAAAGGCCTGGGGTCAGAGCCAGGGCGCTAAGTGGAACAGTCCTAACTTCCATACCGGGGATCCCTTTAAGCGAGGCCTGGAATCACAACCAGAGCGCTGAGTGGATTTGCCCTGACTTTCATACCAATTAACCCTTTAATAGAAGCCTGGGGTCAGAATCAGAGCGCTGAGGGATTTTCCCTAACTTCCATGCCGGAGATCGCTTTAAGAGAGGCCTGGAGTCAGTACTAAAGCACAGAGTGGATTTGCCCTCACTTCCTTACCGGGGATCCCTTTAAGAGGGGCCTGGGGTCATAACCAGAGTGCAGAGTGGATTTGCCCTCACTTCCATACTGGGGTTCCCCTTTAGAGGGGCCTGGGGACAGAACCAGAGCCCAGAGTGGAATTGCCCTCACATCCTTACCGGGGATCCCTTTAAGAGGGGCCTGGGGTCAGAATCAGAGCAATGAGTGGAATTGACCTAACTTCTTTACCAATGATCCATTTAAGAGAGCCTGGGGTCAGAACCAGAACGCTGAGTGGAACGGTCCTAGCTTCCATACCGGGGATCCCTTTAAGAGGGGCCTGGGGTCAGAACCAGAGCGCTGAGTGGATTTGCCCTGACTTGCATACTGGGGGCCCCTTTAAGAGAGGCCTGGGGTCAGAACCAGAGCACTGAGTGGATTTTCCTTGACTTCCATACCGGGGATCCCTTTAAGAGGGGCCTGGGGTCAGAATCAGAGTGCAGAGTGAATGTGCCCTTACTTCCATACCAATGATCCCTTTAAGAGGGAAGATGTGCCTATGGGATGGAGGATGAGTGATGGGTATATGGGCAGGGAGGGGGGATTCATTTCTGTCATGTGCTCTCTGCTCCTTTCTGGGGGGCAGACAATGGCTGGGAGCTTATGTTCCCAGGGATGCTAGATTTCTCCCACCCGGTCAGTGACTGCTGAGGTGTTTTGGAGTGGGAAAACTGTTGCTCATAGCAACCAATCACAGCTCAGCTTCTTTTAAACTGCTCTGGTGAAATGAAAGATGCTTAGTGATTTTGTGGGGCTATGTGGAGTGGGCGTGGACGAAACACACATACACACACATACATACATTAATTTTTATATGATACCAAAAGAGAAAAGAAGAGCCACTGGTGTCCTTGAAATTGTAAGTAAAAAAACAATTTTTATTGATAAATAATTAATAGTAGTAACATGCATATACATATAAATTGTCATGATCTCAGTGCGGGTTTGACTCGCACACGTGGGGTTAATGTCTGGAACCAGTGCTGATGACTGGCATTTCTGGGGTTAAAGGTTGTGATCCCGGTGCAGGCTTATCTGCACACCTGGGGCTGTGATTGTGGCCTCTCCCTGGTTCTGGGAGAGGCTTCTTATAGCCTCAGGACACTCCCATCCCTGTCAGTTATACTTTCGCCCTTGGCATTGTGTGGTGACCCCTGAGTGTGTTAGTGCTGTGTTCTGGTTACTTGATTCTCTGTGTATGACTCGGTCTGTTCCCTGGATATCGCTTTGGATTCTGCCTGGTACCTTCTATGTCTGTTTGGTTTTGATCTCTGCTTGGCCCTGATTATCCGCTCTGTCTCCTCCCTGGTACTGTACTGATATCTTGTGTATGACCTTTTGCTTTGTCTGACCTCCCGTCTGTTTATCCCTCCTGTACCTCGCTGGTCTGTACTGTGCATGACTTCTGCTTTGCCATAATCTGAGTTCTCTGGCTTCTCCTGCGCTAACCCCCGCCCCCTTGCAGTCACATGACCATAGGTCCTGTGCAAGCTTGCTCATTTTCAGTGTCTGCAGGTCCCGTGCCTCTTTACTTTCCAGTGCTGGCTGGACCCTGACACTATTAGCTTGTAATACGCTTTGTCACCTCTGCTGCCCTGCTCTCCAGGTAACTCTTAGCACTGCTTCTGTACTCAGGACACGTGCACTTGCTCTATGAGCAAGTGTAGTGCGGTGTCTTTGACATAAATACACAAATATCCAGTGAAAATGCAGAGAAAAGGAGTGCCCAGTAGCCTCTTGAACAAATTAAGAACATATCAAGTAATTGTCCAGATCATGGTGAGCCAGAGAGGTAGGTAATAGATCAAAGAAAATAGCAGCCAAAATGGCACGAACCACACAGAGCCCACATGTTATACCAAGTGGGTATTGGGCTCAGTATGGAGAGAAAAAAATCACGAGGCTTACCAGAGGGTGGCGACAGGGACAGGACGGAGGATGTGGAGCTCCCACGACGCTCATTTCATGGCAAGGCAGAGCCGCTTTCTCAAGGGGATGTAAATAGAGTCCCGACAGGACCTTCAAGTTGCCCCGTGACCCTAGTCACATGGTTGTATGTGACCAATAGGAAGTGATACAAACGGCACATGCGCAGTGAGCCGAGGAAGTCCTGCGTGCACCAAAGGCATCACGTACACAGTACCCGCCCCAGGGATTAACCCTGTACACGGTGTATGCGACATAACACTTAATACTAACTCAGCCCACTGGAATATTTCAGGTGTATGTTGTAAGAATGGAGCAGATGTTGTGAAGTGTTTCATACATAGAAATATAACATGAATGCATTAACAAAGTCTAACATCACCGAGAAGTGGGGACTTATTGTGCCTCTTCCATGTACATGAAGCAATGCCAAATCTGAAATTAGCAGTAGTCAATTACTACATTCTGCATTGACTTTACATAGTAACTTAGTTAGCAAGGCCGAAAAAAGACATTTGTCCATCCAGTTCAGCCTATATTCCATCAGAATAAATTCCCAGATCTACGCCCTTCTAAAGAACATAATAATTGAAAGATACAATATGTAAGGTTTGGCGGAATGCACCAAATAAAATATAAAAGTAAGGTGCATTCGCAACCCGGAGTCCACCGTGCAGAGATGGTATACTGCTGCTCGATAATGGCAAACACTGGCTGAACACCGGTAGGGGAACCGCTGACCCAGTGTGTACAGGAGCGAACTCTGTTACTGCACAGAGCCGCAGAACACAAGTGCCGGAGCCTGTTAACCTCACGGGGCTCGGCAAGGTGAACACTAGTTAAGAGACACAGGACTCTGCCCCAAGGACACAGGGTTAGAGTCCCTCTAGTCCCACTAGCGTTTGACATCACAACTGCGATGCCTAAACTAAATAAAATATTCGCACCACATGCGCACTGCACCTGTTCAGCGGATGCCACTAACCGCGAAGAGCGGGGAGGTAAGCGCTTGACTTGCGCATACTGCTGCTGTGAGGAACACTGTTGCACATGCAGTCGAGTGGTGCCTTGTGCTGACTGGCGCTATCTGGTGCTAACACTTGTGTGGAGAGCGAAATGCTCTGTGGCACATAGATTATGCCACTACTGGCGCTGACTCTATCTCCTTAAACCCTAACTCAAATACAACCGAGGGTAGTGGTTTCATAATGAGTCAGTCACCAGTCTCATACATCCATCATCACACACACAGCTAACTATTAAAGTCTATATTAGCGCATGGCCGAGTGGTGATGCGAACCTTTTATGGCAGCATCCTTCCGGGACCTTCCTGATGGTCCAATCTGAGCTGCTTGAGGACCTGAGCATGTGACCTCTAACCTCCAATGAGAGGTTTTCCCTGGGGCATGCTCAGTAGGCTGCAAAAAGGACTTAGCCTCTGGAGCTGCTCGCTGCTGACTAGTGCAGATTGCTAAAGCTGGAACAGAGGTGGCAGCAGAAACCAACCTGACCGCACTAGCTTGAGCAAGACCCCGGGAACGATGCCTTTGCTGAGCAGCCTCTTCTGTGGTCGGGACTGAATAGGAGACCACAGACGGCAAGGCTGGGGATTCCTCCTGTGCAGAGGTCGGAATGCGATACCTAACATTACCCCCCTCCTAGGGCCCCCTCCCTCCTGTTACTCGCTACGCTCAAAGGCCGCAATGAGAAGGGGAGCACAAATATTCTCCACAGGCTTCCAGGTCCTATCCTCTGGGCCACGACCCTTCCAGTCCACCAGATAATACCTTTTGCCATGTACCACCTTACACCCCACGATGGCGTTCACCTCGCACTCGTCCGAGGACAAGATTAATGTCCCGGTAGATGACTCAGAAAACCAGGACAAGTGAACAGGCTTAAGGAGAGACACATGGAAGGTGTCTGTGATACACAGTTGTGGAGGAAGGGCCAGACGGTAGACCACAGGGTTAACTTGCTCACGGACCTTGAAGGGAACTATAAAGCGAGGTGTGAACTTAGTAGACTCAACCCACAGCCTGATATTATGAATGGAGAGCCACACCAAGTCGCCAGGAGCAAAGTTGGGAGCAGGGCACCGGTGCGGAAGACCTCATTCTTTCCTTGGAGGCCCGTATGGCATCCTGAATGCGATCCCAAATGTCATGTTCCTCCACTGCCCAGTCTGCCACCCTAGCGTCGGGGGACAACATGGGCATGGTCACAGGAACGCGCAGATGCTGGCCGTAAATAAGGATGAATGGGTTCTGACCGGTGGAATCGACCACAGTGTTGTTCAAAGCGAACTCTGCCCAGTCATCCTGTCTGGCCGGGACAAAATGTCAAAGATATGTGATAAGGGTCTGGTTGGCCCTCTCTACCAACCCATTTGTCTCGAGATGATAGGCCGAGGAGATATTCAGCTCAATACTGAGCAGGTGACATAACTCTCCCCAAAAGCGAGACGCGAACTGGGGACCCCGCTGGAAACAATCTTGTCCGGCATACCGTGCAGGCGGAAGACATGCTTAATGAACAATGCCACCAGGCCCCGTGCAGAAGGTAACTGGGAAAGCAGCACCAGGTGCACCATCTTAGAGAAATGGTCGGTGACAACCCAAATGACCATGCTGCCACTAGATTTGGGCAGTCCCACCACAAAATCCATACCGACCATCTCCCAGGGCCTGTCCTCTATCGGCAGGGGGTAAAGTAGCTCAGCGAGCCACTGCCAAGAGGATGTATTCTGGGTGCACGAGACACACGCTCGAATATCGTCCCTGACATCACTGGCCATATGAGGCCACCAGTATGTCCTCGCCAGAAGCTCAGAGGTCCGTTTTGTCCCAAAATGTCCACCCAGCCTGGGCGAGTGAGCCCAAGAGAGGGGCAGGGACAAATTTCTTGCCCGGTGGTACAGACTCAAGAGCAACCGGAGCCATGGTCCTCACGCTCTCGGAAGGGACAATCAGCCGAGGCTTCTCCTCCTCCGATGATACCACAGAGCGGGAGAGAGCATCATCTTGGGCGTACTTCTCCCCGGAGAGAAAAAGTAGGTTAAAGTGGAACCTGGAGAAGAACAGGGACCATCTGGCCTGGCGAAAGTTCAACCGCTGGGCCGTCTGCAAAAATACCAAGCTCTTATGGTCAGTGAACACCTGGAAAGGGTGGCGAGCCCCCTCCAGGAGGTGTCTCCACTCCAAAAATAGCCAACTTCATCGCTAGCAGCTCCATGTCCTCAATGGAATAATTCCTCTCCGCCGGTGTGAAGGTCTTGGAGAAAAAGAAGCATGGGTGCATCCGACCTTATGTATCCTTCTGGAACAGGATCGCTCCAGCACCGATGGAATAGACATCCACCTCCAGAATGAAGGGTTTATCTACATTGGGGCGATGTAGAATGGTAGCGCTAGCGAAATGGGACTTAATGGAGAAGGCATTGGAGACAGGTTCTGACCATAACTTGGGATTCGCTCCCTTCTTGGTGAGGGCCACCAAGGGAGCTACCAAAGTCGAGAAGTGGGGGATAAATTGTCAATAGTAATTTATGAACCCCATAAAGCGCTGCACCGCTTTAAGAGAATGGGTCTCCTGCCAATCCATCAACGCCTGTAGTTTGGGAGGATCCATGGCTAATCCCTGGGCAGAGATGATATAGCCCAGGAAAGGCAAGGACTCATGCTCAAACACACACTTCTCTAACTTTGCATTGAGGTAGTTTGTCTGCAGGAGGTCGAAGACTTTGCAAACATATCTCCGGTGGAAGTCAATATCTGGAGAGTAGATGAGTATATCATCCCTATAGACTACTACCAAGGTGGTAAGCGTATCCCCAAAGATATCGTTCACAAAGTCTTGGAAGACAGCCGGGGCATTACAGAGCCTGAAGGGCATCACCGGGTATTCATAGTGCCCATCCCTGGTGTTAAATGCAGTCTTCCATTCGTCCCTTTCACGAATGCGAATCAGGTTGTAATCCCCCCGCAGATCAAGTTTGGTAAACACTCTCGCTTCCCGAAGCCTATCAAACAGAAACGATATCAGGGGCAGAGGGTACTTATTCTTAGCAGTGATAGCATTAAGACCCCTGTAATCGATGCAGGGATGTAGTTCTCCATTCTTCTTCTGGACGAAGAAGAATATGTCATGGTTAGGATATGGTTAATGTCCTGTTCTCACAGGGTTAACTTTTGCCGGCCTCTCTTTGGATCTGGGAGGGGTATTTATATTCACTCCATCTAGCATTCTCTGTCAGTTACACTGCTGTTCTGGTGTGTCTGACCCCTGGTGTGCGTCTACTCTGCGTTGTTTGTTTGCTTTCCGTGTATGACCCGGCTTGTTCCTTCACTCTGTACTCCGTCTCTCGTTTTGGTACCATTGTCTTTTCTGGTTCTGACCTCCTGGCTTGGCTATCGTTACTCCATTACAGTTTACCCCTATTGTACCGTCTAATGCCCGTTCTGGTTTTCTGATCTAGTGCTACGTCCTGACTATCCATTCTGTCTAATCCTTTGGTACTGTATTGCTATCACGTGCTTTGACCTCGGCTTGATCTGGTTTCTGTCTCTGTCTATGCCCCTGGTAACATTGTCATGTAGTTACCTTTCTAGGAGTTTCCCTGCAGCTCCTAGCTCCATGGAGCTTAGGCCACGCCCCCAGCAGTCACGTGATTCAGGTCCTGGAGCATACATTGTCACCACTGCTGCCCGCTCCGCAGGTATCTTTGTGCACAGTCTTTGTACTCAGGACACGTGGTCTGGCTCAGTGAGCAAGTTCAGTGCGGTGTTCCTGACAGAATACGGCCCCTGCTGGTGACACCAACTTCCTAATGAATCCCCTTGCCAGATTCTCCCTGGTATACTGAGACATGGCCTCTGTCTCCGGGAGAGATAGGGGATAGACTCGACCCCGAGGAGTTTCGGCACCAAGCAAGAGGTCAATAGGGAAGTTGTAGGGGCGATGAGGCAGAAGAGTCTCTGCCGCCCTCTTGGAGAACACGTCTGCATACTGTTCATAATGTTTGTGGAGAGAGGAAAGATCTGCAGGGACTTTGGTGGAAGCAACCTGAACGCACTCGCTCTGACCCACTCAGGCTTTACCCCAACCGAGAATCCTCCCCAAGGACCACTCTATATGGGGAGAGTGGAACCGTAACCAGGGAACCCCTAAAAGGACCTTGTCGATACCTTCGGGCATGAAGTGGAGGAATATTGTCTCCTGATATGAAGGAGACACTGAGAGTATCAACGAGGTGGTCTGGTGGGTAATCTGTGAGGGTAGAGTGGCACCATGCACCACTCTCATGGTAACTGGCATGGCCAATATAACCAGGGGTATCGCGTGCCTTTGAGCGAAGGCAGAAGACACAAAATTACCCTCCGCTCCAGAGTCCACGCAGGCCTCCACCGCCAGATTGGATGAACCAAACCCAAACGTCCCCTTAAAGGTCAGCTTGGAGGAAAACACAGCTGATTCTAGTGAACCTCCTCCTATGACCACTAGAGGTGAGTGTTTTCTCAGCCGCTGTGGGCACCGATTGGCAAGGTGACCAGACTGCTGGCAAACATGACATACCACAGGTGCTCAAACGGACCGGGCCTGGATCCCTCACGAAGTGCCCCCCGCGGCTCGGACGCCTGATCGGGAGATTCCAGAGGTTTAGCAAAACTGGGTGCCAATCTATACCTCTGCCTACACTGGGACCGCTCCAACCTTCGCTCGGATAAGCAAAGGTCTATACGGGTAGAAGTGGAGATAAGCTCCTCCACTGTGGCAGGAACCTCCCTGATCACCAGGGCGTCCTTCACATGGTCAGCCAAGCCTCTCCAGAAAGCTGGAATGAGGACCTTTTCTGACCACTCCAACTCAGAGGCCAGCGTCCGTAACTGGATGGCGAAGTGGCTGACCATGGACGAGCCCTGTGACATAGCTAGTAGCCGGAGCGCGGTGTCATGGGTGACTTGCGGTCCCAAGAAGACCTTCTTCAGAGTGGCCAAAAACAGAGAAGCACTCTGCACCACATGATCACCGCACTCCCACAGCAGTGTGGCCCATTCCTAAGCCCTGCCCGACAAGAGCGAGATGACAAATCCCACTTTAGCCTGCTTGGAGGGGAATCGTGCAGCCAGCAGCTCTAGCTGTATAGCGCACTGACTCACAAAACCCCTACATGCGACACTATCGCCAGAAAACTTCTCGGGCAATGGGAGGTGGAACAAAGTCGGGGCAGGGATGGCATTGGTCACACGGGAAACAGCCTCTGTGGCTGCCTGAAGCATGACCGCGGCAACATCCGCAGCTGAGGCTGAACGCTCAAGAGCCGCCAACCTGTCCTCCAGCTGCCGGATGTACGCACGGGGTCGCTGTTCATCTGCCATTAGAGCCAGACTCTGGCGCTAATATACTGCTAGGGTTGGCAAAACTCACCAAGTAAAGTATAATAGTAAGGTGCGTTCGCAACCCGGAGCTGCTCGCTGCTGACTAGTGTGGATTGCTAAAGCTAGACCAGAGGTGGCAGCAGCAACCAACCTGACCGCACTAGCTTGAGCAAGACGCTGGGAATGACGCCTTTGATGAGCAGCCTCCTCTGCGTTGGGGACTGAATGGGAGAGAACAGAAGGCAAGGCTGGGGATTCCTCCTGTACAGAGGTCCGAATCCGATGCCTAACACAATATTGTTATGCTCCTGGAAGACATCCAGGCCTCTCTTGAACCCCACGACTGAGTTCAACATCACCACCTCCTCAGGCAAGGGATTCCAGATTCTCACTGACCTAACAGTAAAGAATCCTTTTCTATGTTGGTGGAAAAACCTTCTCTTCTCCAGACGCAGAGAATGCCTCCTTGTGACCGTCACCTTCCTTGGTATAAACAGATCCTGGGAGAGATATTTGTATTGTCCCATGTCAGATTTTCCCAGTGGTTTCCAGTTCAGTGTGTAATGGTGATATTGATTCATATGGATGCTAAGATTAAATATTTAGCCCAAATTACCCACCAGTTTTGTAGGGCACTCTATGCTGGAAGGACTCATTCACAGTGCAACAAGCGTCTATTTAAATTCAACAGTGAAATTAATTATCATATTGATACCATTTTATAACATATCAAAAGTACTCTTTATTATAGCTTTTTATTTCCGATCTCCGCATCACGCACTTTGCCATTTTAGTTTTAGAAGTGTTTCTATTGTAAGAGCTTTTGTCTTTTTTTCTCTCTTTAACTGCTCTAACCAATGTATCAGTGGACAAATCTCTTCAAGTTCTGGTATGGAAGGGTTCGATAGCGATCATAGCATCGTAGCAATAATAATTTATCCTACTGCTGTAAAGCAAATGGCAAAATGCTTTCATAATGAGAAAATTCCACCCTTAAACCGACAATACAGAACTTAGCCGAGCCACCGTTCAAAACGGACATCACACAGAAACATTTTCTTTGTGGACCTTCGTTTTGCCACTTAATGGGGCTTTTTGTCAAAAGCAGATTGCTATATACAATATTTCTTTTCTTGTTTGCTTTTTTGTAGATCCTACACACGACATTACAGTATCAAAACAGCTCGGCAGTGGTAGAGAGTCAGCCCCCCAGGAACATTATCATTGAGAGGATCCGGATGGTCTAAAGCTGCGTGAGGTCGCTGATTATAGTCAGGATGGAGGCATCAAACCCAAAATTAATAAGATAAAACTCCAGCGGAAAAAGAGGGATAAATTTAGAGAATGTTAAATGTTAAACATGACCCAGCGCTGTCATTTCTGCTATAAAAGAAAACTTTAGTATTAATGTTCAGCATTGTGAAAGCATAAAAAGAGGCTTTTATCATGCGGCCCAGTCATATCCCAGTGTGAGCTGTGAAGTCTAGAGGATGCCATTATTATAACTGTATTATACATTCAGGAGATTTTTTTTCTTTTTTCTTAAAGCCAGATTTTGTGTAATTGAAAGATGTCAAAAGGCGCAGCTTAGCTAGCAGTTCTTTCATAGTAGCAAACAAAAAGCATGATTATGGTAATTTCCCTGCCAGCTATTAGTTACCTCCTGGTCGCCACCTATTCACTGCCAGAATGATTGACAGGCCCAATAGCAGTCGCCATTTTGCCTTCATAATGTGACATCTTAATTAACAAATCTACTTGTGATGTGTTAGCCAGGCGTAGCAAACACACAGCTTTAGTACACTGGAATATTTTTAAGGCCACCACTTGGCAGATAAGATTTATTCTATCTTATCGAAGATCTTTCCACGACTGTCAGCTTCTTTTTATCTTTTTGCTTAAATAACGCATAATGTTACTTTGCAGATAACTGATGTAAAGTAATAAAATATTTTGCAGATAACTGATGTGAAGTAATAAAATATTTATAACTGTAACGTTTGTGTGATGTAGTTATACTTTATAGTTTGTGTACAGAGTATTCTTGCTTTTCTGTGCAAACTAAGCAAAGCTGCTATCTTGGGATTGACAGAATTGTCATTCCTCTTCTCGTATTTAAGTTAAAAATGTAAAAAAAAAATGACCTCACAATACACGTAGAGCACAATGCCCTTTTTAAAGTCACATTCCGGGCAAAGTCAATACAATGTGATATGCCTTGAGCATCATAACTCTAAATTCATATATCCATTTCCAGGTTTTCATTATTTTCTTTCACATTATCGATTTCGCCTACATTTTACAGCTGTTTTGGATCCATTTTTTCTCAACCTGTTTTAACAACCAAATAGGTAAACTACCTGATCATTTTCCTCTTACAAGCAGCTATAATATACAGCATAGTTCGTCCATTAGCAGGGTTCTCCAGTTCTGCCCGGAGCAGTTCTTTTCTGTAGTAAATTGATTGTGTGTGCAGAGATGGAGTAGCACACATGACCCACTGTGAGCAGAACTCAACACACCACTCAGCAAATCAGCATGTTCATATGTTGGCAGCGGATTATTCAGGATATTTTGCAAGTGTGTGACAACAGAGATTCTTTATTCAGGAACAAACAAGAACAATATAAGATAAGCTTAATAGATAAGGAATAAATCATTTGTGTGTCTCTATCTGTGCAGCATCTACAGCAGGCTGCTTCTCTCATACACAGACACAAGAAAACAGGAAATACAGTCACGTGCTCTCCCTGTGTTAGCCTCTGGGAGTTTTATGTTTTTGTTATAACTTTATAAACAGCATACAAATCTATCAACTAAACAATCATAGACAGGAATGAAGTTGTTGCACTCAACAACTACTTATCCTGTTAGTCCCCTTGCGGTTCTGAAGTCCACACAATGGGCTGTACCAAGAAAGTGAATTTTCTCCTAACTTGAACAAGTAACCACTTGTTGGTTTCCGATCACTTGAATCTCCTGCCCAATCTGCATTCACATAACCTCTGAGAGTGAGATCTCCTGATGCAGATATCTTAAGATGTAGCCTTTGAGTTTCTTTAAGATATTGAAGAATTCTCTTAATTTCATTCCAGTCTCTTTTTCTTTAGCGTGGCTTGCTTACATGTCAGCAGAGAATTTCAACTGTGGCTGTGATATTCGGACGAGTTGTGCTTGCTATGTACAGAAGCGCCTCCACTGCTTGTCTGTATCTCTCATTGCTGAGTTGCAGATCTTCTTCTCCTTCCAACTTTAAGTAGGACGGATCCATTGGTGTTGACGCACCTTTGGCTTCTGACATTCTTCCAAACTGGTTTAGTATTGCGGAAATTTTAGAATTTTGGCTGAAAGGAAACTCCCATCTTCGTCTCTCTGGATTTGGATTTCCAAATAATATGTCACATTTCCAAGGTCCTTACAGTAGTCTCAAAGTGCTTTACAATTTCCTTTTCATTGTGGTAGCTCAGTAAGCTCTCATGTCTGGAGTTGGTGAAAGGGACTCCATCTCTTCATTAGCAGCATTTATTCACTTCTGTTTCTCATGAACAGGCAGTTTTTGCATCTCTTGCCATAACTGTGGCTCTGGTTCAGGAAGTGTTCTGACCACATAAGAAAGGCATCTATCTGGGATACCTTTGTTTGGCCTTTCTGATCTCCTCACTGGAGGGTGAGTTGGTTCTTCTGTGTCTCCCTTGGTGGCTTCAAAGCTTAACCACACTTTATTGTTTTCCTTTTTAGTGTCTGGGTTTGGTGATTAAGATTCTTGTTCTTGCTTCTTAGGTTGAATAACTGGTGTAACTTCATGGAATTTGAGCAAAACAGAGTTTTCATCAATCATTACATCTCTGCTGATTGTTACTGTGTTGGTCTCTAGGTGCAGGATTCTGTATCCCTTTTGAGTTTTGCTATAGCCCACCAGGACTCCTTGCTTTGCATGTGATTCCCACTTGGAACGCTTTTCTTTGGGAACATACACAAATGTTTTGCTTCCAAATATCCTGAGGTGCTTCAGGTTAGGCTTCTCGCAGTTCCATAACTCATATGGAGTTTTATTTGTGGCTTTACCTGGCATTCTGCTATGAAGATAGCAAGCTGTCATGATGGCTTCTCACAAATACATTGCAGGTAGATTCACATCAAGCAACATATTTCTTCCACTTTCACAGAGAGTACGGTTCTTTATCTCTGCAATGCCATTTTGTTCTGGGTTGTATAGAATGGTAGTCTGGAACAGGATTCCATACATTTTCAAAATGGTTTGCACCTTACCACTTGTATATTCGATTCCATTATCTGAACGTAGGGCTTTTGGCATTCTTCCAAATTTTTTAAACACTACAGCAAGATATTCTTCAAGTTTCAGTGGAACTTCATCCTTACTGTGAAGCAGGTAGGCGACTGTAAATCTGGTGTAGTCATCAATAAATGTGAGACAATATCTCTTCTTACTAGGAGTTTGAATACTCATTGGACCACATACATATGTGTTTATCAGATCCAGAGGCTGTGCAGATCTAGTGGTGCTTATTTTAGGAAAGGACTTTCTGGACATTTTCCCTTTAAGACAGCTAGTGCACTTCATCATTTGACTACACTGGTTGATTTCAATACCATTTGCAAGTTGAGCTAGCTTCCTTACTGTTTCTGGGTCTCTGTGCCCAAGACGCCTGTGCCATACATGGACACAATTCTTATGCAGATCTTGTCTAGCACTATACACTTTTTCTTTGCAATTTAGCTGATAAAGTTCATCTTAAGGTCAGTGAAGAAATCCTTGTTATTTGTCATCTGGCTGCTTGTACCAGAATCTGTGCATCATATATGCTTTGCAGATGGGCCTGTACTGGTATTAAATGCAGCTTCAACACATGCAGAATCTTCCTTTACAGCTGTTTTAACCCTTTGATGAGTGTTCTGCTTTTTAAGCTGACTCATTCTTGCTTTCCAAATTCTGCAGTCTGCCTTAAGGTGGCCGGGCTTTTCATGGACAAATCATTCACAAGTTTTTCTTAGATTGCTCTTATATTTAGGGAAATCCTGTGTCTTTAATGCTGTTTCTGCACTGGATTCATTACTGCTGCTTACATACTGCGCTTTTCTCTTGAATTCATCCACAAGTTTGCCTTTAACATACTCTAGTGTCAGCTCATCATCTGGCTGTGCATCTAGTGCAGTTACGAGTGTGTCATAACTCTCTGGAAGACCACTTAAAAAAGTGCAGCAACATGAAAATCTTTCATTTCTTCTCCAATGCCCCTGAGATGCTCCACAATCTCTAGTGTGTATCTTATATTGTCCTGCATATTCTGTTCATCACTTAGCTTAGATTGATTCAGCTTTCTCATGAGATAAAGCTTATGGCTGAGATTTAATCTTTCATGCACCTTCTGTAACTCATCCCACATCTCCTTTGTAGTTGCAAACTTGCATACAGTATATGCATTATCATCTACACTGAGGGAGACCGTGCTTTGTGCTTTCTGATCCTTCTTTAGCCAATCATCTGGTAATGGATAAGGCACTTGTTCCTGAGTATATTTTCATGTACCTTCTCTTATGAGCAGCATCTTCACCTTGAATTTCCAGGACTGGTAGTTCTGGTTAGGGAGGCTTGGCACTAAGAACTTGATAGGATTTCTGCTAGTGGGCATCTTCTCTGTTGCTCTGTGCTGTTTTTGCTCTGGGCTGCTGTTGCTGTGTTACTCTGGGGTTCTCTGTCACTCTGGGCTCATAACCTGTTGGCAGTAGTTTATTCAGGATACTCTCCAAACCTGTGACAACAGAGATTCTTTATTCAGGAACAAACAGAAACAATATACGATAAGCTTAATAGATCAGGAATAAATCATTTGTGTGTCTCTATCTGTGCAGCATCTACAGCAGGTTGCTTCTCTCATACACAGAGACAGGAAATACAGTCACATGCTCTCCCTGTGTCACCCTCTGAGAGTTTGTTTTATTCTAACTTTATAAACAGCATACAAATCTATCAACTAAACACTCATAGACAGTAATGGAGTTGTTGCACCAAACATATTCCAACATCATATAACACAGGCAGACAGAGCTATAATATGTAACTTTTGACCTGCAATATTGCCAAGACAAAGAGTGAAGGTTTCTTCTGTGACTGATGACAGCCTTGTTACTGTTCAGACAGACTGCTATATACAGTAGAACAACACTCTCTGACTGGGGCATGAGCAGAACAGGCCGGCAGGTAGACATGAAAGAAGTGCTCATTACTGGTTCTCAGCGTTAGTGCAGGTAGACAGCTGCATAGAACAAAACTGTATGCTCAGACAGCAAATTGGACCGCTCATGTGAATGAGACTGTCACAGGTTTACCATGACAGAGAGGAGCCAGAAGATCACATGGTCTGATTTCTCCTACTCCTGCACTGATTAGAAGCACTTCACCTTCATATTGAACAGTGCAGGTTTCTTTTACCAGTGCATGAGTTAATATGCTCAGTTGAGAGCTCTTGGAAGCTTTCCTGCATTAAGGCGCTCAGCTGTTCACTGTTTGCCACTCCACTCTCCTATATATTCTGGTCCCTTAGAGCTAGCTTCATGCTCCATGGATAGGAGATGGTGGTTTGTTGTTTGGGAAGGCATTTGGTGTATTTATCTAAGACTGTTGCAAGGTTTTTCTTGTGTGCTAATTTCCTTCCTTCTACTACTTTGGTTTTACCTCATCCTCCACTCCCCGGTGTTTACCTCTTTTGTTTGTGTGAGTATTTTTGTATGAGTGGTATTTTCCTTTAACCCCATTTGTAATACCTTGCTAATCTGGTTGGTGTATTATGGTACACTACTACTCCCCTCTTCCCTGGTTGGTGGAAGGGTAGAGACTGAGGGTCGATTCAGGAGCTACAGCAAGGTTCATGGCCCCGGCGTCTTTACCAGACAGAAGTTATCCAGGGAAAAGGGCAAGCAAGGGTGCCCCTAGCAGTAGGGACAGGGAGGGATCCCTTGGTCCCAAAATACCCGACAACAGAGTGGTGACAGAGACAGTCAGTTGTGTACAGTATCAGATTTGGTATTGAGCTCTTCCACCATGACTGACTATTGGCCTGTATTGAATAAGCAGAGACATCTGACTGAATTGATGAACTGATTGTCCACACAGCTGTTGAGACATTTTGAAGAGCATCCCTTTACTAAACAAAGAGCGCAAAAGGGACACAATAGCTGTAAAACAAAATGCTTGCAAAATGGCTCCCAAAGACCACATAGGTCATAATCGTAGCATATAATAGTTGCCTCCCATCGGATGACACTCGCAAATTCATGACTATGTTTTTGTTGAAAACTTTGGACCACAATCAAATGACAATATACAATATCTATCTTTTTTAGTTGGGTTGTCCCTTTTGATGGCTGTGGCACCAACTTCTGGCCAAATCATCTTGGCAAGCAGCCAAACTCTTCACTCCCAGTTTTATACAGTGTCTCCACCAAAGCCACAATGCTCCTAGACAAAAAACTCAAAACCTTTCCAATTACAAACTGCAATTGGTTTCCTTTGGCAATTAGAGCTTCAAAATGACACCTGCACTAGTAGCATATTTAAAGGGAAGTCCAAACCAACGATTTTGACTACAGTTTAAGGTACATCAGTTGTTGTTAGTAAGGAATCCCCAAAAGTCCATTATACTTTGATGCAGGAGTTGATGCTGAAGAATGGCAGCATTTCTTAGACTCTGTACCCTAGTCTAGGTGATTGCAGACATATCAAATACATGGCCTTATAATTTTTCTGTGAGCTGTAATAATCCTTCAGTGCTGTATTATACAAGAATACAAAGTAGAAAAGAAAGGATTTCTATAGTTCTTTTGGGACCTGGCCTTTATGACATTTCTACAATTCTAAGCCCCAAGCATATTGAAGATCTTCATAACAGCTGGCATTTCATCCTGTCAATCTCTATCAGATTCCTTGTCAGTCAGCAGTACAGTCACATATGTTTGACTTTTTAATGGTAATGCAACAGTAGTCATGGTAATACATCAATATGTGTACGTGATCATACACTGGTGGTAGCACCATACATTGACTAAAAATGTAAAGAAATACCATCTTGTTCTCCGCAGCTTCATGTGGATATAGAAAGACATCATCCATTCTTGAATGTATGCAGTGGGTTTCAAAAAGAGGAAACTTCTAAAGAAATTATTAGACACTCTTCTATTAGCCAGATTGACAACTTGCTAAAAGTAAAGAATTCCAAATTATGGGTAAAAGATAGCTTTAGGAATTTATCAGTGCATAGCAAGATTCTGATCCACCTGGTGCAGGGAGTCTTAGGCTAAATTCACACGTAGCGGAATTCCCGCAGAAGTTACCGTGAGAATTATGGAATTCCATTCCACGGGAAAATCGCATTTTAAATTCCCGTGATTTTCCCATGGAAAAGCTAGCGATGTGCAAGCGTAATTAGCTTGCAGAATGCTAGCATTTTCCAAGCGATCTGGAGCATCGCTTGGAGAACTCACTGACAGGTTGGTCACACTCGTCAAACATAGTGTTTGACAAGTGTGGCCAACTTTTTACTACTGATGCTGCCTATGCAGCATCAGTAGTAAAAGATAGGATGTAAAAAAAATAATAATAAAAAAATATTATTATTCTCACCTTCCGGCGTCCTGCGCAGCCTTCCCGCCTCTCTCCATACTCCCAGCATCTTCCATTTTTTACAGGGATATGGTACGCAGAGCCCGGAGGACAGTCTCCTCTCCTCCGGACCGTGGTTACCATCTGCAAATGTTCTGCTTACTTTTCGCATGGTGGGCACAGCCACATGCAGGAAGTAAGTGGGTCGCCCTCCCACCCAGGGCGGCGGGGTACTCGGTACCGGGACCGCGGGTCTCCACGAGTGGGGTTGTTGTCACGGCAGCTATGACCCTGTCCGTGGCCCTGGGCACCCATTGTAAATAGCAGAAATGTTCATTGAATGATTCGTGACGAAAGTTGAGCGAAACGGGTCGAAAAATTTCAAAAGTCGCCGACTTTTGTCAAAGTCGGGTTTCATGAAACGAAACCCGACCCTAGGATGAGGTCGGCCACGAGGTCGGCGACTTACGCGCCAAAGTCGCGTTTCAAAAGTTTGTTTTGCGCTCTTTTTCAGCCAATCAGGATCCACGGACACTGTGGGCAACGTGATGACATAGGCAGGGGTCACCACCATCTTTCAGAAGGGCATGCAAGTGATTGGCTTGCTTTGGTGGGCGTCACAGGGGGTATAAAAGGGCGTGCACGCCGACCGCCATCTTACTTCTGCCGATCTCAGTATAGGGAGAGGTTGCTGCTGATTCTGTAGGGAGAGCGTTAGGCAGGGAAGAAGAAAAAAAAACTGCTTCTGTTGCTAGCGATTTGGCCTGCACAACACACCAGTCACTGTGTGTGCAGTGCAAGGGGAGGCTATATAGTGGTGTATCAGTGGTGTTGGTTGTTGGGCTGCCTTCTAAGGCTTCCTGACATTCCTGCATTGCTGTTTACCCACTGCTCCGCAAACTGCTTTTTTAAAAGCAATCCCAATTTTTTTTTTTTGTCCTGCTGAGAAGAAAAAAAAACTGCTTCTGCTGCTAGCAATTTGGCCTGCACAACACACCAGTCACTGTGTGTGCAGTGCAAGGGGAGGCTATATTGTGGTGTATCAGTGGTGTTGGTTGTTGGGCTGCCTTTTAAGGCTTCCTGACAGGCTGGCATTGCTGTTTACCCACTGCTCCGCAAACTGCTTTTTTAAAAGCAATCCAATCTCCCTTATCCTCTAGTCACTTTTGTCACAGCTGTGCCATCGAGCCTGTGACATAGCGCTCAGATATCAGTGGGCCTCACACAATCCAAAAGTGTCCAGTGTCCAAAAGTGTGTGCAGAGATTCAAAATCTCCCTTATCCTCTAGTCACTTTGGTCACAGCTGTGCCATCGAGCCTGTCACATAGCGCTCAGATATTCATTGGGCCTCACACAATCCCAAAGTGTCCAGTGTCCAAAAGTGTGTGCAGAGATTCAAAATCTCCCTTATCCTTTAGTCACTTTGGTCACAGCTGTGCCATCGAGCCTGTCACATAGCGCTCAGATATTCATTGGGCCTCACACAATCCAAAAGTGTCCAGTGTCCAAAAGTGTGTGCAGAGATTCAAAATCTCCCTTATCCTCTAGTCACTTTGGTCACAGCTGTGCCATCGAGCCTGTGACATAGCGCTCAGATATCAGTGGGCCTCACACAATCCAAAAGTGTCCAGTGTCCAAAAGTGTGTGCAGAGATTCAAAATCTCCCTTATCCTCTAGTCACTTTGGTCACAGCTGTGCCATCGAGCCTGTCACATAGCGCTCAGATATCAGTGGGCCTCACACAATCCAAAAGTGTCCAGTGTCCAAAAGTGTGTGCAGAGATTCAAAATCTCCCTTATCCTCTAGTCACTTTGGTCACAGCTGTGCCATCGAGCCTGTCACATAGCGCTCAGATATCAGTGGGCCTCACACAATCCAAAAGTGTCCAGTGTCCACAAGTGTCTGCAGAAATTCAAAATCTCCCCTGTCCTATAGACACCTTGTACCTTGTTTTACATTACTATATAGTTTGTTGGATTTTGTCTACATTTCTACCAAAAATGAGGAAGGCTGGTGGAAGAGGCCGTGGAATTGGGCGGGGGTTGGCAGCTGGTAATGATGGTGGATCTGATGGTAGTGGCAAGAGCAAAATAGGATCGAATGCAGGAGGTGTTGAGCCTGCGTCATCGTCTGGCTACATAAGGCCTCGAACGCTTAGTTTTCTAGGAGTTGGCAAACCGCTTTTAAAGCCAGAGCATCAGGAAAAAGTTTTGTCTTACATTGCTGACTCAGCCTCCAGCTCTATCGCCTCCTCTTCTTCAGTTGTAAAAAGTAAAAGCACTGAGTCGTCATTGAAGGCTCATGTTCATGAACCACACCTTTCCTTGTGTCCTTCACCCCAACCAAGATTGAAGGATGACGCAGGCCATACTACTGATTACTCCATGGAGCTGTTTTCACATACCATGCCAGGATTATCAAGTCAAATGGTGAATTACCCAGGCCAAGATGAATCTGACATGGAGTGCACTGATGCACAGCCACTGATGGATGATTCTGCTGGTACATTCACTCAGAGCACTACATTGTCCTCGCAGTGTACAGAGCCAGATTCTGACCCTGATGAGACTCAGGTGCCCCTTCCCGCACACTATACCACCATACACGGTGACACAGAGGAAGGTGCACATGACATAGAAGAGGAGGTGATGGATGACCCAGTTGTTGACCCAGATTGGCATCCATTGGGGAAGAGGGTGCTGCTTCCAATAGCTCAGATGAGGAGCATCCACAGCAGACATCGACATCGCAACAGCTGTTATCTGGCAGGCCCGTAGCACTACAAAGACAGGTTCCAAACATCAAAAGAGTTGCTGGACAGCTTGTCCAGAGGGTCAAAAGATCACAGCGTGCTAGGCCGCAAAATGTCTGCCAAAGTAGGAATAGTGCAGTGTGGCACTTTTTTGAACAAAATCCTCATGATCAGGCCAAGGTTATCTGTAAGAAGTGTGCAAAGACCTTTAGCCGAGGGAAAAATCTGAAAAATTTGAATACCAGTTGCATGCTTAGACATTTAACCAGCATGCACTTGCAAGCGTGGACACAACACCAAACCTCAAGTGCCACATGTGCAACTGATCACAACGAAGGTAGTCAGCAACGCTACATTGTTTCCCCCACTGTAAGCCCACCGGTTAGCACAGCAGCAAATGTTGAGGTGTCGTTGCAAGGCCACAGCAGTCAGGGAATCCCACTGTTATATTAACGAAAGACTGATTCTAGGCCATCAGAAAGAACACCAACTCCATCACCATCATCAACCCTCTCTCAGTCCGCCCTGTCCACCGCTACTTCCACCATATGCAGCTCTCAAGTCCAGCTCACCCTCCCAGACACTATGAGTAGGTCAAGAAAGTACTCAGTCTCTCATCCGCGTACACTGGGTTTGAACGCCCACATTGCCAAACTAATCTCGTTTGAGATGATGCCCTTTCGGTTGGTGGAAAGCACAGCTTTCCGCGAACTCATGGCCTATGCAGTACCACGCTATGACCTACCCAGTCGCCACTTCTTCTCTCGCAAAGCCATCCCAGCCCTCCACCATCATGTGAAAGACCGCATTGTCCATGCACTCAAGCAGTCAGTGAGCGGAAAGGTGCACCTCACAACTGATGCATGGTCCAGTTGGCATGGCCAGGGCCGTTACGTGTCCATCACAGTTAACCTGCTAGAGAGATCCTTCGTTGCTCCCAAGCATGACATCACACTCCCTAGGAAGAAGGTAATGCCACTGTGGCGACCGTACTCCTGGGGGCGACACAAGTGCACTGATGCCCAGCCACTGCTCGATGAATCTGCTGGTACGTTGACCCAGACCACTACATTCCCCTCGCACGCTACCCGGCCTGAATCTGACCCTGATGAAACTCAGGTTACCCTTCCCATATACAGTTCCATCTTACACGGTGACAAAGAGGAAGCTGCAGATGAAAGTGCAGGTTCGGCCCACCCGCCATCAGACACACCACCGTACTATCAGAGGCCCTGTGCCAGTGCCGTCGCCAACGAGTGGGCCCCCCCGCTTGCCCAGGATCACAGCACTTGCAAAGTTGAAATACTGTGCAGTGAGATGGAAGATGGGGACGACGAGGAGTCTAGACTAGTACAGGGATTCCCTAGCGAGGAGACTTATTTGATTGTTTTCAATGTTGGGACAGCAATTTTTGGGGAGCACTATACTCTGGAGAATGATAGATGGGGCCCACCATACACTGGAACATTCCAAAGGTGGACATCAGACACTGGAGCAGCATTTACAGGGCCCATTATACACTAGAGCATTAGAAATGGGGCCCATTATGTTTGGAGCATTATTTGGGCCCATAAGACAGTGGAGCTTCATCCATGGGGACCAACATATACTGTAGCATTATGTGGAGCTCATCATATACTGTTTCAAACATTATATGGGACCAATGATTCTGTATGGAGAAATAGATGGGCCTCGTCATGAGATGTAAAAAGTGAGGTATTTTTCATTGTACTATACCGCTATTTCTCTGCCATATCGGAGCATGATGAGTTGTGGTATGTGTTAAAGGGGCGCTCTTTCGCCCAGGGCACATGAAAACCTGCAGCCAGCCCTCCCCCCCCACAACTTTAGCCAAATAACCCCCATTTTTCAGTGCGTAACTTGTATTATGAAGTTAATTAAGGTTGACAAGCTTAAGTAAGAAGAATTGATGCTTTTGGCATTCAAATGGGCACTGTAGGTGTGTTTCCTGTCCTCCTCTCACTGCCGACTTTTATTCCCCATTGACTTACATTGGGTTTCGTGTTTCGGGACGACCCCGACTTTTCCCTATAATCGGACGATCTTGCTCGACCCGACTTTTGGAAAAGTCGGGTTTCACGAAACGAAACGCGACCCTAAAAAACCAAAAGTCGCTCAACTCTATTCGTGACGCCACCTGCGGTGTTCGGCAATGAAGATGTTAAGCTGACGCTGCAGACAGATCCTCTGGGACAGAAGCTGTGGTGCAGCAATGATGTTGTGGCCCTCCACAGGCAGGGCCAAAGTCCCAGGGTAGTGTAGATGGAGAGATAGTGAGGAGAGGAGCACGGTGTGATGTTGAGCACAGAGATGTAGCAGTGCTGAGCGTGTTGGTGCAGAAAAAAGCAGAGGACAAAAGGGCATGTAGTTCCAAAGCTTTACTCACAGTCTGTTGTGCACACAGATGCCCACCTCGGTGCAATGTCCTCCAGGTCAGGGGCTCAGCCAACCACCAGGCAAGACGAAGTACTCCATTCCAACACTTCGCCAACGTATGTGCCTTTTCTGAACGTCTCCCTCCTTAGCGCTCATAGTGAAGTACTCACAGTACTGAGTTACATTGGAGTTCCTCCCATCAGATGTTCTTAGAACTCTACTTGTACGGCAGACAGCTGTAGCCTGCTTCGGGGACTCCTTACTACTAAGTCCCGGCTCACTCTCGTTGCTGTTGTGCCCCCAAGTCTTGTGTGGGAATGAATTGGTGACAACTTCTATTCCTCCGGTGTCTGTCGCAGGACCATTAGTATCCATACAACCTCGGGGACCGGACTCCGGCCATGCGCTTAGAACTTGAGGAAGGGCTCTGCTCTAACCCTAGTCCTTAGTTCTCTTCTTCTCCTTACGTTCCGTACTAATCTTTCTTTCTTATGGAGAATTAGGCTTTCTGACTATCTCTTTTCTGTGCCAGCAGTCCCAGGTCACTGAAGACTGCTGCAGCACTTCCTTCATCCATCCCACTCCGGGGATCCTCTCTCTCAAACTGACTGTGTCCCAATCCTTTCCCACTCTCATTGGGTGCAAACTCCACCCACCTCCCAGCACTCTTCGTGTTCCAAGCAGTGTCATGATCCCAGTGCAGGTTTTTGAGCTGCACACCGGGGGTTAATGTCTGGAGCTCTGTGCAGGTTTTGACCTGCACACTTGGGTTTAATGATTGTGGCCTCTTTCTGGTTCTGGGAGAGCTTCATAAACCCCTGGGTAGCTTCAATCCCTGCCAGTTATACTCTTGCCTTTGGCCTAGTGTGCTGACCCCCCGTGTGCCTGTTTGTTGCTATAGCTTGTTTATATGGTTCTGACCCGCCTCTGTTTCCCGTTGTGAGTTTGCCTGTTGATTTTGTACTGCGTTATTATCTGTGTATGACTCATTGCCTGTGACCTGGCTACTCTCTGCTCGCCCCTCTTGTACCTTGCAACTATCTGTGTATGACTCATTGCCTGTGACCTGACTACTCTCTGCTCGCCCCTCTGGTACCTTGCAGCTTTCTCTGTGTGTGACTCATTGGCTATGTCCTGACTATTCTCACTGTCTATGCCCCTTGGTAACTTTGTCTCGCAGTTACTCTCCTAGGAATTGTCTTGCAGCTCCTAGCTCTGTGGAGTTTAAGCCACGCCTCTAGCAGTCACGTGCTTCAGGTCCTGCGGATCTGAAGTACACATCTATTCGGTTGCTGCCCACTCCACAGGTAGCTTTGAGCACTGTTCGCTTTACTCAGGACACGCGCACTGGCTCAGTGAGCATGTTCAGTGCGGTGTCTCTGACAAGCAGGTGTAGTAGTGTAGCAAAGGTGCTTTGCTACACTACTATGTTTTTTGGGATGCAGGTGTTGGAGTGTGGTCAGGAGTCTCCACCTTACCTGAATGGTGGGGTACCACACCTCAGGAGGAGGTGCAGTACCTCTGTGGTTACTGAACCCTCAGGGGCGCCACATAAGCAGAACAATACATTCCTATGTGGGCGGAATCGCCGCGAATCCGCAAAATTCATGAGCATGCTGCATATTTTACCGCAATGCGATTCCGCTGAGGAAAAATCCGCAGCATTAGCACAGCATTGCGGAATCCCATAGGATTGCATGGGATGCTGTTTTTTTGCGTTTAAAATCACTGCAAAAATGCAAAAAAAACGCTTCGTGTGAACCCAGTATGACACAGAATACTTCCTGCCAAATTCAGCTCTTGAGAGGACGTTCTTTCTTCAGGAGGAATGCTAATTTACATACCTTTGTTCTGTAAATTTTTACCTGTAAGATTCTCTATACCAGCTGGATCATCTCAAGGAAAACAAGCATTTTCTAAGAGCTAAGAAGAACTTAACTCAGATTAACATAACAAGAGAATTCCTTATATCTCAGTTTAATAATACATAAATGTAAGGCCATTTTCCCACAGGTATTCATGACGATGTAGAAGTTGGATCATCTGATCAATACATGGAGCTTTACATTGCAAAGTGATGATAATTTCAAGTATGGTGTCAAGCAAACCATCTGAATATATCTTCTTATTCACTTATTCAAAGGATAACATCCTAAGGCTTTCTAGAAGACATTTACCATTACCTGATTTTCAGCATTCACATGCCAACTGCTATACTATTTATTATAGATACTATGATTTAGTGTTCACCAAATGCAGAGGATGAATAAAAAGATGATAGCACTTCCAATGACTCACAGTAAACATTGCCTCGGAATGATCGCACTTCTATCAGCCTAATATTTATAGTTATTTTTGCTGTATCTGATCCAAATTATTTGATGTAAATATATCTACAACAAATATTCTCCTAAAAAAGCAACAACTTTAAAGCTTAGTTTAAACATTTATACAGTATATCATCTACTCGCCTCATTATAGAACAAACAGAAATCGGTCCAAGTCTCCCTGCTGAGAGTAAAACAAGTGTTCTCCATATGGTCATCCATGTGTAATGCGTTTGCTTTGTGATTATGCGATTTTCTCTCACCTATGTATCCCTGTGACATCCATATGACATGAGTAAGGCTTTACATTTCTCACTGATTTTCCCCATTGAATTAAGCTGCTCAATGTCCTGAAATGAGGAAAATGTGTGCGTATTTGTCGCAAGCTAGACGGATGTTTCGTGTGGTGTCCGAGTTTTTCTTGCACCCATAGGCTTGCATGGGAGAGTATCGGACGATATACGCGTACAATCGCAGCATGCTGAGGTTTTTACACGCACGTTGAATACACCTGAGAAAAAATATGATGATGTGAGCTGCCCCATAGATTAACACTGGTCCGAGTGCTATGCGATGTTTTCTCGCATAGCACTCCTCCGTATTGTATGGTAGTGTGACCCTGGCCTAAAAGACAAACTCTGCAATTCCACAAGGAACCATATTTGCTCAAGATTCAAGTCGCGCACACTTACATGTTTGGAGATTGCTCGTTGACCATCGGTATGTCTGAAACTTGTGTAGACACAGTAGAATTCACATGTCACAAGTAGTGTTGAGCGATACCTTCCGATATCAGGAAATATCGGATCGGATTGGATCGGACCGATACCCCAAAAATATCGGATATCACCAATTCCGATACCGGAAACCAATGCAAGTCAATGGGGCACAAATATCGGAATGAAAATAAACCCTTACTTTCCTTGTAGGTTAATTGTACATGAAGGAAAACAACTAAGAATAATGTAGAATGTATTGGGGGAGGTGGAGGAGACATTAAAGGCATAGAGGTTTAGCCCAATCAAATGGAATAGCAGGAATTAATTTTTTTTTAAGACGTTCGGAGTTACAAAGATATTAACTATGTTAAGCTTTTTTATATTTTGTCAGATATTTATGTTTCACTACTTCCATGCTCTTCAACTTTTTTACTTCTCTCACACATTCTCCTTCATCATCCTCTTCAGGGTCATCTTCTTGGTCTTCTTCGGGGTGGTCTTCAGGGTCGCTGTCTCCAGGGTCGTCGTTTTCGGGGTCGTTGTCTTCTTCGGGGAGGTCTTCATGGTCATCGTCTCCAGCGTTGTCGTTTTCGGGGTTGTCGTCTTCTTCGGGGTGGTCTTCAGGGTCGTCGTCAGGGAGATCGAGAGTGATTACCAAAAACCATTTCAAAAAGCTTGAACTTGGAAATGTAGCAGAAGGTACAAGAAGGCTGAGGAACTGCTGAGAACCAGCTGACTGTACTGGAACCTGGATGGGTAGCCGAAGGTACAAGAGCCAATGGAACTACCAAGGACCAGCTGATGGTACTGGAACCCGATTACTAAGCAGGAGGCACCTGTGCCAGAAAGCACTATCAAGGACCAGCAGACGTTGGTGGAACTCGGATACCGAGAAGGAGGCACCTAAGTCAAAGGCTCTGCCTGAAACCAGCTGACGTTACTGGAACCCAGGGGGACATATTCAAGATTGACTTCCAAAGAACCAGCTAATGTTACTGGAACTCAGATAGGCAGCAGAAGGTACACATGAAAAAAAAATTTGCAAGGCCGCGAGGCGGCCGGAGTTACCGAAACCCACAGTCCTACAGGGGGAACTTGTCCTATTGGCACTATGGAGCCAGCCTTCATTGCCAGATCCCACACCTAAACTGCAGGCACCATAGAGTCGGCTAACCCGACGCAGCATGACAGGACAACGTATTGGAGGCAAAGTGACGTTGACACTACCCGGAAACAGCTGGCGTGCTGGAACCAGGCTGGGCAGGAGGGAGTACCTGTGCCAAAGACACTTCTGAGCAACAACTGGCGGTGTTGGAGCCCAGGGATTACAGTAGAAACAGAGTGTAACCAGAGGCCTAATTCGAGCAAGTTTAATATCTGTAGTAGTGTGAGTGTGGTCGAAGCAGGAGAAATTGCCGGACACACAGCAGGGGATCAGCTGACGTTACTGAACCCCAATAACACTGGAGCATGTGTTGATTGTGCAGACAGCACTTCTCAGCAGCAACTGAGGTGTTGGAGCCCAGGGATTACAGTTCAGGTGGTAGAAACATGAACACAACAGGAGACCTGGATACTGTTGCCAACCAATTATTTAATCTGGAAGAGGACTGGCAAATTCCTGCGAGATCCAGGCCATGTTCATTTTCAGAAAAGTAAGCCGGTCAACGTTATCGGAGGATAGTCGCATGCGACGGTCTGTTAGTACACCACCTGCGGCACTAAAGACGCGTCCCGATAATACACTAGCAGCAGGGCAAGCCAGCACCTCCAATGCATACTGGCTAAGCTCTGGCCATGTATCCAGCTTAGAGAACCAAAACTTGAAGGGGGAAGAGCCGAGTGGGAGAACACTGAGAGGGCAAGACATGTAGTCTGTCACCATCTGATGGAAACGTTGCCTCCTGCTGATTGGAGTCGTCAGTGATGGTGTAGACATTTGTGGCGGGGACACAAAACTTTGCCACATTAGGGCCATACTGGTCTTGCCTTGTGCTGAGGCACTGCTTCTGCTCCCTCTTTGTGCAGAGATTCCTCCACTGCCTCAACACACTGAGCAGCTGTAAAGCATTAGCAGCACTGCTCTCGGGTGGAATGGAGAACATGATGGAATGCACCAGTGTGTCTTGTACTCCGGCATTTTACGCACCCGGTTCAGCGGTATTATGAGGCTTTGTAATTTGTCCCGGTAGCGAGGATCTAGGAGGGTGGACACCCAATAATCAGCCGTGTTGAGAATGTGGGCGATGCGGCGGTCGTTTCTCAGGCACTGCAGCATGAAATCAACCATGTGCTGCAGACTGCCAACTGGCCAAGAAATGCTGTCCCCTGCTTGAGGCGTTATCTCTGCCTGCTTTGCATCATCCCACCCTTGCTCTACATACTGACTACTAGAGCATTGTGTACTTCCCTCCTCTGGACAGATGTCTTCCTCCTCCATTGACTCCTCCTCATCCTCCTCACAAAGTGTCCCCTGCCTAGGCCTTTGTGATGAACTACGTTGCGCAGACTGTCCAGAAGCAGATGGCATTTGTGACTCCTTATCCTCCACCTCTTCCACAACCTCCTCCGTTAGTGCTTGCAGTGTTTTTTGAAGCAGGCAGATAAGGGGGATAGTCATGCTGACTAGTGCATCATCTGCACTCGCCATCCGCATGGAATCATTGAAGGCACACAAAACGTGGCAGATGTCCTTCATAGAGGCCCACTCAGTGGTGATGACGTGTGAACGGCGCGCAGTGCGACTTGTTTGCGCCTGATGCAGCTGGTACTCCATTACTGCTGCCTGCTGCTCACACAACCTCTCCAACATATGTAACGTTGAATTCCACCTGGTGGGTAGGTCACATATGATGTGATGTTCCGGAAGGCGGAATCGGCGCTGCAGAGCTGCAATGCGGGATCTTGCCATGCTGGAACGCCGCAAGTGAGCGCACTCTATGCGGACCTTGTGCAGCAGTGCATCAAGATCCGGATAGTCCCTAAAAAAACTTTGCACGACCAAGTTGAGCACATGTGCCAGACATGGGATATGAGTGAGCTTGCATAGGCCAAGAGCTGCCACCAGATTTCGGCCATTGTCACACACTACCATGCCTGCCTGGAGATTCGCTGGCACAAACCACATGTCGCTCTCCTGCTTGATGGCATTCCAGAGCTCCTGCGCTGTGTGGCTTCGATTCCCCAAAGAAATTAATTTCAATACGGCCTGTTGACGTTTGGCCATGGCTGTGCTCATATCGGTCGTAACAGGTAAGCGTTCATGGGTCGATGTGGAGGTAGACTGTGACGGGTCCTGCAGCGCTGATTCAGAGGAACTGGAGTATGAGGAGGAGTCAATGTGTACAGACTGGATTCCTGCAATCCTTGGAGTTGGCAGAACACGTACAGCGCCACTCTCAAGATCTGTACCCGGCTCCACAACATTTACCCAATGGGCAGTGAGGGAAAGATATCGTCCCTGTCCATGGTTACTGGTCCACGCATCGGTGGTTAGTTAGACCTTGCTACTGACGGCGTTTAGTAGCGCATGTTTAATTTTCCCTCCACATGCATTTGCAGGGCAGGGACGGCTTGCCTGCTGAAATAAAAGTGGCTGGGCATGTTGTGTTGTGGGACTGCCAATGCCATGAAGTTACGGAAGTTGTCAGTCTCCACCAGCCTGAATGAGAGCATTTCAAGGGACAGTAGTTTTGCAATGCCAGCCTGATTGAGAGCATTTCAAGGGACAGTAGTTTTGCAATGCCAGCATTCAGAGCCTGTGCTCGGGGGTGGTTTGCAGAGTATGGGCGCCTTTTCTTCCATGCCTGTGCTACTGATGGCTGTAGACTGGCCTGGGAGTGTGAGGATGACAGGGAACGTGGTGCTGTGGGTGGAATGACACTGTGTCTCTGTACATCAGTGCCAGATTCTTCCATGGCAATCCTGTGAGGAAGCCGAACCAGCTGTGTTTGAGCTGGCGGAAGAGGCTACAACACGAGCTGAAGAGGTGGTAGGTGGCGCTGTAGGTTGGCCTACGTCTTCAGTGTGTCTTTGTAACTCCACCAAGTGCTTGGTCCGCACATGTTTCCACATATTTGTGGTATTGAGGTTGCTGACACTTTTCCCTCTTTTGACTTTATGATTACACAGCTTGCATTTGACAAAGCAAATGTCATCTGCAACTGTGTCAAAAAAGAACCAGGCACTGCAAGTCTTGGGAGCACCCGTTTTTGGTTTTGGAAGAGGCATGCTCCTAATGGGTGCCGAAGTGGAGGATACAGGCAACCGAGTCTGCCCCCTCCCTCTCCCTCCTTTTTTGGCCGTTCAGGGAATCTCTTCCTCAGAGCTGCTCCCACCACCTTCCTGTACCTCACGCCATGATGGGTCAAGGGCCTCATCATCTACACTACCCTCTTCAAACGACTGCTTCTCCTGGGTAGTCTCGACAGCACTGTACGCACCAGAAAGTGGCACCTGAGTCTCATCATCAGATGCGTACTGAGGTGTGCTGACCATAGGCACTTGCCCACCCGCCTCTTCAGATTCAGAGAGACAAAGCTCTTGCGCATCACTGAATACTACCTCTTCTTCAAATTCTCGAATGCTGCTTGGCTGGCCCCCCTCTTTCCAAGCCGACAGATTCAGAGAACAGAAGTAGAGATGGCTCCTGTCCAGGGCTCTCTGACTGCCTGGGCAATTTGGCAGGTGGTGAAGAGACAGATGGGTGCTCTTCAGTGCTCTGGACCTGAGAGGTTCTGGAACTAATTGAGGTCGATGCGTTAGCTGCCATCCATCCGACAACGGCTTCAATTTGTTCGTCCCGCAGCAGTGGGGTACGGCGAGCTCCTACAAAGCTGAGCATACAGGACTGTTCCCTGGGAAAACTGGGGGATGTTGAGTCACTGGTGCCCGCAGCAGGCACCGAATCCCCACGTCCTCTCCCTGCAGAAACTCCATGCCCACAACCACGTGCCTTACTCCCTGCCTTCTTCATCTTGGTAGACTGATAAAGATAGGCAGAAAAGTACTAAGGGCTTAGAGTGCTTATTCCTGAACAGCTGCTAACAGGTATAAGAAACACTAATTTTATAAAGTGTGGCCTAGACTTAATATGAGCTACACAACTGTAAAGTGGAGTGTTTGGTGAACTCTATTAACTTTTTTTTTTCACAAAAAGACACTGGATGTGCCCAAAGAAGTAAAACCGATAGTATCACAAATTTTTTGTAGCTATTGCAGTGCAGGAAGGTAACCTACAATGCAGTAGATGAGGCTCGAAAAAATAGGCTAATACTAATCTGGCTGGGGCTGCAGGGCACAAGCCAGCAGAAAGGCTCCTCTATCTACTCCTATATATTGTTTGCAAATATTCTAGCTGGATACGGATGGAACCACAGTAATAGGAGAAATCTGGAAAAATGAGCAGCACTAATGCAAAAAAGGACAATGTATGAGGCAGTGACGCACGCTGAGCTGACTACAACCGGAGGTGGCTGCAGAACACACTACAGCGTGAGCTGCAGTCACACACAGAGACCTTGCAGACAGCCGTGAACAGCGCTGCAAGGCAAAAGAAAGCTACAGCGGTTGATAAAGTAGCCTAGGTAAAGCACAATATAGCAAATCGCTAGGTCAAACTGTCCCTCAGAACAGCAGTGTCCTATCTGAATTCACAGCAGAGTGAACCCAAAATGGTGGCGGCGGCTTTTATAGTGCATCATGACATCATTTCAGCAGCCAATCACAGCCATGCCAGTACTTACAAGCCTAACATGCTCTAACACGATGTGCCCACACTTCTTAGGATCCTCATTGGCTGAATAAAATCAAACTGGCTCATTGCATTATGGGAACTTCCGATTCCGGTATTCGATATATTAAAAGTATCGAAACTCATTATTGGAATTCCGATACCGCGAATATCGGCCGATACCCGATATTGCAGTATCGGAATGCTCAACACTAGTCACAAGTATTATGTCATGTTTGACATTTATGCCATCAGTCTTATGTAATGTATCTGATCACTTAAGTATGAGGATAAACACGTCACAAGTGGTTTGAGTTGCTTATCAATGGATTTTCTCAGTGAGATCTGCAGGATGCCTCCTCCTTGTTGGGCAACCTGGACATGTGTCAGCCCAACCCTTAGAACTTTATTAATGGAACACAGATGACCATCAATATTTTTCATTTGCTGCTGAGAGTATAAAGTGTTTTTCCTGCTGGTATGATGCCATACCCTGATGAAGGCACAGCCCGAAACGCGGATCACGACTGGCACCATTTGCGCGCTAGCAGACCCTTAAAGGTGAGAGTTCATCTTGATTTCCATTCCAATTCTATGGCAGCTACATTATTGTTATGCACATTGATATATTGGGTTACTGACACTCCTTATTGCTAGTTAACTATGACATGTCTTTTCTTGTGATTTTTTTCCACTACAGCCTCTTTCATCCATTTACCTATTAGTGCATTAATTCACCTTACCCTGTACTGTCCCCAATGCCACGCCAATGACACACAATATATTACAGCTCCCTGGGATACTTTGATATTAGGTCTCATCCTGCTGTGTCTGTAGCTTTTTTCTTCAGTTTGATTTATTTGTTTTTACCTGTTATTTATATATTTATCAATAAAATGTGATCTATTTATACCATCTATTTGGTTGCTTATCATTCTTTGCAAGTTTTTGTTTTTAAAAAAATAATCACAACCCTTATACTATATATGCATTACACCAGTGCTCTTTACTATCTCATTACATTGCAAGGCTTACCTATTATATTTATATGGGCTCAACTGCTAGAGATTTCATCCCATCGCCTATTATCTGGGTGTATAATACGGTACTTTATTTTCTCAGCTATTATTTTAACGTGTAGGATGCACGATAGGAAAAATTGAGAAAAGCTTCACCGTGTGGTAAATGAAGTGTTGTTCCTTGTTAACACAGCATGGATCCAATACCGTTGACCACTGGAGAAAATTGACAAAAAAAGAAGAAAAGAATCCACATGGCCGTACCAATAAAAATATGTACCGTAGCTTTATTTCACACTTTTAAACAAGAAGTGTAGATACCATTAAAAAAAGTTCCCATTCTGAAGTGTGTTTCGGGCCGAAGCCCTTAGTCACAGAATGACTAAGGGCTTCGGCCAGAAACGCTAAGGGCTTCGGCCAGAAACATGCATCAGAATGGAAACTTTTTTTAATTGTCTGGACACTCCTTTTTTAACCATGTGAAATAAAGCTACATATTTGTATTCATATGGTTATGTGGATCCTTTTCTTTCTTTGTTTTGTCTATCTTAATGTGCCGTAGGTTGTTTTTGTATGCTCTTTTTCATCTTTTGAAAAGCATTGAACTGGCAGAAATGTGATACCTGAGTTCTCTCCAGTCATTATATTACAGTTTATAAAAAAATCAATTACAGAAGTCGAGCACTTATCAGGGTATTGACTCTTAAGGGCCTTTTACACATAGCGAGATCGCTAACGATCTCGCTAAAGCGTCACCGATTTTGTGACGCAACAGCGATATCGCTAGCGATCTCGCTTTGTGTTACACGTACCTGCGACCGCCCCCCCGCTGATTGTGCTCGAATGTCCTGGGCCTTTTTTTACTTGTTGGCGTTCTGCTGGCGCCGACTAGCGACGCATGAACACAGGCGGAAGTCGTCATCACCACTGCGGTGTGACAGGTAAGAGCGACCCCCGATGAATCGCTTATCGCTGCTGCATCGCTGGTGAGATCTGCCTGTGCGGCAGCTCACTAGCGACCATTTAGCGATGCACCAGCGATCCTGACCGGGTCGTATCGTTGTCGGGATCGCTGGTGCATCACTAAATGTAACAGGACACTAAGTAACTTTGAGCCTTTGATCCTTTTATCATCTGATAAGATGCTCCCTGTATATTTAGTTCAATAGACATATAATACCGGATCTGTCTTTGATTGATTGGCAGTTGTTACAGCCAACAGATTTCATCCTGAAGAAGCAAGGGATCTGTAAAATTAGTCCAGGCAATCACATGGTGGAAAATAGCTTCAGTCATCATGGACAATGCCTTTGTGCATAGGCTGATTGGCAGATGTGACAGGCAATTGAATGACATCCTGAACAAAAGTGATCGATTCATGTGATTACTGGAATTAATCCAAGCGATACATGATGTAAAATTACTTTATTCTTAAGGATACTTTTAGCTTAGTAGTATTACTATTGTCTTTCTTTTCTAGGTACCACGGTAAATCGGGTAAATGGATAAATACATTTTGATGAAGCATTATTTTAAATTCAGTTAATATGCATTTTTTAATTTTTAGACAACAAATACATTTTATCTAGCTGGTGTTTTATTTTTTTGTAAAAAGTCTTTATTTATTTAATACATTTTATAAAGGAAAAGATACCAGACGGGAGGGTTGGAATAATAATAATAATTTTTATTTATATAGCTCCAACATATTTTCGCAGCACTTTACAATTAAGCAGGGACATGTACAGAAAATAAATTCAATACAAGTTAAGACAATTCAAACAGTGACATTAGGAGTGAGGTCCCTGCTTGCAAGCTCACAATCTACAAGGAAATGAGGGGGGGGGGACACAGTAGGTGAAAAGTGCTTATTTCAGGTCTGGCAATTAAAATAAATAGGGATTTTCATATAATGCTGCATGATCCGGTCATCAGCCCGTGTGCTTAAGTGCAATAGTCAAGTATCAAGTGCAGTCATCGTGTGCATGGAGGGTGTGGAGACAGATGAATAGTAGGGTGCAGATTCAGAATAATATTTGGAAGGAGGGAACAGGGCAAAGTTAGTTTACTGAGTAGTTGATGTGGTAGGCTTGTTTGAACATTAGTTCCTTAAAGGGAATCTGTTAGTGGGATAAGCATTCTTAAGTCATCTATATGGGCGTGCAGGTCATAGGAAGCTGAAAAAAGTAGTATCTTGATATGTGTCATCTGATGTCCTATTCCAGAGAAATTCATAGAATCATAGAATCATAGAATCATAGAATCGTAGAGTTGGAAGGGACCTCCTGGGCCATCTGGTCCAACCCCCTGCTCAAAGCAGGATTCGCTAAATCATCCCAGTCAGATGTCTGTCCAGCCTCTGTTTGAAGACTTCCATTGAAGGAGAACTCACCACTTCTCGTGGCAGCCTGTTCCACTCATTGATCGCTCTAACTGTCAAAAAGTTTTTTCTAATATCTAATCTGTGTCTCCTCCCATTCAGTTTCATCCCATTGCTTCTAGTCTTTCCTTGTGCAAATGAGAATAAAGTTGATCCTTTATTCATTCATTCATGTTTTTCTTACATGTAAATGAGCTTTCCAGGCTATGGGCCGGACACTGATCTCCCTGAGGATTTTTTTCCAGAGATTAGGTGAAATATAAGAGGGAAACATTTAGATCATATTGTAGTTTTATATACATTATCATATTTTGGTGATTTGTGGTGGTTACCTAGGAGTCTTACCAAGGACTCCTTGTAGCCTGTTGTATGTCTTTCTTACATTTTTTTAAGTAACCTCTACCATGAATGTTTCCATACAGATTATTACGTTTTACTCGATAAGTTTCTACATCTCAAATATCACCCGATTGGTTGTATCTTTTAAAACTACAAGATACCAGCTCTGCTAATGAATAGTGTTGAGCATTCCGATACTGCAAATATCGGGTATTGGCCGATATTCGCTGTATCGGAATTCCGATACAGAGTACTGATATTTTTACATTATCGAATACCGGAATCGGAAGTTCCCATAACGCAATGAGCCAGTTGTGTTAGCCATGTTAACTAATGGCATGGCTGTGATTGGCTGCTGAAATGATGTCATCATGATGCGCGGTCTGTACGGGCCTGCTGTGGGTCTGTACGGGCCTGCCGGGGGTTTGTGCTGGCCTGCCGGGGGTCTGTGCAGGCTGCCGGGGGTCTGTGCGGGCCTGCCGGGGGTCTGTGTGGGCCTGCCGGGGGTTGTGTGTGCAGGCATCGTCCAATGGGACTACAAGTCCCATCGGGCTATGCCTGCTACAATGACAGTGATTGATACATTAGCCAATGATGGGACAGTAGTAGTCCCATCATCCGGCTAATGTGTTGAATATAAAAAAAAACATACATACTACATACATACTACATACAGACAACATTCATGCAACATACATACATACTACATACATACTTCATATATACTACATTCATACAACATGCATACACACATACTACATACATACAACATTCATACAACATACATACGTACTACATACTACGTACATACTTCATATATACTACATTCATACAACATACATACATACATACTACATATATACTATATTCATATAACATACATACATACTACATACTTCATATATACTACATTCATTCAACATACATACATACATACATACTACATATATACTATATTCATATAACATACATACATACTACATACTTCATATATACTACATTCATACAACATACATACATACTTCATACTACATATATACTACATTCATACAACATATATGCATACTACATACATACTTCATATATACTACATTCATACAACATACATACTACATACATACTACATATATACTACATTCATGCAACATACATACTACATACATACTTCATATATACTACATTCATACACCATACATACTACATACAACATACATACTACATAAATACTACATACATACTACATTGATACAACATACATACATACTACATACTACATGCATACTACATTCATACAACATACATACTACATATATACTACATTCATACAACATACATACATACTGCATACAACATACATACTACATACATACTACATTCATACAACATACATACATACTACATACATACTACATATATACTACATTCATACAACATACATACATACTACATACAACATACATACTACATACAATACATTCATACATTCATACAATACATACATATAGACATACAGTACATATAACATAGAGTACCTACTCACCATCACTTGTCACTTTGATCCCCGAAGCCAGTGTCATCTCACTGTAAAAAATATTAAAATAACAAACAACCGATATACTCCCTGATCCACAGAAATCCACAAGTGTCCCACGACGATCTCCCGCTGTGCATCACTGACAGGTTACTATAGTTCACTGGTCTCACTTTATGGCAAAAGCTGCGTGGGAACTTTCTCACACAGCAATGCCAAAAGTGAGACTAGGGACTATTTTTTTTACAGTGGCGGAGGAATACAGTGCGGAAGGATACCTACCTCCCGTCATTGTATTCCAGGGGCCCCTAGAGAGCGGTCACATTAGCTGATGCTGCTGTTCTCCACGGGAGATTGTCGTGGGACACTCGTGGATTTCTGCGGATCAGGGAGTATATCGGTTGTTTGTTATTTTAATATTTTTTTCAGATGACACTGGCTTCGGGGATCAAAGTTACAAGTGATGGTGAGTATGTACTCTATGCTATATGTACTGTATGTCTATATGTATGTATTGTATGAATGTATGAATGTTGTATGTATGTATGTTGTATGAATGTAATATATATGTAGTATGTATGTTGTATGAATGTAGTATATATGTAGTATGTATGTAGTATGTATGTATGTTGTATGAATGTAGTATATATGAAGTATGTATTTAGTATGTAGTATGTATGTATGTTGTATAAATGTAGTATATATGTAGTATGTATTTAGTATGTATGTATGTATGTTGTATAAATGTAGTATATATGTAGTATGTATGTATGAATGTATGAATGTAGTATATATGTAGTATGTATGTAGTATATATGTATGTTGTATGAATGTAGTATGTATGTAGTATGTAGTATGTATGTATGTTGTATGAATGTAGCAGGTATGTAGTATGCATGAATGTATGTATGTATGTTGTATGAATGTAGTATGTACAGTGGGGAAAAAAAGTATTTAGTCAGTCAGCAATAGTGCAAGTTCCACCACTTAAAAAGATGAGAGGCGTCTGTAATTTACATCATAGGTAGACCTCAACTATGGGAGACAAACTGAGAAAAAAAAATCCAGAAAATCACATTGTCTGTTTTTTTTTCATTTTATTTGCATATTATGGTGGAAAATAAGTATTTGGTCAGAAACAAGCAATCAAGATTTCTGTCTCTCACAGACCTGTAACTTTTTCTTTAAGAGTCTCCTCTTTCCTCCACTCATTACCTGTAGTAATGGCACCTGTTTAAACTTGTTATCAGTATAAAAAGACACCTGTGCACACCCTCAAACAGTCTGACTCCAAACTCCACTATGGTGAAGACCAAAGAGCTGTCAAAGGACACCAGAAACAAAATTGTAGCCCTGCACCAGGCTGGGAAGACTGAATCTGCAATAGCCAACCAGCTTGGAGTGAAGAAATCAACTGTGGGAGCAATAATTAGAAAATGGAAGACATACAAGACCACTGATAATCTCCCTCGATCTGTTGCTCCACGCAAAATCCCACCCCGTGGGGTCAGAATGATCACAAGAACGGTGAGCAAAAATCCCAGAACCATGCGGGGGGACCTAGTGAATGAACTGCAGAGAGCTGGGACCAATGTAACAAGGCCTACCATAAGTAACACACTACGCCACCATGGACTCAGATCCTGCAGTGCCAGACGTGTCCCACTGCTTAAGCCTGTACATGTCCGGGCCCGTCTGAAGTTTGCTAGAGAGCATTTGGATGATCTAGAGGAGTTTTGGGAGAATGTCCTATGGTCTGATGAAACCAAACTGGAACTGTTTGGTAGAAACACAACTTGTCGTGTTTGGAGGAAAAAGAATACTGAGTTGCATCCATCAAACACCATACCTACTGTAAAGCATGGTGGTGGAAACATCATGCTTTGGGGCTGTTTCTCTGCAAAGGGGCCAGGACGACTGATCCGGGTACATGAAAGAATGAATGGGGCCATGTATCATGAGATTTTGAGTGCAAACCTCCTTCCATCAGCAAGGGCATTGAAGATGAAATGTGGCTGGGTCTTTCAACATGACAATGATCCAAAGCACACCGCCAGGGCAATGAAGGAGTGGCTTCGTAAGAAGCATTTCAAGGTCCTGGAGTGGCCTAGCCAGTCTCCAGATCTCAACCCTATAGAAAACCTTTGGAGGGAGTTGAAAGTCCGTGTTGCCAAGCGAAAAGCCAAAAACATCACTGCTCTAGAGGAGATCTGCATGGAGGAATGGGCCAACATACCAACAACAGTGTGTGGCAACCTTGTGAAGACTTACAGAAAACGTTTGACCTCTGTCATTGCCAACAAAGGATATATCACAAAGTATTGTGATGAAATTTTGTTTCTGACCAAATACTTATTTTCCACCATAATATGCAAATAAAATGAAAAAAAAACAGACAATGTGATTTTCTGGATTTTTTTTTCTCAGTTTGTCTCCCATAGTTGAGGTCTACCTATGATGTAAATTACAGACGCCTCTCATCTTTTTAAGTGGTGGAACTTGCACTATTGCTGACTGACTAAATACTTTTTTTCCCCACTTTATGTAGTATGTAGTGTGTATGTTTTTTTTTTTTACATTCAACACATTAGCCGGATGATGGGACTACTACTGTCCCATCATTGGCTAATGTGTCAATCACTGTCATTGTAGCAGGCATAGCCCAATGGGACTTGTAGTCCCATTGGAAGATGCCTGCACACAGACACAAAGACCACCGGCAGGCCCGCACAGACCACCGGCAGGCCCGCACAGACTCCCGGCAGGCCTGCACAGACCCCCGGCAACCAGCACAGACCCCTGACAGGCCCGCACAGACCCCCGGCAGGCCCGCACAGACCCCTGACAGGCCCGCACAGACCCCCAGCAGGCCCGCACAGACCCCTGGCAGGCCTGCACAGACCCCCGGGAGCCCGCACAGACCCCCGGCAACCCGCACAGACCCCCGGCAGGCCCGCACAGACCCCCGGCAGCCCGCACAGACCCCCGAGAGGCCCGTACAGACCCCGCCTGCACACACAGACATGCACAGTGTCCGCCCACGCACCGCCCACACTCTTCCCCCCTTCTGAACTGGATGTGCAAGTAAAGAAAGGGTTTATTTTCATTCCGATATCTGTGCCCCATTGACTTGGATGGGGTTTCCGGTATTGGAATCGCGATACCCGATCCTTTTTGGGTATCGGTCCGATCCAATCCGATCTGATATTTCATGATATCGGATGGTATCGCTCAACACTACTAATGAAGCAAACTGTTGGTGGCTGTTGGTTTGCTGTAAATATCCATTTCAACATGGCCTCCAGTATCAAACCATATTTTGTGGCTATGGAAATTGGCTTCCCTCTCATTTATGTTTTAAGTTAGTTTAATACCTTTGTTAACCTCTTCATAATGCATCCATAAGTCCAGGTCGTTAGATACTTACTGACATTGCACGTATGGATACATCTAGATGATTTTGCTTTCAAAATTGCTGTGCGCACGTGATCACCTCTCGGTGATCAGTTGACATCACAGCTGACACCTGGCTCTCACTGCCAGAAGCGGGGCCTGCAGATTAACCGCTGCTATCGATATTGATCACAGCATTTAGAAGGCCAGCAGAGGGAGTGAGACTACATTGCCCTCTGCTCAGCGCCCCTGCGATGATGTCTGATTGTTACCATGATGACCGATGTCATCATGACTACATCCGGGTCACCAGGCTCTTGCAAGTTAGTTATATAATACGCAGTGCATGATCTAACTAACTTGTGTCAGTGCTTCACTGACTGTTGCAAAGCATAGCCTCGACTCACATTTATCCTGTGTTCTGCACTAAAGCTCTTACACCGTGGTTTCCATGTAAAATTGTAATGAGTTAGATGGAGGCACTGTGGACGCTTTCTGACTTCGATCTGGTGGTGTCCGTCTTTTTAGGTGGGCGTAAAAGTGATGTCGGCCACAGTTTTGTGCACCTCTATAAAGAAGACACCACTGAACAGAGGCCAGATGGTGTCCAGAGTAACTCTGCTGTCTCATTATAATGAATGGATCCTTTAGGAGTTTCATCTGATTTACGTCACTTTGAGATTTAGATGGAAACCCCAATATAATTGCTCAGCATAGAGCATAGGATAAATGTGATCCCAAATATTATGTAAAATGTTCCTAACAAAAGCTTCAAATCAATCCACAAAAAAGCAAGTCCCCAGTGAGGTCAGTCATATATTATTGAAAATAAAGGCGGCTTCCATGTTATAGGTAGCACAAATTCTCTGGAAAAGCTAAATGATTCCTCACCCCTCAAAAGTAGTTCAGCAAATTCTGCACTCCCAAATTCAACAGCCACCCTCCCTTCTGAGCCCCACTGTGCCTAAACCACATTTAACTTCCACATGTTTGGCATTTCTGAAGCAATGAAAGTCAACCTAATGCACAGGTGCTTGTCTTCAGAAGCATGAGCTGGGCACTACCACATAATGGGTACTACAACATACTAGTGCTTGCAACGTACTGGTCACTACAGCGTATTCAGGACTAGAGATGAGTGAAGCTTTCAAGGTTTGCTTCGGATTCACCAAACAGACCTCTGTTCACCGAACAGTTCACCAAAGAGTTAGACGAACGTACCCATGCCCCATTAGATTCAATGGGAGGCAAAAACAAACGCATAGACAACACCATTAGGGGTGACAAAAAGCTTCACAAAAAAGCTAAAATTAGGGGCAGACATCAGGAAAAGTGGCATCAATTGACCCACAGTAGAAATTTGCAGATGGCACAGCAGCAGTCAGACATGGGCCATGCATGATGTATCAGGGTCTGGCATAGCATTTACAGCTTGGAATTGAAGTTTTAATGAGTACCTGGTGGTTCAGGGAGCATTGTAAGCCTTTTGATTGGGAGACTGGGAGACCTCACACCTCATGCAGCACCACTATTTTTTTTATTTTTATTCCAGCCACACTAAGATGGCACAAACATCAATTTTATAGACTACTATTGGTAGAAAAATGTAAGGAAAGTAAGTCAAATAGTTGGCTGAAAGTAAGCGCAGGCCTGCATGTCTGGGCAACCACGAGCAATCCACCAGATGGACACCCAACTTGGAGTTTCCACATATAAAAAAAATAATTGTCACACAGCACTAAAGTGGCATCAATTTCAACTGAGTAGAAAAAGTATAATAGGCCTCTGATGCACCTTCCACCACAGGCAACCCACAAGATGAAGGCCCAACTTGGAGTCTCCATATTTCAAAGAATTATTTGTAACATCAGCAGCAGTAGCAACAGCAGGCACAGAAAGATGGCACAAACTGCAATAACGCAAGATCAAAACATGACACTAAAAACGACACCATTGCTTAGTCTCCCCGATCTGCGACTGGGGTGCAATTGTCATCAGAGATCCATGACTTGTTAATTTTAATGAAAGTTAGGTGGTCTACACTTTGGGGGGACGGCCGGATACACTGATCCGTCAGGACACCACCAGCAGCACTGAAGACACATTCTGAGAGAACGCTGGCTGTCGAGCATGGCAAAATCTCCAGGTGAGCTCAGGCCACTCTTCCATTTTTAAAGACCAAAATGTAAAAAGGTTCAAATCCCGCCTGATGATACTCCTGCACCATCCTCTCCTGTCGTTCACAACGATATAGACTTGTAGTTTGTTCTGCTCGTGCAGGGGCTGGTCTAAAAAATGTGTTATATGCTGATAAAGAGAATGGACAGCACCTCCAAAAATCATGCAATGATCTAATGCCGCTAGGAAAAAATATATATAATTGAACATGAGGTTCTTAGTTTAACACTCTGATGAGACTGTATGAAGCCCACTGCCACATCACGGAAAACCTCTTAGTGGGTCCCTATCACCCTAACAGAGTTGAGTTGTGTGCCAACCACTGCCACAGCGACAAGGCACCAGCAGGGCGGATGGCTTGGTGCCTCACAGCACCCATGTTGCCAGACTAAGTCCCCGTGACTGCAGGCAGAGCCGCCCCACTAGCACAAAACCACAGCAACAATGGCCACCACACTGCACCCACACGAAATGAAAGGAGCATTAAAACTCACCTTACTTATGCTCTCAAGTGAGAGAAAAAATGGGCTAGACCACTTTCTTTGCAGTCTCCAGCTAATTTAAAATCACCTGTGCCAAATGGGAGGAGTGCACATTCAAAGAAAAAAAAGGACAGATCATGTAATATGCTGAAAAAGAGAATATGTTAAACAACTCACAGAAATTGCTTACACTACTGCTGCTGCTAATGTTTTGGTGATAACGCCTTATATTCTGGGATTGGATGTCTACAACTGAGATGCACATTGTGTGCCTCACTGCTGTCTTGGGGAAAACCTCTCTTAAGATTGTCTACAAGCGTGTTTTGATACTTCAGCATGCGTGCATCCTTTCTGGGTAGGGGAAGCAAATGGCCAAATTTACTCTTGTACCATGGCTCTAACAAAGTAGCAAGTAGTTAGCACTATTTCTAACCCTAAGAATACAGGCATCGTGTTGAAGATAGTGCAGCAAGAAGGCACTCATGTGTCGGGCACTTCTATGAGTTCCAAGTTCATGCTGTATTGGTGGCGGGGTAATACTCAAGGAAAACAGAGAGTGTATTATTATGCTCTTCATCTCCTGACTGTCCATCACTTTGTCCTCCTCAATTTGTTCCTCAGCTCCGGCATTTTCACTAACAGTTTGACTTTCACTAAGAGCCCCCTTTGTTCGCTGTAAACCACCCACGCATGGCACCTGCCTGTGTGACGACAGTCCAGAAATTTGAGTTATTGTTATCCCTTCTGCATCCTCCTTTGCTTCCAACTCTTCCTCTGGGACCATCAGCTCCTACTGCAGAGTATTCAGTGTGCTCCAGCATGTAGATGACCAGAACAGTGATGCTGATGATGGCATCGTCAGCACTAGCCATCTTAGTAGCCATTTCTAAACTGTGCAGAAGGGTGCAGAGGTCCTTCACCTGTGCCAACTCTGCAAGTGTGATTTGCACGATGTCCAGACTGCGATGGCCCAGGCTATGCAAAAGGATGTACTGCACCATGGCTCGTCGCTGCTGCCACAGTTGCTGCAACATTTACTGAGTGGAATTGCACCACGTCGGAATATTGCTAATAAAACAGTTAATGGATAGGTGAAAAGATTTCTGTAGCAGTGCGATCATCGGAAGTGAGCACACAGCGACCGTGCTTTCTGCAGCAGCGCATCCAGGCCAGGATAGTGAAATAGAAATTGCTCTGCCACCAGGTTGAGGATGTGAGCCATGCAAGGCACGTGTGAGAGGTTGCCACGAAGTAGGGCCACCACCGGGTTTGCACCATTATTACCCATGGCCTTCCCTGGCTCCATTTTTAGTGGAGACAGTTATTGCTCTAACTCGGTCTGGATACCTGTCCACAACTCTTGAGCTGTGTGACTGAAATCTCCAAGGCACATTAATTTAAACAATGCCTGATTGCAGTGAGCCATGGTAAGTAGGTAGGGGAGATTCTGTCTACACTGTTGGAACACATGTCTGATTAAGGGTGAGGTTAAGGTGGTGGAGGAAGCAGAAGCAGTGGAGGAACTGTTAGATACAGAGGTTTTTCCTGCAAATCTTGGGGATTCAAAGACTTGTGTAACAGCATCTTGACCGCCTGCTTACACAGCCAGCAGTCAGCCAGTGCCCAGTCAATGAGATGTAACGCCCCTGCCCATGTTTGCTTGTCCAGGTGTCAGTGGTGAAATGCACCCCGTCAGACATAGATTATTTCAGGGAATGAGTGAGGTTGTCAGCAACATGCTGGTGTAGCGCAGGCACAGCTTTCTTTGAGAAGTAATGGCGACTGGGCAACTGGTTTTGGGGGGATTGCAAGGGCCATCAACTTTCAAAAACGGTCTGTATCCACCAGGCGGAAAGGCAGCATTTCGGTAGCCAACAGAATGGAGATGGTGGAGTTCAAGCGCTGAGCTTTGCCATGTGTAAAATTAAACATTCTCTTACATGACCACATCTGTGGTACTGAAAGTTGGCTGCTGTGCTGAGTGAGGGCAGAGTATGGAGAACAGTACAAATTACTGGACTGTGAGTGAGGTGCAGGTGGAGATGTTATGGTGGATTGAGAAAGATGTGTTTTGCTATGTGACACAAGCAGCAGTCATATCTACTTCTGTAACAGCTGACCAGCTCTCACTCAACTCGACTGTGGTGAGTAAAAATTGTAGTCTCTTCGTCCGGAGACCTGTGTGAAAACACTTGTAATGGTGACAGAGGAGGAGGAAGAAGCAGCAGATGGGGATGATGGAATGACTGGTGGTTGGCGAGTCCCACTAGTCCATATTTTAGGGTAGTGACATTCCCACACTAAGGCATGTTGGTTGCGCATGTGCTGGTTCATGCTTGTAGTTTTCAAATTATTACAACTAGCTTGGCCCATGCAAAATTTTTGCACAATGGTCATCGGGGGCACAGGCAATTTTAGAAATAGCAAGCTGGTCAAATGTAAATGTATTTCATGAGATGATGAACACAGACAGGTATTTATATATGTAGATTGGTACTACAATAAATTGTCTTGATAAGTAGAGCCCAAAAAATGTTTTCCGGTTGAGGTGCAACCTGAAGTTCATTGTGTCTTTCTGCACGTTTATAAAAATGAATGTTTAAACTGTATTTAGTGATAAAATCATGAATTTGTGGTTTGTTTGGCTCTTTTCTTGCTGAAGGGAGCAAGTTTACCTTTCAAATGGTGTATCATTTGTGTGTGTGGGGCGAAGTAATCACCGAAAAAGCAGTGCATGCATACAAATATGTTTGCATATGTGAGTCACCTGCAGTGAAGTGTGCAATCCTCCAATGTGCCTGAAATAGGCTCGGCAAGCACTTGAGCAAGCTGGAAAGACCCCAAGGCAAATGGTTGGATTTGTTTGTGATATCTGTTGCTTTGTGGTTGTGTGCTTTGGGTTGTGTGCTGCCACCTGCAGGTAATTTCACCTTTCAAATGGTGTATCATTTGACTGTGTGGGTGCAGTATGAACAGAGCAAGTGTGCTATTCAATAAGCAGTGCATGTTTACAAATGTGTTTGCATATGTGCCTCACCTGCAGTGAAGTGTACAATCCTCCAATTTGGCTAAAATAGGCTGGGCAAGCAGTTTGGAAAGCAGAAAAGCCCCCTAGGCAAATGTTTGGATTTGTTTGTGATGTCAGGTCATTTTTCCTTACTGCAAGTTTACGAAAATTAAAGTTTAAACTGTATTTTGTGATCAAATCATGGATGTGTGGTTTGTTTGGCTATTTTCTTGCTGAAAGGGGCAAGTTTACCTTTCAAATGGTGTATCATTTGTGTGTGTGGGTGCAGTATGAACAGAGATACAAAGTAATCACAGAAAAACAGTGTTTAGAAATAATAGAATAGATTTTTGCCTCTACGTAGTTTTTTATGGTAAATTTGAAAAATAAAGTGTGTTTAGTCAACCTTTGCAGTCTCAAAGAATGCACAGGCTAGGCAACCATTGCCGCCCCTGCTAACTGCACACTCGCAACCGATGCTAGCCACAGGCAGAGTTGGGGCTGAGGATGCAGTGCTTGTTGTGGTTGCATCACTTCGTGTCAGTGTGGGAAGCCACATCTTAAACGCCTCATCTTCCTCCTCCTCCACCTTCTGTGCTGGACTACTCCTCTGTATACCTCTGGGTTCACACCAAATTAAATATACACCTTCATCATCATTCTCTATGTTCCCACACTTTTTACTCTGAGAGTCATCCTCCTCTTCCTGCCCTGACACCACAGAACAGTTCGCATACGCCTCTGGTATCTGAGTCTCATCAGGATCACTTACACCCTTGTTGGTTAACTTCCGGTATAGTGGGTCTGGATTCTGCTCTGGCCGTACTATGCTTGGCCCTGGATCCAACATGAAAAAATATTGGGCATCGGTGCACATGATTTCCGCCTTTGGATTCTGTGATTCTTTGGAGCAGAGCTCTCATGCCCATGGAATTCAATGTGTGAACAGCTCTTCAAAAGTTCCCCACAGTCGGTTGGGCATTTGGAAATTTTTGACATGGGGAAACAAGGGTGATTGGGGTGCCAACTCTGAGGATTGTACTGTGTGTGTTGTTAAAGTGGAGGAAGAGAAGGAGAAGCCACTTGATGCAGCGCTTGCCATCCACTCAAGCACATGCTTTTTCTGAGCCTCATCTACAAGGTGTACCGCTGTGCAGCTTTCAAAGAAAGGGAGTGGAATTGGCCAGCCAGTGGACTTTGGATAGGATGAGACAGGGTTTGCTCAGTTGAGCTTTCATTCACATTAACACCTAACACATGTACACCTAGTACAACAAGCCTATGACCCCTTCCACCATGACATAGCTTTTTCCCACCCATGTTGTAAGTAACCTTCCCCTCTTGTACCCTGCTGTTTCACAACCTTAGGCCCACAGCTGTCAGTCACCTGTCACTAAATGAACAATCACCATTTACTTTCTTAGATAGTGTGCCTGAACAACACTGTTATGTCTAACGATCTTTAAGTGGAAATATAGCTTTCTGATATGCCTCTGAAATACAGTTTTCGCAAAAAAGATTTGGAGTAGCTAATTGGCACTCGAGGCTGCAACACTATATTAGGTCTAACGATTTTTAAGTGGAAATCTGGCCTTCTGATTTGCCACTGAAATACAGCGTTAGCACAAACAACTTGAAGTAGCTAATAGGGCTTCTGGAGACTGCTACACAGTTTTTGAACAATCTACTTAGATTCAGGAAGATCGATTTCAGACAGGACAAGTTCACTTTCAGCAGCACCAGCTCAAGTGCAGGAGCAACCTCTCTGCACTGTGGCACTGAGCAAATGGTGCCAGCAAAACAAGATGTCTGCTTTTTATATGGCCAGGGACATGTGACTTCGGTAGCCAATCACAGAAGACCTTGTGTCATGACGTTGTGGACTATTTTTGAGCCCTGATTATTTGCCGGAATCAACACACAAAGTTAAGGGAAATAAAAAGGCTCACCACTGCTGTAACCTCTCCACATGCTCCTCTGACCTAGACATACCCCCTCCTCTCATCAAATTCATCCCACTGCTCCCTGACCCCGCTTATCATATAGCAGCAGTATCCTAGCCAAAGTAATAACAAAAGCATTAGCGGAAAAGCGATGATTTACCGAACTGTGACCAATTTTGCCGACTTTGAGTAAAAATGCTCGTGAAAGCGAACACGAATCCAAAAGTGTGTCGAATTTGAGATTGACGAATGTTTTGTGAACATGTTCGCTCATCTCTATTAGGGACTGCAATGCATTGGGAACTAGAATGGCAGTTTGCAATTTTCATTCAGAACATCCAATGCTGCACGTTTCTTGAAAAGACCCAATCAAAATGATCAATACAGCTGTAGGTAAATTTCCAAAGGGGTATAATTGCCAAAATGGGGTCACTTGAAGGGGGATTCTGCTCTTCTAGCACTTAGGGGCTCTGTATATGGAGTACACAAACTATTCTAGGAAAATCTGCCATCCATGAGGCAAATAGCTTTCCGGCCATCCCAAGTCTCGTCATATGACTAAGCAGTACTTTACAGCTACATATGGGGTATTTCCACGTCCAGCAAAAATGGTGGGGCAAATTTTAATGATATTTCTAGACACTTACCCATGTGAAAATGTAAAATTTTCTGCTGAAAAACAAAATTTTGATGGTAAAATTGTAATTATTTTTTCTTTATTGACCAATCGAAAAAAATTCTGCGACACACCTGTAGTGTAAATATGATCACTGCACCCCATTGAGAATTGCAGTTTGTAAAATTGGGTCACTTTTGAGGGATTCTGCTATTCTGTTACCTTAGGGGATCGCCCAGTGGTTTGTGGCATTCACAAACTATAACAGTAAAATCTGCACTATAATATAGCGCTCTTTCCCTTCTGAGCCCTTAACTGTGACTGAAAAGTATTTCCCGATTACAAGTAAGATATTGACACACTCAGGAGAAATTTTTACTACAAAATGAGGTCCAATTTTTTCCATTAGCCCTTAGAAAAATTAAACAATTGAGGCTAAAACAACATTTTAGTGATAAAGATGCAATTATTCTTTCACCACCTAATGATATAAAATTCTGTGGGGCACATGTTGTGTCAATATGATCACTGCACCTCTAGATGAATACATTGGGGGGTATGGGGTGTAATTTGTAAAATGATGTCATGGATGAAGGTTTTCAGCTAATCTGGCACCTCAGTGGCCAATGTGGCATGGCACCCTCAAACTTTTAAATAATTGAAACTTTCTAATTTTTTCACAAATAAATGCAAGTCATATGAAAGAATTTTTTACCAATATCATGAAGTAAAATAAGTCTCAAAAAAACAATCTCAGAAACATTGGAATCCTTTGAAGCAATCCAGAGTTATTACCTCATAATGTGACACTGGTCAGAATTTTAAAAATTGGCCTGTTCACGAAGCTGAAAACAGGCTTGGGAGGGGGTGATGGAGTTAATATTGTTGAAAACATAATCAAAATCAATAAAGAAGTGTTTATCCTTCCAAAAATTCAAAGCATTCTCAATATGGCATCCGAAAAATATGTGGCTGTTGTAAAAAAAAATTACTGCTATGTGAAAAGTTGTTGATCTTCCCACTAACCTTAAAAAACTTGTGCCATTTATTTGGAGGGATCAAAGACAACGCAATTGTGTTTCATGATAAAACATAAAAGTGTAATACTAAATTGTGTGCTTGAGCAATTGAGTAATGTAATTAAGGTCCTTTTGTCTGCGAATAAAAAGTGTGCCTCTGTAAGTCTCAATCTATGCCAACTATTTCTGCACAAGGGGTTTATTATATACTGTATGTAGGAACAGCATTGAGCTACTTTTTGTTTTACTTTTATAAAATAAAAAAAAATAATCCTTGTTTCATTTCAGAAAAACTTTGTCCCTGGCAGCAGTTTGTTCCAAAATACTCTCCTCTTCTGAGTCCGGAACTAAGTCTCTGGTGCTGCTTACTGTGTCAAGTATTGCGTGTGGTGCTGAGGATGACCTCAGCCAGTGAGCCCAGCGGCTCTGCCTGTGTAGATGGGAAGCCCACCTAAGAGCCAATGACCTCATTGAATGGCTGCTGCCCTATTGACGTCACTTCAGTGGAACAGCCAAATTCCAGACACTGGGAGTAGGGACGGAGACTCAGCGTTGGACCTGGGGATTGAGTAAAGAACATTTTTAATATTGTATAACAAACTGCAGCTGAGTACAAAGATTTCCTCAAAGGAGGCAACCCTCTTAAAGGTAACATTTTGAGTAACCAGTAGCCACCACTAAAGGGAGCAAGGAAGTTAACTGCATTCTGTAATACACTGCAGCTCCCTCCCTCTGGTGTTGGCTACAGGCTGCCAGAATGATATATGTTAATTCAATGCAATTCATGTTTAGATCTTTATCAGAAAAATGAAATTCCAACCATTTTAAAGATAGATTAAGAACTTAATCAGAACAGATATATGTATCTTATGCAAAGATGATAAAAGTCAGAGATTCACTTTAAAGACTAATGCTGCACATATATTTAGCAGAATGAGATTTTTCATCATCATTTTTATAATGAGCTGTTTCTTTATGTTAAAATGAGTCACTAACTTTTTTTAGTTAGTTAAATACAAAGACAACTACAATAACATACTATTGGGTTTTTTTTCCTTTCAATTTTACATTCTGCTTATTTAGTACTTATGGCTGTGACACGTCAAGTCGTTAACATTGGGCTCTTTACTCATCTTGAAGATAACAAGATGACCTGAACATAAATTGACAAGCTACACTATGTGAACTTAAATGTCTGGGTATATAAGTAAAGAGATGAGTGAACTTATTCGGAGAATGTGCGCCAATCTCAAACTCTGCACGAACGTAGCTCATTCGGATTCCCAAGCATTTTCCCTCAAAATTGGCAAAATTCAGACTCAGTTCAGTAAATGACCGTGCTTCCACTAATGCTTTTGTTAGGACTTTGGCTAGGATAGTGGTGCAGTATGATGAGTGAAGGAGACGTGTTTGATGAGGGGAGGGGGTGGGGAGATGTCAGAGGAGCTATGAACAGTAGATCTTTTTTTTTAATTAACTTAACATTTAGTGATTCTTGTAATGTAAAATGTCTATAAAGTATGATGTTTCTAGAACCTTCTAGAAATCTCCCAATTCACTCTGATGAGAAATTCAGCCTGTCAGCTCCTACAGCTTCCCTCCTTCCCCCTCCTTAACAGCCTGTGTCTGCACTGGTAATAGGACACTTCCCTTATAGCATTTGGCCCATCTCCACAGAAAGGAATGTTAATTAGTTAAGCTAAAGGAAGTCCTTTGTTTTCTGGGACATGTGTCTGAAATAAAACTATGAGAGATATTAAAATAGGCTAGCATGGGCTCCGATCGCGACAGAAAAATGAAATGGACATTTCTGTGATCTGCGTGGACCCGGCTTCCCTACGGTGGCTCTTGCAAAGTTCTATCACTGCCAGAACCTGAGATATGGATTGCTCCCAAATGGAATGTCCGAAGTATGGCATGTTTGATGTTGCTTTATTACATTCGATGAACTACAACCTATGAGGCCCTCAGGGTGTTGATACGAGCTTCCCTCATTGTGATATGGTTATCATAAGTTTTTTAGTTAATTGGCAACTTGGAGAAAGGGGGGATGAACTTCTGCAGACTGCCCCTTTCTTGATGTAACAGACCCTGGGCTATAAGGCACCGCTCCCTTACAATGAGTCAATGGGAGCTACAGCATCCGTGCTGACCAGATCTCAGATGAGTGGAGACGTGTGACTCCGCCTTCTCTCCCCAGCCACATGGTCTGCCTGATATCAACTAAGCACATGTGAGTGTTACTTTCTGTCTTTTTAATCCCCTTTGTGTTATATTTGTATTGTACATATGTAATGTCTCAACTTTATAGCAACTTTCAAAACAAACTGTAAAGCGCTGCGGAATATGTTAGCGCTATATAAAAATAAAGATTATTATTATTTATAACTTTTATCTATGTAATCACTGCCCGCATTCTTTTGGGAATAAATGATAAAATCTATTAGCTCTGTCTCCATGCTCTAAGAAACGAACTATGCGCCTTTTTTAGATAATCGCTACTAATTTCAGGGGTTTGCCGCGGACCCTCTTAATTAACTCTTTGATTAAGTAAAGTGTGGCTGGTGGCAGCGTGGTGTGCGCGGCTGGCGAGTCTAGCTGGCAGTACAGAAGGGTCTTATATTGCTGAATGAGTGTTTGAGACCACAGCATTGATAATTCCCTTACTGCAGTAGTCTAATTGCCCGTGCACAACAAGCAGCCCGTCCGACGACTAATTATCCTAGGTGCAGTTCCCTGACTGACCTGAGGGTAAGGGGGGTGCCGGAGAGCTGCGAGTTCCAAAGTGGAACTGAGAAAGCGGGATATATATAAATCCCCGCAGTTCTTGGAAGGTTGTTAGCAGTGGTGGGGCAACCAAAATACCCCCCTGCAATAAATTATTAGAGCAAGATTAGCTTGCTGTGTTTTTGCCACATGGTGCCAGTGGTGGGATAACTAAGATAAGCCCCCACTGTGCTTGTGAAAGCCGTGTGCCGGCAGTGCGTCACGTTCCTCCGTCCGCTGACAAACCCGTGTCAGTGGTGGGATCGTGACCTATTGGTGGCACAGGGTCCGCTGTCCGTCACAATTTGGTGGCAGTGGCCCACCCGTTCCTCACATCTGGGTATATAAGTAAAGAGATGAGTGAACTTATTCGGAGAATGTGCGCCAATCTCAAACTCTGCACAAACGTAGCTCATTCGGATTCCCAAGCATTTTCTCTCGAAATTGGCAAAATTCGGACTCAGTTCAGTAAATGACTGTGCTTCCACTAATGCTTTTGTTAGGACTTTGGCTAGGATAGTGGTGCAGTATGATGAGTGAAGGAGACGTGTTTGATGAGGGGAGGGGGTGGGGAGATGTCAGAGGAGCGACGAACAGGAGATCTTTTTTTTTTTTTTATTAACTTAACATTTAGTGATTCTGGCAGCCAATGAGAGCGCAGAAACCATACACAATGTCCAGACACAAGGGATTCTATCATTGGCTGCCGAAGTCACACGTCCCTCTCCATATAAAAAGCAGACATGTTGTTTTGGTGGCGCTAATTTGTTAGTGTAACAGAGCAGAGAAGCTGAACCTACTGCAAGAAGTCAGATAGATAGGCGATTTATTGTCAGTTTGTCCAGATAGAATCCTGTGTGGAATCGACCTTCCAGCTTCTAACTCAATTGTGCTAATATTGTGATACAGGCAGGAGGCCACATTTTCTAATCTATACAGTTTGTGCTAATGTGCTGGTGCATGCAAGAGGCCATATTACATAATCAAAATAGTTTGTGCGAATATTGTGGAGCATTCAAACAAAAAAGGAAGCACACTGTAGCGCCATAACATGCAAACATGAAAATTGAAAAATGAATTGCATTCTTGCATTAGAAGGATCCTGTAAAGCGAGAAATGCCTTACTGTGGCTTCCAGGTACACATAACTTGGCCATTTTATGCGCTAAACTTTCTCAATTTTTCATACTTCTAATGCAGGAATACAATTCATTTTTCAATTTTCATGTTTGCATGTTATGGCGCTACAGTGTGCTTCCTTTTTTGTTTGAATGTATATGAGTTGGTGACTCTAGGTTAAGCACCTGTTCACACTATGCTTATACTTGGATGTGACATCAGTTTTTGAAAGGAGGCCACATTACCTATTTAAAATAGTTTGTGCTAATATTGTAGCGCAAGCATGAGGCAACAATTTCTAATCAAAATCATTAGTACTAATACTGTGATGCAGGCAGGAGGCTACATTTCCTAATCAAAATTGTTTGTGCTAATATAGTGGTGCAGGCAGGAGGCCACATTTTGTCATGTTGGGATACGTTGCGGCTTCCCACACAGATGCTAAGTGATGTAACCACAACAAGCACTGCATCCTGAGCCACAACTCTGGCAGTGGCCGGCAGTGGTTGAGCATCTGCAGTTCACAGAGGTGGCAACGGTTGGCTAGCCTGGGTGTTTTTTGAGACCTCAAATGATAACCCAACTCGTGTTCTTTTCCAACTTTGCAAAAGACGACTTAGTAGAAGAAAAAATTGCAATAATTTGTCTACTACATGCATGAGCCAGCACATGAATGATCCACATGCGTTAGTCTGTGATTCTCACAATGCTAAAATGCAGACTAGCGGGCCTTGCCAACCACTGGCTGTCTAATCAACCGCATCTGCTGCTCCTTCCTCCTCAGTGCATGTGTCAAGTGTTTTCACATGGGTCTCCAGCCATGGAACGTCCAATTACTTACCCCCTACAGTCAGGGTGAGTGAGAGCTCATCAGCTGTTACTTGTATTGCTACAGAGGTCTTTCAGGCTACTGGTTAACCGGTTGATATGCGATGTGCCGACATGGTGGAATTCCACTCAGTAAATGTTGCAGTGACTGTGGCAGCGATGAGCCCCTGGTGCAGTATGTCCTTTGTATAGCCTGGGCCAATGCAGTCTGGACGTGCTGCAAATCACACTTGCAGAGTGGGGACAGGTGACAATGTCATCATCAGCATCACTATTCCGGTCATCTACATGCAGGAGCACACTTTGAATAGTGTACGGGAGGAGGTGGTGGTCTAAGAGAAAGAGGTGGAAGCAGAGGAGGATGCATACGAGAAAACAATATCTCTAAGCTCTGGACTATCGTCACACAGGCATGTGCCATGGAAGGGTGGATTAAAGCGATTGAGGGTGGCTCATGGTACTAAACTGTTGCTGAAAGTGCAGGAGCCAAGGAACAAATGGAGATGGAGGAGGAGGAGGAAGAGGTGATGAGTGTGCAACAGTCAGGAGATGAAGAGGATAATGATCCCCACTCTGTTGTCCGTGGGTGGCTGGAGGGGACGTAGGAAGCAAGATTGAGTGTTTCCCCACCACCAAAATACCATGGATTTGGACCTGATGGAAGCAGCTGACAGATGAGTGCCTTCTTGCTGCATTATCTGCAACATGATGTCCATACTGTTAGGGTTAGAAATGGTGCTGATTACTTGGTTGCCACTCTGTTAGATCTACGGTACAATAGTAACTTTTGCCAGATGCTACCCTCCTGAAAAGAGACACACACATGCTGGAGTATCGAAACACGATTGTAGACAATCTTAAGAGTGGTTTTGCAGTGTGCATCGCAGTTATAGACTTCCAATCCAGTAAATGTCGAGTCATCAACGCAAAAACATGCAGCAGGAGTGTAAGTGGCAGAAGCAATTTCTGTGATTCATTTCACACATTTTTTAGCCTGTGCACCAGAAGAAGAGAGTACAAGTGTAACACATTATGAATGACTGTAGAGGATGCTGCAGGAGTATCTCCAGCTCAATATCAATGCCATCAGGGGGAATTTTAACCCTTTTGCATTTTGGTCTTCAAAAATGGAAGAGTGGCCTGAGCAAACCTGACACGCCTTAGAGGTTTTGTCATGCCCGGCAGCCAGTGTTCTCTCAGAACGTGTCTTCAGTACTGCTGATTAGAGATGAGCGACTTTGCCTTTTTTAGGGTCAAGTCGGGTTTCATGAAACTGACTTTCTCAAGTCGAGTCGAACGAAATCGGCCAACTATAGGGAAAAGTCGGGAAACACGAAACCCAATGCAAGTCAATGGGGAGAAAAGTCAGCAGTGAGTGGAGGACTGTAAACACACCTGGCATGAATTTTAACCCTAGAGGCGGCGAAATCTCTCTCTCTCTTCTCTCTCTCCCTCTCCCTCTCTCTCTCTCTCCCACAACGCTAAACTACGCTTCTGTCGTTGGCTGAAAAAAGTCACGTGCAAGCATTCGGCGAAACCCGACTTTGGCGCTTGTGTCGCTGACAGCATAGCCGACTTCACACTGTGGTCGGGTTTTGTTTCATGAAACCCGACTTTGGCGAAAGTCGGCGACTTTTGAATCTGACCGACCTGTTTCACTCCACTGTACTGCTTATGGTGTCCTGACAGATAAGCACATCCAGCTGTTTCACTGAAAGTGTAGACTGCCTAACTTTCATCAAGATGAACAGGTCATGGATCTCCAATGCCTTTTGCACAACAGTTGCAGACTGGGCAGACTAGGCTTTTGGATGATGTATCAGGGTTCTCAGCAAAGCAGAATTACACTGGTTCCTCACCCATCTTGTCTTAATTTATACTCAAATTCAAATCTCTAAATGCTGGCTCAGACCATAATACCTCATGCATGGACCAAGGCTGAGCCATTATCAAATTTCTACTGTGGGCCAATTGATCAGTTTTCCTGGAGTCTGCCCCTAATTTTTGGAAATGTTTATGATCCAAGTTGGGTCTCTTTCATGTGTGGTGCCTGAATTTAGCAGGGCTCTCAGAGTACCAGACCTACACCTGTCCCTCATCCACCTGTTACTGAGCAATGTTTAGGCTAGAAATGTTCTGTTCCTGACCTTTTCCCATGCATTGATGCTGCGCAATTATATTATTTGTACTCTGTGTCAATTGAAGCCACTTTTCCTAGTGTCTGCCCCTAATTTATACAGTTTTGTCAGCTTTTTGGCCTTCCTGAAGGTGTTATCTATGTGTTTGGTTTTGCCTCCCATTAAATTCAATGGGATTCAGGTGTTTTTGATGAAGTGTTCGGTGAACATGTGTAGGGTCGGTGGGTCTGGGCTGGGGGGGTGGTCCCTCTTCTTACCGCGCAGAGGCGAAACAGAGACAAGATGGAGGCAAGTTCAGGGTGCAACAGGTCCAAGTTTATTTCTCACTTGCCGTCTGCCTGACGGCCTCAGAAGCACACCGCACTTCCTTTACCTCACGGCCCTCCGTTTCCAGGGCCGCTTCTTACACACCGCACGTTACACTGGGGGACGTGTATGCACACACCGTCCCCTCTTCACTCGTCGACGCTCCTGACAGGTCCGTCACTCTGGCCGCCTTAGGCCCTTAAACCAACAGCGCTTCCACTGACAAGTTGTCGTGTCAAATACGGTGTCTCACACCCAGTGCCTCGTCCCTTCTGCGGTTCTTCCTGTCAGGAACACCCCCCTGATGTTCTCTCTCCTCAGTCCCCCTGGTCTGGATTCACCTCACAACGCACAGACTGTAGCAGTCCTCCTGTCACTGGAGCTCCCCCTGGGGACTGGAACCTTCTGGAACCCTCCCTCAGTATTTATAGCTCTCCCGGTCCCCTGTCACTGTAACCACGCCCCCCATGACCAACGGTTTCTAAAGCCTTAAGCTGTTGTCAAGTCCTTTGCTCACACTCCTCCCTGCCATCTAATGGTCAACCCAAGGTACTGCACGTCCACTACACTTTCCTAGCTGTTTTCCCACTGTAACTGACACCTACCTACACTGTGCAAACCTTTCCTTCTTCACTCTGACTAGTCCGTCTGTCCGTCAGATCACCTTCCCTACACTCCTCCTTCCTTTATCCATTGTCGTCCTCGACAATCGTCATCCCTGCCTTCGTCGTTCTGAAGCTACACCTACATTCTGTTGTCGGACCAGCTGTTGAGCCAAACCCTCTATCTGCGGGGGGCCGAACCATACAGGGAGCACTATGCTCTGAGCAGCCTACTGCTACTCACCAGCGCGCTCGCCACATGACAACGTCTTTCAAATTGGGCTAGGTACACCCATAGTTCTCTCTATGGTGTGTACCTTCCCCTACTCTCCCCTCCTGTCACCTTCCACTATTCGGTACGCCATGATTGAGGTCTCTTACCTTCCAGATCATTACCAGCGCCCGCCTTCCTCCTTCAGGGGTGTCCGTGGCGTTGGGGACCTGACCTAGGACGGCTGTCTTCCTCACGTCTTCCAACTCATTTTCCTTTCTTTCAATAACATGTCATGGTCGGATCTCACACTTTCCTTTGGTCCCGCAGACCTTCCCTTACCCGGACCTGTTGCATTTTACTTTGGCATATTATACATTAAACAACTTTATAATAGCACAAGTTCCCATTTTTATATTTTTTTTTTCATTTTCTTTTGCTTCTAAAACCAACATATAACAAAAAACATTGCATGTCTTCTTTCTCCCCCCTTCCTTGGACCTGAACACTCCTCCACTTCTCCGTATCGCCGTTCTGTCAAGTTTCAAATCAGCAAATAACATCCTGTAAGAGGAACATACTAAAAACAAACTCAGCACATCAAGCATATTTTTTTTTTTAAACTAGAACTGTTCTCCAGAACCTGCACTACAGTGCACCGAACTCTCGACAGTCTACTTCACTACGCAGTGGCTAGTAGTGAGGGACCCCACAGCCATGGAGCCCCCGGGGATACTGAGGGTGTCCATTCAAGTCCTCTTCTTTTCCATGCCGGCCTCTCCTTGAGTGTGGAGCAGGTTCCACACTTCCTGCTCCCGGGCCTTCTTCTTCCTGATCACCTCCGCTACCCACACGGAGGGAACAGCACGGGCCCTGGAGTCCGGTGGGCGGGACTCCGCAGAAAAAGACCGCAAGACAGAAGCGGCCGATGATTTCTGCGGCCCAGCAGCCGCTGGGGTCAGGTGGCAAATGGGGACAACCGGGTCCTCGGGGGCTGGAATCACAGGGCCCACTAAGCCGGCAGCAGCCGACTCCAGCAGCGGCATAACCGCGGCCTCAGGACAGGCCGCATCCACTACTTCCAACGGAGCCGGAGTAACGGCCGAATTTCAACGATGCAGCTGCTATTAGCAGGGGAAGCGCAGCAGTGTCTTCTTTGGGTGAGCTCTGCACTGGTGACTCCGGGCGGGGTAGTTCGGGGACATGAGCGGGGGCCTCGCTCAGTTCTGCATACACCACAGGGCCCGATGTAACTAGGCCTTCCGGTGCGCAGGGGGCCGCGTGCTGTGACAGAATGGTGGGGGCCGCTTGCGGAGGCACTGGTGGGGCCGGGGGTACTCTCACCTTCCCCGTAGCTGCGGCCTCCGTCTCACCATCACGCGGCTTTCCCCGCAGCCTCCGTTCCTCGCTCCACTGTCCTGCGGGCCTTTCTTCCAGACTCGGGGGCTCCGCGGAGAAGTCCTCTGCCGGTATTGGTGGCGGCCGCTCTCGCTGACTCCGCTCAGGCTCCGCTCCCCGGCTCAGCATCCCGCTGCCTGCCCGTGGTTCTACAGATGACTTCTGGTGCAGCTCCATCTCCTGCCGCCATTGCCACTCTAGGCGGCCAATGCCCCGACACCCGCAGCATCTCATACGTCGGTTGGGCAGCACTCGAATGGCGTCAGACAGCAGCAGCCAAGTTTTTCTTCTGTGCCACTCCCTCTGTGAGGTGGGGTGTCGGCAGGCCTCTCCACCCACCTGTCAGGGTCCAATATATGGAAGCGTCGATCTCCAGGCACATACTGCTTCCTTTTGGGGTACGTTGGAGGGGGTCCCAGTCCATTCTGAACAATTGCGAACACCCGGACCTCTCCTCTGCGCTGAAGCAATACCGCCATACTGCACAGTACCTGGTACCGCCCTGGTTCCTCTGCTGGCCACACAGATCTGACACAGTGCTCCCAATTCATATTTCACAGGTAAGCCATTTGTAATCCACAGGGGTTTATAATCCAAGCAGCACAGTCCAAGTCCTTCTCCATCCTTTAAGGCAGGCCTGCCGCAGAAGATGATGTATTAGCGGCGGCGATCCTGCCGACTACGCCAAATGTAGGGTCGGTGGGTCCGGGCTGGGGGGGTGGTCCCTCTTCTTACCGCGCACAGACGAAACAGAGACAAGATGGAGGCAAGTTCAGGGTGCAACAGGTCCAAGTTTATTTCTCACTTGCTGTCTGCCTGACGGCCTCAGAAGCACACCGCACTTCCTTTACCTCACGGCCCTCCGTTTCCAGGGCCGCTTCTTACACACCGCACGTTACACTGGGGGACGTGTATGCACACACCGTCCCCTCTTCACTCGTCGACGCTCCTGACAGGTCCGTCACTGTGGCCGCCTTAGGCCCTTAAACAAACAGCGGTTCCACTGATCAGTCGTCGTGTCAAATACGGTGTCTCACACCCAGTGCCTCGTCCCTTCTGCGGTTCTTCCTGTCATGAACACCCCCCTGACGTTCTCTCTCCTCAGTCCCCCTGGTCTGGATTCACCTCACAACGCACAGACTGTAGCAGTCCTCCTGTCACTGGAGCTCCCCCTGGGGACTGGAACCTTCTGGAACCCTCCCTCAGTATTTATAGCTCTCCCGGTCCCCTGTCACTGTAACCACGCCCCCCATGACCAACGGTTTCTAAAGCCCTAAGCTGTTGTCAAGTCCTTTGCTCACACTCCTCCCTGCCATCTAATGGTCAACCCAAGGTACTGCACGTCCACTACACTTTCCTAGCTGTTTTCCCACTGTAATAACTGACACCTACCTACACTGTGCAAACCTTTCCTTCTTCACTCTGACTAGTCCGTCCGTCCGTCAGGTCACCTTCCCTACACATGTTCGGCGAACATCATGCAGCTTGCTGAATCGTATTAAACCAAACCTTGTAAGGCTTGTTCATCTCTATATATGTATACATATATAACTAGGTTGAACTTTTTACCAAATATTTTTTTCTTCCATTTAAAACCAAGATTTACACTCAACATTGAATTGAAAAATCAAAAAGGAAAAGATGTTGAATTATGAAAATCACAGGATAGATAGATATGTAAATGATATGCAAATAAAAATAAAACTAAAGAAAAATCTGAGTTTATTTAGTATCAGGCATGACTGTCCCAATAGTAATACATTCACTTACATGCCTTATCATTGTATCAGTGAGGTTATTACTGGGTGTCTGAGCAATGCTCTACTACGCTGAATACACTTGGGGACACAAATGATAAAGGTCTGCTGCTGGTAGCTCTGATTGCAATTCTTTATCAATGACATCCCAGTTATGCTCAATGGGAGACAAGTCACTAGATGCTGCAGGACATGGTAGCACATTTAGACAATGCAGGCATGAATCAGAGCCTGACTGAATGATTATAGGCCAAGTATGTTTTTCACTGACATGCTCTGATATTTCAGAGAAAACATAGTTTGATCAGCTGGTAAGAGAATATAGGAAAACACCTGACTACTCTAAAGAAGCAACTAACTGCCTTCTATCTTACCATTCTAGTTGATTGATAGGTGTCTTCTTATGGAAGCACATGGAAGAAACCTGTCAGTCAACAAGAGCAATGAGGGGAGAATCCAGCTAGCAAATATACCTTATTATAATAGTGCAGCCAGTCTCTGATTCATGCTGCCCATGGTTTGGGTAACTTGAATTAAGTGTCAGGTTCTCTTTAAGCCCTGTAAACCCTTAGTCTCTTTTCTCAGTGTGTATGAAGGAAGGCACAGTGAATCTCAGTTTGGAGTACTTTGCCATATTACTTTACTGATTCTCACTAGCAGTTACTTTGAATGACTGATCCAATCAGGGCCTCTAGCACTCTAATTACACCTTCAATTTGCAGCACTGTGCCTACACTAATGTGCTTTTACTTTCGGTAGTGTTCTTACTCAGCTATTCTTGAACCATTTTTATGGGTTAATTCTTGGATATCCATTCTGATTTGACCTCAGGCTAGTTTACCTGTTTTCTGCTTGTGTTGACCTCCTGGAATCTAACACACCTATCCTCGACTTGTTTTCTTTATGATTCTCTGATTTTGACTTCAGTTAATTTGTGTTTTTACCTCTACTGTGGACTCCTGCAGTAAAGTCCAAATTGCTGTATCGGTTTTAATATGGGGAAAAATCAAGGAACATCTTAAGACCCCCATACACAAGCGATTGCTTGATGGCTGAGCTATCCAGCCTGACTTCCCCATACACATGAGCACTCATCTTGGCCAAATGCACATGTGTGTCCAAATGGGAGAGTGGAGTAATCCACTGCTAAATGGCTCTGGTAGTAGCTTATCGCCTGAAGAACAATAAGGTGGGGCATAGTGTTGAGCATTCCGATACCGCAAGTATCGGGTATCGGCCGATACTTGCTGTATCGGAATTCCGATACCGACTTCCGATATTTTTTCAATATCGGAATTCGGCATCGGAATCGGAAGTTCAAAGTTGATTGACGGCCTGACGTCATCATGATGCGCGGTGTGTGCGCATCATGATGCGCCGTCATTTCGGGCCTTCCGGGGGTCTCTGCCGGCCTGCCGGGGGGCTGTGTGGACTGCCCGGGGTCGGTACCGGCCTGCCGGGGGGCTGTGCCGGCCTGCCGGTGGTCTGTGCACCCTGTGGGGGTCTGTACCGGCCTGCCGGGGGGCTGTGCCGGCCTGCCGGTGGTTTGTGCACCCTGTGGGGGTCTGTACCGGCCTGCCGGGGGGCTGTGCCGGCCTGCCGGTGGTCTGTGCACCCTGTGGGGGTCTGTACCGGCCTGCCGGGGGGCTGTGCCGGCCTGCCGGGGGGCTGTGCTGATGTCCGGGGGTCTGTGCAAGCATCGTCCGATGGGACTACAAGTCCCATCGGGCGATGCCTGCTACCATGACAGTGATTGACACATTAGCCAATGATGGGACAGTAGTAGTCCCATCATCCGGCTAATGTGTTAAATGTTAAAAAAAAAAAAAAAAATACTACATACATACTACATGCTACATACATACTACATATATACTACATGCATGCTACATACATACTACATGCTACATACATACTACATATATACTACATGCATGCTACATACATACTACATGCTACATACATACTACATATATACTACATGCATGCTACATACATACTACATGCTACATACATACTACATATATACTACATACATACTACATACATGCTACATACATGCTACATACATACTGCATGCTACATACATACTACATACATACTACATACATACTACATACATACTACATGCATGCTACATACATACTACATACATACATACTACATGCATGCTACATACATACTACATGCATGCTACATGCATGCTACATACATACTACATGCTACATACATACCACATACATACTACATACATACTACATACATACTACATGCTACATACATACTACATATATACTACATGCATGCTACATACATACTACATGCTACATACATACCACATACATACTACATACATGCTACATGCTACATACATACTACATACATACTACATACATACTACATGCATGCTACATACATACTACATACATACTACATGCATGCTACATACATACTACATGCATGCTACATGCATGCTACATACATACTACATGCTACATACATACCACATACATACTACATACATACTACATACATACTACATGCTACATACATACTACATATATACTACATGCATGCTACATACATACTACATGCTACATACATACCACATACATACTACATACATGCTACATGCTACATACATACTACATACATACTACATACATACTACATGCATGCTACATACATACTACATACATACTACATGCATACTACATGCATGCTACATACATACTACATGCATGCTACATACATACTACATGCATGCTACATGCATGCTACATACATACTACATGCTACATACATACCACATACATACTACATACATGCTACATGCTACATACATACTACATATATACTACATGCATGCTACATACATACTACATATATACTACATGCATGCTACATACATACTGCATGCTACATGCATGCTACATACATACTACATACATACTACATGCTACATACATACCACATATATACTACATACATACAATACATTCATACAATACATACATAGACATACAGTACATATAACATAGAGTAACATACTTACCAATACTTGTCACATTGTTCCGCGAAGCCATTGTCTTTTCCGGAATAAATATTAACATAACAAACCACAAAAATACTCACCCACGATCCGAAGCAGTCCACGAGTGTGTCCCACGACGATCTTGGGTAGAGAACTGCAGCATCAGATGATGCTGCCGTTCTCTACGGGCTGCAGGAATCCAATGACGGAAGGTAGGTATCCTTCCGCACTGTATTCCTCCGCCACTTAAAAAAAAAAAAGTCCCTAGTCTCACTTTATGCCATTGCTGTGTGGGAATTTCCCACGCAGCAATGGCATAAAGTGAGACTAGGGACTTTTTTTTTTTTAAGTGGCGGAGGAATACAGTGCGGAAGGATACCTACCTTCCGTCATTGGATTCCTGCAGCCCGTAGAGAACGGCAGCATCTTCTGATGCTGCAGTTCTCTACCCAAGATCGTCGTGGGACACACTCGTGGACTGCTTCGGATCGTGGGTGAGTATTTTTGTGGTTTGTTATGTTAATATTTATTCCGGAAAAGACAATGGCTTCGGGGAACAATGTGACAAGTATAGGTAAGTATGTTACTCTATGTTATATGTACTGTATGTCTATGTATGTATTGTATGAATGTATTGTATGTATGTAGTATATATGTGGTATGTATGTAGCATGTAGTATGTATGTAGTATGTATGTAGCATGCATGTAGCATGCAGTATGTATGTAGCATGCATGTAGTATATATGTAGTATGTATGTAGCATGTATGTAGTATGTATGTGGTATGTATGTAGCATGTAGTATGTATGTAGCATGCATGTAGTATATACACTCACTGGCCACTTTATTAGGTACACCTGTCCAACTGTGTGTTAAGACTTAATTTCTAATCAGCCAATCACATGGCGGCAACTCAGTGCATTTAGGCATGTAGACATGGTCAAGACAATCTCCTGCAGTTCAAACCGAGCATCAGTATGGGGAAGAAAGGTGATTTGAGTGCCTTTGAACGTGGCATGATTGTTGGTGCCAGAAGTGCTGGTCTGAGTATTTCAGAAACTGCTGATCTACTGGGATTTTCACGCACAACCATCTCTAGGGTTTACAGAGAATGGTCCGAAAAAGAAAAAAAAATCCAGTGAGCGGCAGTTCTGTGGCCGGAAATGCCTTGTTGATGCCAGAGGTCAGAGGAGAATGGGCATACTGGTTCGAGCTGATAGAAAGGCAACAGTGACTCAAATTGCCACCCGTTACAACCAAGGTAGGCAGAAGAGCATCTCTGAACGCACAGTGCGTCGAACTTTGAGGCAGATGGGCTACAGCAGCAGAAGACCACACTGGGTACCACTCCTCTCAGCTAAGAACAGGCATCTGACGGCTACTTTCAGCAGGATAATGCGCCATGTCATAAAGCTCGATTCATCTCAGATTGGTTTCTTGAACATGACAATGAGTTCACTGTACTCAAATGGCCTCCTCAGTCACCAGATCTCAATGCAATAGAGCATCTTTGGGATGTGGTGGAACGGGAGATTCGCATCAGGGATGTGCAGCCGACAAATCTGCGCCAACTGTGTGATGCCATCATGTCAATATGGTCCAAAATCTCTGAGGAATGCTTCCAGCACCTTGTTGAATCTCTGCCACGAAGAATTGAGGCAGTTCTGAAGGCAAAAGGGGGTCCAACCCGTTACTAGCATGGTGTACCTAATAAAGTGGCCAGTGAGTGTATGTAGTATGTATGTAGTATGTATGTGGTATGTATGTAGCATGTAGTATGTATGTAGCATGCATGTAGCATGCATGTAGTATGTATGTAGTATGTATGTAGCATGCAGTATGTATGTAGTATGTATGTAGCATGCAGTATGTATGTAGCATGTATGTAGCATGTATGTAGTATGTATGTAGTATATATGTAGTATGTATGTAGCATGTAGTATGTATGTAGCATGTAGTATGTATGTAGCATGTAGTATGTATGTAGCATGTAGTATGTATGTAGCATGCATGTAGTATGTATGTAGTATTTTTTTTTTTTTTTTTAACATTTAACACATTAGCCGGATGATGGGACTACTACTGTCCCATCATTGGCTAATGTGTCAATCACTGTCATGGTAGCAGGCATCGCCCGATGGGACTTGTAGTCCCATCGGACGATGCCTGCACAGACCCCCGAAGCCTGCACAGACCACCGGCAGGCCGGCACAGCCCCCCGGCAGGCCGGCACAGCCCCCCGGAGCCTGCACAGACCACCGGCAGGCCGGCACAGCCCACCGGAGCCTGCACAGAGCACCGGCAGGCCGGCACAGCCCCCCGGCAGGCCGGCACAGACCACCGGAGCCTGCACAGACCCCCTGGCAGGCCGGCACAGCCCCCCGAAAGGCCCGTACAGACCCCAGAGAGGCTGTACAAGGCAAAAACAGGGTTTTTCTTATTCCGATACCGGAAGTCCCATAGACTTGAATGGGACTTCCGGTATCGGAATCGGCGATACCGATACTTTTTTTAAAGATCGGCCGATCCATTCCGATCCGATACTTTGAAGTATCGGACGGTATCGCTCAACTCTAGTGGGGCATTAAAATTTCAACTGTTGAACAGATGTTGGTGGGGGAAGAGTTAGTAGGCACACCATACACATTGAAATGTCAGCTAATCTTATCAATATTGGTGGGATTGGAAGATTGTTTTGTGTTTTGCATGTAAGTGTCTAAATAAAGTCTGATTGTGGAAATCTGCCTTCAATAGATGGGGGTCATTACAGCAGAATTGAAGGCACTCTGTTTTATTGCTCCTACAAAGCACCATATCACAAAGGTATATTTCTAGTGCAGAAAACCTATTTAACATGACATCTGTTGGCGTGTTCCCTTTTTTTTTTTGATTTCCATGGCATTCACATGTGTACCAAAATTAAACCCTATACATTTAACTACAATTAGACTCTTTTGAGTAGAGTATTTACTCATATACTTCTAGCTGTGTTGTTTTATGGTTTCATACATCTTGGCGGCTGTATGGAGCCATAATTCACTAGTATGACTATAGATAAGGAAATACAGGTGATTCTGACAAAATTAGAATATCATCAAAAAGTTAATTTATTTCAGTTCTTCAGTACAAAAAGTGAATCTCATATATTATATAGAGTCATTACAAACAGAGTGATGTATTTCAAGTGTTTATTTCTGTTAATGTTGATGATTATGGCTTACAGCCAATGAAAACTCACATGTCATTATCTCAGTAGATTAGAATACTTTATAACAACAGCTTGAAAAATGATTTTAAAATCTGAAATGTTGGCCTAATGAAATGTATATTGAGCAAACGTGCTCAATATTTGGTTGAGGCTCCATTGGCATCAATTCCTGCAGCGTGGCATGGAGGCGATCAGGCTGTGTCACTGCTGAAGTGTTATGAAGCCCAGGTTGCTTTGATAGCAGCCTTCAACTCGTCTGCATTGTGGGGTCTGCTGTCTCTCATCTTCCTCTTTACAATACACCATAGATTCTCTATGGGGTTAAGGTCAGATGTATTTGCTGGCCAATCAAGCCCAGTTATGCTGTTGTTTTTAACCCCTTCATGACCCAGCCTATTTTGACCTTAATGACCTGGCCATTTTTTTGCAATTCTGACCAGTATCCCTTTATGAAGTAATAACTCAGGAATGCTTTAACGGATCCTAGCGATTCTGAGACTTTTTTCGGGACATATTGGGCTTCATGTTAATGGTAAATTTAGGTCAATAATTTTTGCGTTTATCTGTGAAAAAAAGCAGAAATTTGGCGAAAAGTTTGAAAATGTGGCAATTTTCAAATTTTGAATTTTCATTCTGTTAAACCAGAGAGTTTAACAAACAGACACAAAATAGTTAATAAATATCATTTCCCACATGTCTACTTTACATCAGCACAAATTTGGAAACAATTTTTTTTTTTTAGTAAGTTATAAGGGTTAAAATTTGACCAGCAATTTCTCATTTTTACCACAAAATTTACAAAACCATTTTTTTTTTAGTGACCACCTCACATTTAAAGTCACTTTGAGGGGTCTATATGGCAGAAAATACCCAAAAGTGGCACAATTATAAAAACTGCACCCCTCAAACTACTTAAAACCACATTCAAGAAGTTTATTAACCCTTCAGGTGCTTCACAGGAACTAAAGCAACATGGAAGGAAAAAATGGACATTTTAATTTTTCCAACAAAAATATTCTTTTAGCATCATTATTTTTCATTTTCACAGGGGCAACAGGATAAAATGGATCCTAAAATTTGTTGGGCAATTTCTCCTGATTACACTGATACCTCATATGTGGTCATAAACTGCTGTTTGGGCGCACAGCAGGGCTCAGAAGAGGAGCGCCATTTGACTTTTTGAATGGAAAATTAGTTCCAATCATTAGCGGACATCATGTCGTGTTTAGAGAGCCCCTGATGTTCCTAAACAGTGGAAACCCCCCACAAGTAACCCCTTTTTGGAAACTAGACTGCCCAAGGAACTTATATTGTGTGGTGAGCACTTTGAACCCCCAAGTGCTTCACAGAAGTTCACAAAAATAATTTTTTTAGCCCCCAATTTTTTTATTTTCCCAAGGGTAACAGGAGAAATTAGACCCCCAAAGTTGTTGTTCAATTTTTCCTGAGTACACTGGTACCCCATATGTGGGGGTAAACCACAGTTTGGGCACACGTCGGGGCTCGGAATGGAGGGAGCACTGTTTGACTTTTTGAATGCAAAATTGTCTGGAATAAATGGTGGCGACATGTTGTGTTTGGAGACCCCATGATGTGTCTAAACAGTGGAAACCCCTCAATTCTAACTCCAACCCTAACCCCAACACACCCCTAACCCTAATCCCTACCCTAATCATAACCCTAACCACAACCCTAAACCCAACACACCCCTAACCCCAATCCCAACTCTAACCCTAACCACAAGCCTAACCCTAATCCCAACCCTAACCCACCCCTAACCCTAATCTTAACCCTAAATCAACCCTAACCCTAATTCCAACCCTAACCCTAATTCCAACTCTAACCCTAATTCCAGCCCTAACCATAATTCCAACCCTAACCCTATTTCTAACCCCAACCCTATTTCCAACCCCAACCCTATTTCTAACCCTAATTCCAACCCTAACCCTAATTTCAACCCTAACCCTAATTCTAACCCTAATGGAAAAATAAAAATATTTTTTTTATTTTATTATTTGTGCCTGCCTATGGGGGGTGATAAGGGGGCGATGATTTACTTTTTTTTATTTTGATCACTGTGAGAGTTTATTACAGTGATCAAAATGAATGAATGAATCTGCAGCCGGCATATTCCAGCGGGCGCACTGCGTATGCACCTGCCATTTTCCAAGATGGTGGCACCCATGATCTGGGATGGTGGGACACCGGGATGGCCAGAGGGACATCGGAGGCACCGTGGAGGGTGAGGGGGTGATTGGAAGGTGGGAGGAGTGGAGGGAAAGCAGATGATGACGGCGGTGGCCGATCAGCGACATCAGTCGGTGGTGGCGATAGCCCCCGTCAGTCAATGGGGGAGTCGGATCTTGGTCTCCAGCCATCGCAGATGCTATTGCAGCATTGGCCATGTCTGGATTGCAATATTTCACCAAATTTCATTGGTGAAATATTACAATTGCTCTGATTGGCTGTTTCACTTTTAACAGCCAATCAGAGCGATCGTAGCCCCAGGGGGGCAAAGCCACCCCCCGGGGTGAAGCACAAAGGGTCCTGTGCCTGCGGGTTGTGTGACCTTTCAGTGACACCGGTAGCCCGACCCACAGGAACGCGATCCTTCCATGACACAGCATATGCGTCACAGGTCAGATTGGCACCGACTTTCATGACGCATACGCTGTGTCAAAGGTCGGGAAGGGGTTAAACCAGGTATTGGTACTTTGGGCAGTGTGGACAGGTGCCAAGTCCTGCTGGAGAATGAAATGTGCATCTCCAAAAAGCTTTTCAGCAAAGGGAAGCATGAAGTGCTCTAAAATTTCCTGGTAGATGGCTGCGCTGACTTTGGTCTTGAATCTTGATAAAACACAGTGTACCTATTCCAGCAGACGATATAGCTCTCCAAACCATCACTGATTGTGGATACTTCACACCAGACCTTAAGCAGTTTGGATTGCCTGTTTCTCCTCTCTTCCTCCAGACTCTGGGACCTTGTGAAGTATCCACAATCAATGATGGTTTCGGGAGCCATGTCATCTGCTGGTGTAGGTCCATTGTGTTTTATCAAGACTAAAGTCAGTGCAGCCATCTACCAAGAAATTTTAGAGCACTTCATGCTTCCCTCTACCAACAAGCTTTTTGAAGATGGAAAGTTCACTCTCCAGCAGGACTTGACACCTGTACACACTGGCAAAATTACCAATTACTTGTTTAAAAACAATAGTATCACTGTGCTTAATTGACAAGCAAACTCGTCTGACCTTAACCCCATAGGGAATCATTGGGGCTTTGTCAAGAAGAAGATGAGAGACACCAGACCCAACAATGCAGACGAACTGAAGGCTGCTATCAAAGCAACCTGGGCTTTCATAACACCTCAGCAGTGCCACAGGCTGATCTCCTCCATGCCATGCCACATTGATGAATTAATTGATGCAAAAGGAGCCCCGACCAAGTATTGAGTGCATTTACTGAACATACATTACTGTAGGCCAACATTTCAGATTTTAAAATAAAGTCATATGTAAAAGTTTGGGCACCTTTATTAATGTTAACCTTTTTTCTTTCTAACAATTTTGGTTTTTGCAACAGCTATTTCAGTTTCATATATCTAATAACTGATGGACTCAGTTATATTTCTGGATTCAAATGAGGTTTATTGTACTAACAGAAAATGTGCAATCTGCATTTAAACAAAATTTGACCGGTGCAAAAGTATGGGCACCCTTATCATTTACTTGATTTGAACACTCCTAACTACTTTTTACTGACTTCCTGAAGCACTAAATTGGTTTTGTAACCTCGTTGAGCTTTGAACTTCATAGCCAGGTGTATCAAATCATGAGAAAAGGTATTTAAGGTGGCCACTTGCAAGTAGTTCTCCTTTGATTCTCCTATGAAGAGTGGCATCATGGGCTCCTCAAAACAACTCTCAAATGATCTGAAAACAAAGATTATTCAACATAGCTTTTCAGGGGAAGGATACAAAAAGTTGTCTCAGAGATTTAACCTGTCAGTTTCCACTGTGAGGAACATAGTAAGGAAATGGAAGAACACAGGTACAGTTCTTGTTAAGCCCAGAAGTGGCAGGCCAAGAAAAATATCAGAAAGGCAGAGAAGAAGAATGGTGAGAACAGTCAAGGACAATCCACAGACCACCTCCAAAGACCTGCAGCATCATCTTGCTGCAGATGGTGTCACTGTGCATCGGTCAACAATACAGCGCACTTTGCACAAGGAGAAGCTGTATGGGAGAGTGATGGGAAAGAAGCCGTTTCTGCAAGCACGCCACAAACAGAGTCACCTGAGGTATGCAAAAGCACATTTGGACAAGCCAGTTACATTTTGGAAGAAGGTCCTGTGGACTGATGAAACAAAGATTGAGTTGTTTGGTCATACAAAAAGGCGTTATGCATGGAGGCTAAAAAACACAGCATTCCAAGAAAAACACTTGCTACCCACAGTAAAATTTGGTGGAGGTTCCATCATGCTTTGGGGCTGTGTGGCCAATGACGGCACCGGGAATCTTGTTAAAGTTGAGAGTCGCATGGATTCAACTCAGTATCAGCAGATTCTTGACAATAATGTGCAAGAATCAGTGACGAAGTTGAAGTTACTCAGGGGATGGATATTTCAGCAAGACAATGATCCAAAACACCGCTCCAAATCTACTCAGGCATTCATGCAGAGGAACAATTACAATGTTCTGGAATGGCCATCCCAGTCCCCAGACCTGAATATCATTGAACATCTGTGGGATGATTTGAAGCGGGCTGTCCATGCTCAGCGACCATCAAACTTAACTGAACTGGAATTGTTTTGTAAACAGGAATGGTCACAAATACCTTGATCCAGGATCCAGGAACTCATTAATAGCTACAGGAAGCGACTAGAGGCTGTTATTTTTGCAAAAGGAGGATCTACGAAATATAAATGTCACTTTTATGTTGAGGTGCCCATACTTTTGCACCGGTGAAATTTTATTAAAATGCAGATTGCACATTTTCTGTTAGTACAATAAACCTCATTTGAATCCAGAAATATAACTGAGTCCATCAGTTAATAGATATATGAAACTAAAATAGCTGTTGCAAAAAACAAAATTGTTATAAAGAAAAAAGGTTAACATTAATAGGGGTGCCCAAACTTTTACATATGACTGTAATTGTTTCAAGCTGGTGTTACAAAGTATTCTAATTTACTGAGATAATGACTTTTGGGTTTTCATTTGCTGTAAGCCATAATCATCAACATTAACAGAAATAAACATCTGAAACAGATAACTGTTTCCTGGAATAGAAGAATCCAGGATATCTATAAACAGAAAGATAGTGAGGAAACACTTAGCTAGCCTAAATGAATTCAAGTCTCCAGGTCCAGATGAATTACACCCCAGAGTACTGAAGGAGATAGCAGAAGAAATTTTTGAACCCCTCTCTATAATCTTTGAAAATTCTTGGAGAACAGGAGAAGTGCCAGAAGACTGGAGAAGAGCAAATGTTGTTCCTATCTTCAAAAAGGGGAAGAAGGTGGACCCAGGTAACTATAGGCCGGTGAGTCTGACTTCTATACCAGGAAAGATCTTTGAACAAATTATTAAACAACATGTATGTCAATACCTGGATAAGAATGAAGTGATTAAACAGAGTCAGCATGGGTTTGTAACTAATAAGTCATGTCAGACTAACTTAATTTCCTTCTATGACGGTATCACTGATTGGGTGGATCAAGGAAATGCTGTAGATATAGTATATCTTGACTTCAGCAAAGCATTTGACAAAGTCTCTCATACAATCCTTATTGAAAAAATGATTAAGTATGGAATGGACAAGGCAACTGTTAGGTGGATTCATAACTGGCTTAGTGATCGGACCCAAAGAGTGGTCGTAAATGGCTGCACATCCAGTTGGAAGAATGTCTCAAGTGGGGTACCACAGGGCTCTGTCCTGGGCCCTGTATTGTTCAACATCTTTATCAACGATTTAGATGAAGGAATTGAGGGTAAACTGATTAAATTTGCTGATGACACAAAGCTAGGAGGGATAGCTAATACTAGAGAAGAGAGAGAGAGGATTCAAAAAGATTTAAATAAACTGGAGAAGTGGGCAGCAACTAACAGAATGGTTTTTAACAGGGAGAAATGCAAAGTACTACATCTGGGCAATAAAAATGGAAAAAGCATATATAGAATGGGAGGAATAGGGCTAAGTGACAGCACATGTGAAAAAGACTTGGGTATACTAATAGATCACAGACTGAATATGAGTCAACAGTGTGATGCAGCAGCAAAAAAGGCAAATGCAATTCTAGGATGTATTAACAGAAGCATACAGTCTAGATCACGTGAAGTCATTATTTCCCTCTACTCCTCTTTGGTCAGACCTCATCTGGAATATTGTGTCCAATTTTGGGCACCACATTTTAAAAAAGACATCAACAAACTGGAGCAAGTTCAGAAAAGAGCGACCAGAATGGTGACCGGTCTGCAAACCCTGTCTTATGAGGAAAGGTTGCAGGATTTGGGAATGTTTAGTTTGCAAAAGAGAAGACTGAGAGGAGACTTAATAGCTGTCTACAAATATCTAAAGGGCTGTCACATTGTAGAAGGATCAACTTTATTCTCATTTGCACAAGGAAAGACTAGAAGCAATGGGATGAAACTGAATGGGAGGAGACACAGATTAGATATTAGAAAAAACTTTTTGACAGTTAGAGTGATCAATGAGTGGAACAGGCTGCCACGAGAAGTGGTGAGTTCTCCTTCAATGGAAGTCTTCAAACAGAGGCTGGACAGACATCTGACTGGGATGATTTAGCGAATCCTGCTTTGAGCAGGGGGTTGGACCAGATGGCCCAGGAGGTCCCTTCCAACTCTACAATTCTATGATTCTATGATTCTATGATTCTATGATTCTATGAATGGTGACCGGTCTGCAAACCCTGTCTTATGAGGAAAGGTTGCAGGATTTGGGAATGTTTAGTTTGCAAAAGAGAAGACTGAGAGGAGACTTAATAGCTGTCTACAAATATCTAAAGGGCTGTCACATTGTAGAAGGATCAACTTTATTCTCATTTGCACAAGGAAAGACTAGAAGCAATGGGATGAAACTGAAGGGGAGGAGACACAGATTAGATATTAGAAAAAACTTTTTGACAGTTAGAGTGATCAATGAGTGGAACAGGCTGCCACGAGAAGTGGTGAGTTCTCCTTCAATGGAAGTCTTCAAACAGAGGCTGGACAGACATCTGACTGGGATGATTTAGCGAATCCTGCTTTGAGCAGGGGGTTGGACCAGATGGCCCAGGAGGTCCCTTCCAACTCTACGATTCTATGATTCTATGATTCTATGATTCTATGAACTCTGTTTGTAATGACTCTAATATACAGTATGAGTTTCACTTTTTGTATTCAAGAACTGAAATAAATTAACTTTTTGATGATATTCTAATTTTGTGAGAAGCATCTGTACAAATTGTTTTTTCATTCAACAGTGTAAAGTATTTCCCTTTTATAATTGCAATGATCTGCAAAAATTGTGTTAATAGTTTTCCTAACAGACTAAATTATTCCTTGAAAAAGTTTGATAAAAAGTTCTGAAAAGATGTCTTTCTAATATTCATATTCTTTTAATATTCAACAACTTCAGTGATGAATATGGCTGTCCTCTGGTGCATTATAGCTGCAGAATATCTGATGAAAGAATCTTTTTGAAGCAAGGCAGTGATTTGCTTTAATGGATTTAGACAAAACCACCAATTGAACAGCTGAAGGATATTATCCCATAAAGAACATAATGGCTGATGTCAGAATAACTAGTCCATCACATGGGGAATCTGTACATTACTCTGTGATGTGACATATTATCGTTGTAGCTTCTAAAACAGATCATGTCTGTTTTTGCTTCCATTAAAGTGGATTACATGAGAACATTAATGCTATTTGTACATGCAATAGTAGCAGCCTATGAAATTTCAATAGCCCCTAAGGACAAAAGAAGGATGTTTAACAGCCTGAAGTAATTCTGTAGGTAAAAAGAAGCATACAGACCTTATTCTGTACTGAAAGGATCAGGGTCAGAGGGTGAAAAGGTTGGGAAACCATTGCACTTTGCTAGGATTACACAGTTTTGATGTATGACTTAAAAGGGGAGTAATCTTTTAAGACCTCAACCACCTGAACTGGCCCATTCACTTTCTCAGACATTTGGAAAGCATGAAAACAGGATCCCATGAGTGATGATCCCGCAGAGTTAAATAATAGAAAACACTGGATGTATAGTAAACATAGGAAGTAATAGGACTACATGGGATTTGTGGCAGGAAAGAGGAGGTGACTCTTGGGACTGTTCTACCGCCAACCTGCAGACCACCATGCTCCAATCTGATTTTCTCATTAGGTTTATTTGGCTTCTTCCAAAAATAATCTTTTATTGGCAAACCAAAACAAATAAAAAGTACAAACCCTTGCAAAAAAACAACTTTAAACAAAAACATATTACAAAGAAGGGAAAATAATGTATCTCTCTCCATTACATCTTCTAGTACATTATCTGTTCAAAATGTATCACTAAGCTACAAAATATATCTGAATGATGGATAAAAATAGGAAACAACTTCTACTAAGCCATAAAACAGCTGTTCTCTAGTGCATGGAACATTTGTTACATGAGATGTGAAGTTTGTCTGTATCTCTGTCTGCACAAATACTCAATAATATATACAATATTTAGGTAACATAACTATAGATTGTATATGTACTACACTAAAAATTCTGTTATTAAAATATCTGTGGGTTCTAAGGGCAAATGTCAAATCCCACCCATAAATTTCCTGTGATGCTAATATTTGTTAGGAGTCAGATTTCTGCAGAAAATATGCAAGAATCCAGACCCTCACATTCTGCAGTCTCCTGCTCATTATCTACCACAGAGGAGATTGCAGAAGAGATTGCCTTGCAGCAGATCTCTCCAGAGGCTAAGTTCTTCCATCTGCCTTCTGTGCATGCTCATGAGACGATCTCCCATTGGAGATCGGGAGTCATGTGCTCAGGTCCCTCTCCAGATCCCATTGGTCCATCTCGGAGGTCTGGAAGCTTCCGGAAGGTCCCGGCTGCTATAAAAAGCATGCATGGCTGTTCCGCCATGCGCTAGTATAGTCATACTTGCTGCTGTGTGATTGTTGATGGATGCATGATCTGGTGAATGACTCATTTGAAACCCCTACCCTTTGATATTACGACTGTGTGAGGGATTGAGTTACTACCAGTACCAGTGCCAGCGCACTATTGTTCCATTACCACAGCTGCTAGCGTCCGACATCATGCTTGCGCCATAGCGGTGTCATCCAGCGGCAGTATCCATGCCGCGCTGCTTTAGCAGCCCTTTGAGCATTCACGGCTGCGACACTATATTCTCTGATAACAACGGTAGGTCTAGAAGGATTTAGTACCGCCATCTTGAACTACTCCTGTGACCTTTTACAGTCCTGTGTGTATTCTACCTGAAGCCTGTGTCACAAACAGGTTCAGTGTTTTGTGTTTTTTGTTACGGTACCTCTGGGTGTGAACAGAGCCCGTCCTGCTCACTCCGGGTGAAGTTTAACCCGTGTGCATAATCACCATATTGTCTCTGCCACCATCTAGCAGCGGTTATATCACCTACTGCACGGTGGACCCTGAGCGGCGAACGCACTTTATTTATATTTTTATTTAGTGCGTTCCGCCGTTCCTAACATTATACTAGCGCCAGGGTCTGGCTAATGATGGCAGAACAGCAGCAACTCCTGCAGTGTATTCGGCAGCTCAAGGGCCGGTTGGCCACTCTTGAGAGGGCTCTCTCTGCTGCTCAATCCACTGAAGCTGCTGTAAAGGCACTAACTGACGTGGTTTCTCGTATGTCCATGTCCTCCCTCGCGCCAACAGTCACCCGCCTCCCGTTGCCCGATAAATTTTCTGGTGATGGTGCCTCCTGTAGGGGTTTCATCAGCCAGTGCTCTATTCAGCTGGAGCTGCTGGCTGAGCAACTCCCTACGGAATGGGCCAAGGTGGCATTTATTGTTTCCCTTCTGTTGGGCAAGGCGTTGGAGTGGGCTACGCCATTATGGGAGCATGGTGACCCAGAGATTCGGACCGCTGCTCACTTGCTAACAGCCATTAAGCAGGTCTTCCTTGATCCACGGGTCACACACGATACCTGTCAGGGTTCTGACAGCGCCGGCGTACAGCCTCCACTAAGCAGGGACTCACCCGCACCGTAGGGGCCCCTGGGGACAAGAACAGCCGGAAAATAAAGATGCACAGGACATGAATGTAGAAGTTTAGCAAGCCGGCATAGGACCTATGGTCATGTGAACGGTCATGTGACTGCAAGGGGGCGGGGCTTAGTGTCCTGCTTTCAGAGAAGGTAGAAAACTCAGAGTCAGGCAAAGTAGAGGTCAAGCACAATACAGGCAAGCAAGGTACAGGAGGGATAAACAGACGGAAGGTCAGACAAAGCCAAAGGTCATACACAAGATATCAGTACAGTACCAGGGATGAGACAGAACAGATTGTCAGGGCCAAGCAGAGATCAAAAACCAAACGGACGTAGAAGGTACCAAGCAGAATCCAAAGCGATATCCAGAGAACAGACCGAGTCATACACAGAGAATCAAGTAACCAGAACACAGCACAAACACACTCAGGGGTCACCACACAATGCCAAGGGCGAAAGTATAACTGACGGGGGATGGGAGCTTCCTGAGGCTAAAAGAAGCCTCCCCAGAACCAATGAGAGGCCACCATAATAGGTCCCAGGTGTGCAGGTGAGAGTCTGCACTGAGATCAGAACATTAACCTCAGAAGTGCTGGTCACCCAGCACTGGTATCATGACAGTACCCCCTCTCAATGGGGGCCCTCTGGACCCCCAGGCTTGCCCGGGTACCTAGCATGGAAAGCCCGAACCAGACAATCTGCATGCATCAACCGGGCCGGCACCCAGGACCTGTCCTCCGGCCCATACCCCTTCCAATGAACTAGGTACTGTACTGACCGCCGTACCAACCTAGAATCTATGATGTGACCAATCTCATATTCCACATGTCCCTCAACCAAAACCCGAGGAGCAGCAGACTCGGATTCTCCCCGGACTGCTTCAAATGGCTTCAGTAGAGATCTATGGAAGACGTTAGGGATCTTGAAAAAGAGGGTGGAAGGCACAGCCTGTACGATACTGGGTTGATTTTTTCCACAATCTTGTACGGGCCAATGAATTTGGGGCCCAACTTGGCTGACGGAATCTTTAACTTAATGTTTTGCGTGGAGAGCCAAACTTTCTCTCCCACCTGAAACATGGGACCAGGTGTTCGTTTCCTGTCCGCAAAAAACTTATACCTGCCTTGCGACCTAGATATACGCCGCTGGACTTCTGCCCATGTATCTTTAAACCGCTGAACAGAGTCCTCAGCCCCGGAGCACCCCGAATCCAGATGAGAAAACTCACCAAAATGAGGATTGAACCCATAGTTGATCAAGAAAGGGGACATACCAGAGAATTGACTCACCCGACTATTGAAGGCAAATTGAGCCAATGGCCGTATATCACACCAGTCATTCTGTCTAGCAGAAGTCAGACATCTGAGGATCTGTTCCAGAGACTGATTAGTGCGTTCCGTCTGACCATTACTCTCAGGATGGTATGCAGACGAAAAGGACAGAGATATCCCTAATTTTTTGCAGAAAGCACGTCAAAACTTAGCCACAAACTGCACACCACGATCAGACACCACATTCAGGGGTACCCCATGCAAGCGGACCACAAGCTGCACAACCAATCTGGATAAGGTCTCAGCAGGAGGTAACGCGGACAGGGGTACAAAATGAGCCTGCTTTGAAAATGTGTCCACCACTACCCATACCACCGTATTACCCCTGGAAGAGGGAAGATTGGTAATAAAATCCATGGACAGATGGGTCCATGGTCTTTCGGGAACTTCCAAGGGCATCAGCTCCCCCGCCGGCCGGCTATGGGAGCTTTTAGAACGAGCGCAGACCCCACAACCAGAAATGAATTTCTTTATATCAGAACCCAGAGTAGGCCACCAGAAGATCCTAGCCACCGCCAGTCGCGTGGCTGATATACTAGGGTGAGCACACAACTTGGATTCGTGGAACTCTTGCAAGAGTTTAAGGCGAAGTTGCTCTGGGACAAACAACTTGCCCCCTGGCTTTGCCGCAGGAGCCAACGACTGGGCCCCCTCAATTTCCCGTTCCAATTCAGACGAGATCCCTGCTAACACCACCCCAGGGTGCAGAATGGAGGATGGTGGCTCAGGGACAGACACAGGGTGAAAACTAAGAGATAAGGCGTCAGCCTTGACATTCTTAGACCATGGTCGGAATGTAATAGTAAACTGGAAACGAGAAAAAAAAAGTGACCAACGGGCCTGTCTGGGCGTTAATCTTTTAGCAGACTCGATGTAAGACAAATTTTTATGATCAGTGATTACAGTAACCGGATGACTGGCCCCCTCCAAAAAGTGCCTCCATTCCTCAAACGCCAACTTGACCGCAAGAAGCTCTCTATTGCCAACATCATAATTTCTTTCAGCAGCAGAGAACTTCCTGGAAAAGAAGGCACATGGCCTGATTTTGGTTAGAGTGGCAGGCCCTTGGGACAACACCGCCCCCACCCCCACCTCGGAGGCGTCCACCTCCACCACAAAGGGTTTGGAAGGATCTGGCTGTACCAAGACAGGAGCAGACATAAAACATTTTTTCAGCGTCGCAAAGGCCTCTTTTGCGAGTGAGGACCAATTTCTCACATCCGCACCTTTGCATGTTAGATCCATGAGAGGTTTGACCACTTGCGAAAACCCCCGGATAAATTTGCGGTAATAATTGGCGAACCCCAAGAAGCGCTGAAGACCCTTAAGATCTCGGGGTTGCAGCCAATCCGCAATGGCCTGCACCTTCTTGGGGTCCATGCGAAAACCCTCACCGGATACAATTAATCCCAAAAAAGACAATTCTTGCACACAGAATACACATTTCTCCAATTTGGCATACAGATGATTTTCTCTCAGTCTTTGGAGAACAGTTCGTACATGTTCCAAATGAGAATGCTTGTCGGAGGAGTATATCAAAATATCATCTAAGTAGATAACGACAAAACGACCAATGAGATACGAGAATACCACATTGATGAAATTCTGAAATATGGCGGGGGCGTTGGTAAGACCAAACGGCATGACTACATTTTCAAATAGTCCCTCAGTCGTGAGAAACGCGGTTTTCCATTCATCCCCCTCTCGGACCCTTATCAAATTATATGCCCCCCGAAGATCCAGCTTAGAAAACCACTTTGCCCCAGATAGTTGGTTACATAAATCGGGAATCAACAGAAGGGGGTACGTATTCCGTACAGTAATCTGATTAAGCTCCCGGAAGTCGAGACAGGGACGTAACCCGCCATCTTTTTTCTTTACAAAAAAGAAACCTGCCGCCACAGGTGAGACTGAAGGACGTATGTGTCCTTTGCGCAGACTTTCAGCAATGTACTCCTTCATAGCCAAGCGCTCAGGACCGGACAAATTAAACAGACGGGCTTTAGGTAATTTAGCCCCCGGGACCAGCTCAATAGCGCAGTCAAAGGGTCTATGTGGCGGTAACGTCTTGGCCTCGCTTTCGGAGAATACATCTTCGAAGTCCTTCAGACATTCCGGAATACCTTCCAGCTTGACAGATGATACAGACACATATTTAACAGGTTCAACCAGCAGTGCGGATTTATCACATAGCTTAAAATCATTAAACCCCCATTGAACAATCTCCCCCGTTTTCCAGTTAATAACTGGGTTATGTCGTTGTAACCAGGGCATGCCCAACACCAACCCTGCAGGTAGATTGTCCAGCACAAAATAACTTAGGTTTTCCACATGTGTAGCGCCCATGAAAGCGAAAACAAGTCAGACATAAAGAGAATTTCCTCCTTAGTGAGGGGAGAGGAGTCAATGGCCATCACCTTGATCGGAACCTTGAGCCTAACTGTCCCTATCTTGCAGTGTGTGACCAATTGGGAGTCAATGAGATTAATCGATGACCCGCAGTCCACGAAGGCTGTAGAGGAAAAAGAACTACCGTCCACAAACAGTTCCAAAGGCAGTAACACTTTAGAAAATGAGGAAAAGGGTACCTGAGGGTCTGAGTAGTCTCTCTGTTGACTACCCTGACCTAGTCGTTTCCCGCCGACCGGGTTGAAGATGGGCAATCAGGACACTCTCTTTTCCAATGTCCAGTTTTACCGCAGTAAAAGCATACGTTTACTCTCCGTATCCTTCAGAGAGAGGGCGCCTACATTCATGAGCTCAGGGGCAGTCTCTTTTCCACTGGGGAACAATGGAGTCTCCACCTGCATCACCCCTCTGGCCTGCAGCCTGCGGTCCATCTGGACTGCCTGGGTCATGGCGTCCTCGAGAGAGTTAGGTAGGGGATGTAACGCCAAGGCATCCTGCAGCCGCTCGGACAAGCCTCTGCGAAAGAGTCCTCGGAGTGCAGCGTCGTTCCAAGAGACCTCTGCTGCCCAGCGGCGGAATTCAGTACAAAACCACTCAGCTAATTGTTTCCCCTGACAGACACTCATCACCATGTCCTCTGCCAATCGCACTCGGCCACGCTCATCATAAATGTGCACGAGGGCCTCAAAGAATGCATTCACAGACACTCTTTCAGGGGCAGTGGGAGAAAGGGAGAAAGCCCAAGCTTGTGGGGACCCTATTAACAGAGACATAATGACCCCAACCTTCTGACTTTCGTCCCCAGAGGAATGTGGTCTCAAACTAAAAAAAGTTTGCACCCCTCCATGAAGACCCTGAACTCCTTTTTGTTTCCAGAAAAAAGTCAGGCAGTTTAACAGATGGTTCTGGGGACACCAAAGCAACATCACTTGCCCCAGCCCCCAGAGACCCAGCAGCTAAAGCCCCCCATACTGTCTCAGAAACCTGCTGCTGAGAACGTGCCAGAGCTTGCTGCTCCAGAGATAAACCCTGAAACATCTGACTCAGACTTTTCATCCGGTCAGCCAGAGACTGTATGGGTTCCATAACTCTCTGCATAAAAACCCCCCAAAAAACGTAATGGTCAGTTATAATGTCAGGGTCCTGACAGTGCCGGCGCACAGTCTCCACTAAGCAGGGACTCACCCACACCGCAGGGACCCCTGGGGACAAGAACAACCAGAAAATACAGATGCACAGGACCTGAATGTAGACGTTTAGCAAGCCGGCATAGGACCTATGGTCATGTGAATGGTCATGTGACTGCAAAGGGGCGGGGCTTAGCGTCCTGCTTTCAGAGAAGGTAGAAAACTCAGAGTCAGGCAAAGCAGAGGTCAAGCACAATACAGGCAAGCGAGGTACAGGAGGGATAAACAGACGGAAGGTCAGACAAAGCCAAAGGTCATACACAAGATATCAGTACAGTACCAGGGATGAGACAGAACAGATAGTTAGGGCCAAGCAGAGATCAAAAACCAAACGGACGTAGAAGGTACCAAGCAGAATCCAAAGCGATATCCAGAGAACAGACCGAGTCATACACAGAGAATCAAGCAACCAGAACACAGCACAAACACACTCAGGGGTCACCACACAATGCCAAGGGCGAAAGTATAACTGACGGGGGATGGGAGCTTCCTGAGGCTATAAGAAGCCTCCCCAGAACCAATGAGAGGCCACCATAATAGGTCCCAGGTGTGCAGGTGAGAGTCTGCACTGAGATCAGAACATTAACCCCAAAAGTGCCGGTCACCCAGCACTGGTATCATGACAATACCTCTCTTCAGCTTCTTGCTCTAGCTCAGGGTTCCCTCTCGGTTAGTCAGTATGCCGTCTGTTTTCGGACACTGGCTTCCGAGCTGGAGTGGTCCGATAAGGCTCTCATCCCTGTGTTTTGGAGAGGCTTAGCGGAGCACGTTAAAGATGCTCTCTCTACCAGAGAAATTCCTGCCAGTTTGGAAGAGCTGATTGCTATTTCAACCCGCATCGACCTCCATTTCTCGGAGCGCGATATGGAGCGTGCTCAATCCAAACGGAAGGTTATTCCGGCTCCCAATTTTTTTGAGCCTCTGGAGCTGCCTGAGCCAGAGCTTCTACCCCCAGAGCCCATGGAGGTGTCTCGCGCCATACTTGAGATGCGCCCGGCACAAGATTCCATTTGCGGTTGTCACCGTCTACACGTTGACAGCGCCCCGCAATGGTCAGATTCTGTGCCGCCCGACGAGACTTTTGTTCCTCCTCACCTTCGGCCTAAGCTTCTCGCGTGGGCACACGCGTCCAATGCGGATGGTCACTGTGGCTACATGCAGACACGAAACTCCTGGCTGGGTCGTAATGGTGGCCGCACAGGGCTCGGGACATTAAAAAGTATATTCGGCCATGCGCCACATGTGCTCGGGATAGCCTCTTTAAACGGAGAGTGGCGACGCCTGCCAACTCACGGCGGCATTCCACTTTAACTCCTGCTCCCATTGTCTCCCGTGTGTCCCTTCTTAAACCTGGCGATCTTGCCACCCCTGATGCCTTCTGCTTGTCCCTTTTTTCTGTGTCACCTACCGGGACACCAGACTTGCCTACGGACAGGGGCATAGTTTGGTGGGTCGGAAGGCTCAAGGGGGGGGCCCTAGGAGGGGGGTAATGTTAGGAGTCAGATTTCTGCGGTTAATATGCAGAAATCCAGACCCTCACATTCTGCAGTCTCCTGCTCATTATCTACTGCAGAGGAGATTGCAGAAGAGATTGCCTTGCAGCAGATCTCTCCAGAGGCTAAGTTCTTCCATCTGCCTTCTGAGCATGCTCATGAGGCGGTCTCCTATTGGAGATCAGGAGTCATGTGCTCAGGTCCCGCTCCAGATCTCATTGGTCCATCTCGGAGGTCTGGAAGCTTCCGGAAGGTCCCAGCTGCTATAAAAAGCACGCATGGCCGTTCCGCCATGAGCTAGTATAGTCATACTTACTGCTGTGTGATTGTTGATGGATGCATGATCTGGTGAATGACTCATTTGAAACCCCTACCCTTTGATATTACGACTGTGTGAGGGATTGAGTTACTACCAGTACCAGCGCCAGCACGCTATTGTTCCATTACCACAGCTGCTAGCGTCCGACATCATGCTTGCGCCATAGCGGTGTCATCCAGCGGCAGTATCCACTCCGCGCTGCTTTAGCAGCCCTTTGAGCGTTCGTGGCTGCGACGCTATATTCTCTGATAACAACGGTAGGTCTAGAAGGATTTAGTACCGCCATCTTGGACTACTCCTGTGACCTTTTAACGTCCTGTGTGTATTCTACCTGAAGCCTGTGTCACAAACAGGTTCAGTGTTTTGTGTTTTTTGTTACGGTACCTCTGGGTGTGAACAGAGCCCGTCCTGCACACTCCGGGTGAAGTTTAACCCGTGTGCATAATCGCCATATAGTCTCTGCCACCATCTAGCAGCGATTATATCACCTACTGCACGGTGGACCCAGAGCGGCGAACGCACTTTATTTATATTTTTATTTAGTGCGTTCTGCCGTTCCTAACAAATATTACTGTACACTGTACATCTGGTGGGCACCTGAAGGAAAATGTTATCCTTCTTCTCAAGCACAGGGAATCCGAAATTAAGGCCACCGTCAGACATTCAGTATTTCGTCATTATTTTACATCAGTATTTGTAAGACAAAATCAGGAGTGGAGCAATCAGAGGAAAAGTATAATAGAAACACATCACCACTTCTGCATTTTTCACCCACTCCTGGTTTTGGCTTACAAATACTGATGTAAAATACTGACCAAATACTGAATCCGTGAATGTGGCCTAAGAGGAGATATCTGTGTGCAGCTTCTCAGACCCATGCTATGTATGTAACGAGTCCATTGTGGAGTTGGTACAAAGTACTACCTAGTGTCTACTATTACAATAATTTACCGTAATCTATATGCTGCCTCTCAGGCCAATGACTTATATTTTGTGGGTGTTGCAACAAAATATCACCTAGCGTACTCATAAAATAAATTTAACCTTTTTGTTTTATAAGTCAGGTGTCAAAGTAATGATGCAGCTGCAGTGCACACTAGACATGGGGGAATTTTACTCAAATTTTGTAAAAATCTGTATTCTCCAGAATGCAGATTTTTTGCAAATCAGAAAATGATGGCTGGCGTGCTGCCATTTTTCAGAACAATTGAAGGCGGGCAAAAGGTAAACAAAAACAACTAATAGTCACCACCACTCTCTGGCCACCTTCACTGCACACTCACCTATGCGCAGTGTTGATTCTTGACTACTCTTTTCAAAACAGCTTACAGTGTGAAATGACCCTGCGGTCATCTCACCACCACCACTGGAGCTGCCACAAACCCTCAACCTACTATCTCCTTCCCCATTGTCCTATGTCCTCTCCCCCTCTGTGACAGTCTGCCATTCTTATTTTGCTTGGTGTAATTTATTTTTTTAGTTTGTATACCTTTTACGCATATACAACACCCATGAGTCAATGATCCTCTAAGGAAAAATAATAATAATAAGGGACATTCAATTTGTGGAGAATAAAATCTGTTAGGTGTCGGGTTCCTGCAACTGCACAGCAGGAATCCAGAGCCTTGCATTCAGCAGTCTCCCATTCTCCTCCGACCGCTCAGGAGCCTGCACAGCAATCGCAGCATTCCAGACGCTCTGCTCAGACCAGTTCTGTGGGTCTGATTGTTGCAGCCACCTCTGGGCCAGCCATAGTAGCGCAGTCTGCTCTGCAGCAAGCCACTACAGAGGCTAAGTCCTCCCATCGCGCTACTGGGCATGCTCACGAGACGATTTCCCATTGGAGATTGGGAGTCACGTGCTCAGGTCCTTTTTCAGATTTCATTGGTCCATCTCAGAGATCTGGAAGCTTCTGGAAGGTCCCGGCTATAAAAGGGTCGCATGGCCGCTCAGCCATGCGCTAGTATAGACTCTAATTGCTACTGTGTGAATGTTGATGGATGTATGGACTGCAAATAACTCATTAAGATTCCCCTCCCTCTGATATTACGATTGTGTATAGGGATCTAGTAATAGAGTCAGCGCCAGTCAGTGGCACGCTACAGGCCACAGTACTCATCCACCACAGTGCTAGCGTTTGACAGTACGCCTGCTACCGGGCATTGTCGTAAAGCGGCAGTGTCTGTCACCGTGCTGCAGTCAGCAGCTCCTCTTGGCGTCCGTGGTTGCGCTGCCGTACGCACGGTAGATCTAGACGGACGTTGTCCCTGAGTCTGGATCTAGTCCTGTGACCGTATACCGTGCATGCACACCGCTGAGACCTGTGAGGTCAACAGGCTCGGCATTTATGATTATGCCTTAGGCGCCTCTGTGATTATAACAGAGCTCGCAAGCACTCATGGGTGACATTCAACCCGCGTGTGCCATACCGCCATATGGTGCGTCTGCCATTAAATAGCAGCAGTTTAACACCTCTGCACGGTGGACCCCGGGCAGCGAATGCACTTTCTGTTATTTAATATTTAGTGCATTCCGGCGTCCCTAACAAAAATCACTGCAACTTGAATTTCCCATTAAAATGTGTGCAATTTGGCAACTTTGAATCTCGCTAGAAATGCTTATTTCTAGTTCCTCCCTTTACTTGCTTGGGCCTCTGATAGCAGCATCAGCTATTACAAACCCTGATAGCTGATCTGCATCTAAAGCTAGTTTCACACTTGCTTTTTTTTGCAGCGCGTTTTTCCCGCAAAAAAACGCATTGAAAAAACGCATACAAATGCATACAAACGCTGCGTTTTTTTCAAGCATTTTTATGCGCATGCAGGAAAAAAACGCAGCGTTTTTGCGCGTTTGTATGCGTTTTTTGTGCGTTTGCGTTTTTTTACAGATTTTGGAAAAACCCCACAAAAAAGAAAAAACAACCATTCAACAACACACAAGACCAATGGGACTTCATTGTGGGTGTGGTATGTTAATATATAGACCCTGTCTACAGTATTCTTCACATTTGCTTGATTCTTCTCGTGACCATGGATCTGCGCTGGAAGAGTTTTCACTTCAACTTGGATTTGGACATCGCGATGGCTCAGGCGTATGCAGTTGCTTGCCATGAACAAAGGAAGAGAGAGAGGCAGCGAAGACGGCGGCGTATGTGGATACATCCGATTGTTGAACTCCGGGAGAGCCGTGGGGCATACCACACCCTCTACAGCGAGCTCCAGTCAAACCCGGAGAAATTTACAGATTATATCCGGATGTCCCATGAAAGTTTCATGTATTTGCTTGCTCGTGTCCAACAATCCATCCGGAGACAGGACACACAGCTCCGTCGTGCGATTCCTCCTGAGGAACGGCTACTGGTGACATTACGGTATGTTTTAAAAACCAAGGGGTGCGGTCTGATGTTTTTTTTTTAAATTTAGTATTCAAAACCTTGGGTAATTAGTTTTCGTGAATGTACTAATATTTTATTTTATAGTTTTTTAAAATAATATACATAAATATTAATTTTACTTCTTTGTCTGTTCACAGATTCCTGGCGACTGGAGAAACCCTATCTTCACTACACTTCCAGTACCGTATTGGAATCTCTACCTTGTCTGGAATTGTTGCTGACACCTGCCGGGCTCTCTGGAATGTTCTTTGTCCAGAATTTATGCCCCTGCCCACCGCTGAAAAGTGGATGGAAATTGCTGACAAATTCTGGACAGTATGCAATTTTCCCAACTGTTTGGGAGCTGTTGATGGTAAACACATACGGATCATCAAACCCCAAAGAACGGGATCTGAGTACTATAATTACAAAAAGTACTTTTCAATAGTACTCATTGCGATTGCGGATGCCGGATGTATGTTTGTAGCAGTGGACATTGGAGCATTTGGCCGTGGTAATTACTCACAGGCTTTTAAAAACTCAGACATGGGCCGGAGGTTGTATGGCAACCAATTTAATTTCCCTATGCCACGGCCTCTTCCTCACACCGAAGCTCCGCCACTGCCCTTTGTAATGGTTGGCGATGAGGCTTTTCAAATGTGCGGAAAATTACTGAAACCCTACTCCAGCCGGGACTTGGACCACACCAAAAAAATATTTAATTACAGGCTGACCAGGGCCAGAAGAACTGTCGAGTGTGCTTTTGGGATTCTTGTCTCCAGATGGCGAATTCTTGGCACGGCCATTAATCTTAAACTTGAAACAGTCGATGAGGTGGTGAAGGCCTGTGTGGTTCTACATAACTTTGTGATGGCTAAAGAGCACCCGACCTTTGAACTGGACGATGATGCTCCTAACCCATTGCCTGAATTCACTCAGCACACTCTCAGGTCATCCGTTGAAGTTGGTCAAATGAGGGACCAATTTGCGGCCTACTTTATTTCTGATGTAGGACGGGTGCACTGGCAAGATGAAATGGTGTAATGTTTTTGTTTGTTTATGGTAATAAAAAACCTTATTTGATACCATTACTGAGTGCACTATATTTTTTAAACTCCAATTAAATAAAAAACTTCCCATGTATAACTGAATTTTTTGATGTTCACACACCTGGGCAGGTAAATACACATATGAGTTAAAATGCAGCATTGATAGTCTGCGTGAAATATATTGGAACGAGCAAAGCTGCAGGCCATGAATCAGGAAACCAATTTTTTTCAAGAGAAAATTGTGCAACTAGTTGAAAAAAAAGTATGTGATTTTCTCAAAACACAACCCTCAAAACCCAACCCCAATGAAAGTCCATGGGGAATACAAGTCAGCATTGAGTGGATGAATGTAATCTGCTCCATTCCAACTTACAAGTTATTACACTAGGCCTTGGAATGACTATACTAGGCCGTGGTATTTCAAATATGAGTATAGTAGGCCTTGGGCCTACTAGTATAGTCATATGTGAAATACCACGGCCTAGTATAGTCATACCAAGGCCTACTCGATTTTTACCAACTAGGATCTTGTTTCACGAAAAACAAACTGGTGAAACTTGACAAGTTTCAACAGTTTGTTTTTCATGAAACCAGATTCTAGTTGGTAAAACTAGAGTTATTACACTAGGCCTTGGAATGACTACACTAGGCCGTGGTATTTCAAATATGAGTATAGTAGGCCTTGGGCCTACTAGTATAGTCATATGTGAAATACCACGGCCTAGTATAGTCATACCAAGGCCTACTCGATTTTTACCAACTAGGATCTTGTTTCACGAAAAACAAACTAGTGAAACTTGACAAGTTTCAACAGTTTGTTTTTCATGAAACCAGATTCTAGTTGGTAAAACTAGAGTTATTACACTAGGCCTTGTAATGACTACACTAGGCCGTGGTATTTCAAATATGAGTATAGTAGGCCTTGGGGCTAGTAGTATAGTAATATGTGAAATACCACGGCCTAGTATAGTCATACCAAGGCCTACTGTAATAACTCGATTTTTAACAACTAGCATCTTGTTTCACAAAAAACAAACTGGTGAAACTAGAAAGAAACTTATTTTTAAGACAAGTTTCAACAGTTTGTTTTTCATGAAACCAGATCCAAGTTGGTAAAACTCGAGTTATTACACTAGGCCTTGGTATGACTATACTAGTCCGTGTTATTTCACATATGACTATACTAGGCCTTGGGTTGGTTTTTATCATGTATTTACCCATCAGTGTGTGTGAGCGGCGCAAACAACATTAATGAAACTTTGTAATGGTGAACCACAAATGTAAATTTATTTTTAATCACAAAAATAAACCAAAAAATTATTTTTTCCGGCGTTTGGGGGCAGATGGTTTCAATTTGGGGGTGTGCAGGGAATATGCAACACTTGCAGTTGAAGACGGTGTTTGAGGGGAAGGGGCAACAAAACTTGTGGGGGAAGGTAGTCCAGTTAAGGGAATTAAACTAGGAACACTTGGAGGAGAGGAAATCTGTTCAGGTACATTAGTTGTAATGGCATGTCGCCGTAGGCTTGTGTGCCTGGACCGACTTTGGCCCAATGCCCGCCTTGATAGATTTCGCCTTGAACTAGGGGCAAATATTGAATGTAGGTCCCCCGTCTGCTGGTGTGGCTGCTGCTGCTGCTGAGGTGGCTGCTGCTGCTGAGGTGGTTGCTGCTGCTGCTGAGGTGGCTGCTGCTGCTGCTGAGGTGGCTGCTGCTGCTGAGGTGGCTGCTGCTGAGGTGGCTGCTGCTGCTGAGGTGGCTGCTGCTGCTGCTCTTCGTTGGCAGTGCTCGTCCTTGCAGGAGGACTGGTGGCGGCAGTGATGGTCCAGGTTTGCAGAGTGGTGGTGGCAGGGCTACTACATGTTGTTGTAGCAGCAGGGCTGTTCCATGTTTGCCTAGTGGTGGCTGAGCTCCACGCATGCATGGGAGTGGCGGTGGTGCTCCAGACAGGAGCAGCGCTTGCCATGGTGGTGTCGGTGAAGTGACCAGCTGCACTCAGACTTGTGGTGGTGTAACGGTGGGTGTCCTGGCTTTGAATAGAGGTGTCCGTGCAGTGGTATGCAGCACAAGTTTGTAGTGAGGTGAAGCGAGTCAATGGTGGCACAGGTGGAAATGACACCACTGACTGCTGACCGTACCGATTATGCTGCATAGCCTGCAAGAAAGCATTGTTGCAGGCCTGCAGCACATTCAGCTGTTGCTCAGGACTAAGGTGTTCCGCCATGCCCTTTTCAATCTTACTAAAAAAATGGTGTGCTGGTCTGTTGAGGTCGGCCTCCAGACGGTCAAGGCGCTGTTCTACAGAATTGAAGCGGTGTTCAAAGTGGTTAAAACCACGTTCCATGAGTGCAAAACCGCTTTCAACTCTGTCGGACAGTGACTTGAGGCTGGAATTAAAGGCCTCGCTCAAATGCATAAACTCGGGCAAGACATTCCTGTCCAAGGCCCTCTGCCACTGGCGGGTAGTGCCCGCATAACCAGTGGCAGAGACCTGGGACAGGGGAACACCTGATGGCCCAGCTTCCTGGTCACCAGCTGTGTGTGTGGTTGACCTGCAAGGTGCTTCCTGGCTGTCGGATGGCTGGGACGGGTCAGAGGACGTCCGAAGAAGGACCGCTCCAGGGCCAGATTGCAGGGTGCTGCTCCAGGTGCTGTGGAAGAAAGGAAAATCATTACTACCATGCCTTTACAAGAAGCATCAGCTGTGGATTAGAAAAACACAGATTAATAAAAATAAAACCCCAAAATTTATAATACTTACGATCTCGTGGCAAGGACCGGTCTTAGGAACTGCAACGCGTGATAGTGACGGTATCGAGTTCTGGTCCTTGACGCAGATCCACTGCGAACCTGGCCCTCAGCACGAACATCACTGTTGAAGCGGTCCTTGATCGAACGCCAACGTGTTCGGACTTTGTCCACTGTTGTTAAAAAAAAAACAGTGCCGTCAAGGACAACAGTCACTGCGGCACAATATAGCAATACAATACTCAAAGCAGTCACTGTAGACCCCGATGACACTGTTGGGTTTCCTGCTAGAATACACCTAGCACGAAACCCAACAGTGCCGTCAAGGACAACAGTCACTGCGGCACAATGTAGCAATACAATACTCAAAGCAGTCACTGTAGACCCCGATGACACTGTTGGGTTTCCTGCTAGAATACACCTAGCACGAAACCCAACAGTGCCGTCAAGGACAACAGTCACTGCGGCACAATGTAGCAATACAATACTCAAAGCAGTCACTGTAGACCCCGATGACACTGTTGGGTTTCCTGCTAGAATACACCTAGCACGAAACCCAACAGTGCCGTCAAGGACAACAGTCACTGCGGCACAATGTAGCAATACAATACTCAAAGCAGTCACTGTAGACCCCGATGACACTGTTGGGTTTCCTGCTAGAATACACCTAGCACGAAACCCAACAGTGCCGTCAAGGACAACAGTCACTGCGGCACAATGTAGCAATACAATACTCAAAGCAGTCACTGTAGACCCCGATGACACTGTTGGGTTTCCTGCTAGAATACACCTAGCACGAAACCCAACAGTGCCGTCAAGGACAACAGTCACTGCGGCACAATGTAGCAATACAATACTCAAAGCAGTCACTGTAGACCCCGATGACACTGTTGGGTTTCCTGCTAGAATATGCCTAGCACGAAACCCAACAGTGCCGTCAAGGACAACAGTCACTGCGGCACAATACAGAGCAGGGAAATACTCACTAAACGCCTTTTTGGAGGATGCTGTGGCGCTGTCCCAGCCATCCATCAACGCTGCGGCCACCTCATTCCATAGCCGTCGGGTCACCACAATGTCCTTGTGCAGCCGGTCACGGCTGTCCCACAACGGCGAACGCTCCTGGACCAGGCTGATGAGCTGCTCATTATCCAGGTAGACGTCTTCATCCCGTTGTGGAACCTAGACAAAACACATTCATTAGAATAATCAAATTTAAATTGAATAAAAAGTTACAAAAAAAGAAACATAAAAAAGAGTAAAAATAGAAGATAAAAAATAAAGAACATTACAAATCATTTGATACATACATTCCGTATCACCACCGGGACTTGGCTTCGCTGCTCCTGCTCTTCGCCCTCACTAGTCCCGTCCGCAGAAGAAGATGATGATGACGATGTCTTAAAAAAGTTGAAAAAAACGTAAGAGATTTGGAGAAGCAGCAGATATACTTACCAGATGCACGAAAATAATCACCTCACGGTCTGCTTGCGCCAATTCCTGCCGCGATGGGGAATACTCGGATTCTGAAGACATACTGCATGTAAAAGTAATAAAAATCATTAGTACATACATAATTTAAAAGGACAGGCATATAATGTAATATACTCACATTCTTCGCTGATAGAAGATGGTTTCCTTGTTGACTGTCTGCTCTCCAATCTGTCAGTGTAGTAGTGGCAGAGTTTTGGCAGGCACCTCCTTTATATAGACTTTTTTTTTTTGACTTTAGAAGATTATAACTAGTACAACAAGTGGACACTACCAAAAAAATGCAGCGCTAAAAAAACGCATACATGAGCATGCCAGTGCGCACGTATGCGCATCCATAGGCTATAATGGCCATTTTTAGCGCAAAACGTGCGCATACGTGCGCATGCGCTTTTTTGCAGGGCCAAAAAATGCAACATGCTGCGTCTGTAAAATACAAATGCACACCCCAAAAAAACGCAGCGCATGAAAATCGCATACGTGCGCTTGCCAGCGCGCAGGTATGCGCACCCATGTTAAATATAGGGGAAAAAACGCATGCGCACGTATGCGTTTTTTTCCAGCGCAAAAAAACGCAAATGTGAAACCAGCCTAAGACTTACACATTTATGTATTTTCCATACAGTTGTATTGAGCAAGGCCACACCCCAACTAGTGATGCAGCCATCCAGTGGGCACAGCCTCGCTCTATAAAAGTGTATTGAGCAAGGCCACCCCTCGACTAGTGATACTGCTGTCCAGAGGGCAGAGCCTCACTCCATAAAAGTGTATGGAGCAAGGCCACACCCTAACTAGTGATACTGCCATTCAGAGGGCACAGCCCCACTCCATAAAATTATATGGAGCAAGGCCACATACTGACTAGTGACAAGGCCCTCCAGATGGCCCAGCCTCACTCCATAAAACTGTGTGAAGCAAGGCTAAACCCACTGTGCGGTGCTCTGGCCTGGAGTTTGTATAGTGCATACGTACCCTCAGGTCCCGGCTCAGAAACCCGGCGAATCCTCGCAGCACATAGTGAGTGTGTTGAGGGATTCATAAGCTTGCAGTCACACAATGTGACTTCAGAATTATCGATTTGGACAGGATAACCCTTTTAAGGCTATACTGCAGGATTATTCCTCTGACTATGATGTGAATGACTATGTGGCCTGATCACATGTGATCATTTGACATCCTTACCAGCAACCTATTACTTACTGCCACAAATTTGAAGGCCACATGCATTGATTGCCCCCTTGTAGCTCAAAGACGTCCTGAAAATATTCAGAAAGATCCTATTACTCCTATAAGGCAGAAAAAAGTGAAAGTAGTTATATAGCTTCTCCTGAAATAGTTTACTCTGCAACTTAAATTGGAAGTATTCTTTAACTGCCCAGAAATGTTCAGCGGGAGTCGGCAGAGCGTTATTTGTCACTTTTAGTTTATGTCTCATATTTCTCACTTATTAAGATATAGATTTCCTCCATAATTCTATTCTGCTGTCATTTCATTTCTAACTCATAAGCTTTACTGAATAGTCTTAAAAAGCCTTGGTAGACCACTTTAGATTGTGAATGATAGCAGCTGGTAACACCATGGGAAGACGGCTAATAATTGCTCTAAATTGATGTATGGATAATGGTTGTGCCAAGATTTAAGTTACATCTTTCAATACTTGTATATATGCTACATGTTCCTTTTGTTCCCTTCAAAATGATGCCATTTAGGATCTGGGAATATAAGCAAAGTGTGTCATGTAGACTGGTAGAGGGAGAAGAAGATATATAGGCACAGAAATTAAATATGAATGGAAGGACTAATGGAGCTTGTTTGCTATAAACTTAGCTGACAGGATACATCACGCATGCCATAGCATGAAATTAAACTTTCAAAAGGACATCACTTTTACACCAGAGCTGACTGTACCTTATTGTTGGTCTCGGGAAAACCAAGGATAGCTTGTATTTAGTGCCTATTACTGATGACCATTGCAACTGTTATAATAACTTTTAGTGTATGAATAGCGTGTACATGAATTTTGAAATTAAAGTTCAACAAAAATAATCATGATAATTGAAAATTCACAAATTTGAAATGTAGATATGTTTGTTTTTTAAATCTCATCACTTTTAAGATAAAATACAGCAATTACCAGGTCTCTTTCAAGTGACACTAACTGAACATAGATTGGTTGACCCAGTTCTTTAAAAGACATTAAAGGGAATATGTCACCCCTATAACTTTTTTATATCGGTTCAGATGTATGTAAACTGCCGCTGTCCGGTCCGATGGGCAGGGCTTATTCAACTGCTCCCCCCTCCCAGTCTTGCTCTACACAGGAAGAAATGCGTAGAGCAAGACAGGGAAGGGGGGGGAGTAGGTGAATAAGCCCTGCCCAGTGGACCGGACAGCGACAGTTTACATACATCTGAACTGATATAAAAAGGTATTTATGCATGAAAGGTGCGGGGTCAGGGGGAAGCAAAAGTACTAAGAGAATCCTTATGTGACACACAATTGAATGATATCATTATATGACATCTCAGAAAAGGGGTGACAGATTCCCTTTAAGTATATTATGTATGTTAAAAAGATGACCAAATATTTGATGCCACCATCAAAGTTCTCTGCTTCTGGAACTCCCTTCCAAATATTTAAAGGGAATCTGTCACCTCATTTTTGCCCTATGAGATGCAGCCACTGCCATCAGGGGCTTATCTACAGCATTCTGTAATGCTGTAGATAAGCCCCTGATGTAACCTGAAAGATAAGAAAAACGAGTTAGATTATACTCACCCTGGGGTCCGGTCCGGTCTGATGGGTGTCGCGGTCCGGCGCCTTCCATCTTCTAACGATGATATCCTCCTCCTTACTTCTGCCATGGCTCCTGCACAGGCATACTTTATCTACCCTGTTAAGGGCAGAGTACTGCAGTGCGCAGGCGCTGAGGTCCGGCACCTGTGCACTCCAGTACTTTACTCTGCCCTCAATAGGGCAGATATAGTACGCCTGTGCAGGAGCCACAGCAGAAGTAAGGAGGAGGACATCATCGCTAGAAGATGGGAGGCACCGGACCGGACCGCAACACCCATCGGACAGGACCGGACCCCTGGGTAAGTATAATCTAACTGGCTGAATCTCATAGGGCAAAAAAGAGGTGACAGATCCCCTTTAATACAGCAAACCATCTGTAAGAAGAATGAACTGTGACACTGTTGTTTATCTGTAGTCTATTTTATAGACTGACCATGTATCTTCATTTGTTGCCTGTTCCATTATAGACCACAAGTTTACTAAGTGGCTCTGCATAAGATATTGGCTATTGGTAATACCATGTTCACACTGCATGTTGCCCTATATTTCTGCTTTTTTGCAGATCTGAATATAGACCATATAAGGAATCATTAATAGACTGCCATAAGGACCTTAAAACCAGTGGACAGGCCTCGGACAAGACATTGAAAAAGGACACTTCATGATGCAACACTATATACGAAGAGAAAATTGGAGCTACACTGTCCCAAAAGAATTTTTTTTTTATAAAATATAAATTTATTCAATTAACACTTGACAGTACAAATGAGTATTTCCATGTTATAATGTACATATACATAAATACAAGAGACAATACAAACATAGAGATCAGGTAGAGAATGGCTGGCGTGTCCTAATTACAACAAACAGTTGTATAATAAAGTGCACAGTGCAATTAAAGAGGGACAACTATAGACCAATGGGATGAACATTGCTTTGTAGCAAGTAATACTAGTGTTATTGTACTGGATGTACATAAAGTCTATGTCCCCCCTGTCCTCAGTGATTAAACATGTTGTAGTGTTCAGGATACAAGCCACACAGTCCCAACGCACATTTTGCATTCACTTCTTCAGGGTGTAGTGACCAGCAGATTATCTGGATGCAGTAACGAGACACGAGACAGGGTATAACTTGTATAATCAACTTTTATCAATTGGAGCCCCTAGGGCTATGCTGAACAGGCAGGAAGGGGTAAACACAAATCTGTCCTCGCAGGGACTCAATAAAATAAACAATACTTTGCTAAGGAAACTGGGAGTACCCCGACTAGTCCGGGTGTAGAAAGCCAGAATGTGGCCAAACTATAGTACTTATGGCTATAGTGCACTTAGCCTTCCTTGTATCACTCGGGATCGCAGATGCGGCCGCTTAGAGATCGTTGATGCGGCTGTCTTGACGCCTCGATATCCCGGGAAGATTTGGGCTCAGCAGGCCCTGAAGAAACAACGGCGGGGGGGCGCAACAGGCCCTGAAGAAACTGTGCCGGTGGGGCGCAACAGGCCCTGAAGGAACGATGATGGTGGGGCGCAGCAGGCCCTGAAGAAATGATGTCAGTGGGGTGCAACAGGCCCTGAAGAAACAATGATGGTGGGGCGCAGCAGGCCCTGAAGAAACGATGTCGGTGGGGCGCAACAGGACCTGAAGAAACGATGTTGGTAGGGCGCGGTAATGACACAGTTCCCCAAATGACCAGTAGCTATCCTCTGATAAGGGTCCCTCCATAGCCGGGAAATGCGCCTCTAATGTCGCCTAGGACGAGGCGGTGTCCCCTGAGGCCGGTGATGACAAGGTCGCCGCGGTGGGAGAAGACCGGGGGGCAGTGTCCAGGCCTCTGTGGCCGTTTTACGTCTAGTCACAGCCGCGACCTGAGGTAAGGGATCTGTCTCACAAAGGCGGGGGGTGGCGGGCATGTCTCTCTGCGAATGGGGGCGGGAAGTGGCCTCCGGTAAAAGTCTCTCATGTCTCCCTTGTCGGTGAGTGCGCAGTATTCTCCTCACAGGCTCCTGTCGGTGTCCCTCCAAGTCACCCAGCTTCCTGCCTCCTGTCACACTCTCTCCCAACTGCCACTTCAACGCGCCCCCTGCTCCTTTTATCCTTGCCCCGCCCCCTGTTTCCCTGACAACTTCTGTCAAGTCTCTCCCTTTACTGTCCTCCCAGTATCGTTCCCTCAGGAACCCTGATGGCGGTCCCCTGGGTACCTGCCCGGTCACTGTCTGGGAGTCCTCCTCCCCACACTCCCCCACCCTGTAACCTTGCCAGTCCTCGGGCGAGGGCCTTAGTCTATTGAGATTGGTCTGTAGGGGTTTCAATGTTCGTTGCCATATGAATTGATCTTGCTCATATCGTTCAGGGGGTTTGCCGGCTGTTGACCGCTTGGAGCGTCTAAGTTCAACTGGGGTAGAGTCGTCTGGGGTGGTGGACATCGGTGGGCTGATTGGTGCGGGCGGGCTAATTGTGTCGGATGATTCAGTACTGAGTGGAGGGCCTCTGTGTCCTGCGAGACAATCTTCGTCGTCGTCAGGGTCCCAACATACAGAAGACGGTACGGATGTCGACGGGGTAGGCTCCGGTTGCTTCGGGTCGGAGGAAGTACATGGGCGTAACATATTACGATGAACAATATGAGTGGGCAGTGTTTCATCCTCCTCAGGTCGTATTTCGTACACCGGTCTTTCTGGATGGATACGGCGTAAGACCCGATAAGAAATTTCTTCCCAACGCGGCTCCAGTTTGTTCTGTGGGCGTTGATCTAGTACAAGCATCCGGTCCCTGCTTTGGAGGTGAGGAGGTGGGGTTGCATTCTTCCCTGGGTGCTCCCAGTCTCGGAGCTTGGTGTGTACAAATGGGTTGAAGAGTTTGCAGCCGGTGACGATGATTTCGGACCCAAGATGACACTCCAGTCCAGGGCTGAGGCTCTTCGGGGTCTAACTCCACCTCCGTGATCCCTTTACCTTCTCGTCCGAACAACAGGGAATAGGGGGTATAGCCAGTCACTCGATGTACCCTGTTGTTATAGACCCAAACTAATTCAGAAACATATTCGGGCCAACGGGCCTTCTTGTCACTCTCCAGAGTGTGCAACATCTGAATCAATGTCCGATTAAATCGTTCACAAGCCCCATTCCCTTGCGGGTGATACGGTGTGGTCGGGGATTTGTCAATTCCATAGAGGTGATGTAGTTCTTCCATGAATTTTCCCAAAAAACTTGCTCCCTGATCAGAATGTATTCATTAGGACAGCCGTATACTTGTATAAAGTTTCTACAGATTGCAGAGGCAGCTGACTCTGCGGTCTGATCCCGAGTGGGGGTGACCACAGCGAACTTGGTGAAATGATCTACCATAACGAGACAGTGTTCGTATCCCTGAAATGCGGGCCCAATGGTCAGATAATCCACTGTCAGGAGCTCAAGGGGCGCTGAGGTCACAATAGTCTGTGCTGCGGCTCGCTGAGCGGGTGGTTTGGCTAATTCACACAAGCGGCAGGTCCGGCAAATATCGTCCACAACAGCCGGCAAGCGCGGGTGGTAAGCTTTCTGTTGCAGCCATTGCAGTTTTTTTTGTTCCGAAATGGGCCCCTTTTTCCTGAGCCTCCCGAGCCAGTACGTGAAGTTGGGCTCCTGGCGTAACCACCTGCCAAACCGTCATCGAGGTTGTTTGTGATGTTATTTTATGATACAATAATCCCTTTCAGATAACCAACCTCTCCCATTGTCACAGCATAAGCAACAGATCTTGAGTCAAATTTTGCCGCTGAGAGTCAGTGGGTAATTGCCCAGCGGCGACCCATGTCCTGAGAAGGCCAACCTCTTCATCTTCTTGTTGCTGTTGTATCCACTTATCCCGGGATTGTTCCAATATGCCCCTAGGGGTCTCAGAGGAAGATATTTTTTTATTGTCAGTTGTGAGCACGGCAGCAGTGAGAGCGAACGGTACTTCCTCTCCTTCTAATTCTTTGTCTCGATTCTGTCCTGGAGTTGTATGTCGAATCCTGGAGAGGGCGTCTGCATGGACATTCTCGGCCCCTCTTTTGTAGATAAACTTATAATTGTACTTCACCATCCGGGCCACCCATCACTGTTCCAGAGCCCCCAATTTGGCATTATCCAAATGAGCCAGCGGGTTGTTGTCAGTTCGCACTACCACCTTGGAGCCCGCTAGGTACTCTGCGGATCTCTCCATCATAGCACACACCACTGCGAGGAGCTCGAGCTTAAAGGAGCTGTAATTGTCAGGGTTACGCTGGGAGTCACGGAGTGAGCGACTTTCATATGCGATCACCCTCTCCCGGCCATCCTGAACCTGTGACAACACAGCCCCCAGCCCGTGAAGACTCCCGTCAGTGTGCAAGATGAACGGTTGAGAGAAATCCACATAAGCCAACACTGGGGCATCCGAGAGAACAGCCTTGAGGTCTCGGAAGGCATCTTCCTGAGGGTGTTGCCACTGGATTTTTCGTCCATTGGCCCGAGCGGGAGCCCCATTTCAGCAGGTCGTGCAGAGCTCAAGCTCGACATGCAAAATTCTTTACGAAGCGACGGTAATATCCGGCTAACCCCAGAAAAGCCAGCACATTTTTCACCGTCTCAGGGGTAGGCTATTCCTGGATTGCAGCAACCTTCTCCAGGGATGGCCTCACACGCTCTGCCGAAACGACATGACCCAGATACTCAATCTGAGAGCGAAATAGGTGGCATTTCTGAGGCTTCACCTTCAACCCGTACTTTTGCAACCGGCTGAGTACCTGTCCCAACCGCTTCAGGTGGTCCTCAAAGGTGGCGGCATAGACGATGATGTCATCCAGACAGATCAACGTAGCCTCAAAATTGAGATCTCCCAGACCCTGCTCCATCAATCACTGAAAGGTCCCGGGGGCGTTGGCCAGCCCAAACAGCATCCGATTAAACTCAAACAGTCCCATGGGCAATATGAACGCCATCTTGGCTCTATCTTCTTCTGACATGGGCACCTGCCAGTACCCACTGGCCAAGTCCAGAGTTGAAAATATGTTGCTTTTCCCAAGGCGGACAGGGATTCTTCTATGCAGGGCAGTGGATATGAGTCTTTAATAGTGCAAGCATTCAGTTTACAATAATCCACACAGAATCGTAGTGTACCATCTTTCTTCCAGACCAACACGATTGGGCCGCCCAGGGGCTTTGACTTTCCTGTACCACCCCTTTTCGCAGCATTTGGGCCAGCAAAGTTTTCACCTCCTGATAGAGTTGTGGCGGAATCTGTCGATACCGTTCCCGGATAGGGGCCGCTCCTGCTGTGGGGATTTCATGAGTGATGGCGGTGGTACACCCAAAATCGTCCTCATGATTAGCAAATACTTCATGGTACTGTCCAAGCAATGTTTTTATCTGTGAGAGTTGGATAGCAGTTAATCCAGAAAGCTCGGCCCGCATTTGCTCCAAAATATTTCGGCCCTTCTCTTGTGCCGAGACTTCGTGGGCCTGTAAGGTTCGTATTGATACTTCCCAAGGATCCTCGGGGGGTACTCGTAATTGAACTGCAGGAGCTGGCAGCACTTCTTCTAAAGGCCTTACTAGTTTGGCCAGTACAGTCCGTGATTTCAGAACGGTGGTGACAAGGAGAGAAGGAACCCCAACGCAGCGTACCAAGACGGTTCCTTTTTGCACCGTAGCCAGGGAACGGGCCACCAGTATGCCAGGAGGTAAGCGCTCTGAGTGACATGGCTCCACCTGCACCTTCACGCCTTCCAAAGGTATCGGGGCTCTAATTAGCAGGGCCACCACTGTCTGTCCAGGAGGTAGCACAAGCAGGTGAGCTGCTGATGCGATGGCTTTGCCCAGAGCCTCGCCCTCCTGGCAGTCCTGATGCACCCGTGCACCTCGCACCAGCTGCTGGAATACCTGTCCCTGAGCTGTGCGAGAACCCCACTGCTTCAGAATCTTCTGTGTGGGATCATTAAGTAGCAAGTTGCCGAACTCACGAAAAATATTCATGCCTAGGGTGACCATTGATCAGCTTCTCCTTGAGTAAGCACCACCCCTCTGCGACCAAGGGATTTACCGCACAACATCACCTGCACCCACACTACCCTGGCAACGGGACCAGCAATTGGTTGGCAGCTATTAGTCTAATTATGGGCCCCCACTGGGGTCTAGCTGCCTCCGGGAAGTTTTGTTAAAAGTACGTTGCAGGCATGGTGGTTACTTGTGCCCTCCACTTCTGCCCAAACCACCGGGCACTTTGCTACCAAATCTTCGGGACTTCCACCACCCCTAGTTGTGGTTTTTGGCTCCGAGCGGCATCCCCCCAGCCTGGAGCCCTTTAGTTTAATGGCCGCTTGGGGTGGGTATCTCCCACGCCGTGGACACTCTCGGGCGAAGTGGCCTGGTTCTCCACACTCAAGACACCGGGCCTGTGTAGGCTGACCACGTGATCCCCAAGAGCCAGGATTAAAGCTAGGTCTTCCAGTCCCGGTCTCAGTTCTTCTCTTTACTTCTGCCAACTTGCCCTTTATATTTTTCAGTTCTTGCTTCATCTCCTCCACCCACTGAGGCTCCTGGACTGCATTCACGGAGGCCTCCACACCTCGGACTTTCCCCATGGGGACCGCCATCCCCTGCTCCTGCTCTTGAGCACGTGCCTGACTTCCCACCTCTGAAAAGTCTATTCGGGGATTCATTCTGATCTGCTCCCGCAGTGCCTGTTTGACTAATGGATCTCGCAAACCAGTCACCAGTAGGTCACATAGGGTAATGTCAACAGGTCCTACCCCTACCCCGTCCTTTCTTTCTATAGCCATATGCAATTCCTGGAGGACATTCATATACTCTGTGATCGTCTCCCCCTCTACCTGCATCCGACTAAACAAACGGGTTCTTAACTCTCCCACATTAGTAGGGTCCCCATGGGTCTGTTCTACTATCTGTAACACTTTTTCAAAAGTGTTGCGGTGCCCCGGAGGTTTCAACATCACTGACCTCCGCACCTCCCCATCCAGTGCCATGAGTGCAACCTCGGCTTCCAGATCAGGGGTCATTGGGTGCATCCGAAAGAGCCCCCGCATCCGCTCTGTCCAGCTCCATAACATAGTATTGGAGCTGGAAAATCTAGGCAGGTTGTTCAGCATGGCTCCCAATGAAATGCTGGAGCGGGGACCCTCATTATTTATAGAGTTGACAGCTCCACCCTGATCGGGGGCACCACTGTCTGCACTCGGAGACTGCATCCTGCTGACTACGCCAAGTGTAGTGACCGGCAGATTCTCAGGATGCAGTGATGAGACATGAGACTGGGTATAACTTGTATAATCAACTTTTATAAATTGGAGCCCCTAGGGCTATGCTGAACAGGCAGAAAGGGGTAAACACAAATCTGTCCTCGCACGGACTCAATAAAATAAACAATACTTTGCTAGGTAAACTGGGAGTACCCCGGCTTGTCCGGGTGTAGAAAGCCGGAATGTGGCCAAACTATAGTACTTATGGCTATAGTGCACTTAGCCTTCCTTGCGTCATTCGGGATCGCAGATGCGGCCGCATAGAGATCGTTGATGCGGCTGTCTTGACGCCTCGATATCCCGGGAAGATTTAAGCTTGACAGGCCCTGAAGGAACGATGACGGTGGGGCGCAGCAGGCCCTGAAGAAACGATGTCGGTTGGGCGCGGTAATGACGCAGTTCCCCAAATGACCAGTAGCTGTCCTCTGATAAGGGTCCCTCCACAGCCGGGAAATGGGCCTCTAATGTCGACTAGGACGAGGCGGTGTCCCCTGAGGCCGGTGATGACAAGGTCGCCACGGTGGGAAAAGGCCGGGGGGCAGTGTCCAGGCCTCTGTGGCCATTTTACGTCTAGTCACAGCCGCGACCTGAAGTAAGGGATCTGTCTCACAAAGGCGGGGGGCGGCGGGCGTGTCTCTCTGTGAACGGGGGCGGGAAGTGGTCTCTGGTAAAAGTCTCTCACGTCTCCCTTGTCGGTGAGTGCGCAGTATTCTCCTCACAGGCTCCTGTCAGTGTTCCTCCAAGTCACCCGGCTTCCTGCCTCCAGTCACACTCTCTCCCAACAGCCACTTCAGCACGCCCCCTGCTCCTTTTATCCTTGCCCCACCCCCAGTTTCCCTGACAACTTCAGTCAAGTCTCTCCCTTTACTGTCCTCCCAGTATCGTTCCCTCAGGAACCCTGATGGCAGTCCCCTGGGTACCTGCCCGGTCACTGCCTGGGAGTTCTCCCCACAAGGGTGCTATGTTTTTTGGCTACAAAGTAATGCTCATCCCATTGGACTATAGCTGTCTATCTTTAATTGCACTGTGCACTTTATTATACAACTGTTTGTTGTAATCAGGACACAGCAGCCATTCTCTACCTGATCTCTATGTTTGCATTGTCTCTTGTTTTGATGTATATGTATTTTAAACATGGATATACTCATTTGTAAAGACAAGTGTTAATTTAATAAATGTATATATTTTTAAAAAAATTATTGTGGGACAGTGTAGCTCCATTTTTTCTCTTTGTATATATTGTTTTGCAGCTCTGCTTGAGGCAAGTGTTGTATATCTGCTGTTATGACTGAATTAAGAATCTTTCTGGGTGACTGTTAGAGGACTAGCTAGGCCAAGGAAGAGCCAGGTACTAACTTGGGTGAAAAGCAGACAGATGACATACTACGTCACCATGCTGTCAGGTGGGGCAGTGAGCTGATGTAAGATGAAACTGATGATATTGCCCATCATTATCTCAACATTATCAAGTCTGTGCACTGTTACATTAAGACACTGATGAATTTGCATAAACCTACATTCACTGAAGATCTGTTAAGGCCCTTTTACATTTAGCGATGCACCAGCGATCTGACCAGCGATACAACCCGGTCAGGATCGCTGGTGCATCGCTAAATGATCGCTAGTGAGCTTCCACACAGGCAGACCTCACAGCAATGCAGCAGCGATGCAGCGCACGATACTCACCTTTCACACACAGCGATCCACCTCCACACATCGCTCGTCTCACACAGCAGGAAGCTCCAGCAGGAAGCAGACGACGAGAAATGGAGCCGCCCGATCTCGCGTGATTAGCGATGGACAGCGGGGGAGCCGGTAGGAGGTAAGTATCACACATAGCGATATCGCTAGCAATATCGCTATAACGTCACAAAATCAGTGACGTTTTAGCGATATTGCTAGCGATATCGCTATGTGTAAATCCCCTTTAGTTTTCCAAGATGTTTTGAACAACCTCTCTGCCAAGTTCCTTCACAAATTACAAGCTAGAAAAATTGATGCTGTTTTTAAGGCTAAGGTTAGTCACACCAAATATTGATTTTATTTAGATTTCTTTTTTGTTCATTCACTTTCCATGTTGTTGATTAATAAAAATAAACTATTTTCACTTTTATTTTCTTACTTTGTAGCATGTTTTCCCCAACTGCCTAAAACTTTAGAACATTACGTTACATGTCCATGAGGTCCGAGACCTGAGTTTTTAAGGTCTGAGCTGTAGTTAAGCAAGATATTCGTCACTTAAGAATAAGCTTATTTGTCTGCAGTGAGATTGGATGTAGTAAATAAAATAAATACTATTATATCGCATAAATTATGCAAAAAATAGAAGAAGCTGACAACTCAAAATAGGTCAAAATCCGTACACTTTATTAGAATAAAATTAAAACAAATGATACAACAACTACAAAAACCTCTAGTGTGAGCGACGGGAAGGAGTAAGACCCCATTCACACTGAAAAATCATAAATGAGTACGGAAAGTATTCAGACCCCTTCAAATTTTTCACTCTTTGTTTCATTACAGCCATTTGGTAAATTTAAAAAAGTTCATTTTTCTTTTTCTCATTAATGTACACTCTGCACCCCATCTTGACGGAAAAAAAAAACAAATGTAGAAATTTTTGCAAACTTATTAAAAAATAAAAACTGAAATATCCCATGGTCATAAGTATTCAGACTCTTTGCTCAGACACTCATATTTAAGTCACATGCTGTCCATTTCCTTGTGATCCTCCTTGAGATGGTTCTACTCCTTCATTGGAGTCCAGCTGTGTTTAATTAAACTGATAGGTCTTGATTTGTAAAGGCACACACCTGTCTATATAAGACCTCACAACTCACAGTGCATGTCAGACCAAATGAGATTCATGAGGTCAAAGGAACATGAAAAAAGTGCAATATGCCAAAGTGCTAAATATGTTAAATGTTAACACCCCATCAAACAGTAGGGGGCATCCAAAGGCTATGCAAAAGTGCAATGTACCAAAGTGCTACAATGTGCTAACAAAGGATGACATCCATAAATTGTAAAAAACACTGCTGATATAAAGGGCATGTCACACTAAGAGATATCGCTAGCAATATCGCTATAACTAGTGACGTTATAGCGATATTGCTAGCGATATCGCTGTGTCTGATACTTACCTACGACCCGCTCCCCCGCTGGTTATCGCTGATCGCGCGAGAACGTCCAGAACTGTTTCTCGTCGTCAGCTTCCTGCTGTGACGACGAGAAACGCGTGGAGCCGGGCGGGAGGACGCAGGATCGCCTGGTGTGACAGGTAAGTAGCGACCCCCGTCCCCAGCGATGTCGCTAGTGAGATCTGCCTGTGTGGCAGCTTACTAGCGACCACTTAGCGATGCACCAGCGATCCTGACCACGTCATATCGCTAGTCGGGATCGCTGGTACATCGCTAAGTGTGACAGTACCTTAAGACAATACCTGGGTGCTGTGGTGACAAGGAGAGAAGGAACCCCAACACACGTTTCGCTTAATCGCTTCTTCCAAGGGGGCATGTGACATAATTTTTTTACAACTTATGGATGTCATCATTTGTTAGCACATTGTAACACTTTGGCATATTGCATTTTTGCATAGCCTTTGGATGCCACCTACTGTTTCATGGGGTGTTAACATTTAACATATTTAGAGCTTTGGCACATTGCACTTTTTTCATGTATATTACCTTTTGATCCTTTATATGAAATTTATCACTGCCTGATTTTTTTTAGTCCAATTATCTTATTGTGTATCTTTATATTATACCCACATGGGTGCTGCATTTTTGAAATGGTCTCTTCTATTTGTATTTGGCTATTGATTAATTTTGTAATACGTACCTGGTTCACTTGATTTTATTCTACAGTTGTGGCCAAAAGTATTGACACCCCTGCAATTCTGTCAGATAATACTCAGTTTCTTCCTGAAAATGATTGCAAACACAAATTCTTTGGTATTATTATCTTCATTTAATTTGTCTTAAATGAAAAAACACAAAAAGAATTGTCCTAAAGCCAAATTGGATATAATTCCACACCAAACATAAAAAAGAGGGTGGACAAAAGTATTGGCATTGTTCGAAAAATCATGTGATGCTTCTCTAATTTGTGTAATTAACAGCACCTGTAACTTACCTGTGGCACCTAACAGGTGTTGGCAATAACTAAATCACACTTGCAGCCAGTTGACATGGATGAAAGTTGACTCAACCTCTGTCCTGTGTCCTTGTGTGTACCATATTGAGCATGGAGAAAAGAAAGAAGACCAAAGAACTGTCTGAGTACTTGAGAAACCAAATTGTGAGGAAGCATGAGCAATCTCAAGGCTACAAGTCCATCTCCAAAGACCTGAATGTTCCTGTGTCTACCGTGCGCAGTGTCATCAAGAAGTTTAAAGCCCATGGCACTGTGGCTAACCTCCCTAGATGTGGACGGAAAAGAAAAATTGACAAGAGATTTCAACGCAAGATTGTGCGGATGTTGGATAAAGAACCTCGACTAACACCCAAACAAGTTCAAGCTGCCCTGCAGTCCGAGGGTACAACAGTGTCAATCCGTACTATCCGTCGGCATCTGAATGAAAAGGGACTGTATGGTAGGAGACCCAGGAAGACACCACTTCTTACCCCGAGACATAAAAAAGCCAGGTTGGAGTTTGCCAAAACTTACCTGAAAAAGCCTAAAATGTTTTGGAAGAATGTTCTCTGGTCAGATGAGACAAAAGTAGAGCTTTTTGGGCAAAGGCATCAACATAGAGTTTACAGGAGAAAAAAAGAGGCATTCAAAGAAAAGAACACGGTCCCTACAGTCAAACATGGTGGATGTTCTCTGATGTTTTGAGGTTGCTTTGCTGCCTCTGGCACTGGACTGCTTGACCGTGTGCATGGCATTATGAAGTCTGAAGACTACCAACAAATTTTGCAGCATAATGTAGGGCCCAGTTTGAGAAAGCTGGGTCTCCCTCAGAGGTCATGGGTTTTCCAGCAGGACAATGACCCAAAACACACTTCAAAAAGCACTAGAAAATGGTTTGCGAGAAAGCACTGGAGACTTCTAAGGTGGCCAGCAATGAGTCCAGACCTGAATCCCATAGAACACCTGTGGAGAGATCTAAAAATGGCAGTTTACAGATGGCACCCTTCAAATATCAGGGACCTGGAGCAGTTTGCCAAAGAAGAATGGTCTAAAATTCCAGCAGAGCATTGTAAGAAACTCATTGATGGTTACCGGAAGCGGTTGGTCACAGTTATTTTGGCTAAAGGTTGTGCAACCAAGTATTAGGCTGAGGGTGCCAATACTTTTGTCTGGCCCACTTTTGGAGTTTTGTGTGAAATGATCAATGTTTTGCTTTTTGCTTCATTCTCTTTTGTGTTTTTTCATTTAAGACAAATTAAATGAAGATAATAATACCAAAGAATTTGTGTTTGCAATCATTTTCAGGAAGAAACTGAGTATTATCTGACAGAATTGCAGGGGTGTCAATACTTTTGGCCACAACTCTATTTGTGGTTGCCTGGAGTTCACTCTGCCTTTGTCTGTACCTGTATTCTTTTTGGAGTAATTTTTTAATTATATATATTAATAAACTATTTATATTTTATTCTGGCTGTTCACTTCCCTTTTCTTGGGTATTTCATCTTCTTTTGGACGTTGGCACACATTATTTATGGTCTTTTTTGGATTACATCTCTGTCTAAGTGGAAAAACCTGATCAATTATTCATAAAGTGCCTCAGTGCATGTAAACCAAATAGTGCCCTGAACTGACAGCGCTGGAAAAAGAACCAAAAGTACACATTAGTGAATTTTACCTTAGTGGTAAGCACGGAGTCTGCCGTGTCTCCTACCCCAACGCGCGTTTCACCTATTCTTTTTCCAGGGGTGTTATACATTAGTTAGTTTATTATGCTCTGGAATCTAGAGAGACCGCAAAGCTTAAGTGACAGTTTGCAGAGAATAAGTTTAGTTAAGGTTGCATTTTCCTGAAAATTATGCGCAGTTTTGCAAACTCGAATTTTGTCAGATGTTCCTATCACCTGTCAGAACCTGATGTCCATTACACCAATACATGGCCTCCACTTTTATATTGTAGCTGTGGACAGAGACACTGCAGGATCACCTAGAAGCAGATTTCCTCAGAATGAGACTAGAGGTTGCACAGCTGTATTAGCAGGGTTCTTGTTGGATACACATCAGCATTGAGGCACTGTGCTTGGCAGTTCCAGAAGAACAGGAATAGTCAAGGCTCGGCCATTTACTAAAAAACCCTCCAACTCCAAAATGTCTGACAATTATTCAATTTTTCATCAGAAATTAACAAATACTGCAAATACTGTACTGTAGATTAGTAGTCAGTAATCCATCACTATCATCTCAATAACAAAACAGCACCGTAAGGTTCTCATTGCTCTAAATTTGCAGACTATTTTTTACAATTAATAATGGTTATAAATCAGATTGCTAAAAATATTTTAAGAAAGCCTGATCTTTATGTGTTTATTTTTCAAAAGCAGCGATGGTTAAAATTCAAAACTGCCGAACAGATGCTGGCAAAGAAAGTGAATGATTAAATAAATCTTAATTTATACAGTAATTTTATTTTTAGTGTAGACTTGAATATATCAGCTGTGGGAATTCGCTATTTGTATAAATTGAAGATGGATAGCTGATAGGAGACATGTTCTCGGTGGAAGCAGGCAATGTCATCTGTGGCACCATTTTTAAAGGGCAGACAGGCCCTAGCAGAGGAAAAAAAGACCAGACTAATATAATTAATTTTGACACAATGCTGTTGTGTTCATGTCCATGTCCTTCCAGTAAATGTATTATCATGTTTTAAATGCATAGCATTAAATGTGTAGCTTAGAAATTAATGCAATAACAGTACATTCAGGTCCCATAATGGATAGGCACATTTTATCAATGCAGTAATATGCTTAGTAAGGATGTGACTGTAAGCTTATGAGGATGTGTCATATAGTATATAGCATTTCAGGTTTGCCCACAATGCTAGTCTATTGCTCCCTTGCAATGTTTTATTGTAAATAAAATTCATTGTATTATTTTTGGAGGGCAGGTATTATTTTTTTTTTAATTCAAACTCCATCACATAAAATTAATATGTAACTTTTACAGTTTTCCCTTTGGCCACTCAGGCAACTACAATAACCGCGCACTTCATTTTTACGTAGCTGACATTTCAGCTTTAATTGCGCAGACTGGAAAAGGATTAATGAGAGAGAGAGAAAGGGAAAGAGAGAAGAGAGTGATAAAGTGATGTAGATGTTTTAAATGGCACATGGCAAATTTTTCATTTTTTTTTGGGGGGGGGACAATGCTCAGAACAGAATTGGAGAATATTCAAATTGATAGAAACCTGGGAATTTCAGGAAACTGTACTGGAAACTGAACCGCTCATCTCTAGCTAAACATGAATTTCATTAAAATGCTATTCTTTTCTCTGCCTCCGATGACAAAGATGATAATAATTTCATCTAGGTGCCAACCAATGGAGCTGGGGCTACAGAAAGAGACAAGAGGTACATTGCTTCAGTAAGTCTGCAGAAATAAATCCATATGACAATTTTTACTGAGTTTTCATCCTTTGAAATGCAAAGGATGAAATTTGTGATAATTCGTATATAAAGCTTACAGATTTTACCACGCATTAACTACAGATTTCAGTAAAAAAGCAAACATCCTAAAAGTGATTAAACTTTTTCACCCTAAAATTAAAACTCCTGAAGTGCTTTCTAAAGTTGATTGAAATTTAGAATACTTGCATATCACAGAAAATGTCGACAATTTGCTATTAGATTGCCTTGAATCTCCTAACAATTCCCGGTTGCTGTCTACATACTGCAGATGATTTTATTAGTCACATTAGGCTGCTATGACTTCAAGCACAACAGCATAGGTTTCCCCAGCTATCAGCTGACATGATATTGGTCAGCAAATCATGAAGGACTATCATTGCCTCTATAAAAGCCTAAACAGGAAATACAGCAGTCATTTTAGTGTGATTTTAGAATAGTGAGAATACATCATGGGTCATAGCTCAGCAACAGAGAAGAGAAAGATCTCATACATTGGAAAAATACTTTGGACAATAATATATTATATAATTGCACCAGTAAAGAAGATGAGAGAAGCAGATTGAGAAAAATACAGGGATTCAACTAAAGATGGAAATGCTGAAAATGAACAGCCTTTTATTGGGCACTGCTACTTTGGAGAGCAGTGTAGGTGGGTATCACTGAAAAAAGTAATCTAATACTAAAAATGGTCTAAAACTTCTCATTTCAACACAGAATTTGAAACACCATCAAGCTTAAGAAAACAAAGACAATTAAAATTATTTATAGGGCAGCACAGTGACTCAGTGGTTAGCACAGTTGCTTTGCAGCGCTGGGGTCCTCGGTTCAAATCCCACCAAGAACAACATTTGCAAGACGTTTGTATGGTCTTCCTAGGATTGTGTGATTTTCCTTTGGGTACTCCAGTTTTCTCCAACACTCCAAAAACCTACTGGTAGGGAATCTAGATTGTGAGCCCCAATGGGGACAGCGATGATAATGTCTGTACAGTGCTGTGGAATTAATAGAGCTATATAAGTGAGGAAAATAAATAAAAAAAAAAAAAATTGTTTAAATGCAATATGAGAAATGAAAAAGACTTGACACAAGAACACTAATTGATGCTCAGTAAAAGGTATATCAACATCATAATGAAAGCATGAGGCTGAGCATCAACAGTTACAACAAAGCCCTTTGAGTGATTTATCTAAGAAACACGATTTCCCATGGTGTTTTGCAACCCAGGATGTCATAGGAAATGTGGCTGGTATCTCCAGACCAACCAGTATCATAATCATAAGGGTTAAAAAGACATGCCAGTGGCACTCGCAGCAAACATGGCCAGTGTACCAGGCAGTAACAGACCTCATTGCAAACAACAAATATCAGTGTTTGCTAGCAACAAAGGAAGAAAGTTAATAATATGATTTTTTGAATCAAGAGTGAGACGCCCTTCAAAGATCAAAGGAGTAAAAAGGTATAGATAAGATAGCCAGGGGGTTAACAGACTGGTTCATCAAAGTTTTTATTTGAGAAATCTAGCGTAAAATACTTTGAGTAGTTGCAAAATGTTTGGGCAATACAAGATTGTGTAAAAATTTGTCAACTTTTAGCCAGCTTTGCCAAAATGGACAAGACGGGGCATGGAAATGTCTGCTCATCTAATTCATAAAGAGTTATGGTGCATATTACACCACAAATCTTACTCCAGTTTCTGAATGAATCAGTGGCCTCTGACTGGCCCACGCTCACTGGTCAAGAGTGGATTGATGTGAATAATGTCAATCTTGATGATTTGGTACCTTAGTGTATTATATTAGACATATTCAACTGCTTCATTAGCATAATCGGGTGTGAGCCATTGATTGCACTCTGAAGATCCAAATAGATTCTCACTTATTAAGCCGCATTTTGAGGAATCTCTACTTTTGAGATAAGAATAATATAGTTGAAATCTTTATGATGTTAGGATGTTACATGGCGTGAAATGCTGTGTCCCATGAAACCCTTGTTCACATTATGTCTGCCAAGTTCAATCTGTTTCTTAACTTCACCTCCCAGTCAGTTTTCCAATTGCTGACCAGTCAAAATTTACCTTTCTGACCAGTGTCACTTTATGTGGTAATAAATCTGGATTTTCTTCAATGTATCCCAGTGGTTCTGAGATTGTTTATTTGTGACACATTTTACTTTACGTTAGTGGTAAATTTAGATTGATGTTTCTTGCGTTTATTTGTGAAAATATCAGAATTTGTGAAAATTTCTCAAAAATTATTTTTACCCCAAATTTTGCATTTTCGCAAGAGTAACAGGAGAAAACAGATCATACAACTTGCTGTGCAATTTCTCCTGAGTTCACAGATACCCAACATGTGGTATAAATCTAATGTTTGGGCGCACGGTAGGGCTTGAAATTCATCTTGGTGTGTAGTGAACTGTACTGAATATATATGCAAATGTATTATTTATGTGTATTCAATGCAAGGTGTTTTCTGTATTCATATTTACTTAGTTTCATGCTACTCTTGTATTTACCTGAACATGGTTTTAATCAAGTCAGCCTTGCATATCCTCTGTTGCTCTTTTGGGTTTAGTCAGGCTTCACAAAGGACAGTGTAGACTTGAAGCATGTTGCGTGGGAGTGCATTTCTTTTCTGCCTTTATAATGTTTTGTACTGTTGTGTGCAATCATTTTTCTGTGAATTTTATAATAGTGGATTAATAAAGCAATTATTTTAAGATTATATGAGTGCTGGATATCGTTTGAACTATTGCTATTACTGGAGCACTTTGCCATGCAACCAGACAGGTGAGCTTATTGATCCTTTTTCATACATCTTGGTATTAGTACTAGTAAATGGATATTACAGTTGTGGCCAAAAGTATTGACACCCCTACAATTCTGTCAGATAATACTCAGTTTCTTCCTGAAAATGATTCCAAACACAAATTCTTTGTTATTATTATCTTCATTTAATTTGTCTTAAATGAAAAAACACAAAAAGAATTGTCCTAAAGCCAAATTGGATATAATTCCACACTAAACATAAAAAAGAGGGTGGACAAAAGTGTTGGCACTGTCGAAAAATCATGTGATGCTTCTCTAATTTGTGTAATTAACAGCACCTGTAACTTACCTGTGGCACCTAACAGGTGTTGGCAATAACTAAATCACACTTGCAGCCAGTTGACATGGATTAATGTTGACTCAACCTCTGTCCTGTGTCCTTGTGTGTACCACATTGAGCATGGAGAAAAGAAAGAAGACCAAAGAACTGTCTGAGGACTTGAGAAACCAAATTGTGTGGAAGCATGAGCAATCTCAAGGCTACAAGTCCATCTCCAAAGACCTGAATGTTCCTGTGTCTACCGTGTGCAGTGTCATCAAGAAGTTTAAAGCCCGTGGCACTGTGGCTAACCTCCCTAGATGTGGACGGAAAAGAAAAATTGACAAGAGATTTCAACGCAAGATTGTGCAGATGTTGGATAAAGAACCTCGACTAACATCTAAACAAGTTCAAGCTGCCCTGCAGTCCGAGGGTACAACAGTGTCAACCCGTACTATCCGTCGGCGTCTGAAAGAAAAGGGACTGTATGGTAGGAGACCCAGGAAGACCCCACTTCTTCCCCCGAGATACAAAAAAGCCAGGCTGGAGTTTGCCAAAACTTACCTGAAAGCCTAAAACATTTTGGAAGAATGTTCTGTGGTCAGATGAGACAAAAGTAGAGCTTTTTGGGCAAAGGCATCAACATAGAGTTTACAGGAGAAAAAAAGAGGCATTCAAAGAAAAGAACACGGTCCCTACAGTCAAGCATCGCGGAGGTTCCCTGATGTTTTGGGGTTGCTTTGCTGCCTCTGGCACTGGACTGCTTGACCGTGTGCATGGCATATGAAGTCAGAAGACTATCAACAAATTTTGCAGCATAATGTAGGGCCCAGTTTGAGAAAGCTGGGTCTCCCTCAGAGGTCAGCTCTGGAGACTTCTAAGGTGGTCAGCAATGAGTCCAGACCTGAATCCCATAGAACACCTATGGAGAGATCTAAAAATGGCCTTTTGGAGAAGGCACCCTTCAAATATCAGGGACCTGGAGCAGTTTGCCAAAGAAGAATGGTCTAAAATTCCAGCAGAGCATTGTAAGAAACTCATTGATGGTTACCGGAAGCGGTTGGTCGCAGTTATTTTGGCTAAAGGTTGTGCAACCAAGTATTAGGCTGTGGGTGCCAATACTTTTGTCTGGCCCATTTTTGGAGTTTTGTGTGAAATGATCAATGTTTTGCTTTTTGCTTCATTCTCTTTTGTGTTTTTTCATTTAAGACAAATTAAATGAAGATAATAATACCAAAGAATTTGTGTTTGCAATCATTTTCAGGAAGAAACTGAATATTATCTGACAGAATTGCAGGGGTGTCAATACTTTTGGCAACAACTGTAAGTGTCACAGGGCAGTAGGGAAAAAGCAGGAGACGTGGAACCTGGGCCCCTGAACTGCCCCTCAGGCTAAGGAGGTGCCCTGACCGTCCTTAACTTGGGGGTACACTTGATGGTAGTGAGGCCCAAGTCCCCGACCTGTCCCTATCTCCTGTTTAACCCTGAGCTAAACCCCACAACCCCCTCCCCAGGAGGTAAGACAGAGAAAATAGTGTACTGCACCAATAGCACGAAAGGAAAGATAAAACAGACACCACAGGGTTAAAGCAACTAAAAAACAAAACTTAGCTTTGTCTGCTGCCAATGCTCCAAGCAGTAGTGTAAGGCCCCTGAACTCAGCTTTCAGCAGTAGCACCACTGCTCCCGAAAGCTCCTCTCTTCAGCAGCAACACCACTGCTCCAGATAAGCTGAACCCCCTCTGCACCAGGTAGGTCCAGTCTTCACCATGGTTGGTTTCCAAATGAACAGTATTACCAACAGCTAGCTGGTGTACCAGGTGACATTATATAGGAAGGTGGGAGTGGTTTCCAGCAGACAAATAAAACATGCAGTAATACCAGCGGCCACCGGGGGCAAAAACTGATATTAACCCCCGATGGCCTGAAGGAAAAAAGGTTTAAAATGCGAGCAGCGCAAACTGACAGATCCAAAAAAATGGATCTTGACATTAAGCTTCCAAAATTCCCATAAATCATGGAATAATAAATCAAATCTCAGAACTCTATACAACTGTAAATACCACAACACTCTTTAATGCTACTGCAAGCAAAAAGGATCTACGAGTTTTTAAGAATAAAATCAATACATTTTATTAAATCAAGATTAAAATACAATAATATAACAGAGCAAATCACTATGCAGGCAAAAAATATGGGGATTAAATGAATCAATATTCAATATAAAGGCACAATATCTATATCACCTAATGACAGGCAAAAAAGAGAGAGTGACATGTGCTACACTTTTAATATATATTAATAGACTATACCAGTTAGTATCAATTAATATGAGCCCAAAACTGGGATTTTAATTCACCAGATCTGGCTAGTCACACTATGAAACTAATAACGTGCTTGCTAGTGCATAATCAGTGCAAAGAATGCCCATAAATAGATAGTAACCAAGACAAAGGGTACCGTTACACTTAGCGATGCACCAGCGATCCCGACAACGATATGGATCACTGGTGCATCGCTAAGTGGTCGCTAGTGAGCTGCCACACAGGCAGATCTCACCAGTGACATCTCTGGGGTCGGGGGTCGCTACTTACCTGTCAGATGCGGCGATCCTGACGTCCTCCCACCCGCGTCCATGCATCGCGCGTCGGCGCCACAGGAAGCCCAGCAGGAAGTGGCCGACGAGAAATGATCCAGTACCTTCTCACGCGACCAGCGATAATCAGCGGGGGAGCCGGTCGGAGGTAAGTATCACATGTAGCGATATCGCTAGCAATATCACTGCTACGTCACAAAATCGGTGACTTTACAGCAATATTGCTAGCGATATCGCAGTGTGTAACGGGGGCTTTACATTAGAATGTGTGTACAGATCCCCCTGGCCTGCCGCCTCAGTGCGCGTTTCATCGCTTCTTCGTTTCACCTGACTTTGAAAAGGTTTGATCATGTCTAATTCAGTGGTCTACATGAAACCAGCACACTGCACTTTTACTTATTTTAGGATGTTGTGCAGTAAACTGAGTGGCGCAACCAGCGATTTTAGATCTGCTGTTAAGTGTGTGAGAAGAGAGGATGAATACTTTGTATAAATGAAAAGGGCATTTCTTAGGTTTAATGATGTCTGTTATGTAAAATAGATGACTCTGCAAATCGGAATGAAAAAAAGAATCACAATCGAAACTCTATACAGCATCTGATAAAAGGTTGCCTGTTCAAAATCGAAAAGTCTGCGGTCACTCTATGTGACTGCAGATTTCTGAATCCCCCCAGTGTACGCATTGTACGCTGCGGGGATCTGCAGTTTCTGAGCCGTGACCACAGGGAATATCTGGAGTTATACATATTCCCAGACAATGGTCGCGGCCTGGCTCCTATTCACTTGTATGGAGCGAGGCTGCGCTCTCTAGTCAACCACACCCAGTGAACAGCCGCATCACTGGTCGTTTTGCGGCCTTGCTCAATACAAGTGTATGGGAGCGAGGCCACACTTACTGCCCTGGAGTATACATACTTATACATACCCTCCAGTCCCAACTCAGAAACCAGCCAATCACACAGAGTGACTACAGACTTATCGATTTGGTCCAGACAACCCCTGTAATTCAAAGTTAATAAGATGGGTTAATGTTTACTAGGCAATATACTGTAGATAGTGATGATACAAGATAACATGTTAGTTTACATACTGTACCTCTGGAAATGACTTCATTCATAGTTGACATTGCCAATCAGTTAATTTTCTAATGTGAGATCTCACTTGAACATTAGATTCTTATTTCTCATCTCGCAATAGACAAGATATGCAATGCACTTAAATGTGAAAGACAGGATTCAGTGCATCATGCAGTAGAGTTACAAAGGAACAAAATTACAAAGTAAAGGATTGACAGCAAACTTGAGAGCTCTTGGGGCTGCAGGCTGTAATTTTAATGTGATGTGATTTTTATATACGGGATACAACAGCTATTTTATTAGGTCTCTTTAAAGGATAATTACAGCGGAACTAAAAATTGCTCCTATAGGACACAGTTAACAATTTGTGCATTTACATTGCATTTGAACTTTCTTGGCAAGGAGAGGTTTTTCTTTCTACCCATTAACTAAGATTCCTATATACGTATCTAATTTGTAGAACAATCCTTGTCTTTATATGCAAGTGTTTAATTCAATCTCGCAAAACACCATGAGATCATAAGACAGATTTCTCATTTATGCATGTTTTTACATTAATGCAAATTCTTTTTTTCTTATTTATCTTTTTTCTTTTTAAATGTACCAATATAGTTGATTGCAATATGCTAGTGTTAAATTCTGTTGTAAATACTTAGCTGATGTCACGCCAGATAATGAATGGTCACAAACTAAACCTAGCTCATGAGAAAACTTATCCAAATAGAAGTAGAAATGAAGTTTTCCCAAATGGACCATTGTATTGGGGAAGTTGGGGTTACAGTCCTTATGGGCTATGAGGGATCACATCAAACAAAACCACATACATATGGGTTCATACCCCCCTGGCTGCATGCTTGGACAGGTGGTGAAAAGGGTTAGTTTAATTTTTTTATCCAACCCCAAAATATGACCTTAGCTCTTTCATCATGTGTATATTGGGAAAACTATACAGAGATATGAAAGAAAACAGTTTTATTGGAGGGTAATTTTGTGTAATTTTATACAAATTCATTAAGAAAAACAAATTAAATTACTTTTTGGGGGGAATAAGAATAGCAGGATTAAAATAATGTGGTTGCATAAGTGTGAACACTGTCAACTGGTGATGTAGTAGTGTTCAAAATCAGTTATTCATATTTAAACTCATGCTATATAGTACTCAGTGCACAGCTGCCATTATTTAACCCCTTATCCTCCAAGGGTGGTTTGCACATTCATGACCAGGCCAATTGTTACAATTCTGACCACTGTCCTTTTATGAGGTAATAACTCTGAAACGCTTCCATGGATCCTGGTGATTCTGACAAAGTTTTATCGTGACATATGGTACTTCATGATAGTGGTAAAATTTCATTCAAATAACTTGCTTTTATTTGTGAAAAAAAAGGAAATTTGGCGAAAATCTTGAAAATTTCGCAATTTTCCAACTTTGAATTTTTATGCCCTTAAATCACAGAGATATGGCACACAAAAAACTTAATAAGTAACATTTCCCACATGTTTTCTTCACATCACCACAATTTTGGAACCAAAAGTTTTTTTTGTTAGGAAGTTATAAGGGTTAAAAGTTGACCAGCGATTTCTAATTTTTGCAACACCATTTTATTTTTACGGACCACATCACATTTGAAGCCACTTTGAGGGGTCTATATAATAGAAAATACCCAAAAGTTACACCATTCTAAAAACTGCACCCCTTAAGGTGCTCAAAATCACATTCAAGAAGTTTATTAACTCTTCAGGTGCGTCACAGGAATTTTTTGAATATTTTAAAAAAATGAACATTTAACTTTTTTTCACAAAATAATTCAGATTCAATTTTTTTTATTTTACCAAGGGTAGCAGGAGAAATTGGACTGCAAAAGTTATTGTGCAGTTTGTCCTGAGTACGCTGATACCTGAAATGTGGGGGGAACCACTGTTTCGGCGCATGGCAGAGCTCAGAAGGGAAGGAGCGCCGTTTGACTTTTCAATGCAAAATTGGCTGGAATTCAGATCGGACGCCATGTCACGTTTGGAGAGCCCCTGATGTACCTAAACAGTGGAAACCCCCCACAAGTGACCCCATTGTGGAAACTAGACCCCCTAAGGAACTTATCTAGATGTGTGGTGAGCACTTTGAACCCCCCAGTGCTTCAGAGAAGTTTATAACAACCGGACGTGAAAATAAAAAAGATTGTATTTTTTCAACAAACATGATCTTTTAGTCCCCATTTTTTTATTTTCCCAAAGGTAACAGGAGAAATTGGACCCCAAAAGTTGTTGTCCAATTTGTCCTGAGTACGCTGATACCCCATATGTGGGAGAAAACTACTGTATGGGCACACGTTGGGGCTCGAAAGAGAAGTAGTGACTTTTTGGAATGCAGACTTTGATGGAATGCTCTGCAGGTGTCATGTTGCATTTGGAGAGCCCCTAATGTACCTAAACAGTGGAAACCCCACACAAATGACACCATTTTGGAAACTAGACCCACTAAGGAACTTATCTAGATGTGTGGTGAGCACTTTGAACCCCCAAGGGCTTCACAGAAGTTTATAACGCCCGGGCGTGAAAATAAAAAAATCTTATTTTTTCCACAAACCTGATCATTTAGTCCCCAATTTTTTATTTTCCCAAGGGTAACAGGAGAAATTGGACCCCAAAAGTTGTTGTCCAATTTGTCCTGAGTACGCTGATACCTCAAATGTGGGAGAAAACTACTATATGGGCACACGTCGGGGCTCGAAAGAGAAGTAGTGACTTTTTGGAATGCAGACTTTGATGGAATGGTCTGCAGGTGTCATGTGCATTTGGAGAGCCCCTGATGTACCTAAACTATTGAAACTCCCCACAAGTGACCCCATTTTGGAAACTAGACCCCCCATGGAACTTATCTAGATGTGTGGTGTGCACTTTGAACCCTCAAGTGCTTCACAGAAGTTTATAACACTCGGACGTGAAAATAAAAAAATCATTTTTTTCCACAAAAATGATATTTTTTCCCCCAATTTTTTATTTTCCTAAGGGTAACAGGAGAAATTGGACCCCAAAAATTGTTTTGCAATTTGTCCTGAGTAGGCTGATACCCTACATGTGGGGGTAAAACACTGTTTGGGCGCATGGCAGAGCTTGGAAGGGAAGTAGCGCCGTTTGACTTTTTCAACGCAGAATTGGCTGGAATTGAGATCAGATACCATGTTGCGTTTGGAGAGCACCTGATGTGCCCAAAAAGTGGAAACCCCCCAATTCTAACTCCAACCCTAACCCTAATCTCAGCCCTAACCCTAGCCCTAACCCTAGCCCTAGCCCAAACCCTAATGGGAAAATGGAAATAAATACATTTTCTTTTAATTTTATTATTTTTCCCTATCTAAGGGGGTGATAACAGGGGGGTTGATTTACTATTAATAGCGGGTTTTTATTTTTGGCAGCTGTCATACGCTAAAAGACGCTTTTTATTGTAAAAATAGTTTTTGCATCACCACATATTGAGAGCTATAATTTTTCCATATTTTGACCCACTGAATCATGTGAAGTCTTATTTTTTGCGGGACGAGTTGTCGTTTTTATTGGTATCATATTCGGGCACGTTACATCTTTTGATCGCTTTTTATTCCGATTTTTGGGACGCAGAATAAACAAAAACCAGTGTTTCATGAATTTCTTATGGGGGGTGCGTTTACACCGTTCCTCCTGCGGTGAAATTGATAAAGCCCTTTTACTCTTCGGGTCAGTACGGGTACAGCGATAGCTCATTTAGGTCTTTTTTTATGTTTTGGGGCATTTATGCAATGAAAACAATTTTATATAAAAAATAATTATTTTTGCATCGCTTTATTCTGAGAGCTATAACTTTTTATTTTTTTGCTGATGATGCGGTATGGTGGCCTGTTTTTTGCAGGACAAGATGACGTTTTCAGCGGTACCATGGATATTTATATGCGTCTTTTTGATCGCGTGTTATTGCACTTTTTGTTTGGCAGTATGAAAATAAATCATTATTTTTTGCTTAGTTTTTTATTTTTATTTTTAAGGGGTTCGCTAAAGGGGTTAACTAGTGGGACAGTTTTATAGGGTGGGTCGTTACGGACGCGGCAATACCAAATATGTGTACTTTTATTGTTTTTTTTATTTCCAAAAAATGAATTTATTAGGGAATATTTTTTTTTTAATTTATTTAGCGATATTTTTAAAATTATTTTTACACTTTTTTTTTTTTTTAGGTTGTCCCAGGGGGGACATCACTGTCCTGTGACAGATCGCTGATCTGTCACATCAAGGATCACTGTGACAGATCAGCGATCTGTCACAGGCACTGCACAGGCTTTCCTCATGCCTGCGCTTTGCAGGCATTGAGGAAGCCAGCTCCCTGCAGGCCCCCAAAGGTCCCCGTCGCCATCTTGGATTCGGGGACCGGCAGAGATGGAGCCCCCTGCAGCAGCGCTGCACATTGCGCTGCTGTGGGGTGCTCAGGGAAGCTCGGAGGGAGCCCCCTCCCTGCCGATGCTTCCCTTTAACCCCTGGTACACCGCAATCGTGTTTTATCGCGGTGTGCAAGGGGTTAAAGTGTCGGGGGCTGTCCGTGACTGCCCCTGACACATTGTGTCGGGTGTCAGCTGTGATAATCAGCTGACACACGGCCGTGATCAGCAGCGCTCACCACGTGGGCGCCGCTGATCGCTGTGACGTACTATCCCATCCCTGGGAATTAAGTCCCAGGGCACATGGACGGGATAGTACGTCACATGACAGAAAGGGGTTAAAGTCACTCTGAAGAATTCCACTTAAAGTTTAACTGATGTAGTAGGATTTGCCTGGCATTTTCATAATTGCATGTTCCAGCAAAAGTGGTGCATAAACAGCTTACAATACAGCAAAAGGATCTCATTGTTGAAAGATATCAGTAAGGAGAAGGGTACAAAAACATTTCTGGGTAAGTACTGGATGCATACTGCTTGTGCCAACCATGCCTCATATTCTTCATATGCCTGGTCTATGGGGTAGGATAGCAAGACAGAAACCTCTTCTTGCAAAGAAAAACTTCCTTGCCCGACTATGTTTTGCCAAAACCTACATCAACTCTGCTAAAAACATGTGGGAAAACATTTATAGTCTGATCAAACTGTAACAAGGGCAACCGAAGGGGGGTAGTTGTGGCCGAGTTATTTAAAGGCACTGTTCACAGAGTCCACTGTGTCCCTTGTACATAAATAGGGAGAACTGACACAGCTTCTTCCCAAGGGTTACCTTTCTTTCCTTTGGGTTACAGCAATCCAGGCAATAGAAGTCCACATACACAGCTGTAGTCCAACAGGGGGAAACATTTTATTAAACAATGATGAAGAGGAAAGAAAAAGACAAGTTCAACACTGGCTTCCTGCTCTCTCCCTGACACTTGCGATGGCCGTACTCACAACGATCACAGTAGTCGAAGTTCGCAGAAGTCCACTCACTGGGATCTGGGCGCCTAAAACCCCTTCAGCGAGGGCCCTTCCAGAGTCCTGGGGCCCATGTTTTGGTCCTTAAGTCCTGTTAAGTCCTTGAGTCCTTCTTTAGTTCATGGAGTCCTCCTTTATGTCCTGGAGTCCTTTTGAGCCTGGGGCAACAAATCTCTCCCATCCGGGAGTCTGGCAATGCCCAATCTGTATTATACGTCTGTCCTGGGCCAACGTGTCCGGGCTACTGACTCTGACTTGGAACCACAGCTTCCTGCCGCCTTTGCTGCAGCTGTCCCAGTCCACATCTTTAACTATTGGTTTAAAGATGTTTTAAGGTATTTTGCTGCCTCAGGAACTGGGTGCCTTGACTATGTACAAGGCATCATGAAATCTGAACATTGCCAAAGGATTTTGGGTCACAATGTAGTACCCAGTATCAGAAAGCTCGGTTTGCGTCCTAGGTTATGGGTCTTCATGAAGGGTAATGACCTCAAACATACTTCAAGAAGTAACAAGAAATGAATGGAAACAATGCACTGGAAAGTTCTGAAGTAGCCACAAATGAGTCTTGATCTAAATCCCTTTGAACACGTGGAAAGATCTTAAAATTGCTGTTGGAAGAAGGCACCCTGCAGATATGAGCGACCTGGAGTAGTTTGAAAAAGAAGACGGGTCCAAAATTCCTGTTTAGAGGTGAAAGAAGTTTGTTGATGGTTATAGGAAGTGATTGATTGCAGTTCTTTATTGCAAAAGGTGTACAACCAAATATTAAGTTAAGGGTGCCAACTAGAGTTGAGCGACTTTTGCTTTTTTAGGGTCGCGTTTCGTTTCGTGAAATCCGACTTTTCCAAAAGTCGGGTCGAGCAAGATCGTCCGATTATAGGGAAAAGTCGGGGTCGTCCCGAAACACGAAACCCAATGTAAGTCAATGGGGAATAAAAGTCGGCAGTGAGAGGAGGACAGGAAACACACCTACAGTGCCCATTTGAATGCCAAAAGCATCAATTCTTCTTACTTAAGCTTGTCAACCTTAATTAACTTCATAATACAAGTTACGCACTGAAAAATGGGGGTTATTTGGCTAAATTTGTGGGGGGGAGGGCTGGCTGCAGGTTTTCATGTGCCCTGGGCGAAAGAGCGCCCCTTTAACACATACCACAACTCATCATGCTCCGATACGGCAGAGAAATAGCGGTATAGTACAATGAAAAATACCTCACTTTTTACATCTCATGACGAGGCCCATCTATTTCTCCATACAAAATCATTGGTCCCATATAATGTTTGAAACAGTATATGATGAGCTCCACATAATGCTACAGTATATGTTGGTCCCCATGGATGAAGCTCCACTGTCTTATGGGCCCAAATAATGCTCCAAACATAATGGGCCCAATTTCTAATGCTCTAGTGTATAATGGGCCCTGTAAATGCTGCTCCAGTGTCTGATGTCCACCTTTGGAATGTTCCAGTGTATGGTGGGCCCCATCTATCATTCTCCAGAGTATAGTGCTCCCCAAAAATTGCTGTCCCAACATAGAAAACAATCAAATAAGTCTCCTCGCTAGGGAATCCCTGTACTTGTCTGGACAGGTGCTGTAGCTTGCTTAACAGCTCGCCAGCCGTTCTCACGCCCAGTATGGATTGCACGTGATTGCACAAAGGTTAGAAAGGGTACCGTATCCCTGGATAACATGTATGGATAGCGTACACATTCAAAATATATGTCTATACAGCATGAGGCAGGCTCAGACGGTGTTAGGCCCAGTATGGATTGCACGTCATTGCACAAAGGTTAGAAGGGGTACCGTATCCCCGGATAACATGTATGGATAGCGTACACATTCAAAATATATGTCTATACAGCATGAGGCAGGCTCAGACGGTGTTAGGCCCAGTATGGATTGCACGTCATTGCACAAAGGTTAGAAAGGGTACCGTATCCCCGGATAACATGTATGGATAGCGTACACATTCAAAATATATGTCTATACAGCATGAGGCAGGCTCAGACGGTGTTAGGCCCAGTATGGATTGCACGTCATTGCACAAAGGTTAGAAAGGGTACCGTATCCCTGGATAACATGTATGGATAGCGTACACATTCAAAATATATGTCTATACAGCATGAGGCAGGCTCAGACGGTGTTAGGCCCAGTATGGATTGCACGTCATTGCACAAAGGTTAGAAAGGGTACCGTATCCCTGGATAACATGTATGGATAGCGTACACATTCAAAATATATGTCTATACAGCATGAGGCAGGCTCAGACGGTGTTAGGCCCAGTATGGATTGCACGTCATTGCACAAAGGTTAGAAAGGGTACCGTATCCCCGGATAACATGTATGGATAGCGTACACATTCAAAATATATGTCTATACAGCATGAGGCAGGCTCAGACGGTGTTAGGCCCAGTATGGATTGCACGTCATTGCACAAAGGTTAGAAGGGGTACCGTATCCCCGGATAACATGTATGGATAGCGTACACATTCAAAATATATGTCTATACAGCATGAGGCAGGCTCAGACGGTGTTAGGCCCAGTATGGATTGCACGTCATTGCACAAAGGTTAGAAGGGGTACCGTATCCCCGGATAACATGTATGGATAGCGTACACATTCAAAATATATGTCTATACAGCATGAGGCAGGCTCAGACGGTGTTAGGCCCAGTATGGATTGCACGTCATTGCACAAAGGTTAGAAAGGGTACCGTATCCCTGGATAACATGTATGGATAGCGTACACATTCAAAATATATGTCTATACAGCATGAGGCAGGCTCAGACGGTGTTAGGCCCAGTATGTATTGCACGTCATTGCACAAAGGTTAGAAAGGGTACCGTATCCCCGGATAACATGTATGGATAGCGTACACATTCAAAATATATGTCTATACAGCATGAGGCAGCCTCAGACGGTGTTAGGACCAGTATGGATTGCACGTCATTGCACAAAGGTTAGAAAGGGTACCGTATCCCCGGATAACATGTATGGATAGCATACACATTCAAAATATATGTCTATACAGCATGAGGCAGGCTCAGACGGTGTTAGGCCCAGTATGGATTGCACGTCATTGCACAAAGGTTAGAAGGGGTACCGTATCCCCGGATAACATGTATGGATAGCGTACACATTCAAAATATATGTCTATACAGCATGAGGCAGGCTCAGACGGTGTTAGGCCCAGTATGGATTGCACGTCATTGCACAAAGGTTAGAAGGGGTACCGTATCCCCGGATAACATGTATGGATAGCGTACACATTCAAAATATATGTCTATACAGCATGAGGCAGGCTCAGACGGTGTTAGGCCCAGTATGGATTGCACGTCATTGCACAAAGGTTAGAAAGGGTACCATATCCCCGGATAACATGTATGGATAGCATACACATTCAAAATATATGTCAATACAGCATGAGGCAGGCTCAGACGGTGTTAGGCCCAGTATGGATTTGACGGCCCAGATTACACAGTGGAGGAGCAGGGAGAGGTAAAGATTGCAAATGCTGGGGCCCTGCCCAAGCAAGGGGGGCCCACTCGTGGGCGTCGGTACTGGCACTGGGCCCCTCATAGTACAGCGGTGTGTCTGACGGCGGGTGTGCACCACCACCGTCAGAGACACTTGATTGCACTATGAGGGACCCTGTGCCAGTGCCCGCGCCCAAGAGTCGGCCTACCCACCTGTCCAGGGCAACGGCACTCGCACGGTGTCGTGCGCTAGGTGGTGACCCCGGCCATGGGGGGTTGAGGCAGCACAGTTAGGGAGTTTTAGAAAGTGGCATATGTTGATGTTGGACATTCAACTGATGCAAAAGGCGAAATAGGTGAAGTACCAGGAAGAGGTGGACCAAAGCAAGCCATTTTTCTGTCACCCTATGTGTCATCAGTGGAAGGTGGGACAAAATCCTTGGAAACCCATGCGTGGTTCATTTTAATGAAGGTTAGATCATCCACATTTTGGGTTGACAGACGGGTCCTTTTTTCTGTCAGGATTGATCCAGCTGCACTGAAGACTCTTTCCGATAGCACACTTGCAGCTGGACAAGCGAGATCCTGTAAGGCATATTGGGCCAATTCAGGCCAGGTGTCCAGTTTAGCGGCCCAATAGTCAAAGGGGAATGACTAGAGTTGAGCGATACCGTCCGATACTTCAAAGTATCGTATCGGATGGTATCGGCCGATCTTTAAAAAAAGTATCGGTATCGCCGATTCCGATACCGGAAGTCCCATTCAAGTCTATGGGACTTCCGGTATCGGAATAAGAAAAACCCTTTCCTGCCCTTGTACAGCCTCTCTGGGGTCTGTACGGGCCTTTCGGGGGGCTGTGCCGGCCTGCCAGGGGGTCTGTGCAGGCTCCGGTGGTCTGTGCCGGCCTGCCGGTGGTCTGTGCAGGCTCCGGGGGGCTGTGCCGGCCTGCCGGGGGGCTGTGCAGGCTCCGGGGGGCTGTGCCGGCCTGCCGGGGGGCTGTGCCGGCCTGCCGGTGGTCTGTGCAGGCTTCGGGGGTCTGTGCAGGCATCGTCCGATGGGACTACAAGTCCCATCGGGCGATGCCTGCTACCATGACAGTGATTGACACATTAGCCAATGATGGGACAGTAGTAGTCCCATCATCCGGCTAATGTGTTAAATGTAAAAAAAATAAAAAAAAAAAATAAAAATTACATGCTACATACATACAACATGCATACTACATACATGCTACATTCATACTACATACTACATACATGCTACATTCATACTACATAAATACTACATGCAACATACATACTACATATATACTACATGCATGCTACATACATACTGCATGCTACATACATACCACATATATACTACATACATACTACATGCATGCTACATGCATGCTACATGCTACATACATAACACATATATACTACATGCATGCTACATACATACTGCATGCTACATGCATGCTACATACATACTACATACATACTACATGCTACATACATACCACATATATACTACATACATACTACATACAATACATTCATACAATACATACATACTACATGCTACATACATACCACATATATACTACATACATACAATACATTCATACAATACATACATAGACATACAGTACATATAACATAGAGTAACATACTTACCAATACTTGTCACATTGTTCCCCGAAGCCATTGTCTTTTCCGGAATAAATATTAACATAACAAACCACAAAAATACTCACCCACGATCTGAAGCAGTCCACGAGTGTGTCCCACGACGATCTTGGGTAGAGAACTGCAGCATCAGCTGTTGCTGCCGTTCTCTACGGGCTGCAGGAATCCAATGACGGAAGGTAGGTATCCTTCCGCACTGTATTCCTCCGCCACTTAAAAAAAAAAAAGTCCCTAGTCTCACTTTATGCCATTGCTGCGTGGGAATTTCCCACGCAGCAATGGCATAAAGTGAGACTAGGGACTTTTTTTTTTTTAAGTGGCGGAGGAATACAGTGCGGAAGGATACCTACCTTCCGTCATTGGATTCCTGCAGCCCGTAGAGAACGGCAGCATCATCTGATGCTGCCGTTCTCTACCCAAGATCGTCGTGGGACACACTCGTGGACTGCTTCGGATCGTGGGTGAGTATTTTTGTGGTTTGTTATGTTAATATTTATTCCGGAAAAGACAATGGCTTCGGGGAACAATGTGACAAGTATTGGTAAGTATGTTACTCTATGTTATATGTACTGTATGTCTATGTATGTATTGTATGAATGTATTGTATGTATGTAGTATATATGTGGTATGTATGTAGCATGTAGTATGTATGTAGTATGTATGTAGCATGCATGTAGCATGTAGTATGTATGTAGCATGCATGTAGCATGTAGTATGTATGTAGCATGCATGTAGCATGTATGTAGCATGCATGTAGTATATATGTAGTATGTATGTAGCATGCATGTAGTATATATGTAGTATGTATGTAGCATGTATGTAGTATGTATGTGGTATGTATGTAGCATGTAGTATGTATGTAGCATGCATGTAGTATATATGTAGTATGTATGTGGCATGTAGTATGTATGTAGCATGCATGTAGTATGTATGTAGCATGCATGTAGTATGTATGTAGTATGTATGTAGTATGTAGCATGTATGTAGTATGTATGTGGTATGTATGTAGCATGTAGTATGTATGTAGCATGCATGTAGTATATATGTAGTATGTAGTATGTATGTAGTATGTATGTGGTATGTATGTAGCATGTAGTATGTTTGTAGCATGCATGTAGCATGCATGTAGTATGCATGTAGCATGCATGTAGTATGTATGTAGCATGCATGTAGTATGTATGTAGTATGTATGTAGTATGTATGTAGCATGTAGCATGTATGTAGCATGTATGTAGTATGTATGTAGTATATATGTAGTATGTATGTAGCATGCATGTAGTATGTATGTAGCATGCATGTAGTATGTATGTAGCATGTAGTATGTATGTAGCATGCATGTAGTATGTATGTAGCATGTATGTAGTATGTATGTAGTATATATGTAGTATGTATGTAGCATGTAGTATGTATGTAGCATGCATGTAGTATGTATGTAGTATTTTTTTTTTTTTTTTTTTTTAACATTTAACACATTAGCCGGATGATGGGACTACTACTGTCCCATCATTGGCTAATGTGTCAATCACTGTCATGGTAGCAGGCATCGCCCGATGGGACTTGTAGTCCCATCGGACGATGCTTGCACAGACCCCCGGACATCAGCACAGCCCCCCGGCAGGTCGGCACAGCCCCCCGGCAGGCCGGTACAGACCCCCACAGGGTGCACAGACCACCGGCAGGCCGGCACAGCCCCCCGGCAGGCCGGTACAGACCCCCACAGGGTGCACAGACCACCGGCAGGCCGGCACAGCCCCCCGGCAGGCCGGTACAGACCTCGGGCAGTCCACACAGCCCCCCGGCAGGCCGGCACAGCCCCCCGGAAGGCCGGCAGAGACCCCCGGAAGGCCCGAAATGACGGCGCATCATGATGCGCACACACCGCGCATCATGATGACGTCAGTCTGTCAATCAACTTTGAACTTCCGATTCCGATGCCGAATTCCGATATTGAAAAAATATCGGAAGTCGGTATCGGAATTCCGATACAGCAAGTATCGGCCGATACCCGATACTTGCGGTATCGGAATGCTCAACACTAGGAATGACCTGTGTGGGAGAACATCGATATGGGAGGAAAAGTAGTTTGTATCCATAGTTGACAACTGCTGTCTCCTGTCACTTTCCATCGATGCAGTATTACCAGTTGTGTGAGCGGTATTTGAAAAATCAGTCCACAACATTGTCATGAAACCCCTGTCTCCAACGCCACTTCTGCTGTGTGCACCAAGAACACCTCTGCCAAGCTGCCCCCAGCCCGTACGGCTCGTGTGAGAACCATCACCGCTGCTGTGTGCTGGGAATGCCTCAAGCAACCGATTTACCAGAGTTGCTTGTTTATTAGCCAATATTAGGTCAAGGTTCTCCTGTGGCATGATGTTTTGTAATTTGCCTTTATAGCGTGGATCCAGGATGCTGGCCAACCAGTAGTCGTCATCGTTCATCATTTTGGCAATGCGGGGGTCCCTTTTTAGGATCCGCAAGGCATAATCTGACATGTGGGCCAATGTTCCCGGTGTCAATGATGCACTGTGAGTGCTGGGTGGAGGAGCACTTTCTGGCAAATCCACATCCCTCCAGTCACGCACAAACCCTGTACCAGACCTTGCCACGCCAACATTTTCACTTGCCCCACGAGATGCATCCTCCTCCCCTAAGTAATCATCCCCATCATCCTCCTCCTCCTCCTCCTCTTCTTCCTCCACCTCGTCCAGGAGAGGTCCCTGAGCAGACAATGGCTGAATGTCATCAAGGATTCCCTCCTCCTCTTCCTCCTCATCAACATTGGCTGCAGACGCCTGCTCCTTAAGGTGCGTCAAAGTTTGCATGAGCAGACGCATAAGTGGGATGCTCATGCTTAGGATGGCGTCGTCTGCGCTTACCAGCCGTGTGCATTCCTCAAAACACTGAAGGACTTTACAAAGGTCTTTCAGCTTCGACCACTGCACGCCTGTCAACTCCATGTCTGCTCTCAAAGTGCCTGGCCGTGTATCCTCCCACAAATGCATTATGGCCTGCCTCTGCTCGCACAGCCGCTCCACCATGTGCAGGGTGGAGTTCCACCTTGTTGCAATGTCGATAATGAGGCGGTGGTTGGGAAGGTGGAGCAATCGCTGCAGCTTCTGCATACGAACGGAGTGTACAGGCGACCGGCGGATGTGCGCGCACAGTCTTCGCACCTTCTGGAGCAGGGCTGTTAACTCCGGATAATTTTTGAGGAAGCACTGCACCACCAGGTTCAAGGTGTGAGCCAAGCAAGGTATGTGGCTGAGTTTTGAAAGGGCTATGGCTGCCACAAAATTACGGCCGATATCACTAACTACCTTGCCTGCCTCAAGATGTACACTGCCCAGCCATGACTCAGTTTGTCGCTTCAAGTACTCGGCCAGCACCTCGGCGGTGTGTCTGTCGCCCAAACACATCATCTGCAACACAGCCTGCTGACGCTTTCCACTAGCTGCTCGATAGGGGGATACATCGTGTGCAACAGTGGCAGCTGCAGATGGAGTGCTCGTACGACTGCGCTCTGTGGACGAGCTGTCGCTTCTGGAGGAGGAGGAGGAGGGTCGAACGCCTACAGCCAACTGTTTCCTAGACCGTGGGCTAGGCAGCACTGTCCCACCACCGCTGTCCCCTGTGGACCCTGCATCCACCACATTAACCCAGTGCGCAGTGATGGACACGTAACGGCCCTGGCCATGCCGACTGGACCATGCATCAGTTGTGAGGTGCACCTTTCCGCTCACTGACTGCTTGAGTGCATGGACAATGCGGTCTTTCACATGATGGTGGAGGGCTGGGATGGCTTTGCGAGAGAAGAAGTGGCGACTGGGTAGGTCATAGCGTGGTACTGCATAGGCCATGAGTTCGCGGAAAGCTGTGCTTTCCACCAACCGAAAGGGCATCATCTCAAACGAGATTAGTTTGGCAATGTGGGCGTTCAAACCCAGTGTACACGGATGAGAGACTGAGTACTTTCTTGACCTACTCATAGTGTCTGGGAGGGTGAGCTGGACTTGAGAGCTGCATATGGTGGAAGTAGCGGTGGACAGGGCGGACTGAGAGAGGGTTGATGATGGTGATGGAGTTGGTGTTCTTTCTGATGGCCTAGAATCAGTCTTTCGTTGATATAACAGTGGGATTCCCTGACTGCTGTGGCCTTGCAACGACACCTCAACATTTGCTGCTGTGCTAACCGGTGTGCTTACAGTGGGGGAAACAATGTAGCGTTGCTGACTACCTTCGTTGTGATCAGTTGCACATGTGGCACTTGAGGTTTGGTGTTGTGTCCACGCTTGCAAGTGCATGCTGGTTAAATGTCTAAGCATGCAACTGGTATTCAAATTTTTCAGATTTTTCCCTCGGCTAAAGGTCTTTGCGCACTTCTTACAGATAACCTTGGCCTGATCATGAGGATTTTGTTCAAAAAACTGCCACACTGCACTCTTCCTACTTTGGCAGACATTTTGCGGCCTAGCACGCTGTGATCTTTTGACCCTCTGGACAAGCTGTCCAGCAACTCTTTTGATGTTTGGAACCTGTCTTTGGAGTGCTCCGGGCCTGCCAGATAACAGCTGTTGCGATGTCGATGTCTGCTGTGGATGCTCCTCATCTGAGCTATTGGAAGCAGCACCCTCTTCCCCCAATGGATGCCAATCTGGGTCAACAACTGGGTCATCCATCACCTCCTCTTCTATGTCATGTGCACCTTTCTCTGTGTCACCGTGTATGGTGGTATAGTGTGCGGGAAGGGGCACCTGAGTCTCATCAGGGTCAAAATCTGGCTCTGTACACTGCGAGGACAATGTAGTGCTCTGAGTGAATGTACCAGCAGAATCATCCATCAGCGGCTGTGCATCAGTGCACTCCATGTCAGATTCATCTTGGCCTGGGTAATTCACCATTTGACTTGATAATCCAGGCATGGTATGTGAAAACAGCTCCATGGAGTAATCAGTAGTATGGCCTGCGTCATCCTTCAATCTTGGTTGGGGTGAAGGACACAAGGAAAGGTGTGGTTCATGAACATGAGCCTCCAATGACGACTCAGTGCTTTTACTTTTTACAACAGAAGAAGAGGAGGCGATAGAGCTGTAGGCTGAGTCAGCAATGTAAGACAAAACTTTTTCCTGATGCTCTGCCTTTAAAAGCCAACTCCTAGAAAACTAAGCGTTCGAGGCCTTATGTAGACAGACGATGACGCAGGGTCAGCACCTCCTGCATTTGGTCCTATTTTGCTCTTGCCACTACCATCAGATCCACCACCAACACCATCATTACCAGCTGCCAACCCCCGCCCAATTCCACGGCCTCTTCCACCAGCCTTCCTCATTTTTGGTAGAAATGTAGACAAAATCCAACAAACTATATAGTAATGTAAAACAAGGTACAAGGTGTCTATAGGACAGGGGAGTTTTAGAATTTCTGCACACACTTGTGGACAGTGGACACTTGTGGATTGTGTGCGGCCCACTGATATCTGAGCGCTATGTGACACGCTCGATGGCACAGCTGCCTGTGACCAAAGTGACGAGAGGAAAATGGAGATTTTGAATCTCTGCGTACACTTGTGGACAGTGGACACTTGTGGATTGTGTGCGGCCCACTGATATCTGAGCGCTATGTGACACGCTCGATGGCACAGCTGCCTGTGACCAAAGTGACGAGAGGATAATGGAGATTTTGAATCTCTGCGTACACTTTTGGACACTGGACACTTGTGGATTGTGTGCGGCCCACAGATATCTGAGCGCTATGTGACACGCTCGATGGCACAGCTGCCTGTGACCAAAGTGACGAGAGGATAATGGAGATTTTGAATCTCTGCGTACACTTGTGGACAGTGGACACTTGTGGATTGTGTGCGGCCCACTGATATCTGAGCGCTATGTGACACGCTCGATGGCACAGCTGCCTGTGACCAAAATGACGAGAGGATAATGGAGATTTTGAATCTCTGCGTACACTTTTGGACACTGGACACTTGTGGATTGTGTGCGGCCCACTGATATCTGAGCGCTATGTGACACGCTCGATGGCACAGCTGCCTGTGACCAAAGTGACGAGAGGATAATGGAGATTTTGAATCTCTGCGTACACTTGTGGACAGTGGACACTTGTGGATTGTGTGCGGCCCACTGATATCTGAGCGCTATGTGACACGCTCGATGGCACAGCTGCCTGTGACCAAAGTGACGAGAGGATAATGGAGATTTTGAATCTCTGCGTACACTTTTGGACACTGGACACTTGTGGATTGTGTGCGGCCCACTGATATCTGAGCGCTATGTGACACGCTCGATGGCACAGCTGCCTGTGACCAAAGTGACGAGAGGATAATGGAGATTTTGAATCTCTGCGTACACTTTTGGACACTGGACACTTGTGGATTGTGTGCGGCCCACTGATATCTGAGCGCTATGTGACACGCTCGATGGCACAGCTGCCTGTGACCAAAGTGACGAGAGGATAAAGGAGATTGGATTGCTTTTAAAAAAGCAGTTTGCGGAGCAGTGGGTAAACAGCAATGCCAGCGTTTCAGGAAGCCTTAGAAGGCAGCCCAACAACCAACACCACTGATACACCACAATATAGCCTCCCCTTGCACTGCACACACAGTGACTTGTGTGTTGTGCAGGCCAAATCGCTAGCAGCAGAAGCAGTTTTTTTGTCTTCTTCCCTGCCTAACGCTCTCCCTACAGAATCAGCAGCAACCTCTCCCTATACTAAGATCGGCAGAAGTAAGATGGCGGTCGGCGTGCACGCCCTTTTATACCCCCTGTGATGCCCACCAAAGCAAGCCAATCACTTGCATGCCCTTCTGAAAGATGGTGGTGACCCGTGCCTATGTCATCACGTTGCCCACAGTGTCCGTGGATCCTGATTGGCTGAAAAAGAGCGCAAAACAAACTTTTGAAACGCGACTTTGGCGCGTAAGTCGCCGACCTCGTGGCCGACCTCATCCTAGGGTCGGGTTTCGTTTCATGAAACCCGACTTTGCCAAAAGTCGGCGACTTTTGAATTTTTTCGACCCGTTTCGCTGAACTCTAGTGCCAACAATTTTGTTCAGACCATTTTATAGGTTTTGTGGGAAGTTTTGCTTAAATTACCTTTTTTTATCAGTTTTTTTGTATTGTTCCAATACACACAAATGAAATAAACATGTATAGCAAAAAAATGTGTAATTCCAATAATTTTGTGGGAGAAATACTTCACTTTCGGGAACAATTTCAAGGATGCCAAAACTTTCGATCATGACTGTATTTCCTCCATCTTGGTATATATTCCTCATCCTGGCCCAATCCAGGTATATATGATCTCCATCCTAGTATATATGTTCCCTATCTGCTATATATGTTCCCCATCCTGAGTCTCATCCAGATGTATATGTTCCCCATCCTGGGCCCATCTTACTATATATATTTCTTCTCTATCCTGGTTACATCCTGATATATATGTTCTCCTTCACGGTATATATGTCCCTTATCCTCTACCCCATCCTGATATATGTCCCCAGTTCGGCCACTTTTCTTTAATGCATAGAAAAATAAATAATTATACTCGCCTCCCATCTTCTCCCCCGCTGCACAGCATTTTCTACTGAAGCTGGCAGATGACTTTAGCATGCAAACGACAGGAGCACATGATGTTACTGCTATGTGCCCACAGTAGCGTGCAAACCGGCAGCATGTAATGCAGCGCACGGACCCAGCTGCTCCCTGTGCCACAATGCACTTCAGCTAAATGTGCGTCCAAGGATTCACATCCAGTTGAAGTTTACTCTGGTGTCAGCAGTCCCCCCACCAGCATGGCACCTAGTATTAGAACCTATCAATCTAATATTGAAGATTCATCCTAAGGATAGCTCATTAAAATTGACATCCTGGACAACCCCTAACAATTTCTCTGCAATATGGTAATTTAGTTTAGGTAAGTAGTGATGGGGTTCAGGATTGCCAACAAGCTTGTCCATTGTTTTCATGAGCAATCTGCAGACAAAGGGAACCTGTCACATGAAAAAATGCTATTGATCTGCTGATATGGGGTTAATTTTCAGATGACTAGCATTCTGAACATGCACCACTCTTGCATTTAGACACCAGTCGCTGGGGGGAAAATAAGTCATGGGTTCAGTCACCGCTAGTGTTGAGCTTTCCGATACCGCAAGTATCGGGTATCGGCCGATATTAGCTGTATCGGAATTCCGATTCTGACTTCCGATACTTTTTTCGTATCGGATACCGGAATCGGAAGTTCCCATAAAGCTATCAGCCTGCTCGATTTGATTTAGCCAATGGCAATCCTCAGAAGTGTGGACACATCCTGTTAGGTATGTTAACTATTGGCATGACTGTGATTGGCTGCTGAAATGACGTCATCATGATGCGCGGTCTGTGCGCATCATGATGCGCGGTCTGTGCCGACTGCGGGGGGTCTGTGCCGACTGCTGGTGGTCTGTACGGGCCTCTCGGGGCCTGTGCCTGCTGCCGGTGGTCTGTACGGGCCTGCCGGGGGCCTGTGCCGGCTGCCGGTGGTCTGTATGGACCAGCCGGGTGCCTGTGCCGGCTGTCGGTGGTCTGTGCGGGCCTGCCGGGGGTCTTGTGTGTGTGCAGGCATCGTCCGATGGGACTACAAGTCCCATCGGGCGATGCCTGCTACACTGACAGTGATTGACACATTAGCCAATGATGGGACAGTAGTAGTCCCATCATCCGGCTAATGTGTTGAATGTAAAAAAAAACAAACATACTACATACATACTACATATATACTACATTCATACAGCATACATACATACTACATACATGCTACATATATACTACATTCATACAACATACATACATATATACTACATACATGCTACATATATACTACATTCATACAACATACATACATACTACATACATGCTACATATATACTACATTCATACAACATACATACATACATACTACATACATACTACATATATACTACATACATACAGCATACATATATATACTACATACATGCTACATATATACTACATTCATACAACATACATACATACATACTACATACATGCTACATATATACTACATACATACTACATACATGCTGCATATATACATATATACTACATTCATACATACATACTACATACATGCTACATATATACTACATTCATACAACATACATATATACTACATACATGCTACATACATACTACATACATACAACATGCTACAGACATACAACATACATACATTCTGCATACTGCATACATGCTCCATACAACATACATACATTCATACAATACATACATACTACATACAATACATTCATACAATACATACATAGACATACAGTACATATAACATAGAGTACATACTCACCAATACTTGTCACACTGTTCCCCGAAGCCAGTGTCATCTAAGGAAAAATATGAAAATAACAAACAAGCCATATACTCCCTGATCCGCAGAAATCCACGAGGGTCCCACGCCAATCTCCCATGGAGAACAGCAGCATCAGCTGATGCGACCGCTCTCCAGGGGCTTCAATAATCCAATGACGGGAGGTAGGTATCCTTCCGCACTGTATTCCTCCGCCACTGTAAAAAAATAGTCCCTAGTCTCACTTTTGGCATTGCTGTGTGAAAAAGTTCCCACGCAGCATGTGCCATAAAGTGAGACCAGGGACTATTTTTTTACAGTTGATGATGAAGATCTGGCTAGTCCCATGTTTGAGACTCTTAAATGAGGCTCCACGGACTTTATTTGCACATTTGTATTTCCCAGGGAGCATTGCACTTAGGATTTCACTAATGGAGCGCCATTGCCTGCTGCCGCAGTGTTTTATTTGACTGGTCTCCCTGAGGTCAGTGATTGTTTCGTGATGTTGGTCTACTAGGCATTACTCCCACCTAGCCAGAATTCTACTCCACACTGATGAGGGGCAACACCCTGAAACAGCTGTCTGTGAATGGATACCTGGCCTTGGTATTTCCCTTGTCGTATTTGTAAACTCGTAAAGAGCTGGATATTGACTTAAAGGGCCACTTAATATGGTAGTAATGGTGGTTTCCGAAAGCATCCACCCCTTGGCTTTGTCCTTCCCTGGAAGAAGATCTGGCTAGTCCCATGTTTGAGACTCTTAAATGAGGCTCCACAGACTTTATTTGTCACTTCTAGCTTGGGATGCCGTGTCAATAAGATCTCAAATGCATTGTGACGTGTGGCTCCTCCTCCCAGCATGGTTTTGCCTGAAATGATCTAAGTATCATGTAAGTGTCTTTCTGCTTTTTAAATCCCTTTTATTTGTATTTGCTTTGTACATACAGTAATTGTCTCATTTTTGTAAAATCCTTTTTATAACTTCTGTAAACACTGCCTACCTCTTTTTGGAGTAAATATTAAATTTATTAGCTCCTTCTCCTTGCTCTGTGATGAATTCATACGTGCCTGAAATGATTATGCTACTAATTTGGGTTGGCTTTGGACCCCTTTATTAATTTTTATTAATTGAGTATTATTAATATAGAATCGGAGCTGGTGGCAGCAAAGTGTGCTCTTGGCAGGTGGGCTAGCTGGCAGTGATGGAAGGGGTTTTATAAGCTGATTTTGTGGCTGCAGTCAAGGCATTTATAACTCCCTAACTGCAAGCGGGCCTAATAGCCATTGCACAACAAGAAGCCTGTCCGGCGACTAATTATCCTAGGTGCAGTTCTCTGACTGACCTGAGGGTTAGGGGGGCGCCGACGAGCTGCGAGATCCAAAGTGGAACTGGAAAGTGGGATATACATAAATCACTTCAGTTTGTAACACATTGTTGGCAGTGGTGGGATAACTAAAATAAGCCCCCCTGCTGTAAATTGATAGGGCAAGACTAGCTTGCTGCTTTTATCACATGGTGCCAGCAGTGGGATAACTAAGATAAGTCCCTGCTCCTGTGATAGCCGTGTGTGGACAAAGGTAATACAAACCCCCTTTTCATGACAAGCCCCACTTCCGGGACAAAATTTAGAGCGGGTGCCAGTTCAGAATGCTATTAATCTACAGATTAACCCCATATCTGCAGGTTAATAGCATTTTTTCACATGACAGGTTCCCTTTTAAAAGTAGCTTGGTGTTTGAAGACATGATGTAACTAAAGACAAGTATTGTATGTGATAATGCAATGCACTTACTTAGTATATTTTATCTATGTATTAATTGAAAATTAGTGTTAAAAATGAACATATGTTTTAAGTAAGTGAGTGAAATATCCAACTGGTGCTGTGCTGTGGAATAAATTACTCTTATTTATTTTATTAAAATAATGCATTGTAAGACTCAGTAAATGATTCTTTAAAAGCAACCTAAGCAAGCGTTGTTGTTCTTTTAAGCATATAATGTAAATTATTGATCTAACATAGACCTTTAAAGTTTGGATTACTACAGTATTTGATTCTGAATGACACATCACTCTAGATCCAAACGTTGACCTCGGTTACAAATATTCGAAGACTTGATTCCTAAATTAGCCTCCTCTATACAGAGTGTTAATTGTGAGTGGACACAAGTATATTCCTTCTTTCCTACTCAGTGAAAGTTCATAATTGATTTTCTGCTCTATATTAACCTACTCATTTATTTTTCCTGGGCCACAATAAGCAACTTGGCTGATTTTATTCCACACTCCAACAAAACTAGCCCTCAAGCCAACACAAATTGGCTAACTGTGATAGGTGAAAGTAACACAAAGCAATAATTAGGAATCTTAACAATGTTATTCAATTCCTCCACTGTCATAGATGACTGCTCCTGCCATTAACACTGCAAAATCTAATCTTTTGTCATCTTCTTGGAATTTTTAGCACTCTTTGAAAAAAGTCTTTTCATGCAAAGCATCAAATAGGCTCAGTAAAGGTCCTTATATGTATATTGTTACATTTCATTAGATCAATTTATCCCAAAAGTTCTAGAAATAACTATGTCCTTTTATCTTAACACTGTCTAAGATTAATCTTGTCACTGCCAGGACTTGAGGATTCTGGCCAAGATACTCAATCACCAATTGCTAAATGAATACAATTGAATTTTACAGCACAAAGCAATAATGTTTTTTTCAATACATACTTTACCAAAAACCCACTTTATTATGGAATAGAAATGAATGTAGACTTATTTTATTACTACAAATACCATATACCAGAACTTACAAATTATAATAAAGCAAAAATCCTAGGAGAATAAAGTCAATCCCATAGTAGAGTGTTTATGTGCTTGAAGTCTAAAGGGCCTTTTACATTTAGCGATGCACCAGCGATCCGACCAGCGATATGACCTGGTCAGGATTGCTGGTGCATCGTTAAATGATCGCTAGTGAGCTTCCACACAGGAAGATCTCACAGTGATGCAGCAGCGACGAAGCGCATGATACTTACCTTTCACACCCAGCGATCCTGACGTCCTCCCGCCCGCCTCCACGCATCGCTCGTCGTCACAGCAGGAAGCCCCAGCAGGAAGCTGACGACGAGAAATGGAGCCGCCCGATCTCGCGCGATCAGCGATGGACAGCGGGGGAGCCGGTCGGAGGTAAGTATCACACATAGCGATATCGCTAGCGATATCACTATAATGTCACAAAATCAGTGACGTTTTAGCGATATTGCTAGCGATATCGCTATGTGTAAAACCCCCTTAAGGGGTAAAGTTTCTCTGGAGAATGACAAGTTGGAGTATGGAGACTTATAGGCCATGCAATCTTCACTTGGGAAATTATATATTTAATTTATCTATTTAATTTACTCACTTATTTAACGCCATCAATTCTGCAGCGCTTTACAGACATCATTATCACTGTCCTTATTGAGGCTTACAATCTATATTCCCTATCAGTATGCCTGGAAGAAAATCCGAGATCCCAATGAACACCTACACAAACACAGGGAGAGCATACAAACTCCTTGCAAATGTTGTCTTTGGTTAGATTGAAGCCTAGGACCCCAGTGCAATAAAACAACAGAGCTAACCACTGGGCCAGTGTTCTGCTGATATATGCAGTCTCTAGAGCAGTGTTCCCCAACTCTGGTCCTCAAGAGCCACCAACAGGTCATGTTTTCAGAATTTCCTTAGTTTTGCACAGATGATAATTGCATCACCTACACAGGCAGGAATTCCATCACCTGTGAAATACTAAGAAAATCCTGAAAACATGACCTGTTGGTGGCTTTTAAGGACTGGAGTTGGGGATCACTGCTCTCACCTCATTCCAGCATTTGACATATTATTGGTGTAGAAGAATATACTAGTTCCACCATGTACTTAGAAGAAGTGAGTGCTAATGTGACAGCTAAGGATGAGCAAAAATTTAAAAACAACTTTTCCATTCAGTCTCTAATATGCCAAAACAAAGAATCTATTTTATCAAATTTTTGGATGAGTTAATGCTGAGAAAGCTCATCTCTATTGATTTGACACTTCCATCTCTATTTCAAGTGATATCAAGTTTTTCCATGTTTTGAATTCCAATTACAGTATTTTGCAGACTTTAAAACAACTTCAAATTTTGGATGGACTATAGGAATTTTTTTATAAAATGGTGGTGCATCTTATAGTCAGATTTTTCTGTAGTGTGACATCCACCCCACAAATATAATCCCAGTTACCAATGCTACAGAGCAAGTGGGAAGGGCAAGACTAAGCACCAGATTTGGCGCAACTTATGGATGCACAATTTCAGGGGCATCAGAAGGCTGATGTTCTTAGCAAGTAATCCAATTTTCCTGGCCACTTCTCTGGCTGATAATATCAGTCCACAGTTGTCTGTTTGGGATTTGTTGGTTTGAAACTATGGGGGGACAATACATAATTTTTTTCTGGAGTCCTCCCATAAAATTACTGGAACAACCAGGAAAGGCTAACCAAACAGCTGTGTGCTTATAATAAAAGCCAGGGGACCTTTAGGGATATTGCCAGAATTCCTTGCCAGAATATTAACATCAGTTCTCAGCCAACGACTTTCCCTCTGCTGCTTATGAACATTACGGGGGGAAATTATGAAAAAAACATCATGGGGATCCATCTAGTCTTGATAACCAACCATGATAAAGCTGACAGCTGAGGGTTGCCGCTCACAGCTGTTCAGTCTTGCTTGCACTGGTTATCAAAGCTAGAAGAGATCCCGTAGAATTTTTTTTTATTTTTAACATAGGTGCGATTTGATGAATACTCCAATCAGCGGTAGCTGCTCTTGCTGTTATTAGTGACAGCAGGTGTAGGCTGATGAGAGTAGTAATCTCTCATCACCCGACATGTGTGAGTGGAGGTAACCTTTTTAAAAATGCTGGCTTATACTGTCATCTGACAGCAAGGGAACTGCAACTCTTTGACTGGTAGTAATGATCTTAGTGCCAATCAGAGCCCCTGGTGTTTATTGCGCTGCCATGCAGATGACAGCATGGTAAATATCTGATGTATGGGATGCTTAACCCAAAGAATAACACAAGGTTCCTGTAGAAGGCATTGTTTGGTTTCAGTGCCGAACAATAAGTGGTCGATATGGACCCCGAATTTTACCATTTGGGTTCGCCCATCTCTAATCTTTTATATATTCAGATATAAAATTTATACTTTCATTACTACCATGACTGATATTACTCTTCTTTTGGGCATACTGCTCTCTTTCTTTCTAAGATTTATCATCTAGGGAGTTGTCCTTTCCCCATAGGGATTATTATTCTTATTTATACCCATTGTGTCAGTTTTGTTTATGTACTTATCATAAAAATATACTCACAACGAAACAGAGTGGAACACAGAGGAGGGATAGTTAGGAAAAAACAAATAGGAGAGGATGAGGATGAGGATAAGCCTGCAAACTAACTCCAAGAAGAAATCTTCTGAACAACTCTCCAATCACCTACTCCAAACACTAAATTTCTCCTTCAAATACCTAACCAGTTAGCAAGAACTATCACTGGCAGTTACCAAGTGCCAGTGGCAAGCATATATACCAGATGGAAGTGGCCAACACAGAACAGCTGAAACAATTCAGGATGGAGAGCTCCAGGAGATAAAATTAAATGATTAACAGCTGCAATGACACAGCAAGATAAACCTGCTCTGTTTCATTGATTCTGTGCAGAATTTTGTTTGACCAGACACTGCGATATTCTGGCCCCTATCTGTCATGGTATCCCCATGGCAGAAGAACAGTGTTAAATAGCGCACCTGACAAAAAGCCACTGTGTGAACTCTGTGCATATCTCAGTGCGAGAACTGTCTTAAAAAGCTGCTTTGTGTACCCTGTAACCCTACCTGTGGGAGTACTGTACCAAAAGCCGCTGTGTGTACTTTGCAACCTCACTTGTGGGAGTTCTATGTCAAAAGCCACTGTGTGTACTCTGCAACCACGCCTGTGGCAGTACTATGCCAAAAGCCATTGTGTGTACTCTTCACCCCGCCTGTGGAAGTATTGTGCCTTTAAGCCGCAGTGCATTTTTAGCCCCCTGAAAGAGGGAAAAGTAGCATGCACAAAAAACAGGGATCACCATAAATAAATGCAAAAAAATAGCTTTATTGAAACAACAACACTGCAAAAGGTATTATTAAAAACCATTTAAAAACACCAGAAAACAAGCCCATAATAGGGCTGTGCCCTTGTTATCCAACACAGATAGATATACACAGCAGCAATTCAGAAACATTGATAGATACAATGAAGAAGCATTATTGCAGAAATCACATATAAAGATCACGGAAAAAAGTATAAGAAATATAATAATAAGTAACTGTATTGAAGCCCACAATTGAAATGTACACAATGGCGCACCATAAGGCTGTGTACCCACGTTGTGTTTTTATGCGTTTCCGTCGCATTTTTGCAGCCGCATAAACACTTAAAAAATGCTTCAAAAACGCATCCCCATTCAATCCTATGGGATTCCGCAGTTTCTGCAACTGTATTCATAGGAAAATCAAGCTGCTTCTAAATAGTCTTATAACTTTTACCTTTAAAATGTTGGTCTATAATTTTCTTTCTAATCTCCTGAGACAAATCTTTCCTTCGCTCCCTCTGGTCCATGTTGAGTGTGATACACACCATGTCACCAAACAGCACAGTGAGTATCTGTAGCCCTCTATAGAGGCCCACTCACTGATTCCAAGATTGTAGACACCTGTGATGCTAATTAGTGGACACACCTTGATTTTACATGTCTCTTTTGTCACATTATTTTCTGGGGTACCATAATTTCTGTCCAGCCCTATTTCATACAGTAAGTTTTGTTTTTAAAAAAATTCTGTGGCAGCATGGTTGAAAAGCAATGTCTGACTTTCATGTGTTCATTTTCATAAATTTTTTATCTATTATTACTTTTGTCAGATTCAAGTTATTTCTGTCACCATTGTGAGTTTTTCTGTCATTAAACAAGGGGTACCAACTAGAGTTGAGCGAAACGGGTCGGTCAAATTCAAAAATAGCCGACTTTAGCTAAAATCGGGTTTCGCCGATCGAAACCCGACCATAGAGTGAGGTCGGCCATGAGGTCGCCGATCAGAGCGCCAAAGTCGAGTTTCAAATAATGCTTCCAGCACCTTTTCTCAGCCAATGATGGAGGACGCACACTGTGGGCAACATGATGACATGGGCAGCGGCCACCACCATCTTAGAGAAGGGCATTGAAGTGATTGGCTGGCTTTGTGTGGCATCACAGAGGCTATAAAAGGCCGTGACCGCCGACCGCCATCTTACTTCTGCCGATCCTAGAATAGGGAGAGGTGCTGCTGCTGATTCTGAACAGAAAGAGCGTTAGGCAGGGAAGAAGAAAAAAAACTGCTTCTGCTGATAGCGCTTTTCACTGTACAGCTAGTGTGCAGTGAAAGGGGAGGATTTTTGTTGTGTGCACCAGTGCTGGTGGTGATTAGGCTGTCTTTTAAGGCTACCTGCTAGCTGCATTGCTGTGTGCACACTGCTGTTCAAACTGCTTTTTTCAAAGCACTCCAACTTTTATTATTTTGTCCTGGTGAGTTACTAAGCATTCATTTTTTCACACATCGTATAGCGGTGTACGGTCCTCACACACTAACGTGTACGGCTCGTATCACGGACAAATAGAAGCTATCTGTGTGTGACTCTGGAAGAAAAAGCCGAGGAGTTTTTCTGTTTTTCCAGAACTACACCTTAGAGTGCTGTCCACTTTTCAAACAGTTTTTTATATCTGTTGTTTGATAACGGTCAAAACTAGACAGAGACAGCGTGTGTCAGTCCCTGTACAAATAGACGGAGCTTGACAATTTTCCATACACAGACACACACCATAAAGAGCTGTCCGATTCTCAAACAGTATTGTATATCTGCTGTTCGCATTACAGTCACATCTATACAGAGTCAGCGTGTGTGTGTGCCACTCCGTAAATACATATACGAAGATTGTTAGTTACACAAAAAACGCATACAGCTGTACACTTCTGATACAGTTCCGTATATCTGCTTGTTGGATTATGGTCCAATACATACTGTGAGAGCGTCTGTGACTAACAAAATATATACGTAGATTTAATTTTTTTAATATACCTTACACAGCTGGATGCTCCTTATACAGTACCATCTCTCTGCTGGTATTTTTGGTACATTTTCACAAACATGAGGAAGTATGGTGGAAGAGGCCGCTGACGTGGGCAGGGGGGTGCAGCTGGTACTGATGGTGGTGGTGCATCGGCTGGTTTTGGCAAAAGCACAATAGCAGCTAAGGCAGGAGGTGTTGTGCCTGCGTCATCATCTGGCCCAAGAAGACCTGTAAGGTTGCCTTTTCTTGGAGTAGGAAAACCGCTTTTAAAGCCGGAGCATCAGGAACAGGTTTCGCGTACATTGCCGAAACAGCCACCAGCTCTATTGCCTCCTCTTCTGAACGATCGAAATCTGCAAGCACGGAGTCGTCAGTGCAGGGTTCTGGTCAGGAAAAACACCTTTCCTTGTGTCCTTCACCCCCACCAAAAGTTAAGGATGCGGCAGCCCACACTTCAGATTACTCTATGGAGCTCTTTTCACATACCATGACTGGGTTATCCAGTCAAATCCAGAATTCCCCTGTCCAAGATGAATCTGACATGGAGTGCAGTGACGTATAGCCACTGCTAGATGATTCTGCTGGTACATCGACCCAGAGCATTACATTGCCCTCGCAGTCTATTGAGCCAGAATCTGACCCTGATGAAACTCAAGTGCCCCTTCCCGCATACTATACCACCTTACACGGTGACACAGAGGAAGGTAAAGAGGAAGGTGCAGATGACTTTGAAGAGGAGGTGATGGATGACCCAGTTCTTGACCCGGATTGGCAACCATTGGGGAAGGAGGGTAGCGCTGGCAATAGTTCCGATAAGGAGAAGGATCCACAGCAGGCATTGACATCGCAGTAGCGGTTGTCTGCCAGGCCCGTAGCTGTCCAAAAATGCGGAGCAAAAACTAAAAGAGTTGCAGGACAGCTTGGCCAGATGGTCAACTTAGCACAGCGTACAAGGCCAGAAAATGTATACCATACTAGGAAGAGTGCAGTGTGGCATTCCTTTGTCCAAAATCCTACTGATGAGGCAAAGGTTACCTGTAAGAAGTGCGGAAGGACCTTTAGCCGAGGTAAACAACTCAGAAATTTGAATACCAGCTGCATGCTTAGACATTTAATCAACTTGCACTTGCAAGCGTGGACAGACTACAAAACCTCAGGTAGCACATGTGCACCTGCTCCGACTGAAGGTAGCCAGCAATGCTCCATCGCTTCCCCCACTGTAAGACCATCGCCACCATTAAGCACGCCACCAGCACTAAATGTGGAGGTGTCGTCGCAAGGCCAAAGCACTCAGGGAATCACAATGGTTTTGCAACACAACACTGAATCTAGGCCATCACCACCAATACCATCACCAACCCCCTCTCACTCCGTCCAGTCCACCGCTACTTCCCCCTTAGGCAGCTCTCCAGTCCAGCTCACTCTACCAGACACTCTGAGGAGGACAAGAAAGTACGCATCCTCTCATCCGCGTACACTGTGTTTGAATGCCTACATTGCCAAACTGATCTCATTAGAGATGATGCCGTACCGTTTGGTTGAAAACGAAGCTTTCTGCGACCTCATGGCCTACACTGTCCCACGCTATGGCCTACCCAGTCAGCACTTCTTTTTTCAAAAAGCCATCCCTGCCCTCCACCGGCATGTGAAAGAGCGCATTGTCCATGCACTAAAACAGTCAGTGAGTGGAAAGGTGCACCTCACAACAGATGCATGGACCAGTAGGCATGGCCAGGGCCGCTACGTGTCCATCACTGCGCACTGGGTTAATGTGGTGGATGCAGGCTCCACTAGGGACAGTGGCAGTGGAACAATGCTGCTTAGCCCACGGTAAAGGATACAGTTGGCTGTAGGCTTTCAATCCTCCTCCTCTATCAGCAAAAGCTCATCCACAGAGCGCAGTCGCACGAGCACTCCATCCGCAGCTGACAGTGTTGCACACGAGGTGCCCCACTATCGAACAGCTCGGCAGCAGGCTGTGTTAAAGATGATGTCTTTGGGTGACAACAGACACACCCGAGGAGGTGCTGGCTGACTACTTTCAGGGACAAACTGAGTCATGGCTGGGCAGTCTACATCTTGAGGCAGGCAAGGTAGTCAGTGATAACGGCCGTAATTTTGTGTCAGCCATAGCCCGTGCAAAACTCACACACATACCTTGCCTGGCTCACACTTTGAACCTGGTGGTGCAGTGCTTCCTTAATAATTATCTGGAGTTAACATCTCTGCTCCATAAGGTGCGAAGACTGTGCTCGCACATCCATCGCTCAAACATCCACTCCACTCGTATGCAGAAGCTGCAGCGATTGCTCCATCTCCCCAAGCACCGCCTAATCATAGACGGTGCAACAAGGTGGAACTCCACCCTGCACGTGGTTGAAAGGCTGTGCGAACAGAGGCAGGCTGTAATGCATTTGTGGGAGGATACACAGGCTGGCAGTTTGAGGGAAGACATGGAATTGTCGGGTATTATGAATGAGTCACCGAGGAGGAAAAAACAAAACACAAGCTAAGCCCAGAAAACCGGAGATTGGTAACTAGCAGATTGCAGACCCCTGATCCTATCCACAACAACTAGCAGTAGCCATAGAGCGCGCCTACCGTGGTCCTAGATGCCTCGTCACGGCCGGAGAACTAAATAAGCCTAAAGAAAGAAAGGGAAAATCTAAACTGCCCCAGAGCAGACCCCAAAGCAATAGACAGCCCCCAACATGTATTGTCGGTGAAACAAGATGAAAACACAGACATAGGTAGAAAGATGGGCTGAGCAAACGATGGGGCCCTCGCTTGCTAGAAAGGACAGGAAAGAAAAGCTGCTGTCTGCAATCACGCAAAAAAACCCTGCAAAAAAGAATGTTCAACACGTCTGATAGAAAAAAATCACTATATCAGCACTCAGGTATATTCTGAAGACAGAGCAAAAGAGATCAACTGATCAGAGACAAAATGGGGATTCAGCCCAGTCCCAGCCAGGGCTGGCTGAACACAAAAACTAAGTAAACAAGACAAAAACAATAGCAGAGAAAACTTAGCTTTAGGAAGGCAGGAACCAAACTGGAAACCAGGAGCGACAGGCAGGAAAAATCACCAGCAAGAAACTAGGGAGTCGGCTGCCTTAAATCCAATCAGAAACTCCTGATGTCCAATCGCAGTCCTCCTCCTCAGGTGGCCGGTCTCTGCCATTTAGATCAGCTTCATTACCTCCCTTCACCAACAGAGGGAGTCCAGATAGAGAACTCACTACTCCTCTGTCAGCACAGCCAGCTCCATAACCCTCACCAGAAGCCAGAGGCAAACCCGAAAATGAGCTCACAACAGTCGGGTGTGCAGTGGTCATAGCTGAAAGACCTCTGTAAAGTCCTTCAGTGTTTTGAGGAATGCACACGGCTGGTAAGCACAGACGATGCCATCAGAAGCAGAGCATCCAACTTATGCATCTGCGCATGCAAAGTTTGACGCACATTAAGGATCAGGCGTGTGCAGCGGAGGAGGAGAAGGAGGGAAGCCCTGATGACAGTCAGCAAATGTCTGGTCAGGGAACTGTCCTGGACGAGGTGAAGGAAGAAGAGGAAGAGGAGGAGGATGAGTGGGATGATTATTTTGAGCAGGAGGATGCTTCTTTGGGGCAAGAGAAAATGTTGGCATTCCAAGGCAAGGCACAGTGTTTGTGCGTGACTGTAGGGATGTGGATTTGCCAGAAAGTGCTACTCCACCCACCACTGGCAGTGCATCATTGACACCTGGAACATTGGCCCACATGTTCGATTATGCCTTGTGGATCCTAAAAAGGGACCCCCGCATTGCCAAAATGATGAGGGATGATGACTACAGGCTGGCCAGCATCCTCGATCCACGCTACAAAGGCAAATTACACAACATCATGCCACAGGAGAACCTAGAGATAATATTGGCAAGCAAACAAGCAACTCTGGTAAACCGTTTGTTTGAGGCTTTCCCAGCACACAGCAGCGATGCTGGTTCTCCCACAAGCTGTAGTGGGCACATTGGAAGAGGTGTTTGTGGTGCACACAGCTGGAGTGGCGTTGGAGACAGGGGTTTAATGACCATGTTGTGGAAAGATTTCTCAAGTGCCGCTCACACAACTGCTAATACTGCATCGATTAAAAGTGACAGGAGACAGCAGTTGTCAACTATGGTTACAAACTACTTCTCCCCCCATATCGATGTTCTCTCTCACAGGTCATTCCCCATTGACTATTGGGCCTGTAAACTGGACGCCTGGCCTGAATTGGCACAATATGCCTTACAGGAGCTAGCTTGCCCTGCTGCTAGTGTGTTATCTGAAAGAGTCTTCAGTGCTGCTGGATCAATCCTGACAGAATAAAGGACCCGTCTGTCTACCCAAAATGTTGATGATCTAACCTTCATTAAAATGAACCATGCATGGGTTTCAAAGGATTTTGTCCCACCTTCCCCTGATGACACATAGGTTGCCAGAAAACTGCCTCGCTTTTGTCCTCCTCTTCCTCGGACTTGCCCAATTATGCCCTTTGCAGCAGCTGAATGTTCAGCCAACACATCAACATATGCCACTTTTTAAACCTCCCTAAGTGGGCTGCCCACCCCCCAATGGCTGGAGTCAACGCCTGGCGCACACGGGCAAGTGCCGTTGCTCTGAACAGGTGGATGGGCTCTCAGATGGCCGACGGCATTGGCACAGGGCCCCTCATAGTACAATACAGTGTCTCTGATGGTGGGGGGAACACTTGCCATCAGACACACCAGCGTACTATGAGGGGCCCTGTGCCAGTGCCGTCAACCATGAGTGTGCCCCCCGCTTGGTCATGGCCACAGCACTTGCAAGTTGCAATACTTACCTCTCCCTGCTCCACCGCTGTGCAGTCTGGGCAGTTAAATCCTTCACAGGGATGGCCACTAGAAATTTGGGGTATTGATCGATGATGGTTAAGATGTAGCTATGCCCTGTCCTGCTACCTTCAGATGATCAATGGCAACCATTTGAAATGTACAGTTGTGGCCAAAAGTATTGACACCCCAGAAATTCTGTCAGATAATACTTCGTTTCTTCCTGAAAATGATTGCAAACACAAATTCTTTGGTATTATTATCTTCATTTAATTTGTCTTAAATGAAAAAAAACAAAAAGAATTGTCCTAAAGCCAAATTGGATATAATTCCACACCAAACATAAAAAAGAGGGTGGACAAAAGTATTGGCACTGTTCGAAAAATCATGTGATGCTTCTCTAATTTGTGTAATTAACAGCACCTGTAACTTACCTGTGGCACCTAACAGGTGTTGGCAATAACTAAATCACACTTGCAGCCAGTTGACATGGATTAAAGTTGACTCAACCTCTGTCCTGTGTCCTTGTGTGTACCACATTGAGCATGAAGAAAAGAAAGAAGACCAAAGAACTGTCTGAGGACTTGAGAAACCAAATTGTGAGGAAGCATGAGCAATCTCAAGGCTACAAGTCGATCTCCAAAGACCTGAATGTTCCTGTGTCTACCGTGCGCAGTGTCATCAAGAAGTTTAAAGCCCATGGCACTGTGGCTAACCTCCCTAGATGTGGATGGAAAAGAAAAATTGACATGAGATTTCAACGCAAGATTGTGCGGATGTTGCATAAAGAACCTCGACTAACATCCAAACAAGTTCAAGCTGCCCTGCAGTCCGAGGGTACAACAGTGTCAACCTGTACTATCTGTCGGCGTCTGAATGAAAAGGGACTGTATGGTAGGAGACCCAGGAAGACCCCACTTCTTACCCTGAGACATAAAAAAGCCAGGCTGGAGTTTGCCAAAACTTTCCTGAAAAAGCCTAAAACGTTTTGGAAGAATGTTCTCTGGTCAGATGAGACAAATATAAAGCTTTTTGGGCAAAGGCATCAACATAGAGTTTACAGGAGAAAAAAAGAGGCATTCAAAGAAAAGAACATGGTCCCTACAGTCAAACATGGCGGAGGTTCCTTGATGTTTTGGGGTTGCTTTGCTGCCTCTGGCATTAGACTGCTTGACCGTGTGCATGGCGTTATGAAGTCTGAAGACTACCAACAAATTTTGCAGCATAAAGTAGGGCCCAGTGTGAGAAAGCTGGATCTCCCTCAGAGGTCATGGGTCTTCCAGCAGGACAATGACCCAAAACACACTTCAAAAAGCACTAGAAAATGGTTTGAGAGAAAGCACTGGAGACTTCCAAGGTGGCCAGCAATGAGTCCAGACCTGAATCCCATAGAACACATGTGGAGAGATCTGAAAATGGCAGTTTGGAGAAGGCACCCTTCAAATATCAGGGGCCTGGAGCAGTTTGCCAAAGAAGAATGGTCTAAAATTAAGAAACTCATTGATGGTTACAGGAAGCGGTTGGTCGCAGTTATTTTGGCTAAAGGTTGTGCAACCAAGTATTAGGCTGAGGGTGCCAATACTTTTGTCTGGCCCATTTTTGGAGTTTTGTGTGAAATGATCAATGTTTTGCTTTTTGCTTCATTCTCTTTTGTGTTTTTTCATTTAAGACAAATTAAATGAAGATAATAATACCAAAGAATTTGTGTTTGCAATCATTTTCAGGAAGAAACTGAGTATCATCTGACAGAATTGCAGGAACGTTAATACTTTTGGCCACAACTGTACGTCAACTTACAAGCGGATGCAGTTGTCATGATCCCAGTGCAGGTTTTGACCTGCACGTCAGGGGTTAATGTCTTGAGCTCAGTGCAGGCTTTGACCTGCACACCTGGGGTTAATTATTGTGGCCTCTCTTTGGTTCAGGCAGAGCTTTTTATTGCCCTGAGATACTCCAATCCCTGTCAGTTAGTATTGTGACCCCTGTGTACCTGTTCGTTGTCTTATAGCTTGCTTATATGGTTCTGATCCGGTTCTGTCCCCCGTTGTGAGTTTCCCTGTTGATTCTGTACTGTATATCTGCTTCTCTGGTTTCTGACTTCTTAGCTACGTCTTGACTATCCGTTCTGTCTTGCCCTTTGGTAATTGTTGTGCTATCTCATACTTTGACCCCGGCCTGATCTGGTTTATTTCCCTGTCTACACCAATTAGTAACTTTGTTCCGTAGTTACCATTCTAGGAGTTTTCCTGCAGCTCCTAGCTCTCTGGAGTTTAGGCCACGCCCCCAGCACTCACATGCTTCAGGTCCTGTGGGTCTGAAGCACGCATCTTCTCTGCTGCTGCCCGCTCCACAGGTATCTCTGAGCACAGGTTGTCTTACTCAGGACACATGCACTGGCTCAGTGAGCAAGTGCAGTGCGGTGTTCCTGACATTATAACTGACCGTGAACTTTTTTTTTCTCTCCTCACTTCTGCAGCATGGACCCAATGCATGCCTTATCTGAGCAGGTGAAATGCTTGACTCAGTCGCTGCAGAAGCTAAGTTTGGAAAACCAAGCTCTGGCCCAGTCCCAACGGCAGGTTGCGGACTCGGTTCAGGGGATGCTTTCCGCAGGCTTTCAGCAGGTGGGGAATAGAGATGTCATTTTAGTCCCACCCGAATCCCCGGTTAAGTTGCCAGATACGTTTGCTGGTGACAAAAATGAATTTAGGGCGTTTAAAGAGGGCTGTAAGCTCTTTTTCTCCTTGAGACCCCTCTCCTCTGGGGATGAGAAACAGAGGGTGGGGGTAGTTATGTCCCTCCTTAGGGGGTCCTCACAAGCCTGGTCATTTTCTCTTTCCTCTTCTGCCCCAGAGAGAATGACTGTGGATGCGTTTTTTGAGGCCTTAGGGCTTATTTACGATGAGCCAGATAGAGTGCGTTTGGCTGAGGACAAGGTGATGAGTGTCTGTGAGGGGAAGCACTGGGCAGCTGAGGTTTCTTGGAGTGATGACCCCCTCAGGGGCCATTCCGTAGAGGCCTGTGTGAACGTCTGAAGGATGCCCTGGCACGCCATCCTCCACCTGACTCCCTGGAGGATGCCATGACCCTAGCGGTTCGCATGGATCACAGACTGCGGGCAAGAGGTGTTATGCAACTTGAAACATCATTATTCTCCAGTGGAGTTGAGACCCGGACTCCTCCTGTGGCTATGGAGGTGAGCGCTGTCACCTGTGATGAGAAGGAAAGAAGACACCGCCGGGAGAAGCAGTTGTGCTTCTATTGTGGGGAATCTGAACATTGGAAGAAGGACTGCCCATCCTGTCCGTCATCCTCCAAGGTGGCAGGAAACGTCTAGCTCTGGGTAGTAGTCGAGTTGGCTACCCAGACCTTCAGGTACCTTTTTCCTCACTTGCAAAAATTGTGCTTCAGGTGGAACTGGAACTTGGTGATGGTCCTGTTCAGACTACAGCCTTTGTTGACTGTGACTCTGCTGTTAACCTGATTGATGCCTGGATTATGACACTTAATAAGATAGAGACAGTCAGGCTTCAAGATCCTGTTAAACTTGTGGCAATTAACTCGTCCTCTCTTACCTAGGACGATATCTGTTTCAGGTCTGAACTTTTTTCTCTGAAAGTGGGTTCCACTCATGTGGAAAAATTAACTTGTCTTTTGTTAAATAACTTGCCTGTAGGACTGGTACTGGGGATGCCTTGGCTACAACGCCATAATCCTACCATTGATTGGGTGACAGGGGAGATCACTCAATGGGGATGTAAAGATAAGTGTTGTAACCTGGGGCCTTTTGTTAACTCTGTTAAAACCGTATCTGTGTCGTTTGTCAGTCTGGAAGGTATTCCGGAGTACCTGAAGGATTTCGAAGACGTATTTTCCAAAAGTGAGGCTGAGGCGCTGCCACCACATAGACCTTACGACTGTGCCATTGATTTAGTACCCGGAGCCAAGTTACCTGAGGCTCGATTGTTCAATTTGTCAGGGCCTGAGCGCCAAGTCATGAAGGAGTACATTGCTGAGAGTCTCCGCAAAGGACATATCAGGCCTTCTGTGTCACCCGTGGCAGCAGGATTCTTCTTTGTGAAGAAGAAAGATGGTGGTTTGCGGCCGTGCCTCGACTTTCGGGAACTTAACAAGATAATGGTTAGGAACACTTATCCACTTCCCCTCATCCCAGACCTATGTAACCAGTTATCTGGGGCCCAATTGTTCTCCAAATTAGATCTCCAGGGGGCCTACATCCTGATAAGGGTTCGGGAAGGGGACAAGTGGAAAACTGCGTTCCTCACATCTGAGGGACTCTTTGAAAACCTGGTTATGCCCTTTGGGTTAACTAATGTCCCCGCTATTTTCGAGAACTTTATCAATGTTGTGTTTTCTGACCTGATAGGCCATTTTGTTGTCATTTATTTGGATGACATTTTGGTGTATTCCCCGGACAGTCAGTCTCACTTACAACATCTACAGACAGTTCTCCAGAGACTCAGGGAGAACCACCTGTTTGCTAAATTGGAAAAATGTTCATTTTTCGTACAGGAACTGTCTTTTTTGGGGCTGATTGTACCTTCTGAGAGGTTTCGTATGGACCCTAAAAAGGTGCTGGCAATCGCAGACTGGGTTCAGCCTCATGATCTCAAGGGGCTCCAGCGCTTCTTGGGATTTGCAATCTATTACCGGAGATTCATTAAAGGTTTCTCTCAAGTGGTTAAACCACTCACAGATCTTACCCAGAAGGGGGCTGATGTAAAAAAATTGGTCGGAACTCGCTAAGGAGTCCTTCTTAGCTCATAAGAAATGTTTCATATCCGCCCCGGTTTTGGTCCAGCCAGACCCGTCCAAACCATTTATTGTGGAGGTGGATGCTTCTGAAGTAGGGGTGGGGGCAGTGTTGTCCCAAGGTCCGGCCACCCTTACTAATCTCAAACCCTGTGCCTTCTTCTCCCAGAAGTTCTCATCCGCCAAGAGAAATTATGATGTAGGCAATAGAGAACTTCTTGCGGTCAAGCTGGCATTCGAAGAATGGAGGCTCTTTTTGGAAGGGGCGGCTCACCCTATCACTGTTATCACGGATCACAAAAATTTGACATACCTTGAATCTGCTAAGAGGCTTACTCCTAGACAAGCCCGTTGGTCACTTATTTTCACGCTTTCAATTCTCCATTACATTTCGACCAGGGTCCAAAAATGTTAAAGCGGATGCCTTGTCCAGAAGTTTTGACCCGGTGTCTCCCTCCCGAGCCGCCATCCTCCATTCTTCCCCCAAGGGTGGTAGTGGCGGGAGTCTCAGAGTTGGAACAAGAAATTTTGAGGGCTCAGTTCCTAGCTCCGACGACCAGGCCAGGGGATAAATTGTTTGTTCCGGATTTATTGCGGCATAGACTTCTGCAGGATTTTCATGAGTCTAGGCTGAGTGCTCATCCCGGTATCACGGCCACTAGAGAGGCAGTAGCCAGGATTTTTTGGTGGCCTTCACTGGGGTATGATGTCAAGAAATTCATTGCTGCTTGCGGCGTTTGTGCCTGTTCCAAAAGCTCACATAACCGGCCGACTGGGGAACTCATACCTTTACCGGTTCCTGATAGGCCATGGACTCATCTCTCCATGGATTTTACTACCGGTCTTCCACCTTCCAGGGGCAATACCATGATCTGGGTGGTGGTGGATAGGTTTTCAAAACAGGCCCATTTCATTCCCTTGGCAACACTACCCTCAGCAGAAACATTGTCAAGGTTGTTCGTGCAGCATGTGGTCCGATTGCATGGGGTACCCCTGAATGTGGTGTCTGACAGAGGTGTGCAGCTTGTGGCCAAATTCTGGAGGGCATTCTGTATGAAATTGGGCATCTCACTCTCCTTCTCGTCAGCATATCATCCGGAGAGTAATGGTCAGATGGAACGCACCAATCAATCCCTGGAACAAATTCTCAGGTGTCTGACCTCCACCAGACAGGAGGATTGGTGTGATGCGTTACCGTTGGCGGAATTCGCTTTTAACAACCGGGTGAGTCAGTCCACCAACATGTCCCCATTCCTAATCAATTATGGGTTTAATATTCATTTTGGGGAGTTTTCTCGGGTGGATTCCGGTTGTCCAGGGGCAGAGGGGTCCTTCCAACGGTTAAAAAACCTCTGGGCTGAAGTCCAGCATAATATCTCTTGGGCCCAGGGGAGGTAGAAATATTTTGCTGACAAAAAGAGGGCCCCAGGACACATGTTTCAGGTGGGGGAGAAGGTTTGGCTTTCCACACGTAACATCAACTTGAAGGTACCGTCAGCTAAATTGGGACCAAAGTTCATTGGTCCGTACGAGATTGTGGATATAGTCAACCCGGTGGCATATAGGTTGCGTCTCCCCACCTCCTTAAAGATATCCAATGTGTTCCATAAATCTCTATTGAAACCCGTGGGGTCTGTCAAGGAGGACTCCGAGTCTGTTGTTCCTCCAGTGTTGGTGGAGGGTCACTTGGAGTATGAGGTTGGACATATTGTGGACTCTTGGCGAGTGCGCTGCTCTTTGCAGTACCTGGTCCACTTGAAGGGATATGGCCCGGAGGATCGCTCATGGGTCCCTGCTCACTCTGTACATGCAGATCGCCTGGTTCGGGCTTTCCATGCCAAGTACACGGGGAAGCCTGGGGGTCCAGAGGCCCCCCGTTGAGAGGGGGGTATTGTCATGATCCCAGTGCAGGTTTTGACCTGCACGTCAGGGGTTAATTATTGTGGCCTCTCTTTTGTTCAGGCAGAGCTTTTTATTGCCCTGAGATACTCCAATCCCTGTCAGTTATACTTTTGCCTTTGGCCAAGTGTTGTGACCCCTGTGTGCCTCTTCGTTGTCTTATAGCTTGCTTATATGGTTCTGATCCGGTTCTATCCCCTGTTGTGAGTTTCCCTGTTGATTCTGCACTGTATATCTGCTTCTCTGGTTTCTGACTTCTTGGCTATGTCTTGACTATCCATTCTGTCTTGCCCTTTGGTAATTGTCGTGCTATCTCGTGCCTTGACCCCGGCCTGATCTGGTTTATTTCCCTGTCTATGCCAATTAGTAACTTTATTCCGTAGTTACCATTCTAGGAGTTTTCCTGCAGCTCCCAGCTCTCGGGAGTTTAGGCCATGCCCCCAGCAGTCACATGCTTCAGGTCCTGTGGGTCTGAAGCACGCATCTTCTCTGCTGCTGCCCGCTCCACAGGTATCTCTGAGCACAGGTTGTCTTACTCAGGACACGCGCACTGGTTCAGTGAGCAAGTTCAGTGCGGTGTTCCTGACAGCAGTGGTGCTTTATGATCACCTTTCACAGCTGTGATAGTTACAGATGTGTGACATTCCTGCCACCATTTTTTCATGTCTCCTCTCATGCCAATCCAATAGAATTGCCTACAGTCTGTGGCTTCTGTCTTTTGCACTCCGAAATGACCAGACACATCATGATAGGCAGTGAGGAACATGTCTACATCTCTCCCTGTGATCACAATTTGATGGAAACGAGTAACGGTGATGTGATCCACGCTACTGCGACAAAGCAATCCTTTCTTCACAAAGAACCGTTTTCACTGTCTCTGCAGACAGAGAAATTGAGGGTCTGCATTGCCTCTGCAATATCTACCAGGAGGTTTTCCCGCGATGAGTAATTCCCAAATTTCTGCCAACACTCGACTTTCCATCTGTACTTGTATTCATGTAGTTTCCAGTAGCGGAGAGTCTGGACTGGCTTACTGAGATTGAAATATATATGAAGATTTAAAAGTACCACAACACTGTATACTGTTGTACGCTTCGACTACCTTTCCCTTTTTCTACTTGTTAAATTCTGGTGTAATACATACTGAGCCTGTGAGTATCTGTGTCTGACTCCGGAAGTATAGATGGAAATTTACAATTACCTGTTGTGAGTTCATTTTCCCCTTCACCATTGAGGTCTGATGAACTCCCTCTTCTGGTGAAGGAAGGTAGTGAGGCTGATTACGAAGCATCTGAGCTGGATGATGATCACTGGGTGACGGGAATTGCTGACTGGATATAAGGCAGCCGACGCCCTTCTGCCTTGCTGGTGATTTCTCTGAGATTCTAGGAGACCAGTCTGATTCCTGCTCCTCAAAAGCTAAGTTTTCTGCTCTGCTTTTTGCATTTGTGTTTTGGTTTTGTTTTGCCTTGTTTTTCTGGATTTCTGCCATTCCCTGCTGGGGTGAGCTGAATTCCTTTTTTTCCTGTCTTCAGAAAATACCTGAGTACTGATATAGTCTTTTTGAAGCCTAGCGTCTTCAGGGCTTTTTTCCCTGTCAGTCTGTTGGCTCTTGTTTTGATAGGGTTTTGGCAGATTGCAGACAGCAGCTTTTCTATCCTGTCCTATTTAGTTAGCTTGGGCCCCATCATTTACTCAGCCTATCTTTCTATGTGTGTGAGTGTTTTTTCATCTTGCTTCACTGTCATTATATGTTGGGGGCTGCCTATTGCTTTGGGGTCTGCTCTGGGGCAGTTTAGATTTCCCTTTCTGTCTTTAGGCTATTTAGTTCTCCGGCTGTGATCGAGGGGTCTAGGGCACCGTAGGAACCCCCCACGGCTACTGCTAGTTGTTGTTGATAGGTTCAGGGGTCTGCAATCTGATAGCTGCCAACTTCTCTGGTTTTCTGGACTTAGCTAGTATTTCTGTTTTTGCCTCCTACGGTGACTCATTCATAACAATTACCCCTAGAATGGATACACCTGGTATGTGCTGATACAGTACATTTGTTCCAAATTTTGTATCACGGTGTCATCATAGTGAGTGAGCGTGTGTGGTTTACGCCTTCTATATATACGGTGAATCGGAGATACCAATTTTTACCCTATACTCGATACAGCTGGTATCTTGTTATCCAGTACCTTTGTTCGACATTTAGTATTACGGTCAAATCCATAACGAGTAAGCGTCTGAGACTGACTACAGGACTATGTATATGGAGATTTCAATTGTACCCTATAATATATATTCTTGCTATCTTGTTATCCCGCACCTTTTTTGCAACATTTTTTATTTTGGTCAAACCCAGACTGAGTGAACGTCTGAGGGTGACTCCGGAAATATATACCGAGATTTCAAATTTGGTCAACACTGTATACAGCTGTACGCTTGTGTTACATTACCCATTTACAGCTTTTCATATTCTTGTGTAATCCATACTGGGCCTGAGAGCATTTGTGTCTGCCTCCTGAAATGTATACGGAGATTCAGAATGTTTACACTATACTATATATACCTTGTATCTGATTATACTGTACCCTTTTTCACCTTTTTATTTTATTGTGTCATCCATACTGAGCCTGTGAGCGTCTGTGTATGACTCATGAAATATATATGGAGATTTACTGTTATCCCTAGACTGTATAGAGCTGTACGCTTCTGATACATTACCATATATCTGCTGGTATTTTGGGTCAATTTTCAAAAACATGAGGAAGTATGGTGGAAGAGGACGTGGACGTGGGCATGGGGGTGCCACCTGGTACTGATGGTGGTGGTGGTGCATCTGCTGGTAGTGCCAAAAACACATTAGCAGCTAAGGCAGGAGGTGTTGAGTCTGCGTCATGGTGTAGCTCTGGAAGGCCGATAAAGCTCCATTCTCTGGGAGTAGGTAGACTGCTTTTAAAGCTGGAGCATCAGGAACTGTTTTTGGCTTACATTGCTGACACAGCCTCCAGCTCTATCACCTCCTCTTCTGAAGTTTAAAAAAATGCAAGCACTGAGTCTTAAGTGCAGGCTTCTGGTCAGGAGCAACCACTTTCCTTGTGTCCTTCACCCACACAAAAAGTGAAGGATGCGGCAGCACACACTTCAGATTACTCCATGGAGCTCTTTTCACATACCATGCCTGGGTTAATTAAAAATGGGGCCCATCATATACTGGAGCATTCAAAATGGGGGACATCTGACAGTGGAGCATCATCCATAGGCCCATCATATACTGGAGCTTTCTAAATGGGGCAGATCAGACACTGTAGCAGCATCTATGGGGCACATGATACACTGGAGCATTAGAAATGGGACCCATTATATATGGAGCATTATTAGGGCCATAAAACACTGGAACATCATCCATGAGGCCCATCATACACTGGAGCATCATCCATGAGGCCAATCATGTACTGGAGCATTCCAAATGGGGCAGATCAGACACTGGAGCAGAATCTATGGGGCACATGATACATTGGAGCATTATAAATGGGGCCCATTATATATGGAGAATTAGTAAGGGGCCTTAAGACACTGAAGCATCATCCATGAGGCCCATCATATACTGGAACATTCCAAATGGGGTACATCAGACACTGGAGCAGCATTTACAGGGCCTATACACTGGAGCGTTACAAATGGAGCACATTATATATTGAGCATTATTAGGGCCCATCATAAACTGGAGCATCATCCATGAGGCCCATCATATACTAGAGCATTCCAGATTGGGGACATCAGACACTGGAGCAGCATTTACGGGGCCCATTATACACTGGAGCATTAGAAATGGAGCCCATTATATGTGGAGAATTATTTGGGCCCATAACACGCTGGAGCATCGTCCATGGGGACCATCAGATACTGTAGCATTATGTGGAGCTCATCATATACTGTATGGAACATTATATGTGGCCAATTATTGTAAATGGAGAAATATATGGGGCTCATTATTCTGTATGGCGCACAATGTGGTGTCCATAATACTGTACGGAGTAATATACTGTCCTTTTAAGCTATTGTACAATTTAAAATAGATCAGTCATGTCATGTAAGCAGTGAAGTATTTGTCATTGCACTATACCTATATTTCTGTGCCATATCGGAGCATCATGAGTTGTGGTATGTATTAAAGGGGCGCACTGACACTCTTTGGCCCAGGGCACACGAAAACCTGGAGCTAGCCCTACCCCCCCACAACTTTAGCCAAATAACCCCCTGTTTTCAATGCGTAACTATTATTATGAAGTATATTCAGGTTGACAAGCTTCAGTAATAAGAATTGATATTTTTGGCATTGAAATGGGCACTGTAGGTGTGTTTACTGTCCCACACTCCCTGCCGACTTTGCTTCCCCATTGACTTGCATTGGGTTTCGTGTTTCAGTCGGCCTCCGACTTTTCCACATAGTCGGCCGATTTCGTTTGACCCGACTTTTGAGAAAGTCGTGTTTCATGAAACCCGACTCGACCCTAAAAAAGGCAAAGTCGCTCATCTCTAGTACCAACAATTTTGACCACGTGTGTATTGATTGTATTTCCCCTCTGCTCCTAAATGGTCTATAAGTAATTTGTGTGTGAGTTGCTGTGGTGGTAGTCAGTATGCTTTATCCCAACTTTTGATTGCAGGTGGTGAGTCTACATTTTGTGCATGAGAGCCTAGAGCAACTCACCAGAAGGAGAGTGTAATTACAGTGAGGGGAGACTGGTGTACAGAAACTGAGTCTGATAGGAGCAGACAGTGTTTCTCGGTAACAGACATTAATTGCCACTGACCTGCATTAAAGCAACGTGAAAGAGGAGGAGCAGCATCAGAGGACATGGTGGATTGGCTGATTCTGCAGCTCCATGTGAGAGGACAGAGAGCCTTGGAGCTGAACTACAACTGCACACCAACCAGGTTGCCCAGGGTTGACGACCTTTTCCTGGTTTCCCATCAAGGAGAAGACCTCTGTCTTGCATCCCAAAGCAACTGAAACCTTAAGCACCAGGCTGAAACCCTGTGTGACTGCAGAACTGCCACATCAAGGAGTGAGTAGCTTTATAGGACTTGTTGTTCAACTGGGGACAATTATTTAAGAGCAATCTATAAGGGAGCATTTCTGGTACTTGTCGTTCAACACACGGAGTTATAATAGAACCAGTCTTGGAGGGAATCTTTTTACTATGGCATTATGCGCACAAAGGACTCTGCCACTGCACCATCCAGGCTCCAACACTGAACTGTTGTTTATATTGCTCGAGTTATTTACAGTTTAATCAGTATTAATTAGGAGTGTACTTGTTGCAATTTAAAGGAGAAGCTGAAAAGCCCTGCATTTGTTATATTATTGCTTGCTATCCTCCTTACCCTATTCACCATTTATCCACTTTATAAATAAACCTGTTAGTTGTTCCAACCTCATCTCTTGTGAGTGTATATGGAGTGTGGACAAGGGTTTCCCGAGTCGACCCCTTACAGAAGAGGAAGAACCTCTTGCATTGCACCACAGCTCCCAGCAAGATTTGGGTGGAGAAATATTGAGCTGAGAGCTACCAATCACCCTGTCCAACAAGGTGACTTACATATATATTCATATCTCTCTATGAGGCTGTAATGCTTGGGTCAGGAGATGTGCGGCCCAGTCCGTGTATTGCAATCCAGCGTTGGATGGATTATCACGGACATTTGAAAGAACCCTTATGAATAAAAGCACTCTGGTTGGAACTTCCATTAATGATCCAACGGCGTTGGATTGCTGGACTGATCCTTGTTTTCAATGGCCACGTGTTCATGTGTATCATAACATATTATAACCAAGCTTGGAAACCCATTGATCTCAAATTGCTCTAGAAAAATGTTTTAAACCAACGTGATTATAAAAGGTCTAAAAATGTTCCATAAACAATTCAAACATTGCTAGGAAGTTTGTGTATTCTAGTGCGTGAAAATATCCCTGAGAAAAACAAGACAATGAATTATTGCACATTTAGAAAGAAAATGCATGTGTCTCCTCAACATAATAAGCTTTTGTTGCACAGTCATTATCAAGGAAGACAACTTTTTCCATTACACCTGTGTTACTGAAGACATGTGTTTTTCCTATCACCACCTTGGATGGAGTATATTTATCTTATTAAACATATTTTTGTTCCTAACCACTTACCTCTTCTTCTAATCTGTATGGTATGTTTTATTTCAGCCATGTTCAAGTTCATGGTCCCAGATACAAAAATACACACCTAACATTAACACATAAAAATAAGCAATGTATCTGTTATAAATAAACGTTTCTTAAGCTTTCATCCCAGACTATTACAGGAAGGAAGCCAAACTCTTTCGCTTCAAGAATAAATCACTGTTTCTGTTGTATTTTCTGGAGAGGTCTCTGAATATGCTCTATTTTCTTGTTTTACTTGTTGTCCCTTGAGTCTGATGTGATGATCATTCTCAAAAGGTCAAGTAAAGCTTTGTAAAAGTAATTTAAGTTGAACATTGTAAATGTTATACATCCTTACCTTAGCTCACCTTTTCACTTTCAAAATGGTTCTTTATTTTTTGGACCTAAGAAGCCATTGATTGGTACGTTACAAAGCTGTAATGAAGCATTGATCAATTGTCTAAGTGAAAGTTTCCTGATCATTAATTAAGGTCATACATAATGAGAATTTTGAGCACCAAAACTGTAAATTAGATGGATCAGTGCAGAGATTGCACAAATAGCCTAACGACAGAGATATTTACAATTCCTATTTAACTACTATTCTTTTCCTACTTTAATTAAAAGACCTTCAGGGGCTTTACACTCTAAAACTTGGACAAGATGCATTTTTAAGCATAATGTACACTCACATATCTATATAACAGTACATCATTGCCTGTACATTTAAAATACATAGGCATCCATTAGAGCATAACCCCAATAAGTACTAACAGGTACTGAGGCCCTGAATCATCAAGGCAGGTGATGTTCTTGTGGGAGCTCATCCCACCTTGTCAGACATGGGCGAAATAGTGATGAAAATGCCAAAAATCGCAAAAGTTTTGTGCATACTAATGTTGTACAGACATTTTGTAACTTCTCAAAGCTCTTTTATGCAAGAATTTTGCTGTGATGAATCTGACCTATAACTTTCCAGCTCTGGAAGCCTTTATCACCCTTTAGCTTTTAGTTGACTGTGATGCAGTGACAATTTGGCATAAAATGGTTCGGTCTTCCCTACCTTTGTTCTCAGTACTAATTGTGGCGCATTAAGAGTGACAAAGTGATATATATTTTTCCTCTATCACAGCCACTAGTTCATGAGCGTGGGCGGCTCCTCATTAATACCATGGTCTCTGCTGGACATCGTCAGCATGTGAGAATTTAGTTTTTAGATTTATAATATTGGCTTTCCTTTTCCTGTCCACTTGTATTTTGCTGCAGTGAGCTGGTAATATAATTAACCCTCTACTGGAAGCCATTTTATGACTTTGGCATGTGTTATAACAACCCACTTGATTTCTGATTTTCTCCCTGATGTAACCTTTTGACATTGACCCTGTTTGATGACCCCTCTTAACATCAGCTTGCTCTACCGGCCAGCAGCTGATGCGGTGTCCCCTGTTCATTGATCCCTATGTAAGTCCAGATTCCTGTACAGAGATTAAAGGATGAAGACCAAACCAACTCCTGGCAAGTTGAGTAGGTTGAACTAAGTCTCTCTGGAAACCCTGTTAAAAGCTGCCAGGTTTCATTAAAAGTACACATGTAACAATAGCTAATTTCTCTAGGAGATAGTGCACATACAACAACCCTGATACCCCTTTCTCAATGAACACTTGAGCATTTGTTTAGAGAGATGTCACAAGTCAGACATCCATTAGGGCTCGTGATGTCCAAACTCACTGTAGGTCTCCAGCCCGATCTCACAATGTCATGATGCCCTTGAGTTCAAATTAAGAGACCCACAGCCAGTCTGGACATTGCAATCCATACTCCGAGCATTAATATTGGACTCATGAAATTGGCCTTAAAGGAATTTTCTTTGGGCTTTCAAAATGTAATGGATCTAAGCAATTAGGTCAGCTGGTCATCTAATCATTGAGATCACCGATTGGCTGCTTAGTTATACGATTGATGCTTCAAAATTGATATCTCGTCTATAAGTCGCCTGACTCAAGTTAGTCAATAGAAGGTACATTACCTCTTCATGTCCTAAGATAGATCTTGAGTAAATTTACAAAACATTGACCGCTGCATAGCAAAACAATTTAGCTTTGAATTCCCCTACTTCATGTCAATGATTACAAAAGGGTACAAGTTACTCTAAAAGTAGATAATAGCAGATGTAAAATGCATAGATGTTTTACTGTCTGATATGAGCTATGGAGCAACCATTCTTTCATTTCACAATCATCTAATTGCAGTACTTAAAATTCCAAATTTATATTACAAAGGTTCTGAATCTCAGATCTCTAAGGAGACAAGGGTCCTGATTAATGAACGAAACAATCTTGTAATCACTTACATTTCCTAGTGGAAAAAAAAATAAATAAAAAAGAGCAATGCAATTCTTTGCTGGTAACAGATTTTACCCAGAATTTGTTTTTCTTTTTTCAAATAAGAGATTGTGAATGATGATGGCTGGTAAATGAGAACTAAAGTTGTCTCCCTGTGCAATACATGAAGAGAGGGAGGACAGACAGTAGAACGATCCTGAACTGTATTACTAAGCAGAGCGCACAATGGAGGTCTGAGAGCACGGCTTCCCCATCTCCTCTGCTGTGGAACAGCTACTGTATGTGCTCCTGCCAAGGCTGACACTCACATAAAAAAGGAGGGAATGCTCGAATGAATGAATGAAAGATGGACAGTTGTCTTTCGATCTGACACAAGTTTCAGATACCATTATAGTCCAGTTCATTGTACAGTCTGCTGCCGGAAATTGAAATCCAAGCTTCTAAAGACTTCCATATAGTGAATGTTCCATTCTATGCTGGAGGTATCCTGTGCTTTTCAGACCTATTCTGTCCACAGGAAAACTAATTTACTTAGGAAGATTAATATGGAGTGTCCTCTTTGCTTGAAAAAACATAGAGGAGAAATCTAATTTATCTAATTTGTGTTGTAATTTAAAATAATAATGGGAAGTGAAGGGTTGTTAGAAGATCCCACATATGGAAGCATGTCTGCATTTTGGAGGAGAGATGTGGGATAGCAATATAATGCTTAGCAGAAACATGTAGATATTCTGTATTCTGAAATATTCTGCAGGATCATTTTTCCAATTTGCATCAATTTACAATTCTACTTATTGTATTCACTAGGGGTCCATGTCCATCATATTGATCCTCGCTGGCTCATTTATTATGGACATCCTTGTAATACTTTAGTGGGCTGCCTTTTACACATTACACATAATATTACTGTATCTTGAGAGTCTGAGGACAGCATTTCCTATCTGAGAAGTCTAGAAAGAGTTAAAACAGAAGACTGAGGGCTTTTATCAAAAGTTGGGGTAAAACTTCTGGGTTGTGGGAATCATGCAAATCAGGATTCTTCAACCTTCCACATTCACTCTCACAATGAAAGACCGATATCTCACTCTTTGCACTCATCTAACATTCATGTGTACCCTACTAAATTTTTTGCTGAATGGTAACACAGGTCTGCAACTAAAAAGCTGTTTGATTATTTTCATCTAATTTTCATGTATTTTGGTGTGTTAAAAACAAAAAAAAAAGGAAAAAAATCCTGGAAGTCAGGATTTGCCACAAAATGCAAAATTCTCTTCAAATTTAGTACATTTTTCTTAATTTTTGTTTTTTTTTATCTTAGGGTTTTGAAAGTCAAAATTACTATTAATTAGTTCACATCAATGCATTGAAGATATACAATGCCAAAAAAATATAACTTTCAAAGAAAAGAACTTGCAGAGTGAGCTAATGAAACCAGCATCAACATTTTGCAAGTTGAACGAGCGGGCTCTGACATGCCCGGGCTTGTTTCAATTGTTTTATCTTGATTCTCGCCTGTTCACACTTTTTAATCTCAGTTCGTGTTAGCTCGTCATATTCAACCGTGTTTCCCAAAATTAGCATTATGGCTCAGTGGAAGTGTATTAATTCGCCTGACAGTTTCTGTTACATTTGTGGTGAATATACAGTGTTGAAGCAACAGCTGAATATTACAGGCTTTGTGAGAAAAATATACTTTGCATATTTCGGACTAAAGCTTGGAGATCAAGATAAAGCTTGGGCGCCTCATAAAGTGTGCGATCTGTGTGTTGAGGACCTCTGAAATTGGTTCAAGGGTAAGAAAAAAGCTTCCCGTTATGGGATTCCTATGGTATGGCAAGAGCAAAAGAACCATAGTGGCGATTGTTACTTTAGTTCATGCGATGTGAAAGGGTATAATTCAAAATGGAAGCATTCCATTTCATACCCCAATATTCACTGAGCAATTCGTCCCATCCCCCATGGCCAGATATACCAGTACCCAAGGCCCCTGCTACCTTGGAAAAGATAACTAGCTCCAATGAAGGTGGAGTCATACCTGAACCAGATGATGAATCAAGTTCTGACTTTGAAGATGATACCAGACCATAATTGCTTTCCCAGGAGGAGATGAATGATTTGGTAAGAGACTTGAATCTTCCCAAAGATGCCGCTGAGTTACTCGGATCAAGGCTCAAAAGCAAGAATTTATTGTTGCCAGGAGTGTCTTTTTCATGGTTCAGACATCGTGAAGACGAGTTCATTCCTTACTTTGCCCAGGAAGATAAGTTGGTTTATTGCATCGATGTCGAAGGTTTGATGGGTCAAATCAAAATCCAATATGATTCAGCGCAATGGCGTCTTTTTATAGATTCTTCAAAAAGAAGTCTCAAAGCGGGTTTACTCCACAATGGCAGTTTTTATGCTTCCATCCCTGTAGGTCATTCCGTACACCTCAAGGAAACCTACAAGAACTTGGATTTGGTTCTTCGTAAACTTAAATATGAAGACCACGGTTGGCAAGTGTGCGGGGATTTGAAAGTCTTGTGCATGCTGCTCGGGCAACAAGCTGGGTATACCAAACACCCTTGTTTTCTGTGTCTATGGGACAGTCGATACCGACAAAATCACTGGACCAAGTAGAATTGGCAGCCGAGGGTGCTCACAGTTGGTGAAAACAATGTCCTCCGAGAAACTTTGGTTCCTCCCCATAAAGTTCTTCTACCACCTCTACACATCAAATTGAGATTGATGAAGCAATTCGTAAAATCACTTCCAAAAGATAGAGAATGTTTCAAATACTTGGTCACCAAGTTTCCAGGCCTCTCGGAGGCAAAATTGAAGGAAGGTGTGTTCGTCGGACCAGACATTAGAAGGCTTATAGCTGATCAAGAGTTTATCAATACCATGACACATCCTCAAAAAGAAGGGTGGATTGCATTTAACCCCTTACCTACAAAGGACGTAATATTCTGTCCATGTGACCCTGGACCTAACTACCATGGACGGAATATTACGTCCCAGCGATCAGCGGCGCCCACGTGGTGAGCACCGCTGATCGCGGCCGGGTGTCAGCTAATTATCATAGCTGACACCCGGCACAATGTGTCAGGGGCAGTCACGGACCGCCCCCGACATGTTAACCCCTTGTATACCGCGATCAAATGCGATCGCGGTGTACCGGGGGTTAAAGGGAAGCATCGGCAGGGAAGGGGCTCCCTCCGTGCTTCCCTGAGCCCCCCACAGCAGCGCAATGTGCAGCGCTGCTGCGGGGGGCTCTTTCCCTACAGGCCCCCGGATCTAGATGGCGACGGGGGCCTTCGGGGGCCTGCAGGGAGCTGACTTCCTCACTGCCTGCAAAGCGCAGGCATGAGGAAGTCTGCAGCAGTGCCTGTGACAGATCGCTGATCTGTCACAGTGATCTGTGATGTGACAGATCAGCGATCTGTCACAGGACAGTGATGTCCCACCTGGGACAAGGTAATAAAGTAAAAAAAAAAAAAAAAAAGTGTTAAAAATAATTAAAAAAAATCGCTAAATAAATTAGTAAAAAAAAAAAAATATTCCCCAATAAATCCATTTTTTCAAAATAAAAAAAACCAAAAACAATAAAAGTACACATATTTGGTATCGCCGCGTCCGTAATGACCTGCCCTATAAAACTGTCCCATTAGTTAAACCCTTTAGCGAACCCCTTAAAAAATAAAAATAAAAAAACGAAGCAAAAAAATAATGATTTATTATCATACCACCGAACAAAAAGTGCAATAACGCGCGATAAAAAAGACACATATAAATATCCATGGTACCGCTGAAAACGTCATCTTGTCCCGCAAAAAACAAGCCACAAAACAACGTCATCCGCAAAAAAATAAAAAAGTTATAGCTCGCAGAATAAAGCGATACAAAAATAATTATTTTTTATATAAAATTGTTTTCATTGCAAAAAACCGACAAAACATAAAAAAAGACCTAAATGAGGTATCGCTGTAACCGTACTGACCCGAAGAATAAAAACGCTTTATCAATTTTACCGCACGCGGAACGGTGTAAACGCACCCCCCAAAAGAAATTCATGAAACGCTGGTTTTTGTTCATTCTGCGTCCCAAAAATCGGAATAAAAAGCGATCAAAAAATGTCACGTGCCCGAAAATGGTACCAATAAAAACGACAACTCGTCCCGCAAAAAATAAGACCTCACATGACTCGGTGGGTCAAAATACGGAAAAATTATAGCTCACAATATGTGGTGATGCAAAAACTATTTTTACAATAAAAAGCGTCTTTTAGCGTGTGACAGCTGCCAAACATAAAAACCGCCATAAATAGTAAATCAAACCCCCCGTTATCACCCCCTTAGTTAGGGAAAAATAATAAAACTAAAAGAAAATGTATTTATTTCCATTTTCCCGCTAGGGTTATGGTAGGGTTAGGGTTAGGGTTAGGGCTAGGGTTAGGGCTAGGGTTAGGGTTAGGGCTAGGGTTAGGGTTAGGGCTAGGGTTAGGGCTGGGGTCCAATTTCTCCTGTTACCCTTAGGAAAATAAAAAATTGGGGGCAAAAATATAATTTTGCGGAAAAAAATGTTTTTTTTATTTTCACGCCCAGGCGTTATAAACTTCTGTGAAGCACTTGGGGGTTCAAAGTGCTCTCCACACATCTAGATAAGTTCCGTGGGGGGTCTAGTTGCCAAAATGGGGTCACTTGTGGGGAGTTTCAATAGTTTAGGTACATCAGGGGCTCTCCAAACGCACATGACACCCGCAGACCAATCCATCAAAGTCTGCATTCCAAAACGTCACTACTTCCCTTCCGAGCCCCGACGTGTGCCCATACAGTAGTTTTCTCCCACATATGAGGTATCAGCGTACTCAGGACAAATTGGACAACAACTTTTGGGGTCCAATTTCTCCTGTTACCCTTGGGAAAATAAAAAATGGGGACTAAAAGATGATGTTTGTTGAAAAAATACGATATTTTTATTTTCACGCCCGGTCATTATAAACTTCTGTGAAGCACTGGGGGGTTCAAAGTGCTCACCACACATCTAGATAAGTTCATTAGGGGGTCTAGTTTCCAAAATGGGGTCACTTGTGGGGGGTTTCCACTGTTTAGGTACATCAGGGGCTCTCCAAAAGCAACATGACACACGCAGACCATGCCATCAAAGTCTGCATTCCAAAACGTCACTACTTCCCTTCCGAGCCCCGACGTGTGCCCATACAGTAGTTTTCTCCCACATATGAGGTATCAGCGTACTCAGGACAAATTGGACAACAACTTTTGGGGTCCAATTTCTCCTGTTACCCTTGGGAAAATAAAAAAATTGGAGACTAATTGATCATGTTTGTGGAAAAAATACGATTTTTTTATTTTCATGCCTGGGCATTACAAACTTCTGTGAAGCCCTTGGGGGTTCAAAGTGCTCACCACACATCTAGATAAGTTCCTCAGGGGGTCTAGTTTCCAAAATGGGGTCATTTGTGGGGGGTTTCCACTGTTTAGGTACATTAGGGGCTCTCCAAAGGCAACATGACACCCGCAGACCATTCCATCAAAGTCTGCATTCCAAAACGTCACTACTTCCCTTCCAAGCCCCGACGTGTCCCCATACAGTAGTTTTCTCCCACATATGGGGTGTCAGCGTACTCAGGACAAATTGGACAACAACTTTTGGGGTCCAATTTCTCCTGTTACCCTTGGGAAAATAAAAAAATGGAGACTAAAAGATGATGTTTGTGGAAAAAATACGATTTTTTTATTTTCACGCCCGGACGTTATAAACTTCAGTGAAGCACTGGGGGGTTTAAAGTGCTCACCACACATCTAGATAAGTTCCTTGGGGGGTCTAGTTTCCAAAATGGTGTCATTTGTGGGGGGTTTCTACTGTTTTGGTACATCAGGGGCTTTCCTAACGCGACATGGTGTCCGATCTCAATTCCAGCCAAAAACGTCAAATGGCGCTGCTTCCCTTCCGAGCTCTACCATGCGCCCAAATAGTGGTTTACACCCACATGTGGGGTATCAGCATACTCAGGATAAATTGCAGAATATCTTTTAGGGTCCTGTTACTTTTGGAAAAATAAGAATTGACGGTGAAAAGATCATTTTTGTGGAAAAAATATGATTTTTTAATTGTACTGCTGTACGTTTATAAACTTCTGTGAAGCTCTTGGGGGTTCAAAGTTCTCACCACACATCTAGATAAGTTCCTTGGGGGGTCTAGATTCCAAAATGGTGTCATTTGTGGGGGGTTTCCACTGTTTTGGTACATCAGGGGTTTTCCAATCGCGACATGGTGTCCGATCTCAATTCTAGCCAAAAACGTCAAATGGCACTGCTTCCCTTCCGAGCTCTGCTATGCGCCCAAATAGTCATTTACACCCACATATGGGGTATCAGCGTACTCAGGACAAATTGCACAATAACTTTTAGGGTCCTGTTACCCTTGGAAAAATAAAAATTGGGGGTGAAAAGATCATTTTTGTGGAAAAAATATGATTTTTTAATTGTACCGCTGTACGTTATAAACTTCTGTGAAGCCCTTGTGGGTTCAAAGTTCTCACCACATATCTAGATAAGTTCCTTGGGGGGTCTAGTTTCCAAAATGGGGTCACTTGGGGGGGTTTCCACTGTTTAGGTAAATCAGGGACTCTCCAAACGTGACATGGCGTCCGATCTGCATTCCAGACAATTTTGCATTGAAAAAGTCAAACGGCGCTCCTTCCCTACTGAGGTCTGCCATGCGCCGAAACAGTGGTTCCCCCCCACATATCAGGTATCAGCGTACTCAGGACAAATTGCACAATAACTCTTGCAGTCCAATTTCTCCTGTTACCCTTGGTAAAATAAAGAAAATTGAACCTGAAGTATTTTTTTTGTGAAAAAAAGTTAAATGTTCATTTTTTTTTTAATATTCAAAAAATTCCTGTGACGCACCTAAAGGGTTAATAAACTTCTTGAATGTGGTTTTAAGCACCTTAAGGGGTGCAGTTTTTAGAATGGTGTCACTTTTGGGTATTTTCTATCATATAGACCCCTCAAAGTGGCTTCAAATGTGATGTGGTCCCTAAAAATAAAATGGTGTTGCAAAAATGAGAAATCGCTGGTCAACTTTTAACCCTTATAACTTCCTAACAAAAAAAAATTTTGGTTCCAAAATTGTGCTGATGTAAAGTAAACATGTGGGAAATGTTATGTATTAAGTTTTTTGTGTGCCTTATCGCTGTGATTTAAGGGCATAAAAATTCAAAGTTGGAAAACTGCGAAATTTTCTAAATTTTTGCCAAATTTCCATTTTTTTCACAAATAAACGCAAGTTATTTGAATTCAATTTAACCACTATCAAGAAGTACAATATGTCACGAGAAAACAATGTCAGAATCACCGGGATCCATGGAAGCGTTCCAGAGTTATGACCTCATAAAGGTACAGTGGTCAGAATTGTAAAAATTGGCCCGGGAGTTAACGTGCAAACCACCCTTGGTAGTGAAGGGGTTAAAGAGGTCGTAGAGAAATTTTTAGGCAATAAGAAAGACCCTGACTACAAAAAAATCGTCGGACGAATGCTGAAAGCATTTCAAGCTTTAGGTTGCCTGATGAGTTTGAAAGTGTATTTCCTCCATTCCCACCTTGACAACTTTCCTGAAAATTTGGGAGCTGTGAGTGAAGAGCAAGGTGAATGATTCCACCAGGACATTAAAGAGATGGAAAGAAGATGCCAGGGAAGATGGAGCATTACAATGATGGCAGACTACTGTTGGACGCTTCAGAGAGATATTACAGATGCTACTCACAAGCGTAAATATACCAAGAGAAGCCTCACAGGGAAGAAGAATCGATTTTAGTGTGTGTTAGTGAGCTTATTGCAGTTAAAAAAAATGATTTTCCTGAAACATTTGTAATAAAAAATTAATTTTATGAGTCTATTTTCATTTATTTTGAGGTATTGTCTTATTTAACATAGTTACTTAAATTGTCAGAAAACGTGATGTCCTATGACAAAACGGAGGTCATTGTCGGATTCAGCGCACTCAAAAACATAAAGATTACGCGGAATAACCAAAACAGCTCTTGAAATTTTTTTTTGCATACCTGTGTAATCTTTCTAATAATGTTACTGTTTGTTAACAGCTTAGTACACTCTACATTTTCCACTATGCAGTAGCAGTCGGGTAGTTACTAGATGTTCATAGGTAAAATAAATTCAACCGCGCTTGAAGACAAGTTAAACAACTGGACAATCCCTTAAGATGCATAAGTAGATACCAAAGGGGCAAGTAGTTTAGCGTAAAAGTAGACAAAAAAGTCATGATGAGTTAATGAGTTATGATCGCGCCCCTAGTAAGCCACAGCTAGCAGCACATTGATGGACATGCATAAAATGATAGCAGTCAGCACAGGACTGTTAACTTTAAGGGGTGAATGAACCAACCAGGGCAGCACGGTGGCTCAGTGGTTAGCGCTGCGCTGGGGTCCTGGGTTCGAATCCCACCAAGGACAACATCTGCAAGGAGTTTGTATGTTCTCCCCGTGTTTGCGTGGGTTTCCTCCCACACTCCAAAAGACATACTGATAGGGAATTTAGATTGTGAGCCCCATCGGGGACAGTGATGAAAATGTGTGCAAACTGTAAAGCGCTGCGGAATATGTTAGCTCTATATAAAAATAAACATTATTATTATTATTATTAACTGATTTAAAATCAACAAAGGTGAAGTAAAAAATGAATAGATGTAACCTGTTTGGTATGCATAATACCAATATTCAGTTCACAGGAATGACCAAGCATTTAGTAAGTATTCTGCTGCAGCTAAATGCTTGGTCATTCATGTGAATTGAATATTGTTATTATGTACACGAAACAGGTTACATGTATACATTTTTTTACTTCACCTTTGTTGATTTTAAATTTGTTAACTCTTAATGAGTGAATGAACCAACCAGGTTAGCAATCGTGCGCTGACTTCTAGCGTTTTATGTACGCTCAATATTGTGCTGATAGCTGTAGCTTACTAGGGGAGTGATCATAACTCACTAATAGAGATAAGCAAGCATTAAAATGCTCAAATGCTCATTACTCAAACCAAGCAATTTCTAATGCTCGGGAGCTCGTTTCGAGTAACCAGTATAATGGGAGTCAATGGGAAGTCTGAGCATTTTTCCGGCAGACCCTACAAGGAAGTCTGGGGGGGAGTGAAAATGTTGAAATGGATGGAAAAAGTGCTAAATGGAAGGAGAACAGCATGGAGAAGACCTCTAGAAATATCTCTAACTCCCAGATCGCTGCTGAGGACAATGGTGTCACACTTTTACTACACTTAAGGATTGATAAATTAAATATTCAAAATTGCCGAGAAATTGGAGTTTACAGGAAAAAAAATGTTAAGAAATGATTTTTCCTGTTTATTGACTTTTATATAAGGCAAAATTTAAAAAGGATTTAAAAAAAAATTATAATTGAAGTAAATTTAAATTGAATTTATTACAAAATTGGAAATGTCAATATAATTTATGAAGGAAGCAAGAAGTGCCAAAAATTAGGGTCTCAGATATACCCTGTATTAGAACTAAAGAAGGCCCTCATACACATTCTGTTCAAATTGTCATGTAGTGGTACTCCTAGACACATAAAAACAATGCAGTACCGTAAGTGCAAAACTTGCCGGAAATAACAAGCAGAGTAATCCATTCACCTTAAAAGGCAACTACTGGCAGGCCTTATTAAAATGTTGAACATTAAAAACATTTTATGTGCTGCTGTCTTCTGGTGGTGTGGAAAAGGTGGGTCTGATCTACTTTTTTGGTCATATTATCAAAGTGAGCCTGTGAGTACTTTCTGTTGACAGCCAAAAGAGCATCTCATGACACCCTGGTGGATCTAAAAATCTGCTCTGGCAAGATGCTAGTGGCAGGGAAGTATAACACCTCCAAGGCATAGAGAGGCAGCTCATGCCAGGTGTCCAGCTTTAAGATCCAATAGCAGAAGTTTGCAAAGGAATTAGGGCAAATATTGGTTTTGTCGGACAGGTATTGCTTGACCATTTTTAAAAACTTGTCCTCCTTGTCAAAAATTCCTGGCCATCAGACCCTGGATGCTGGGAGTTATCATAAAATTGGCTTAAGCCTTTCATACTGCACCCCTACCTCTGCTGTGTGTCTCCCTTGCCTCTCTTCATTGGTTGAGCAAGGAAACTTGCCCCCTGCCTCTAGCCTTGTCTGATGGGAATTTTTTCAATATATTTTCCATAGTGGCCTTCTGGTATAGCACCATTTTACAAGATATGTCCGCCTCAGGAAGAGCAGATGCAACATTTTCCTTGTAGAGTGGTGCTCAGCCAATCGATTTAGAGAGACGGGATGAAGCTTATGTGGGTTCTAGTCTCATTTTCACCAGCTACTCTCCTTCTCCTCCTCCATCTCGCCATCCAAAGCCCATCTACAAAGGAGAGACTGGACTCAGCAAGCTCATGCTTCTCCTGCTCTCCTTCAGCCTCCACCTTCTCAGCATTACCCAGCCAGAATGTGAAAAGACAGGTATATGGCAGGAGGCATCTGCACAACTGTCATGGAAATAGGGCTGGGAAGCATTTAGCACAGGGGAAAAGGCAGTGGTATCTCCAGTTGTCAGTGTTGGAACCAATCGCGGACCCTGGAATTCATCCTACTGAGTCAGGTGTTTAGATGACATGTGCTTGATCATGGTTAGGCTCTTAATGGTTAGGCCCTTACTGATCTTCGAGCAAACAACACACAAGCAGTCAAGAAGTCCCATAAAATATAATTTTATTCAATAATGCATTGTAAAAACATGGACACTGAAGTGCATGGAAAGAGGGGGGAGAGAAAAGAGAGCGTGCACAAATGGCATATATAAGCCGGATACAACACCCACACAGACCCAGATGTGCCCACCTTATAGAATATCATGGACCATAGTAAAGTGCAAACATATATGAAAGGTCAAGGGGCACATATAACAGAAACCGGTAGTTGCAATGTTACAGTGACATTTGCCATAAGGCAAATATAGAGCAAGTGCTCATATTCACAACCGGTATCTAAAGAGCCTTGAATGTAGTAACATGGAGCAATCATAAAGCAAGTGCTGATGTCAAATCAAAGATTAAAGGGTCTTTTAGCATACAGCGTTACCTGGAACTGTGGGAGCGGAGTACTGCCGACCTACCCCGATGCGCGTTTTGGAGCGCTAAGCTCCTTCCTCAGGGGGTGTGAGTCAGAGGCGCATAGTGCATATATTTATATCACACCTACTGGAAGTCCTGCAGATGCGCCAGCTGCCAATCAAGTCACGATGCAGTGCCTCCCCTGTGACGAAACCGGAAACACGCGAGCCCCACGTGATCCGGCGTCATACAACAGGAGGAGTCCACCACCGGGCTGAAAGACAGTGCGCGTGCGCATAACCAGGGATGCTCCATCAGTCATATTAGAAAAAGGCAAAGTTAAGGGAAATAACAAACACAAAGAAAATAATATAAAATAAGAAATTGTGCCGTATATACAAATAAGATAGCCGCATAATAGATGCAAAAAGAGCACCACAAAATAGCACTTTACAAGAACATATATATAAATGTACTCATGTGCGTGCACACATGCACATACATAAATAAGCATATGGCAACACATCACATTAAAGTGGCAGAGGTGAAACAAACAAAATTACATCAAAAAGGGCTAACCACAGAGCCACATAGATCGCCATTTTCAAAAGCAAGCATATACATACAAGTGCATATAAACAAGGTAATACATAATAGATATGCACAACATATAATAAATACCGAGCAGTGTTTGTACATGCAGCGATCACCATATATAAAGAAATATATTAAATATATACATGGCATAGTCACAAAGGACATACAATATCCTAACCATGTAGTAAATATACACACATATATAAATATAGATGTATACAAAAAAGTCCATTTACACTGACGTCATCCGTTTATCTTCAAAAGACCTTCAAAATAATCCAAGATACGTGAAATCCAACAGCAGTCAGAACATGATCAAGATGCTAGAAGGAAATTGAATAAAATTAATAAAGGAAATAAAATAGTAAGCCAAAGTTATCACGCAGATGCTCAGAAAGTAGGGACTACAGAAATGGAGCATATGAAATATTTTCATTTAACCCATTTGGGTGAATTGTACCCAACAACCAGATCCATCTGGCTTCAAGCTGGGCCAGATGGCTAGAAAGTTTACCACCCCTAATATTTATACTAAGGGCGTCAATGCCACGGATCTTTAGCAGCACAGCATTACATTGGTGGAACTCCTTAAAATGCTTAGGCAGGGTCTTGAGTGTAGAGATGTATGTGCAGGCAGATGCAGCCTGTATACCCAACATGTGCTCCCTCGTGCGAACTTTCAACTGTCTTGTAGTCATACCAACGTAAATCAATCCACAGGGACATGCAGCATGGTATATCACGTACCGAGTGGTGCAAGATATACATTGCCTAATAACAAATAATTTGGTACCATCATGATTCGCAAACGAGGTGCAGCGCTCAATATTGGGATAGGCAACACATCTGTCACATGGAGTACACCCTTGCCTGGCCAGAATGCTGTCCAAGAAGGTTGGCACCGATTGACCACCATAATGACTGGTTACCAACTGATCACGTAAGTTTCTAGCCCGTCTGAATGTGATGGAAGAGTAGTCTGGGAGAAGTTTTGCTAGTGTCAGATCAACTTTTAGGATTGGCCAGGCCTTCACTATTGCACTCCGCATCATCTCATGTTGAGGATGGAATGAAGTATTGAACCTCACTACACTATCCCTTTTAGGTTTATTGGCTCTAGAATCCCTGTATAAAAGGCCATTGCGGACTGAGTGTTTGGCACATTGGTAAGCTTTTTTAATACAACGCCTACTAAATCCGCGTGCCAAAAAACATGTTTGTAGTTCTTTAGCCCTAATTTCAAAATCAGCACCGGTGGAACAAATGCGACGTAGCCGCAAAAACTGACCCACATCAATGGCCTTAATGAGATGATGCGGATGGCAAGAGGAGGCATGAAGTAAGGTGTTAGTGACTGTTTCTTTATGGAAAATATCCATCTGGATTATCCCATTTATATCCTTTCTAATAGAGACATCCAGAAAGTTGATCATCACTGGATCCCATACCAGGGTGAGTCGAATGTTAAGATCATTGCTGTTCAGGACTGATATAAATTGCAGAAGGTCGGTGGAGCTGCCCTGCTAGGCAAAGAAGATATCATCGATATAGCGTGCCCATAAATGGACACGTTCAATCGACCCCTGTTTGTCAGACAGGAAGAGGTCCCTCTCCCACAGCCCAAGGAAGAGGTTGACATAGGACGGCGCAAAGGCCGCACACGATTGCAGTCCCCTGAAGCTGCAGGTAGAAAGACCCCTTAAACACAAAAAAGTTGTGTGTGAGAGTGAACTCCAAAAGCTCCAGGATGAGGTCCTTAAGTCCCGCAGGAATGGTAGATGTATCAAGAAAAAAGTGGACGGCCCTCAGGCCATCTTGGTGTTTAATGCTAGTGTAAAGGGACTCTACATCAACTGAAGCCAGTAGAGTATCACTCTCCATACAGAGTCCATCGACCTTCCGCAATAGATCTCCTGTGTCCTTGAGGAAGGAAGGGAGACTGGATACTAGTGGTTGAAGATAGTGGTCAATCCACTTGTTGACAATCTCAAGAAAGTTCCCCTGTCCAGAAATGATAGGTCTGCCAGGTGGTGACCTGATGTCCTTATGGATTTTAGGCAGTGTCATGAACAACAGGTGTAGTTGAACTTGCCCTGCCCCATGTCCTCGGTGTCTACATGCACTATCATTAGCACTTCCACTTCTCCATCCCTTACCGCATGCCTTATGCATTTTCTAACTGCCAGGTCTCTTAAAATTCAGTTTATTTTCAATAAAAAAAAAAAATTGGTCACCTGCAGATTTCAAAACGTTTTTCTTTTTATGAGTAATTGAATCCAGAAACATTTATCATCACTTTTTTGAGTGTTATATGCCACAGAAATGTACCCCAGAGCATGTAATACTCTATGGGTGAGTAATTGAATCCAGAAAAATGTTTCAGCACTTTTTTGGAGTGTTTTATAACACCAAAAATGTACTACAAAGCAGGTAATACTCTATGGATCACAATACAGTAAATTTTTTCACGTAAGAAAAAAATGTTTTCTACTACTATTATTATTGTTATACATTTATATAGCACCATTTATTCCATGGCGCTTTACATGTGAAAAGGGGAAATATAGACAACTACAATAAACATGTGTAAGACAAGGGACACACAAGTACAGAAGGAGAGAGGACCCTGCCCGCGAGGGCTCACAGTCTACAGGGATGGTGAGGATACACTAGGAGAGGGTAGATCTGGTTGTGTGGTGGTTCAGTAGACTGAGGATCATTGTAGGTTGTAGGCTTGTCTTCAGGTTCTTCTTGAAGGTTTCTGTTGTTGATGAGAGTCTGATATGTTGCGGCAGAGAGTTCCAGAGTATGGAGGAGGCACGGGAGAAGTCTTGCATGCGGTTGTGGGAAGAAGAGATGAGGGGGGAGTAGAGAAGGAGATCTTGAGAGGATCGAAGGTTGCGTGCAGGTAGGTATTATGGCAGTTATATAATTACCAACTGACTACAAAGCCCTAATCCATGCCTAGAGACTATATTCAGCAACTCTCCCTGCTCCTTCAACTCGCTCTCCCTCCCTATGCTAAATGCAGAATGTATCGAATGGAAACAGCAAAGCACATGATTAGCTCTTAGAAGGGATCTTATTATGACGGTTAAGCTTCAACCCCTGTAACAACACTACATGACTCTGATTTGTTAAACTATGCACACACATGCCCGGACAAGCTCTCTCTCTCCAATAACAATTGTCACAAAGCTGGGCAATGGTGTCAGTGTGTCAAGCCTGGTGGCACCTGTCCTTTCATAAGCCCTGATGATGCCACACTGACAACCAATCACAGTAATTTCACCACCAAGATGGCTATGACATTACAGTGACATGCAGGCAATCCCCGCATGCTTAGGCAGGGATTCGAGTTTGAAATTGAGCATCGGCTAATGCTCACCGAGTGCCAAGCACATCAGAGCACCCAGATATTAGTGTGATATCAGAGAATCACAGCATATTCGCTCATCCCTACTCACTAATTCATTATCAATTTTCCATCTACTTTTGCGGTGAGTTACTCACCCCTTGGTATCTACTTGAGCAGCTGAAGGGATTGTACAGTTGTATAATTGGCCTTCTAGTGTAGGGGATTTAAGTAGAAGATCCCTTTAATGCCACCTCACTTTTAAGAAGTTCTAATATTAATGTATTGTAAATGTTGTGTAGATATGATTATACTCAGTACTGCTGCACTATTTTGTATTACCGCTGTTCTCATTGGTACTGCCACATTATATGTGTTACCATGTTGTACATATTGTAATAGATTGTATTGTATTCTGTTTTGCATATTGATGTATAAGTTTTGGGTAAGCCAGTGCATCCTTTGGGTTCAATAGTGGAGGGTACTTTTAGTATAGAGTTCATAAAAATGGGTAAGCGTAGTTCTGTTGTGGGCCACTAGCTGATAGGAAGTTCACATAGGGGTTAACTGTAGGAGGAGCTGCTATGGGTTAAGTAAGTGTAGGCTATAGGAATAAGGCAGAAGGGCGAGCATGCCTGACAAGTCCACAAGGGCTCTAAGCCCAGGACGCCATAGCAACTACACAACGTTGTTGAAAAGAAGAGCACAGGCACAGTCGGACGGGTGCTGGATAAGATCGGAGCACCCAGGGGAATTGCAGTTTATGACAGCAGCAGGAATGGAAAGGAATACGTGGTTCAAAAGTCATGCAGAGAACAGAATATTCACCATGTGGCAGATCCTTAATAGGGCTGAAGCTTGCAAATCCGGGGCGAAACGGATGAACGGTTTCCCCTATGTCTTGAGGTCCTACAGGAGTGATGCTGCGGTACTGATAGGAGCGCTACTACTCCATAATGCGCATGAGTATATAGAAATTAAGAAAAGGGAAGTGCAGGAGGAATGCTGTGTGGACTGTAATGCAACTGATGTGTCCGGGACCGTTGAAGAGCAAAGTAAAATTGTTGAGTTGACTTCAGAACCGGTATCTGTGTCTGTTATTTCATCCTCAAGCACTGAAACCAAGTGTAAAGGAGCTGGGTCGCACCACAGTGAAATCCCTGTCCGTGGACCAGCACTCCAAACAGGTACGCCGGTAGAAGTTGACAGGTTTCCTGTGGGAGGAGGTCAGGACACCAGGTTCCCGGTGTCCTTGGCTGCGACTACTGTCCTGGCCCCTCTTACACTAGCACAGTAGAAATTAATTTATCTATGGTTTACCTAATGAGTACACTCTGAATCAAGGTGTTTTTTTCTACTTGCAGATTTAAGGCATTTAATAGCATTGAGGGAGTGCTGATTTTTTTTATGCTATAATAACAGAGTTACTAGATGTCAGAAAAGTAACCAATATGCCTTATAGCCATTACATTTATTCCATGTCTAATTGATACCTCAGTACAATAGACAGCTAAACACCGTGCTGAATAAAGGATTCATTAATTACATATCTACAAGGATACTGTGCTGCACCATCAGCTGCAGCAGGGGAGGGGGACTGGTTTGTACACTCTAGTTTTGTGATACTGGTGTATTTTTAACAAGCAGATCAGAACTGGAAACACCTGGTTACATCCCCTACAATCAATATTCAAAGTCATTACTGTATTGTACTGTTAGAGAAGAATTATTGCTTCCCTTTCAAGCAATCAAATGTTTGCTCATTTTGGACCTTCATGTTCTGACTGTTGGAATTAGCACTGGCGGGTTATACATACACTTGACAAATAAATCCAGAATCTCTTCACACTCCACTGTGACAAATATTCTGCATTCTAGCACATTATTCATAAAAAAGACAATGTGGCATTGGCAGTAGAGGGAAAACCGCTAAAGAGCAGACCTTTTTGTAAATTAGATGTGGGCAGTGAAGTATATTAATCAATGATTTAATTTGTGCTAACATTAAAGTAGCAGCTGTCACACTAGCAAATGTGAATTTAATTCGGAAATTTCAAAGCTGAACATAAGGGAAGCAAGTAAAAGCAATGCTGGACCCTGTTCTACAACAGGCTGAGCATCAGCACAATCAGTTAAAAACCAAAGATTGGGTCTGCATTAGGTTTGCATTTCTTGGGGTAAACACAAAAGGGTTAAATGGAGTATTTAACCTATTTGCTTTATATTTTTTACTTCTCAACTTTGAGAGCAGAGAAATATACAGAGGTATGGAGAGTCTCTAATGCGCTTTAACCCCTTCCTGACATGAGACGTACTATCCCGTCCACGGTACCCAGGCCCGTATGACCGTGGACGGGATAGTACGTCTAACGCGATCAGCGGCGCCCACGTGGTGAGCGCCGCTGATCGCGGCCGGGTGTCAGCTGATTGTCACAGCTGACACCCGGCACAATGTGTCAGGGGCGGTCACGGACCGCCCCCGACACGTTAACCCCTTGCACACCGCGATCAAACACGATTGCGGTGTACCGGGGGTTAAAGGGAAGCATCGGCAGGGAGGGGGCTCCCTCCGTGCTTCCCTGAGCCCCCCACGGCAGCGCAATGTGCAGCGCTGCTGCGGGGGGCTCCTTTCCTCCAGGCCCCCGAATCCAAGATGGCGACGGGGGCCTTCGGGGGCCTGAGGAAGCTGGCTTCCTCAGTGCCTGCAAAGCGCAGGCAAGAGGAAGCCTTCTGCAGTGCCTGTGTCAGATCGCTGATCTGTCACAGTGATCTGTGATGTGACAGATCAGCGATCTGTCACAGGACAGTGATGTCCCACCTGGGACTATTTAATAAAGTAAAAAAAAAAAAAAAAAAAGTGTAAAAATAATTTTAAAAAAATCGCCAAATATATTAGAAAAAAAAAAAAATATTCCCCCAATAAATCCATTTTTTGGAAATAATAAAAAAAAAAACAATAAAAGTACACATATTAGGTATCGCCACGTCCGTAACGACCCGCCCTATAAAACTGTCCCATTAGTTAACCCCTTTAGTGAACCCCTTAAAAAATAAAAATAAAAAACGAAGCAAAAAATAATGATTTATTATCATACCGCCAAACAAAAAGTGTAATAACGCGTGATCAAAAAGACGCATATAAATATCCATGGTACCGCTGAAAACGTCATCTTGTCCCGCAAAAAACGAGCCACCACACAGCATCATCAGCAAAAAAATAAAAAAGTTATAGCTCGCTGAATAAAGCGATGCAAAAATAATTATTTTTTATATAAAATAGTTTAAATTGCATAAAACCAACAAAAACATAAAAAAACGACCTAAATGAGGTATCGCTGTAACCGTACTGATGTGAAGAATAAAACCTCTTTATCAATTTTACCGCACGCGGAACGGTGTAAACGCACCCCCCCAAAAGAAATTCATGAAACGCTGGTTTTTGTTCATTCTGCACCCCAAAAATCGGAATAAAAAGCGATCAAAAAATTCCACGTGCCCGAAAATGGTACCAATAAAAACGTCAACTCGTCCCGCAAAAAATAAGACCTCACATGACTCGGTGGGTCAAAATACGGAAAAATTATAGCTCTCAATATGTGGTGATGCAAAAACTATTTTTACAATAAAAAGCGTCTTTTAGCGTGCGACAGCTGCCAAACATAAAAACCACCATAAATAGTATATCAAACCCCCCGTAATCACCCCCTTAGTTAGGGAAAAATAATAAAATAAAAAAAGTATTTATTTCCATTTTTCCATTAGGGTTAAGGTTAGGGTTAGGGCTAGGGGTGTGTTGGGCTAGGGTTAGGGCTAGGGTTAGGGTTAGGGTAGGGTTAGGGTTAGGGCTAGGGCTAGGGTTAGGGTTAGGGCTAGGGTTAGGGCTAGGGTTAGGGCTAGGGTTAGGGTTAGGGGCGTGTTGGGGTTCGGGTTGGAGTTAGAATTGGGGGTTTCCACTGTTTGGGCACATCAAGGGCTCTCCAAATGCAACATGGCGTCTGATCTTAATTCCAGCCAATTCTGAGTTGAAAAAGTCAAATGGTGCTCCTTCCCTTCCAAGCGCTGCCATGCGCCCAAACAGTGTTTTACCCCCACATGTAGGGTATCAGCCTACTTAGGACAAATTGCAAAACAATTTTTGGGGTCCAATTTCTCCTGTTACCCTTAGGAAAATAAAAAATTGGGGGCAAAAATATCATTTTTGTGGAAAAAAATGATTTTTTTTATTTTCACGTCCGAGTGTTATAAACTTCTGTGAAGCACTTGGGGGTTCAAAGTGCTCACCACACATCTAGATAAGTTCCGTGGGGGGTCTAGTGTCCAAAATGGGGTCACTTGTGGGGAGTTTCAATAGTTTAGGTACATCAGGGGCTCTCCAAACGCCCATGACACCCGCAGACCATTCCATCAAAGTCTGCATTCCAAAACGTCACTGCTTCCCTTCCGAGCCCCGACGTGTGTCCATACAGTAGTTTTCTCCCACATATGGGGTGTCAGCGTACTCAGGACAAATTGGACAACAACTTTTGGGGGTCCAATTTCTCCTGTTACCCTTGGGAAAATGAAAAAATTGGGGACTAATTGATCATGTTTGTGGAAAAAAATACGATTTTTTTATTTTCATGCCCGGGCATTATAAACTTCTGTGAAGCCCTTGGGGGTTCAAAGCGCTCACCACACATCTAGATAAGTTCCTTAGGGGGTCTCGTTTCCAAAATGGGGTCACTTGTGGGGGTTTCCACTGTTTAGGTACATTAGGGGCTCTCCAAAGGCAACATGACACCCGCAGACCATTCCATCAAAGTCTGCATTCCAAAACGTCACTACTTCCCTTCCGAGCCCTGACGTGTGTCCATACAGTAGTTTTATCCCACATATGGGGTGTCAGCGTACTCAGGACAAATTGGACAACAACTTTTGGGGTTCAATTTCTCCTGTTACCCTTGGGAAAATAAAAAAATTGGGGACTAATTGATCATGTTTGTGGAAAAAATACGATTTTTTTATTTTCATGCCCTGGCATTATAAACTTCTGTGAAGCCCTTGGGGGTTCAAAGTGCTCACCACACATCTAGATAAGTTCCTTGGGGGGTCTAGTTTACAAAATGGTGTCATTTGTGGGGGGTTTCCACTGTTTAGGTACATTAGGGGCTCTCCAAAGGCAACATGACACCCGCAGACCATTCCATCAAAGTCTGCATTCCAAAACGTCACTACTTCCCTTCCGAGCCCCGACGTGTGCCCATACAGTAGTTTTCTCCCACATATGGGGTATCAGCATACTCAGGACAAATTGGACAACAACTTTTGGGGTCCAATTTCTCCTGGTACCCTTGGGAAAATAAAAAAATGGTGACTAAAAGATCATGTTTGTGGAAAAAATACGAATTTTTTATTTTCACGCCCGGGCGTTGTAAACTTCTGTGAAGCACTGGGGGGTTCAAAGTGCTCACCACACATCTAGATAAGTTCCTTGGGGGGTCTAGTTTACAAAATGGTGTCATTTGTGGGGGGTTTCCACTGTTTAGGTACATTAGGGGCTCTCCAAAGGCAACATGACACCCGCAGACCATTCCATCAAAGTCTGCATTCCAAAACGTCACTACTTCCCTTCCGAGCCCCGACGTGTGCCCATACAGTAGTTTTCTCCCACGTATGGGGTATCAGCATACTCAGGACAAATTGGACAACAACTTTTGGGGTCCAATTTCTCCTGGTACCCTTGGGAAAATAAAAAAATGGTGACTAAAAGATCATGTTTGTGGAAAAAATACGAATTTTTTATTTTCACGCCCGGGCGTTGTAAACTTCTGTGAAGCACTGGGGGGGTCAAAGTGCTCACCACACATCTAGATAAGTTCCTTAGGGGGTCTAGTTTCCAAAATGGTGTCATTTTTGGGGGGTTTCCACTGTTTTGGTACATCAGGAGTTTTCCAAACGCGACATGGTGTCCGATCTCAATTCCAGCCAAAAACGTCAAATGGCGCTGCTTCCCTTCCGAGCTCTGCCATGCGCCCAAATAGTGGTTTACCCCCACATGTGGGGTATCAGCGCACTCAGGACAAATTGCACAATAACTTTTAGGGTCCTGTTACCCTTGGAAAAATAAGAATTGAGGGTGAAAAGATCATTTTTTTGGAAAAAATATGATTTTTTAATTGCATGGCTTTATGTTATAAACTTCTGTGAAGCCCATGGGGGTTCAAAGTTCTCACCACACATCTAGATAAGTTCCTTAGGGGGTCTAGTTTCCAAAATGGTGTCATTTGTGGGGGGTTTCCACTGTTTTGGTACATCAGGGGTTTTCCAAACGCGACATGGTGTCCGATCTCAATTCCAGCCAAAAACGTCAAATGGCGCTGCTTCCCTTCCGAGCTCTGCCATGCGCCCAAATAGTGGTTTACCCCCACATGTGGGGTATCAGCGTACTCAGGACAAATTGCACAATAACTTTTAGGGTCCTGTTACCCTTGGAAAAATAAGAATTGAGGGTGAAAAGATCATTTTTGTGGAAAAAATATGATTTTTTAATTGTATGGCTTTATGTTATAAACTTCTGTGAAGCCCATGGGGGTTCAAAGTTCTCACCACACATCTAGATAGGTTCCTTAGGGGGTCTAGTTTCCAAAATGGTGTCATTTGTGGGGGGTTTCCACTGTTTTGGTACATCAGGGGTTTTCCAAACGCGACATGGTGTCCGATCTCAATTCCAGCCAAAAACGTCAAATGGCGCTGCTTCCCTTCCGAGCTCTGCCATGCGCCCAAATAGTGGTTTACCCCCACATGTGGGGTATCACCGTACTCAGGACAAATTGCACAATAACTTTTAGGGTCCTGTTACCCTTGGGAAAATAAAAATTGGGGTGAAAAGATCATTTTTGTGGAAAAAATATGATTTTTTAATTGTACCGCTGTACGTTATAAACTTCTGTAAAGCCCTTGTGGGTTCAAAGTTCTCACCACATATCTAGATAAGTTCCTTGGGGGGTCTAGTTTCCAAAATGGGGTCACTTGTAGGGGGTTTCCACTGTTTAGTTACATCAGGGACTCTCCAAACGTGACATGGCGTCCAATCTGAATTCCAGCCAATTTTGCATTGAAAAAGTCAAACGGCGCTCCTTCCATTCTGAGCTCTGCCATGCGCCGAAACAGTCGTTCCCCCCACATATCAGGTATCTGCGTACTCAGGACAAATTGCACAATAACTTTTGCAGTTCAATTTCTCCTGTTACCCTTGGTAAAATAAAAAAAATTGAACCTGAAGTATTTTTTTTATGAAAAAAAGTTAGATGTTCATTTTTTTTTAAATATTCAAAAAAATTCCTGTGACGCACCTAAAGGGTTAATAAACTTCTTGAATGTGGTTTTGAGCACCTTAAGGGGTGCAGTTTTTAGAATGGTGTCACTTTTGGGTATTTTCTATCATACAGACCCCTCAAAGTGGCTTCAAATGTGATGTGGTCCTAAAAATAAAATGGTGTTGTAAAAATGAGAAATCGCTGGTCAACTTTTAACCCTTATAACTTCCTAACAAAAAAAAATTTTGGTTCCAAAATTGTGCTGATGTAAAGTAAACATGTGGGAAATGTTAGTTATCAAGTTTTTTGTGCGCCGTATCTCTGTGATTTAAGGGCAAAAAAATTCAAAGTTGGAAAATTGCGAAATTTTCACAATTTTCGCCAAATTTCCATTTTTCTCACAAATAAACGCAAGTTATTTGAATGAAATTTTACCACTAACATGAAGTACAATATGTCACGAGAAAACAATGTCAGAATCACCGGGATCCATGGAAGCGTTCCAGAGTTATGACCTCATAAAGGTACAGTGGTCAGAATTGTAAAAATTGGCCCGGTCATGAACGTGCAAACCACCCTTGGGGGTGAAGGGGTTAAATAAGCACTCTTCCTCCCATCAAAGTTTTCATCCTTTTAATAAATTGCAATCATATCATATAACATTGTTTACTTACAATTGCTCATTTTAGCTTTCAACCCAGTTAATTCTTCTGTTTTTCATTAAATCTATGTCATCCAGTGATTAAAGACTGACTAGCTGAATCCTTCTAAGCTGTACACAGAAAAAGGAAGTCATTTTTCCCTGCATGACTCATGAGTCACAGCAAAAGTCCCTGGCACAGGTAAGAGGAGCAGCTGGTCAGGAGTTGAGGGAATGATAAATGCAGAAAAGAGACTTCCTGTTTCTACATAGAGCAGAGAAAAGAGAAGAATTTACTGGGTAGAAAGGTAAAATGAACAATTGTAAGTGCACTGTGCCATATAATATGATGATTGCAATATATTAAGAGGATAAAAACTTTGATGGGAGGAGTGCTTTTAACAAGTAGCTGTAAGCACTCAATGTACAATGTTTCTAGGAGAGAACAACACCATGCCAACTGATGAAGAATTGAACATTTTTATCATATTCCATACAAAAAACTTTTATTTGTCTATTTATTGTGGTAGTTTGACTCAGTACTGTACGTGGCTAGTTTATTGCTTCATAAACCAGAAAACAAAATAGTAACACAAATCAGCCTTTGATGGCACAAGTGCAAATAAACAGTTCACCCAAATGTCCTTTTCACTTTGACTCCAGCCTTCTGGAAAACAGCACACAACTCCCACTGAAGTTTGAGCCTGGAGACTTCCTTGTCTCCAAACACAATGCAGGGAATAAAACAGTAGCTGGTATTTAACTAACACCAACAACATCCTTGAGGTAGACATATGGTGAGGCGGCATACCGCCAATCTCTTACACCTACTGGCAAAAACCCCAAACCATTGTAATGGCTGAATAACCCCTCAGCACCTAACATGCTGGAGAGAAACTTCTGGGTTTCACATCACAGAAGATAGCAAACCTCATGGAACATATCTCCCCTCACTTACAAGGCCAGTGACCCTGTCACAGCATGCATTTGGAGGCATAATGAGGCACATTCAGGCCTTCATCTGGGGCACTTTGCTGGAACACATGGCTGGGCATGGCACCACACCAGCAGGAGGTAATTAATAAGGTTACTCCTATGTTTTATATCTTTATTTTGTTATGCTTATTCAGGCACCCTTACAATTCTGGAATTGTAATTTATAATCTTCTATACTCTATTGATCACATATCTACATTATATATATATATGTGTGTGTGTGTAAAAAATAGGAACAGCACAAAATACCTTAGAGCAGTGCACGCTTCTCCAGACACCTTTATGTCCTTAGATAATAGAAAAAAAAAAAAGCAGCACCAAAGTAGTAGTGATGTGAACTGTTTAATAGCCTAGTGGCGTGTTTTTTTTTTCTATTATATATATATATACAGTATATGCATATACAGGGTTGGCCATTTATATGGATACACCTAAATAAAATGGGAAAGGTTGGTGATATCAACCTCCTGTTTGTGGCACATTAGTATTTGGGAAGGGTTGAAACTTTTCAAGATGGATGGTGACCATGGTGGCCATTTTGAAGATGGCCATTTTGGATCCAACTACCGTATATTTTTTTCAATGAGAAGAGGGTCATGTGACACATCAAACTTATTGAGAATTTCAGAAGGAAAACAATGGAGTTCTTGGTTTTAACATAACGTTATTCGTTCATGAGTTTTGCACTGTTATTCACTTTGTAAACGTTTTGATTTGTTACCACTAGAGTTGAGCGACTTTTGGTTTTTTAGGGTCGAGTTTCGTTTCGTGAAACCCGACTTTTCCAAAAGTCGGGTCGAGCAAGATCGGCCGATTATAGGGAAAAGTAGGGGTCGTCCCGAAACACGAAACCCAATGTAAGTCAATGGGGAATAAAAGTCGGCAGTGAGAGGAGTGCAGGAAACACACCTACAGTGCCCATTTGAATGCCAAAAGCATCAATTCTTCTTACTTAAGCTTGTCAACCTTAATTAACTTCATAATACAAGTTACGCACTGAAAAATGGGGGTTATTTGGCTAAAGTTGTGGGGGGGTAGGGCTGGCTCCAGGTTTTCATGTGCCCTGGGCCAAAGAGCGCCCCTATAACACATACCACAACTCATCATGCTCCGATACGGCAGAGAAATAGCGGTATAGTACAATGAAAAATACTTCACTTTTTACATCTCATGACGAGGCCCATCTATTTCTCCATACAGAATCATTGGTCCCATATAATGTTTGAAACAGTATATGATGAGCTCCACATAATGCTACAGTATATGTTGGTCCCCATGGATGAAGCTCCACTGTCTTATGGGCCCAAATAATGCTCCAAACATAATGGGCCCCATTTCTAATGCTCTAGTGTATAATGGGCCCTGTAAATGCTGCTCCAGTGTCTGATGTCCACTTTTGGAATGTTCCAGTGTATGGTGGGCCCCATCTATCATTCTCCAGAGTATAGTGCTCCCCAAAAATTGCTGTCCCAACATTGAAAACAATCAAATAAGTCTCCTCGCTACGGAATCCCTGTACTAGTCTGGACTCCTCGTCGTCCCCATCTTCCATCTCACTGCACAGTATTTCAACCTTGCAAGTGCTGTGATCCTGAGCAAGCAGGGGGGGCCCACTCGTTGGCGAAGGCACTGGCACAGGGCCCCTGATAGTACGGTGGTGTGTCTGATGGCGGGTGGGCCGAACCTTCACTTTCATCTGCAGCTTCCTCTTTGTCACCGTGTAAGATGGAACTGTATATGGGAAGGGTAACCTGAGTTTCATCAGGGTCAGATTCAGGCCGGGTAGCGTGCGAGGGGAATGTAGTGGTCTTGGTCAATGTACCAGCAGATTCATCGAGCAGTGGCTGGGCATCAGTGCACTTGTGTCGCCCCCAGGAGTACGGTCGCCACAGTGGCATTACCTTCCTCCTAGGGAGTGTGATGTCATGCTTGGGAGCAACGAAGGATCTCTCTAGCAGGTTAACTGATTGGGCGGCGTTATTCCCACGAGTCATGACCCTCCAAACAGCGTTCATAAAGGCAATGTGTTTGTTTTACGTGGGCAGTATGGTTGCAAAGCTGTACCTTAAAGGAATGTCCAGAAGGGCACCACCAGGAGTGGAGCCTACGGTTAAATTCGACTACACCTGGGAAACCTCAACCATGCCAGCTACAGAACAGATGCACACATTGCAAGCTTAATTCCGTTAATGAACGAGACTCCGTCATGCCCCGCGGTCCGAGTCCGACTTACTAGAGGGACACGTGAGGCTCTGGCTCATGAGATTGGCCAATAACTGGTGTGTCATGCCCTTACATGTCCGTGGCTGCATGTGCACTACACTGAAAAGGCCAGCGTTTGTCGCTTACAGGTGCAGATAACCCGCTGAACAACGTTAGTGATGGGGATCACTGATTACAATTATTACCCGCGAACGAAGATTTCCCAGTAAGTGCAGGTCAACCGCAGTTCCGGAATTAGGCCTAACCGTCATTCCTGAAAAAATGAAAAACTTACGTGTGCAAACCACAGGTGCTGTAGCTTGCTTAACAGCTCGCCAGCCGTTCTCACGCCCAGTATGGATTACACGTGATTGCACAAAGGTGAGAAAGGGTACCGTATCCCCGGATAACATGTATGGATAGCGTACACATTCAAAATATATGTCTATACATCAGGAGGCAGGCTCAGACGTTGTTAGGCCCAGTATGGATTGCACGTGATTGCACAAAGGTGAGAAAGGGTACCGTATCCCTGGAAAACATGTATGGATAGCGTACACATTCAAAATATATGTCTATACATCAGGAGGCAGGCTCAGATGGTGTTAGGCCCAGTATGGATTACACGTGATTGCACAATGGTGAGAAAGGGTACCGTATCCCCGGATAACATGTATGGATAGCGTACACATTCAAAATATATGTCTATACATCAGGAGGCAGGCTCAGACGGTGTTAGGCCCAGTATGGCTTGCACGTGATTGCACAAAGGTGAGAAAGGGTACCGTATCCCCGGATAACATGTATGGATAGCGTACACATTCAAAATATATGTCTATACATCAGGAGGCAGGCTCAGACGGTGTTAGGCCCAGTATGGCTTGCACGTGATTGCACAAAGGTGAGAAAGGGTACCGTATCCCCAGATAACATGTATGGATAGCGTACACATTCAAAATATATGTCTATATATCAGGAGGCAGGTTCAGACGGTGTTAGGCCCAGTATGGCTTGCACGTGATTGCACAAAGGTGAGAAAGGGTACCGTATCCCCGGATAACATGTATGGATAGCGTACACATTCAAAATATATGTCTATACATCAGGAGGCAGGCTCAGACGGTGTTAGGCCCAGTATGGATTGCACGTGATTGCACAAAGGTGAGAAAGGGTACCGTATCCCCGGATAACATGTATGGATAGCGTACACATTCAAAATATATGTCTATACATCAGGAGGCAGGCTCAGACGTTGTTAGGCCCTGTATGCCTTGCACGTGATTGCACAAAGGTGAGAAAGGGTACCGTATCCCCGGATAACATGTATGGATAGCGTACACATTCAAAATATATGTCTATACATCAGGAGGCAGGCTCAGATGGTGTTAGGCCCAGTATGGATTGCACGTGATTGCACAAAGGTGAGAAAGGGTACCGTATCCCCGGATAACATGTATGGATAGCGTACACATTAAAAATATATGTCTATACATCAGGAGGCAGGCTCAGACGGTGTCAGGCACAGTATGGATTTGATGGCCCAGTCTACACAGCGGAGGAGCAGGGAGAGGTAAAGATTGCAAATGCTGGGGCCCTGCCCAAGCAAGGGGGGCCCACTCGTGGGCGTCGGTACTGGCACTGGGCCCCTCATAGTATGGCGGTGTGTCTGACGGCGGGTGTGCACCACCACCGTCAGAGACACTTGATTGCACTATGAGGGACCCTGTGCCAGTGCCCACTCCCAAGAGTCGGCCTACCCACCTGTCCAGGGCAACGGCACTCGCACGGTTTCGTGTGCTAGGTGGTGACCACGGCCAAGGGGGGGGAGGCAGCACAGTTAGGGAGTTTTAGAAAGTGGCATATGGTTTTGTTGGACATTCAGCTGATGCAAAAGGCGAAATAGGTCAAGTCCCAGGAAGAGGGGGACCAAAGCAAGCCATTTTTCTGTCACCCTATGTGTCATCAGGGGAAGGTGGGACAAAATCCTTGGAAACCTATGCATGGTTCATTTTAATGAAGGTTAGATCATCCACATTTTGGGTTGACAGATGGGTCCTTTTTTCTGTCAGGATTGATCCAGCTGCACTGAAGACTCTTTCCGATAGCACACTTGCAGCTGGGCAAGCGAGCTCCTGTAAGGCATATTGTGCCAATTCAGGCCAGGTGTCCAGTTTAGCGGCCCAATAGTCAAAGGGGAATGACCTGTGTGGGAGAACATCGATATGGGAGGAAAAGTAGTTTGTAACCATAGTTGACAACTGCTGTCTCCTGTCACTTTCCATCGATGCAGTATTACCAGTTGTGTGAGCGGTCCGTGAAAAATCAGTCCACAACATTGTCATGAAACCCCTGTCTCCAACGCCACTTCTTCTGTGTGCACCATGAACACCTCTGCCAAGCTGCCCCCGGCCTGTACGGCTCGTGTGAGAACCATCACCGCTGCTGTGTGCTGGGAATGCCTCAAGCAACCGATTTACCAGAGTTGCTTGTTTATTAGCCAATATTAGGTCAAGGTTCTCCTGTGGCATGATGTTTTGTAATTTGCCTTTATAGCGTGGATCCAGGATGCTGGCCAACCAGTAGTCGTCATCGTTCATCATTTTGGCAATGCGGGGGTCCCTTTTTAGGATCTGCAAGGCATAATCTGACATGTGGGCCAATGTTCCCGGTGTCAATGATGCACTGCGAGTGCTGGGTGGAGGAGCACTTTCTGGCAAATCCACATCCCTCCAGTCATGCACAAACCCTGTACCAGACCTTGCCACGCCAACATTTTCACTTGCCCCACGATATGCATCCTCCTCCCCTAAGTAATCATCCCCATCATCATCCTCCTCCTCCTCTTCTTCCTCCACCTCGTCCAGGAGAAGTCCCTGAGCAGACAATGGCTGAATGTCATCAAGGATTCCCTCCTCCTCATCAACATTGGCTGCAGACGCCGGCTCCTTAAGGTGCGTCAAAGTTTGCATGAGCAGACGCATAAGTGCGATGCTCATGCTTAGGATGGCGTCGTCTGCGCTTACCAGCCGTGTGCATTCCTCAAAACACTGAAGGACTTTACAGAGGTCTTTCAGCTTCGACCACTGCACACCTGTCAACTCCATGTCTGCTCTCAAAGTGCCTGGCCGTATATCCTCCCACAAATGCATTATGGCCTGCCTCTGCTCGCACAGCCGCTCCACCATGTGCAGGGTGGAGTTCCACCTTGTTGCAATGTCGATAATGAGGCGGTGGTTGGGAAGGTGGAGCAATCGCTGCAGCTTCTGCATACGAACGGAGTGTACAGGCGACCGGCGGATGTGCGCGCACAGTCTTCGCACCTTCTGGACCAACCGATAGGGCATCATCTCAAACGAGATTAGTTTGGCAATGTGGGCGTTCAAACCCAGTGTACGCGGATGAGAGACTGAGTACTTTCTTGACCTACTCATAGTGTCTGAGAGGGTGAGCTGGACTTGAGAGCTGCATATGGTGGAAGTAGCGGTGGACAGGGCGGACTGAGAGAGGGTTGATGATGGTGATGGAGTTGGTGTTCTTTCTGATGGCCTAGATTCAGTATTTCGTTGATATAACAGTGGGATTCCCTGACTGCTGTGGCCTTGCAATGACACCTCAACATTTGCTGCTGTGCTAACCGGTAGGCTTACAGTGGGGGAAACAATGTAGCGTTGCTGACTAAATTCTTTGTGATCAGTTGCACATGTGGCACTTGAGGTTTGGTGTTGTGTCCATGCTTGCAAGTGCATGGTGGTTAAATGTCTAAGCATGCAACTGGTATTCAAATTTTTCAGATTTTTCCCTCGGTTAAAGGTCTTTGCGCACTTCTTACAGATAACCTTGGCCTGATCATGAGGATTTTGTTCAAAAAAGTGCCACACTGCACTCTTCCTACTTTGGCAGACATTTTGCGGCCTAGCACGCTGTGATCTTTTGACCCTCTGGACAAGTAGTCCAGCAACTCTTTTGATTTTTGGAACCTGTCTTTGGAGTGCTCCGGGCCTGCCAGATAACAGCTGTTGCGATGTCGATGTCTGCTGTGGATGCTCCTCCTCCTCTGAGCTATTGGAAGCAGCACCCTCTTCCCCCAATGGATGCCAATCTGGGTCAACAATTGGGTCATCCATCACCTCCTCTTCAATGTCATGTGCACCTTCTTCTGTGTCACCATGTATGGTGGTATAGTGTGCGGGAAGGGGCACCTGAGTCTTATCAGGGTCAGAATCTGGCTCTGTACACTGCGAGGACAATGTAGTGCTCTGAGTGAATGTACCAGCAGAATCATCTATCAGCGGCTGTGCATCAGTGCACTCCATGTCAGATTCATCTTGGCCTGGGTAATTCACCATTTCACTTGATAATCCAGGCATGGTATGTGAAAACAGCTCCATGGAGTAATCAGTAGTATGGCCTGCGTCATCCTTCAATCTTGGCTGGGGTGAAGGACACAAGGAAAGGTGTGGTTCATGAACATGAGCCTCCAATGACGACTCAGTGCTTTTATTTTTTACAACTTCAGAAGAGGAGGCGATAGAGCTGGAGGCTGAGTCAGCAATGTAAGACAAAACGTTTTCCTGAAGCTCTGGCTTTAAAAGCGGTTTGCCAACTCCTAGAAAACTAAGCCTTCGAGGCCTTGTGGAGCCAGACGATGATGCAGGCTCAACACCTCCTGCATTCGGTCCTATTTTGCTTTTGACACTACCATCAGATCCACCACCAACACCATCATTACCAGCTGCCAACCCCCGCCCAATTCCACGGCCTCTTCCACCAGCCTTCCTCATTTTTGGTAGAAATGTAGACAAAATCCAACAAACTATATAGTAATGTAAAACAAGGTACAAGGTGTCTATAGGACAGGGGAGATTTTGAATTTCTGCAGACACTTGTGGACACTGGACACTTTTGGATTGTGTGAGGCCCACTGAATATCAGAGCGCTATGTCACAGGCTCGATGGCACAGGTGTGAAAAAAGTGACTACAGGATAAGGGAGATTTTGAATTTCTGCATACACTAGTGGACACTGGACACTTTTGGATTGTGTGAGGCCCACTGAATATCAGAGCGCTATGTCACAGGCTCGATGGCACAGGTGTGAAAAAAGTGACTACAGGATAAGGGAGATTTTGAATTTCTGCAGACACTAGTGGACACTGGACACTTTTGGATTGTGTGAGGCCCACTGAATATCAGAGCGCTATGTCACAGGCTCGATGGCACAGGTGTGAAAAAAGTGACTACAGGATAAGGGAGATTTTGAATTTCTGCACACACTAGTGGACACTGGACACTGTTGGATTGTGTGAGGCCCACTGAATATCAGAGCGCTATGTCACAGGCTCGATGGCACAGGTGTGAAAAAAGCGACTACAGGATAAGGGAGATTTTGAATTTCTGCACACACTAGTGGACACTGGACACTTTTGGATTGTGTGAGGCCCACTGAATATCAGAGCGCTATGTCACAGGCTCGATGGCACAGGTGTGAAAAAAGTGACTACAGGATAAGGGAGATTTTGAATTTCTGCAGACACTAGTGGACACTGGACACTTTTGGATTGTGTGAGGCCCACTGAATATCAGAGCGCTATGTCACAGGCTCGATGGCACAGGTGTGAAAAAAGTGACTACAGTATAAGGGAGATTTTGAATTTCTGCACACACTAGTGGACACTGTACACTTTTGGATTGTGTGAGGCCCACTGAATATCAGAGCGCTATGTCACAGGCTCGATGGCACAGGTGTGAAAAAAGTGACTACAGGATAAGGGAGATTTTGAATTTCTGCAGACACTAGTGGACACTGGACACTTATGGATTGTGTGAGGCCCACTGAATATCAGAGCGCTATGTCACAGGCTCGATGGCACAGGTGTGAAAAAAGTGACTACAGGATAAGGGAGATTTTGAATTTCTGAACACACTAGTGGACACTGGACATTTTTGGATTGTGTGAGGCCCACTGAATATCAGAGCGCTATGTCACAGGCTCGATGGCACAGGTGTGAAAAAAGTGACTACAGGATAAGGGAGATTTTGAATTTCTGCAGACACTAGTGGACACTGGACACTTTTGGATTGTGTGAGGCCCACTGAATATCAGAGCGCTATGTCACAGGCTCGATGGCACAGGTGTGAAAAAAGTGACTACAGGATAAGGGAGATTTTGAATTTCTGCAGGCACTAGTGGACACTGGACAGTTTTGGATGGTGTGAGGCCCACTGAATATCAGAGCGCTATGTCACAGGCTCGATGGCACAGGTGTGAAAAAAGTGACTACAGGATAAGGGAGATTTTGAATTTCTGCAGACACTAGTGGACACTGGACACTTTTGGATTGTGTGAGGCCCACTGACGCTGTATGGTGTGAAAAAATGCACTCTCAGTACCTCAGCAGGACAAAAAAAAAAATTGGGATTGCTTTTAAAAAACCAGTTTGCAGAGCAGTGGGTAAACAGCAATGCAGCTGTCAGGAAGCCTTAGAAGGCAGCCTAACAACCAACACCGCTGATCCACCACAATATAGCCTCCCCTTGCACTGCACACACAGTGACTGGTGTGTTGTACAGGCAAAATCGCTAGCAGCAGAAGCAGTTTTTTTTTCTTCTTCCCTGCCTAACGCTCTCCCTACAGAATCAGCAACCTCTCCCTATGCTAAGATCGGCAGAAGTAAGATGGCGGTCGGCGTGCACGCCCTTTTATAACCCCTGTGATGCCCACCAAAGCAAGCCAATCACTTGCATGCCCTTCTGAAAGATGGTGGTGACCCCTGCCTGTCATCACGTTGCCCACAGTGTCCGTGGATCCTGATTGGCTGAAAAAGAGCGCAAAACAAACTTTTGAAACGCGACTTTGGCTCGTAAGTCGCCGACCTCGTGGCCGACCTCATCCTAGGGTCGGGTTTCGTTTCATGAAACCCGACTTTGCCAAAAGTCGGCGACTTTTGAAATTTTTCGACCCGTTTCGCTCAACTCTAGTTACCACATGGATATGTGTTAATTCACCTAAAATGCTCCGGCATCTTTTGATCTGCAGGCAATCAAGAACTTTTTAAAAAATGGTTACATTTTAGGAACTCAAAGAGTAGAGATCATTGCCATTGCCAGAACAAGAAAAAGGATACAAAAAGATTGCAAAGGCATTGAATGCTCCTAGAAATACAGTTCCTGGAAATGCTTCCTCTGACACTGAAAACCTGCAAGATGGATTCATTCAAGTATCAGTAAATCTCATGAAAACGTTATGTTTTCTGTGAGGAGGCTGAAATTTCAGCAACATTGGCCATTCCAACAAGACATTAATTCAAAGCATCCCTCAACCTCCACTATGGTTGGTTTCAGAAGTCCTGTAAGATTGTGACGTGGCTATCACAGTAGACTTTAACTACATAGAAAATATTTAGTGAGCTTTCAAAAATGTAGCTGCAGCACAACACCCCCAAAATATTAGTAAACTAGAAGCCATTGCCCGTGAGGAATGGGCTATGATTCCTCAGGGACGCTGCCGGAAGATTATGTCTAGTTATGCATGATGTTTGTGTTTGGTGGCATGGGTCGAAGGTGCTCTATTAAGTATTATTAAGACACTTGTCATGAAGGGGTTGAGTAATTCTGAGACTGCAGTAATCATTGATCGTGTCATTTTGTGTTGAATTTGGAGAAACCACTAGTTATATTAGCTGTGTTGATCTACCTAGTTTCTTATTGTTCAATTAGATTATGGCAAGCAGAATAAAGTTTGTAAACTTTGCTAATTAAATTTGGAAGGGGGTTAAAATATTGTGACTGTAACTGTAGGTTACTTAATTACAGTGTTTATGCTTTATAGAATTCTGGAAAGCATTGCACATATGTAAACTTGTCAGTTGATTTTTTTGCTGTTTTTTATAGTATCTACTGAATGATTTTGGAAAAATGATGGAAAGCTACAGAAATATCCATAATGGCTCTAGACTGTTCTGTTATGTATTTCCGGTCAAGGATCACACTCCTTGGATATCTCCAGGCTTGTTTATTACATGAGACTTGTGATACATTCCTCCATTACAAGATGTCTGCTAACAACAACTAACCAAGTTCTTACACTCTATATTACACACATCAAAGTAGTGAGACCCCTAGAGGCTACATCAACATATAACATATTGCTACATCCTTTCTCTTTTAACTGAAAGAACAATAAAATTAATAAACAATGTATACCATGACCAATTTAGAGCTATAACATAATAAGTCCAGTTAGATATAATCCTTGAAGTGCACCGGCTTTCTGATAATTCTGCCAGCTCTAGTAACATAAGATGTGTCACTGCCTACATCTGGTAGTTCTTCTGATTCTGGTAATATGTCTTCTGATATTGTCTGTCTCTGGCCAGAATCCTCACCCTGATGGTCAGCTGTTACTGTTGGTACTTGACTTGTACTTGCTGCCTCGTTGTCTTGGGTGTCAGGACACGGCTCAAAAGGCCATGAAAATGAATTATCTCTTTCTTGTGATTTCCTCAGATATCTCCGATTTCTCCTAAGTCTTCTTCCTTCCTCTGTTAGAATTTCGTAGGACCGAGGTCCAAGTTTCTGGACAACTTTTGCCTTTTGCCAGTGTTTGTCAAACGTGCTGCTTGGCTGCAGCCGAATGTTGTCATTTCTCTGGAGCTCAGGCAGATCCTTTGCAGATTTATTGTAATAGAAAGCTTGCCTATCTTGATTCTTCTGTAATTTAGCTTTGATGTTTCCCAGCAACTTTGTCTTTAACAGATGACTAGCAGTTGGTAAGAGTGTCTTTGTACGCCTACTCATGAGCCTCTGTGCCGGACTGCTGTCTAGGCCTTGAGTGGGTGTGTGTCTATGATCCAGTATAGACAGATATACATCAGTACCTGCTTGTTTTGCTTTCTGCATGAGTCTTTTGGCTGTTTTTACTGCTGACTCTGCTTTCCCATTACTCTGAGGCAATCTGGGAGAAGACGTCTGGTGTTCAAATTCCCATTTCTTGCTGAAGGTTTTGAACTCCTCCGAAGTAAACTGCGCCGCATTGTCCGAGAAAACAAGATCTGGAATGCCATACCTGGCAAAATGGGCCTTGAGTTTTTTAATCACAGTTCCCACCCTTGTGTCCTGCAACAAATCAACCTCCCAGAAGTTAGAGAAATAGTCCACTGCAATCAGGTATTCTTTGTCATTCCATGTGAACAAGTCCCGTTCCTATTTTTGACCTTGGCCTATGTGGAATTTCATGTGGTTGCAATGTCTCCTTTGGTTGCTTATCACTGCAGATGCACATATTTCACATTATGCTATATAATTTTTAATGTGGTCAATCATACCTGGCCAATAAACAGATTCTCGCGCTCGACGTAGACATCCTTCCAGTGAGAAGAGCGCAATGTTTTCAATATGTCTCTTCTGAGAACTTTTGGTATAACCGCCCTGTCTCCTTTAAAGATGATTCCTTGCTGCAATGCCAATTCATCTCTTATGTGGAAGAATGGTGAAACTTCCCTTGGTGCATGTTGCTTGTATTTGGCCAGCCCTGCAAGATGACAGTCTTCAAACTCTGGAGACTTTTATCCTTCTCTGTGAAAGTCTGGATTTTCTTCAACTTTTCTTTTGACACTGCAAGATAGTGACACATATTGATGGTTTCATTATCTTTCTCCTCATCATTTGTGATAGGAAGGTAAGCTCTGCTTAGCGTATCTGCAATCAGTTAGTCTTTTCCTGGACAGTACCCGATGTCAAAATCATATTTCTGAAGTCGTAACAGCATGCGCTGTAGTCTCTTTGGGGCATTCAGTCGTGGTTTCTTTGTAATGCTCTCCAAAGGTTTGTGATCCGACTGTACTCTTACCTGTCGACCATAGGTGTATTGGTGAAACTTCTCCAACCCAAATACCACAGCCAGTTGTTCCTTCTCAATCTGAGCATATCCCTGCTCTGTTGTTGTAAGGGCTCTGCTTGCAAATATGAGTGGCTGTTTGTTCTTCTGCATTAATGTAGCTCCAAGGTATTTTTCTGAAGCATCACATTGTACCACTACTTTTTTTTTCTTCAAATAATTTCATTGTTTTTTTTAAAAAAAAAATAAACAGGGTAGGGAAAGGAAGGTAGGAAGGGAGGAAAGGGAATGGGGAGTAAACAACCTAGTACAGGTATGGAAAAAAAAATTAAAAACTAGAGAACCCACAAATAGGCATAAAATAACACATAACGACTAACAACATAAAGGAAGAAAAAAAATCGACAATCCTTATTATGGGGTAACATTCTTGGAAGGAGATACAGCATCCCTGTACTACAGCGCCCAAGTTTTAAGCCTCAAAATATAATGCCTCTTGGTAAGTCTATTTGGTAAGAAATTTGTTGTTCCAGGTCTTCCAATTTTTTGTATATTTGTGGACGTGATTGTTGTTCATAGCATATCTGCATTCTAAATCACTATGTTGGCCTATCTTGTCAAGTATGTCTGAAAACTTGGGAACCTCGGCTTTCTTCCACCATTGTGCTAACATGGTCTTGGTCATTAAGAGGATGTGAATAATAACGTGTCTTACAGAATCATCAAATTGTTCCACGTCTAATGAAAGAAGTGCTCTTTCTGGTGAAATAATGAAGTCCTTAGCAATGAGGTTAATGTGCTGTGTGACCTGAAGCCAGAGGTTTTTGATTTTTGAACAACCCCAGAAAATATGGTAGAGGTTCACCTGGTGTCCACAATCTCTCCAGCATAAGGAAGATAGCTCTGTGTTAAAATGTGATAACCTTGTCGGGGTATAGTACCACCTATTTAACAATTTAAAATAACTCTCATGAAGACCCATTGATATGTTGGAGTTGTAAGTGTTTTTGATGGCATCGTTCCAATTTTCGAGACGGATATCAGCACCGAAATCGGACTCCCATCTCTTCATATATATGTTTTTGTGGCTCATTAGGTCCTTGACGACAGATCTATACAAATTACGCAGACTCCAGAGGTTTTTATATTTAAGGTTGCACAATAGTGAAGACAGCATTTCATAATTTAAAGTCTTCCCTTTTATGAATTTCCAAATTCTGTCTTTCAACATGGTGGAAAAGATCAGCTCAGATGATGGTAAATTATATTTAACCCTGATCTCACTGAATTTCAGGAACTCCACTCCACTAAAAACATCCCCCACCTTTCTAATTCCAGATTTCCCCCAAACCTCCGGTATCGGGAGATCATCCATCAGTGCCAATGAAGATAGAGGCAACTTTAAGATTTGCTCTGCTTTTTTTATATTTTTAGTCGGCTTAATGAGATCCCTCCAGGCTGAGATTATTGGCTGGAATATAGGATGAGAGGAGTTCGCACTGTGCTTTTGCAGAATAAAGTAAAAGAAAAGCTTTCATGTGGAACCTCTATCACTAGCATCACTCTTCAAGCCATACCAAGCCATATGCGTCATGTTTTCAGTAAAACAGTGCCAGCTCTGTTTGATGAGTGAGGCCTGATAATAAGCGTATATGTTAGGCAGTCCTGTGCCCCCATGTTTTTTATTTTTATAAAGCAAGTCTGCAGATATTCTTGCTTTTTTACCTTTCCAAATAAATAGTCGGATGAGCTCTTGAACTTTAACAATGGTTTGGCGCGGAAAGCTAACTGGCAAAGTCCTAAATATGTATAAAATTTTGGGAAGGATAAAGGTTTTGACTGCCAGAATCTTCCCAAAGATGGAAGTCTCTAGCTGAGCCAAAAAGGAAAGATCGCCTGTAATAGTCTAAATAATGCTGTCTAAATAGGCCCTAACTGTGGCTTAGATTGATCCAACTATTCTAATTCCTAGACAAACTCTTTCTCCTCCCAAATGAACTGGGTTTGGGCCTTTATTTCTTTAATTTCTGATTGATTCAAGTTTAGAGTTATAAATTTTGATTTGTTTGGGTTTATCTTAAAATAAGATGCTCTAGAGAATTTTTCTAGTTCATCTGAAAGGGCTTTAATGGAGTTTGCAGGATCCAGTATCATGGGGAATAGATAATCTGCGAATAATCCTATTTAAAAATTTCGTGATGGTAACTCAAAGCCTTTAATATCTTTGTTTATTCTAATTTTTTCAGCTAGGGGCGCTATGGCAATCACAAATAGAAGGGGAGACAGGGGGCACCCCTGTCTCGTGTCATTGGTAATGTCGAACGGGTCGGAAAATAAATTGCTTGCATAAATCCTGGCACTAGGACCTGAGTACAAGGCGAAGACTGTTGATAGAAACTTCTCATCAAAGCCAAATCTAGCGAGAGTTGCTTTTAAATAAAGCCAGTTTAGTCTATCAAACGCTTTCTCGGCGTCCAGTGCCAGAAAAGCAGTTTGGGTTATCAGGTTGTTCGCCAAATTTATCAGATTTAACACCCTTCTAGTTCCGTCTGCAGCCTGGCGGCCCTCTGTAAAGCCTATTTGATCATCCACCAATAGACGTGGAAGGATGTTTTTCAGTCGGTTTGCGATGATCTTTGAGTAGATTTTAATATCGCTGTTTATGAGTGAGATTGGCCTATAGTTCTGTATCCTCTCCGGGTCTCCCCCCTCCTTTGGAATCATAATAATTGTTGCCTGAAACATCTCCTTTGGGAAGGAACCCCGGAAGGATGCCAGATCAAAGACGGAAGCTAACTGTGGAGCCAAAACTTTTGAAAAGGATTTATAGTAATCCCCAGAGAAGCCATCCGGCCCTGGTGATTTTTGGGACTGCAGTTTCTTGATAACGTCAACTATTTCACTCTCAGTAAAGGGGCTATTGATATAATTCAGGTCCAGCTCATCGACTCTTGGTAGATCGATACTCTGTAGAAAAGAATTTACAAAATTCGAGTTAACCACCGGTGTTTGGGGGTCATCTTTCAGGTTATAGAGATTTTTAAAAAGTTCTGCAAACGAGTTGACAATGTCCCTAGGGTGAGTTTTGGAGTCACCTGAGGGAGATACTATCTTATTTATTCTCTTTATGATTCTTTCTCTTTTTAATTTCCTCATCATAAACTTGGTAGGCTTGTTGAGAGACGCATATGATTTGTACCGAGATGCTTTGATGACTGCATCGTATTCCTGGTAGATTTCAGATCTCAGACTCTGTCTAAGTCTCAAAATCTCAGCCTGGACGGTCTGGGAAGGAACTTTTAAGTTTGCTTGTTTTTTATCTAGATCATTAACTTGGGCCTGTAGGTTTGTAATATTTTCCCTATTTCTCTTCTTATATTTAGAAAGAAGTTGCATAAGACACCCCCTCAGGACCGCTTTATGGGTGTTCCAGACCGTGAACTGATCTACTTCACCAGGTACGTTTTCCTTGAAGTAGTTTAAGAGAGCATTTTCTATCTCTTGTTTGTACTCTGGTATATATAACAAAGCTGAGTTATCTTCCAGCGGAATGGTTTGTCAGGGGGAGGACCCACAAGGAACTCAATGAGAACCGGGGTATGATCCGAGATGGACTTCTGCATGAAGCGAATGTCCTTAACTATGGACAGAGTGAATATGTTAGTAAGTAGTAGATCTATCCTGGAAGCTGTCGTATGTACATCTGAAAAGTGAGAATACTCACGTGACAATGTATTCAAGCAGCGGAAAGCATCATAAAGCTCATTTTGATTTAACCAGTTTTTTAATGCTGGGACCTTGTGGCGAACTAAAGAGGATGAATCAATGCTGCTACCTGGGACAATATTAAAGTCGCCCAATAAGATGAGTTTGCCTGTTTTAACTTTGTCGATTTTTTTGATAAGCTTGTTCAAGAAACGAATGTGTCCCTTGTTGGGTGGATATATATTCACTATTGTGCATGGCCTTTCATGGAGTAAGCATATGAGTATATGAAACCTGCCCAAGGAGTCTGGTATTTCTTTGATGAGCTGAAAAGGAACGGTGCCACCTACCAATGTGATGACCCCAGCCTTTTTCTTTGTGGAGAGTGACTTGTACAAGTGTGGAAAGTTCTTGTGCTGGAAGACTGGGTGTCGATCGGAAGTCAGTTTAACCTCCTGAAGGCATACCAATTCGGCACGGGTTCGGTTGATCTCCTTCCATACCGCATACCTCTTATTCAGACTGTTGAGCCCCCTAACATTGTACGATAAAATTTTCATTGTTACAATGCAATATCAAAACAGGAAAGGGAAACAAATAGAACAATGAAATACAGAAAAAAATATTAAGAACTTGAGAGTTCTCCTGGAGGACTCCAAACTGGTTGGTGTCTCACCTTAGATCGGGGGAAAAAAGAGAAAAAAATATAGTGGCAAGTTCCCACAGTGACAACGATAAACTGTAATTACGGGTACTAATATTCATGTTCAGGAAAAGGAAATAATAGTGACCCACAAATAAATTCAAACATAAGACAAAGAACAATCATAATCCCTATCTCTAAAAGTTGGCTCATCCGTCAGGAATTTAAGAAACTTCTGACCCTCGTGTGGAGTATAGATGGGGTAGTGTTTATCTTTATACCAGACTAAAAGCTTGGCAGGGAAACCCCATCTATATGGCACTCTAAGTTCTCTAAGTTTAGAGGTCAGATCTCTGAAGGAGCTTCTTGCATCCATAGTCTCTTTGGAAAAGTCTTGGAAAATCTTAAGATCCTTATTGTTACGGCGGCGGAACACGCTTAAAAAAAATATAAATAAACGTGTTCGCCGCCCGGGGTCCACGTGCGACAGGTGATATAACCGCTGCTAGAGAGGCAGAGCACTATGGCGGTAATGTGCACGGGGTTAACTGCACCCTAAGTGCACAGAAGCGAGCTCTGTTATGCTCACAGAGCTGCAGACAAAAGAATAAAGTAATACGCTAAGTCTGTTCAGGGCCACAGACTAACAGCGAAACTGTCACGGTATAAATAGTCACAGAAGTAGCCTTAAGCAGCAGGACTACTCCCTCTAGACCTACCGTGAAATCAGACAGGAGGCGTCGCAACTGCAGACGCGGAAAAACTGCAACCGCAGCGCGGTGTGAACGGAGCCACAGAGAAGACACCGCAATCTCGCTGACGCGATGCAGGACGCTAGCTGCTGAGAACGTATAGCTGGAGCGCGCTGACGCTAGCGCTGCTACTGGCGGCTGCCCAATCACTCACACAGTCGTAATATCAGAGGGAAGGGGTTTCATAATAAGTCAGCCACCAGTCCAAGCATCCATCACCATACATACAGCAGCAGTATGAAAATACTAGCGCATGGCATAGCCGCCATGCGCACTTTTTATAGCGTACGGGACCTGCCAGAAATCTCCAGAGCCCTGAGCTAACCCAATGGAATCAGGAGCAGGACCTGAGCACCTGACTCCTGAACTCCAATGGGAGCTCAATCCAGGAGCATGCTCAGAAGCTGGCTGAAAGGACTTAGCCTCTGGAGACAAATGTGAGGATCTGGATCTCTGCATAAATATGGCAGGACACAGATTCCTAACACTTATAAGGCTCAGGAGGTGAGTCTCTCTCTCGCAAAGATTTCAAAACCTTCTCCTTGGTTTCAAAGAAATGGACCCTGAGGATAGTGTCCCTGCGCTTTTCCTGTGGGACCCCTTTTGGACGTGGGAGGCGGTGTATACGATCGATACTGACTTCTAATTCTGTCAATTTTGGCGATAATTTTTTAAACAAATTTTTAAGATCTGCCTGGGAGACCGACTCAGGGATACCTCGTATCTTTAAGTTATTTCTCCTGCTTCGGTCTTCCAGATCCGTCAATTTGATTTTAAGGGAAATAACCTCCTTTTTGATGAGTGAATTCTCCTTTGAGAGGTAAACTATGTCTCTCTCCACCTGTACCATCTTTACCTCATATTTCTCAACCTTTTGGCTAAGATTTCTGCAAGTTTCCTGTAGGGCCTTGGCCTGAGTCTCAAACCCTATTTTTAGGGCATCACTGAAGGACTGGAAGAGATCCGCCATGAATCCTTCAGTGGCTTGTTTGTTGGACCCATTGTATTCCCCCAGGTTAATGGATGGAGGAGGAACCTCAAATGAAGGAAATGGACCTCCATTATCCCTTCTAGGCTTCTGCCTTTCAGGGCTTGTGTTTGGAGTATAGTCAGCTGAGACACTGTCGGAGTCCTCAGATGAGAGACTCCCAGTGTTTTCCTGATCGCTTGGTCCCTTCCTTTTGTTTGATTTGGAAGTGTCCATTTCCTCCGTAAGAGTCTCAATTGGAGGGGGGTTTAATGTTGCCCCGAAAAATTTTATTTTTTTGAGGCGTTTCAGATTATGTTTTAGATAGTGTTTTGGTCAATGAGCTATTAGTACCTGATCCCCCTTTTGCAACTTTGACAGATGCAGGGTTCTGACATTTTTTTAGATAAGGCGTTTTTGGCTCGTCTCCTTTCAGGGGTGACCTAGATTTTATTGGGCTTAACAAATTAGGGATATCGTTGTAGGATTTAGAGTGTTCCCCAAAATTGCGCCTCGTGACTCTGTGTGAGCTATTGGAAACTCTGCCCCTACCTGACTGAATCTTGGTTTGCCACAAACTCTTGATGTGCCTCACCTCTGCTGTCTTCAGCGGCTCCCCCTGGGCTTGTCGCCCCCCTGTCCAGTCCTCAATGTGGCTGTGGAACGCTGTTCTTAGCCGTTCTGATGTTTTTCAGTGGGTCCAGTGGTATCCCTCCGCCTCTTTGCTCTGTGAGAAGAAAGTATTCCCCGCTGGTGTCCTCTGCTTATATCCTCGGTGTGCCAGTCCAGAAAGCGTCCAGATCAGCTCCTCTGCCCCGCTTTCCTCACCCCGGCCGTGGAACTTCCTGATTTCGGCGGCACTCAGTCAGAAATCCAGAGGGGAGATTGTGCATAGTTCCGTATCCCTCCGCCGCAGCCGTGCCATTATCCTCTACACCCCTCAGGCAAAAAACATTGCAGGCAGTTAGAATCAAGTTGTTCCTTACCGGGGGTCCAAATAATGTCCTTATTGTCCTTATTACTGACGATGAGCCTCCAGATCAGTCCTGACTTATATACAGTCCACAGTAGCACTCCAGTCACTTCCAGGAAGGCAGATGGTGGGGGGGTGATGTCCCTCTGATTCTCCTACACCACTACTGTCCCAAACTTTTAAAAGTTCATATCTTCGGTCTCCTTTGGACCAGGGTCCTAGTTTTAGGCTCAGAATGTGCATCCGAGTTTCAGGAATAGAATAGGGTCCAGTATAGGTTTTTTTGGTAAACCCTTTGCACGCTTTTTTGTTGCTTTAGTGTGTGACTGTGGGAGCTTAGAGCTCTTACCTCCTACATGCTCAGAGCCCAGGCCACGCCCCCATACCTCTACTTCTTGATCTGGATCGAAATACTTTAGGGTTGCTGCATCTGCAATAGCTTTCTTTACTGATTGGAAAGCAGTCTCCTGGCTTTCCGTCCATTCCCAGAGCACATCTTTGTGGGTTAGCTGTCTCAGTGGCTCACACATGTCTGACAGATGACTGCAAAATTTGGAGAGATAATTTACCATGCCCAAAAATCGTTGTATTCCATAAACATCAGTAGGGGTAGTCAAATCTTGTATTGCTCTCACCTTGTCAGGATCCACTTTTACACCGTTTGAAGTCAGACGATGTCCAATATAGGCCACTTCTGTCATTTTCAGTTTGAATTTGTCCAAGTTCAGCTTTATGTGTTTTCCTCTGCATCTGTCCAAAAATTGCATCATCTTCTAATTGTGATCCTTGATTGCAGATTCCATATCTTCACCTTCTCCCACCATTAGTATATCATCTGCTATTGTCTTCACTCCAGGAAGTCCTTCCAAAGCCTGCATTAATGTCTGCTGGAACACCTCTGGAGCAGGTTTTAGTCCCATGGGCATTCTTAGCCATTTAAAACGTCCAAATGGTGAAGAAAATGTTGTCAATAAACTTGATTCTTCAGTCAGTGCCACATGCCAAAATCCATTTTTCACATCACATACAGAAAATATTTTAGCTTTTGATAGATCTGGTAGAACATCATCTAATGTCGGCATGGGGTAATGATTTATTTTCAGCGCCTTGTTGAGTGGCTTAGGATCAATGCATATTCTTAACTTGCCAGATGGTTTCTGCACTATGACCAAACTGCTGATCCAATCTGTGCTCTTATGGACTGGTGCTATCATGCCTCTTCTCTGTAAATCTTGCAGTTCTACTTTCAGTGGTTACATTAAAGCTACAGGCACTCTCCTTGTAGGTAATCTGGTAGGCTGCACGGTGTTGTCAATTTCTAGCCTATATTTACCTTCAAAGCACCCATCACCTTCAAATAAATCAGTATACTTCATTTTTATTTTCTGAATATCCAAGTCATGCTCTGCATTTAGTTTGGGATTTGATATATCCTGGGAAACTTCAACAGACATAATATTCTGTGACTGTACTTTTATTAAGTCCATTGCCTGAACAGCTTTTACTCCCAATAATGGTACATGGTTACCACCACGCAGCATGGTAAATTCAATTCTATAACTCTTTCTGTTACATGGGTTCCGTATTTTGAGCTTACATGTCCCCATCGGTTTCAGAACACTTTGGTTATACATCACCAGTACTTTGTCAGTTGGCGCAATAGAAACCTGTTTGTTCAGCAGAGCAGATGGAATTACATTGCAGCTTGCTCCACAATCCAACTGAAATCTAATGGGTTTCTCATCCAACAAGAATGTTGCATAAAGCTGCTTGGCATCCTTGCCTACTGACTGCCTGACTACACTGACTTTCTCTGCTGCAGGCTGCAGTTGCAGCCATGTACTGTCCTCTGCACTGTCAGTGTCTGGTGTCACAGTGTGGAGCTGTCTGTACTGTTTGCCTGTTCCTTGCCTGCAGACAGCTGAGAAATGATTCTTCTTTCCACATGATCTGCAGGTTTCACCATATGCGGAACACTTGGTTTTGTCTCTCTCATGTCTTTTCCCACAATACTTGCAGTGGACAGTGCTTATAGGGGAGTGCTTATAGGGGTCTTGTCTTTCCTTTCATAGATACTGCATGTACCTTATCATCATCATTATCACTGGTGCCTGCCATCATCTTCAGGCTGTGTTCTGTCAGTTCAGCAGTCCTGCAGATTTGCATGCATTTCTCTTAAGTCATGTCTTCCTCTCTCAGTAATCTTTCTTTGAGATAACTGTCTTTTATGCCACACACCATTCTGTCTTTGATTAGACTGTCCCTGATCTCTCCAAAACCACATGTTGTTGCCAGCCTCCTCAGCTCTGTCAGATTTCTGTTCACATTTTCACCATCCTCCTGATGTCTTGTGAAAAAGTGATATCTTTCCACTGTCTCATTCTTCTTTGGGTCACAGTGTTCATCAAATGCCTGCACAATATCTGCTAGAAGGAGGATGTCTGTGTGTGGGAGTAAGGTGTGGGCTAATTCTCTGCCATTTTCCCCAATAAAGTAATAAAACAGCTCACTTTTCGTTTGTCATCAGTGGGGGCCACTTAGTTACCACCCACTACACTGGCCAGACATTGCAGAGTGCTGTGATGATAGATCCCAGACTATTTTGGTGAGATTGATCAATTACTTTGTACTGTACCTAATAACACTTGATTCTGTATTTAGATATGGATGGCATTACTGAGGATGATATGATGATGATATGATGATGAGACGTTACCATTAGAACGCTGAGGCCATTATGATATTATGATTCTATGCATGTGCTATATGTAAAGACAGGTGTATAGTACTCACCAGGATATGTATTATGTGACACTGTTGTGTATTATATTGATATAGAATTATTGCATTTTTGGTATGTCCTAGCCATATTGCATTTGCTGATTTTGGGAAATCATTTATTGCCCAATAGGAAATATGGTAATAGATATACCTATATGCTTCCATAATATGTCAGCTATTCACCACACCATTGGTATGTCCAACTACCACTGACATATCACATAGCCTTCTATATTGGTTATTAGAACTCAAAGTAGTTCTCAGTACTTGCATCCTACTACCTATGCTGTAATTGTCATTCAGGGTTAATAGCCATAGAGGTGTGGGATTTACAAGTTTGTGACACCATGATATTAACTAAGGTACTTCATTAATGATATATGACATACCATAGTATACATTTTTATTGTTAGTGTCCAAAATTGTTGCACTTTGTTGTTCTTTGGGCTCACCGATCTTGTATTTTAAATATATTAAAAGTTCAATTTTATTTTGCTATATTGGACATATTCTACTTTAAATATCACAGCTGTGTGCTATAACAATTTTATTTATGTGTCTGCGATAGGGGTTCTGGAGGGAACCGGGTTTCGAAGGCCGGATTGGGCCCATGTCATCAAGCTTTTTGCACTAGACAGAAGCTTTCATTAGAATATCCTTTTTTGCTTTAAGGCTATGTGCACACGGTGCAGATCCTCCCATGGATTTTTCCGTGCGGATTTTACATAATCTGCAGGTCAAATGACCTGCATTTTTCCTGCGGATTTAGTGCATTTTTTATGCGGTTTAACTGCCGTTTTTGTGCGGTTCTCCACTGCGGTTTTCCACCTGCGGATTTGTAGAATGGACCAGGTGGAAAACTGCAGCAAAACCGCACAAAAGAAGTGACATGCTGCTTTTTTTATTCCGCACGAAATCCACACAGGAAAATCCGCAGCATGTGCACAGCATTTTTTTTTTACATAGCCAATAATGGTACTGTACATCACCTGCAGTTCTGCTGCGGATCCGCAGCAGAATCCGCACCGTGTGCACAGAGCCTAAAAGTACCACCGTAAAACACTTTCTTTTTATGGGAGCCACCCCCAATGACACCCCGAAAAACCTATAAGGGAATGGCTCCTTCAGCATCCTCAGAGAAAAGAGAATAGACATCATCATAGGATTCTCATGCGCTAACGTCTGATCTTGGTACCAAATTGGTTAAGACACAGAGTTCCTTTAGTGTTCAGAAAAAGCTAGTAATAGAGTCAGGGAGTATAGACGAGTCTTTCCCAGATGTCATCAAATTCCCATTTTACATTTGTGTGATTAATGTTTCTGCTAATCCCCTTTCAGTCATTAAATACAGCATAATAATATGATGTATCTATACAGACATGAAAGTGCTAGAAACCATAGATCAAAAAGCAATATGTCAGGCACAGAGATCCATGCAATGTACAATTTAAGAGGCAGCTGTAACAAGTTTTGGGAGAACCTAATAATGCTCTTAATAATTCAGTGTTGTGTTAAATTGAGAACGTTCTGTTCTAAAAAGAAGGGGTTGACCTGCCATCTTCGGAATACAACATATACAATTTCCTTGGCCAGCTTGTTGCAGTATTAGAATGGAAGTAATTGTTGTGGCTGTAAAGTACAGTACGTGAGTAAGCGAAACATCTGTCCACAATTTCATTGCTGTTTTGGTGTCAGAAATGAATTCTGTTGCTGGAGTCCACTGTGCAGAGCACTGAATTATTCAGTATAGAGATTGAGCACTTTCTGACCTCATTAGTAACCCTGAGGTGAGATGAGCCCATTAGACTAACCACTGAAATGTCACTGAAAATAAAACCTAGAGGCATTAAAATGTATTAAAGTGCTTTACCAAGAACTGCTGAGTGACTTCAAACCACCGCAAAGCAGCACTCTAACTAAGCAAGCAATGAAGACTAGCAATGGGAGCACCGGGGACGATAGTTCTGATCCGAGGCATGAAATATAGATCTGTTTATATAGTGATGACGGCAATGTATCTTATTATGCTGTTCCGAAAACAACTATATGTTAATAATTCAGGTAATAACAAACAATAACCCAGATTTTGTTCATTTTTTTATTTTCTGCCTATCCTGTCGATAAGAAATCCCTGACATCATATGCGACAAGTATGCAGAAATAGCAGATATCACTTATTATTATTATTATTTATTTATAAAGCACCATTGGTTCCATGGTGCTGTACATGAGAAGGGGTTACATACAAATTACAGATATCACTTACAGCAAACAAACTAACAATCACAGACTGATATAGAGGGGAGAGAGGACCCTGTTTTTTCGGGCTTACATGCTACAGGATGGTGGGGAAGGAGACAGTAGGTCGGGGGGGGTTGCATCAGCTCCAGTGATGGTGAGGCAGTAGCTCCAGCAGTGGTAAGGAGGCAGCGGGGATCATTGCAGGCTGTAGACTTTCCTGAAGAGGTGGGTTTTCAGGTTCCATCTGAAGGATCCGAGTGTGGTTGATAGCCGGACTAGTTGGAGCAGGGAATTCCAGAGGATGGGGGCTATTCAGGAGAAGTCTTGGAGGTGGTTGGGTGAGGAGTGAATAAGTGTGGAGGAGAGAAGGAGGTCTTGGGAGGACCGGAGATTACATGAGGGAAGGTATCGGGAGATTAGATCAGCGATGTATGGAGGAGACAGGTTGTAGATGGCCTTGTAGGTCTGTATTAGTAATTTGAATTGGATATGCTGAGGCAATGGGAGCCAGTGAAGAGATTTGCAGAGGGGAAAAGCGGAGGAGTAGCGAGGAGAGAGATGAAATAGTCTGGCGGCAGAGTTGAGGATGTGGACACATGAGAACTGGAGAGGTGCAAGGGTGTTAGCAGGGAAGTCACAGAAAAGGATGTTGCAATAGTCGAGGCAGGAGATGATGAGGACATGCACAAGTAGTTTAGTAGATTGAGGGTTGAGGAAGGGATGGATTCTGGAAATATTTTGGAGCTGGAGGCGACAGGAGGTGGAGAGAGCTTGGATGTGCCATTTGAAGGACAGGGCAGAGTGAAGGGTTACTCCGAGGCAGCGGATCTCCGGTATGGGGGAAAGCGTGATGTCGTCAATTGTTATAGAAAGGTCAGGTAAGGAAGATCTGTGAAATGGAGGGAAGATGATTAGTTCAGATTTGTCCACATTGAGTTTGAGGAAGCAAGAGGAGAAGAAGGAGGCTATGGCTGATAGACACTCTGGGATTCTGGAGAGCAGAGAGGTGATGTCTGGGCCAGAGAGGTAAACTTATTCTCTGTTATATATACATGCACATTATATTAGTTGTCATATTTTGATAATTTTTTCTAAAGCACCCTATATTGATGTAAAGATCCACAATGAAACTAAAAATGACTATACTGTTTTCATCAGACTTGCTAGCTGCAGTATTATGGGCAGTATATGGAATTCCACTAAGGGACAGAGGTTGAGTGTATTTCCCTGTGACGGGAATGGAACTCCCACTGACCCTTCAGGTCAAAAGGTTGTCAGATCCATCTAATGCGAGGTGTTCCTGCTCCTGTAGGAGTAATCCATTGACTTTTCTAATTTCTATATTATGATCTGTCTAGCAGATTGCTATTAACAAGAAATGGAGTGGATCTTTTATGAGTTGCTATAGTTAGTACATGTGGGGAGATTGTATGCCCTAGTTTAAGATGGTGCCAGGTGCCTCCTATAATTGAAAGATGTGCTTGTGATCGCGGCAACACAGAGATGCGATTGCACATGCGCGAGGTTGACTTCCAACAATAAAGATGGTGCCGGAGCCGCTGAAGCGCAATTGCTCACGTGCAATCTTTCAATATGTTTCTGGTGATGTGTTGGCTTCCTGACATGCGCAGTTGATCGTTTGAAATTCCAAGAATGGTGCAGATAGGATTGTGGGCTCTTCCTGACATGCACAGTTGACTCTAGGATGCTGATAACAGCGCTAAAAATGGGGTGAGTCATGAGGCTTTATAATCCCTTGCAGATGAGTATATTACAACCAATTGATCTGCTTATGAATTTTTATATAACACTGCACTATATTCACTTTTGTAATTAATTTATAGTGTTGTAAATTAAATTCTTCTCCACTTTTTATATGAATATGAAATTGTAGACATGAGATTGTACTGTTTTGAAACAGATTGATGTAAATTGTATTCACTTTACTGCATACCTTAAAAATCCTGAATGTGCATTTATATATATTGCTTAAAAAGGGCTCACACATAGAGCCAAAACGTCATGCACAAATGGGCTATTAAATAGCTTTTTTGCACTAAAATGATGGTAGATAGATAGATAGATAGATAGATAGATAGATAGATAGACAGACATCAGTGATATATCTAATTAGTATCGTGTGTGTTTAGTTTAATGTACTTGTATGAACCTAATAAATAAACCGGAAAAAAAAAATGTGGTGTCTCACCGGTTTATGATAACTAGCCAAAGTTAAACAGGCAGCTGTGGGCTTATATTATCAGGCTGGGATGGTCCATGGTTCTTGGGCCCTTCCCAACCTAAAAATACCAGTCCGCAGTCACCCCAGAAGTGAAGCATCGCATGAAATGCAACAATTCTGTCACTTTGCTCATCTCTTCCCGATTGCCCGGGTGCGTTGGCAATCGGGTTAATGATAGTTGGGGTTGATTTCAGCTGTGTTTTGTCAAAAATCACACCTGGCATCAAGCCCTGGGGTTAGGAATGGAGAGGTATCTATTGGACATCCCTATTACTAACCCAGTAATAAAAAATAAACATGCAGAAAAAATATTTTATTTGAATAAAGACACTCCCACACTATTCCTTGTTCATCAGTTTATTAAAAAAAAAAATCCCACGCAGCTCTGCCATAGTCCACTGGATCTGGCATATTTCAGAAATGAAACTTGAAAAACAAAGAAAGAAAGAAATAGAAACAAGAGACAGTCCCTTGTTCACCAATTTATTAGAAAAAATGTTCCCATGCAGCTCTGAAGTAGTCCATTGTTCCCCAAATCCGGTTCCAGCGTTTGTGAATTGCTATTCTCAGGTGCCGGGTACTGATGACTAGAGATGAGCAATCCTGAACAGTCAAGTTCAGGGTCCGTACCAAGCAGCTACTATTTGGGCATATACCCTGATCACGGACTTCTCCAGGAAGTCTGTGTTACTGTTTGGGCTCAGCACCACAAACATCAGTTGTTTTCCACACTGTGTTTCTGCATGACAGCGAGAGAAACACTGGCAGCTCTAATTGGCGGTAGGATTATTACCACTGGTAAGAGCGCTGCAGCTTCCATGCTGTCGCTCTCAGATGACAGAGGGAGCCAGCAACTGTGACTGTAGGTAAAAAGTTTACCTCTGGTCAGAGGCGTTGGCTGATAGGAGAGTTGTACTCATCAGCCTACGACTGCTGTCGCTGATAAGAGCGAGAGCAGGCACTGACTGATGGGAGTATTCATCAGCCGGCACCTGCGCTATAAATAAATTTAAAAAAGGTGTGAAGTGTCTTCTATTTTTGATAACCAGCGCAGGCAAAACTGACAGCTGCTGGATTGCAACCCTCAGTTGTTGGTTTTATCATGGTAGTTTATCAAAAATAAAGAGGTCTCCACACTTTTTTTAAAACTTTAAAAAATCGCTTGTGTTTCCCCCCCATGTTTGACAACCAGGCAAACTAAAGGAGACATCTGGGGGCTGGTATTCTCCAGCTGGTAAGGAACCATGGAAATTGGCCCTCCAGCCTAAAAATTTTAGCAGCTCACAGATGCAACAATTCTGATGCTTTGCCGACTCTTACCACTTACCCTGTGGTGGTGGAAAGTGGGGTTAACATTTGTGTGGTTGATGTCACCTTTGTATTGTCTGGTGACATTAAACCTACAGAGGTGTCTATAAAATGTCTAAAAATTATTTACAATCTGACTACTGGGTTAATAAACACACAGCAACAATAATAATGTCCTTTATTTGAAATAAAAATACACACCATTTTACTTTTTTATTTAAAAATAAGTTATATTTATGGATCGCCCGCCAGGGCAGTGGGGTACTCGGTGTTGGGCCGGTATCTCAGAGGGAAGTGTCACAGTAGCGGTGACCCGGTCCGTGGCCCTGGGCGTCCATGTAAAAGGGGTTTAGCGTGGCTGATTAAAGTTTATAAGTGGATGATATGTGACGCTACCTGTGGTGCTCGACAATGAAGGGGTTAAGCTGATGCTGCAGGCAGATCCTCTGGGACAGATGGTATAAGGCAACAAGATGTAATAGCTCCCCACAGGTAGAGTTGTAGTCCCAGGGCAGTAGTAATAAGTGTTGAAGAAGAGGGTGCAGTGTTAGGCACAGAGATGTAGCAGTGCTGAAGGTGTTGCAGGAAAAAGGCAATGACACAACAGGGTGCAGTTTCTTTTACCTTTACTTTGCTTTGTAAGTGCAGTCCAGGATCCAGATTACAGATGGAACAGGAGTTGGCCAGCCTGGAAGCAACTTAGGAATCTCTCTGTGCAGGTGGGTTGTGCAGTCTCCTTTCTAGTGCTTATGTGAGGTACATGCAGTACTGAGTTACACTGAAGTTCCTCTTGCTTGCTCTCTTTTAAAACCTCCTCGCATGGCAGACAGCTGTAGCCTCCTTCTTCTGGCTCACACTTTGCTGTTGTGCCTCCAAGTCTTATGTGGGAACAAAGCATTCACAGCGTCCTATTCCTCCGGTTTCTGCTGCAGGAACATCAGCATCCATACAACCTCGGAGACCGGACTCCGGACCATGCGCTACGCTAGAAGTGAGCCTAAACTCTGCTCAATCCTCCAGCTCTTCTTCTCCTGTCCACACACTTCGCCCTCCTCACACGAACTGACCAACTTCCCCTTCCTGGTCCCCAGAGAGCAGCTCCTCCCCCAGTTTTGGTTCAGAGCTCCCTCTGCTGGCCCGGAGTGGGAACCGTGCTGTGTGCTTAACTGATAGAGAGACCCTTTTTGCTTCCAAGCATGACATCACACTCCTGAGGAGGAAGGTAATGCCACTGTGGGACCATACTCCTGGGGGTGCCACACTCACCTTTCGTCCATTCCATTGAAGGCTTGGTCCCCTGTAAAAAGCATAACTAAAAAACAACCATATCCCTCACCAGTCTGATGTTCTTTTTTACGCCATAATCCATGTCTGTGATAAGTGGTTTTCAACCTGGATGGTGCCAAGATGCGACCGTCCAGGCTGAAGACCACGTGAGAATGAGCTGCTGCAAGTGCAGCGACAGTGATTAATTGTGATGTCATATTTTTATTTCAAATAAAGGACTTTAATATGGTTGCATTTTTATTTACATTCTGACTATGGGGTTACTAATGGAAAGGTGCTTTTTACATGCCTCTCCATTGCTAATCCATGGGCTTGATGTCACCTGATAATACAAAGGTGACATCAGCCCCTCTAATATTAACCTCACTTGCCACCACCAAAAGGCAAGTGGGAGGAGCTGGACAAAGCGCCTGAATTGGGGCATCTAATCAATGCACCTTTTCTGGGGCAGCTGCAGGCTGCTATTTTTAGAGTGGGGTGTTCTAATATCCATGACCCCTTACCAGTCTGAGAATACCAGCCCCCAAATGTCTGCTTGGTTGGTTGTCAAAAAATGAAGGGGGAGTCCCACGCCATTTTTTAACCTATTTATTTCAATAATTAAAAAAACAGCATAGGGATTCCCCTATTCTTGATAGTAAGCCAAGATAAAGCTGACAGCTGTTTATTAACCCAAGCCTTTTTTATTTATTTATTTATAGCGCAGGTGACTGACAGCTGATAAATGCTCCATCAACAGGCACCTGCTCTTGCTTTTATCTGCGACAGCAGGCATAGGCTAATGGAAGCAATCCTATCATCTGACGGTAATGAACAGAGAATCTTTTTAGCACCGGTCAAAGCATATGTCTCACACTGTCACCTGATAGCATGGGAGCCACAGCTCAGAGCCAGTTTTTGCTGCACTGTCGTGCAGATCAAAGAGTTGCAAACAATGGATGTTAAGGCCCACTATTCATCTGAATGGGGACCGGGCACTGCTCGGGAACCCGAACCAAACCTTTTTTTCTAACTGTTTGGCCGAACCCCACCAGACCCAAACATCCACATGTTCGCCCATCACTACTGACGACAATACTTACCAGCGTCGCTTGCTCATGCTGCACTCAGCCAGACCCGATGGCACTGATGAGCTCTGACATCATGTCCACAACATGTTAATTTCAATGTTTACCCTAAAGTATAATTCAGAAGTTCGTCTTTCATGGATAGAGCACGTTGCCCATTATAATTTATGGAGTTGTTCATGTTGGTGTTTGTTTTACAGAATATGTCCCAGATTCATCAATGTTGTTTTTCTCACTAAATTAGAGTATCAACAAAAAGTTAATTTATTTCAGTTCTTCATTACAAAAAGTGAAACTCATTTATTATATAGAGTCAATACAAACAGAGTGATGTGTTTCAAGTGTTTATTTCTGTTAATGTTGATGATTATGGCTTACAGCCAATGAAAACCCAAAAAGTCATTATATCAGTAAATTAGAATAATTAGCAAAAACACCGACAAAGGCTTCCTAAGAGTTTAAAAAGGTCCCTTAGTCTGTTTCAGTAAGTTTTACAATCATGGAGAAGACTGTGTGCTGACTTGACTGAGGTCCAGAAGGCAGTAATTGACACACTCCACAAGGAGGGTAGAGATTGATCCATGACTCAAAATTGGATATGTGTCTATATTTTGGTTATAGCTCCCAACTTTTTAAAGCATGAAATAGGGACCCATACAGCTTAGCATGCCATTTCAATTTTTATATGCCCCCCCAGTACACTTCCACTTAATAGTATGATACCCCCATAGTTTATATAAATGTACTGTCACCATGTGACTGACCCAGTGTGACACGACCTAGCGGTTGGTCGGTCACCTAACAGCACAACAATATAACGCTGATGGAATATAGTAGAGGGAGGCCTTGACAATAGGGAATCAGGGACGGTCACCTCCTGATCTCTAACCTGAGCCTGTCCCTGATCTCACCTAACACCCTATGCATGTCCTTCTCCCTGCCGATGTCAGGATACCTCATCCCTATTTGTCACTTAGATCTGCCCTGGCTAGTGCACTGGCCGGCAAGGAGCACTAGCCTCACCTCTGCAGATAAAAAACACAAATGGGAAGTGACAGACAAGGTAACAAAAACACCACTTAGCTTTCTCTGCTGCAAAGCACCGCACAGCAGGATAAAGACACCAGATCAGCGAACTCAGCAAAGCACCACTGAAGCCAGCCAGCTCCTTCCTCCAGTGTGGTCACCTCTAACACCGATAGTCAGCTGATGCATCAGGTGACCTTTTAAAGGATGCTGGGAGTGATCTCCACCCACATCAGCTGATCCAGCAGCAATGCAATTACCGCATCTTGCCAGCAGGGAAAAACTGACATTTAACCCCCGCTGGCCTGAAAGGAAAAAAGTTTTAAACTGAGAGAAACCAGATCTGTCACAAATCCAAAAATGGATCGTGACACATACACAGCTCTGCTGCATCAAAACAAACAGAACTCTGCTACATCAATGCACACACATATGCTACATCAGTGCACAATGGTCCTAAATGAATACACACAGCTCTACTACTTTAATACATGCACACAAAGCTCTACTACATCAACATTCACACATACACACTCAACTCTGCTACATCATGAAATATAAACAGACATTGCATTTGTCTTGCTCCTCTTCCCTTTTCCTTATTGCCAGTCATATGAGCAGAGACTGTCATGTCACCCAAAGGTCCGAGCAGGACCTTTCGTCTTTACAAAGACTGAGAAGTGAAGCTTCGAAGGACCTTTCGGCTTGTTCCTTCACCTTTACATTGAGCTGCACCTGTGACCTTAGGACACAGACTAAATTGAAGTTGGGACATACCCCAAATACTGAACAGTCCCGCTGGATCCAGGATGGCTAGGAGTTGTGGTTTTGGTGTGGAAAACTCAGTCTGAAAAAATACACAGACATGTGAACTAGACTAGACTGTAAGGCCTCTTTCACACTTCAGTTTTTTTTGCATCAGTCAAAAGGACGGATGGCGGATCCGTTTTAGTACTGATGACAACGGATGCCACCCGTCCGTTTTTTTGATGGATCAGACAAATGAAGAATTTGAAAGGAATCGCAGCCTGGAAAAGGAGAGAAAGAGAGAGAGAGAGAATATTTTTTTTTTTTTTTTGTCCGGCACCCAGAAAGAATTTCGGGTTAAATGAGTGTCTGGAGGATCCGCCAGAGAAAAAAAACGTTGCAAGCTCCGTTTTGAAATCTTTGAGGATGGTGACGGACAGCAACTTTTGGCGGATCCGCAAAAAAAAACGATGCAACGGACGGCAATCCGCCTATAATGGAAGTCAATTGGGAAAAAAACGGATCCTCAAAAGAAAATTCAGGATCCGTTTTTTTCAAAACCTGGTGGATTGTGACTGATTGTAAAAAACTGAAGTGTGAAAGAGGCCTAATATGTGTGAGGTCTATCCATAAAAAAGATGGATAGAAGATGTATAGTACATAAAAGACTGACATTCGAATGAGCCCAGTAGATTTGTATATTATGGTATTAGGTGGTTAAATCACCTTTATCACATTCATTATGTCTCATAGTAAAATTAAAATTAGACGTTCCCTGTAACTAGACTCATAGGTGAGGAAAGCTGGTAGAGGAGAGAGAGACATAAATCTAGTCTCACGTGCTAAAGTCCTAATTATTGTCTCTTTCTTTATAGGTTTCCTTACATGATTTCTGTGATTCACCAAGGACACACAGGCAGCTGTAGCCTATGCTGCCGGTGTAGAGCACTGGAGCTAGCAGTGAGCAGCCGCCCTCATATAACTGCAGTAAACCCAGTGTTGGACTGGGGTGCAAAGGGTCCATCAGTAGTAACCAACTCCAGGGCCCCACTTTTCAGCTACATGCAAATTTATTATTATCCTCAATCACAAATTTAAACATTGAGCTGGGTAGTTTGTTAAATGAATAACATGCTGCATTTGTCTGTACATAGTGATCCAAGTATATGTGCAAAATACTGCTCATATAAGATGATGGTGGCCCACTTTTGTACAGGGGTCCACCAAAGGATTCTCCTGTTCTCCGGTAGGCCAGTCCAAGTTTGAGTAAACTCCTTCCATATGGCATTTTCAGACAGAAACAATCAATGCCTTGGCAATCGACTTAGCAGCCTATCCCCTGTGCTAAATAACAAAGGCGGAGGTTAGGGGGATATATTCAAACATTGGTACAGGGGAGAAGTGACAGTTCTAGCAGCCTATCAGAGATGTGTGGGATTGTGTGGCCTCCATCTTTATATTAGAATATATTGATATACCCACATACAACTAGCCCTGTTTGCCATTCAGGATTTTGGGCTAGATGGGTGACCATAGCTGATTGTACGATGATACAATAATCCCATTGTGATAATATACTGCACTTATAATGTCTTTGCTTTCTGTGATATGCTTTCATATAATGTAATGTAATCACTTATTTTAGCAAACTAAAATTAAGGTTATATTTCAAAGGGGTAGTCCAGGAATTCGTATTCAATTGAATTGGAGATAAGATGCTGGATGAGACTGAATACACTTGGACACATGAGGTATTCACTTCTTTAGCTGGACTCATCAAATGCTCATCTTAATATCAGTATTACACAGATAAAGTAAATACACCTGGCTCATTAGATTTAAAAGGTTTTGTCCTACAAACTACGTGTAATGGCGGTGTCTGACCATACAGGAACATGGCTAGATCATACCATAGTTCCTGAGCACGGGAGGAAGCAAAATAGATTATGCAGACAGGACAGCATGGGATCACAAATTATGCTTTCTTTGAGGTAAATCATTATTTAAAAGCAGGAAGTGAAATGCTTTACTTCACAGAAAGAAGCAGTTGTGATCCCCTGCTGTCCTGTTTGTATACTCTCTTTTGCTTCCTCCCCTGCCCAGGAGCTGTGGTATGATTAGACTATGTCCCTGCACAGTCAGACATGGCCATTACACAGTACACAGCAAGGGCACATTTATAAGATTACCTCAACACAGGAACATTTAATTTAAACACATCCAATTGTGGAAATTATTATTCCAAAATCTAGTGACTAAAATATACTTTGGTTGTGGGAAAACCCCTTAAACTTCATTGATTCATATGAATAAGGGTTCATGTTTCATGTCCCTGACTTTGATGTGGGTGCCAGCATTCAGCAAGCATCTTTCCCTGCACATGACAGCCAATTTAACCAGCTAGTATATGCCTTCAACAGCAGCGGGTGGATCAGAGCTCCACCCACTGCTGTTAACTAGCTAAATCCCCCTGTTAATCTCTGACAGAGATTTAACATGGAAGCACGGCACAAATCACGCCCATCAGCACCTTTGTTACATGGTCAGAGGCGCTGATGCGTTATCATGATATCTGGAGGTCTGCAGCAGACCCCTGTGCCTGTTATTACAACTCTCTTGTGAACACTGGCTCATGGCCTACATTCATATGAGATTGTGATTTATTCTACACACAGCATAGGTGATCAGACAATCACAGGTTCATGTCTCCTAAGGGGACTGTTAAGTGTAAAAAAAAGTTTTAAAAAATGTGAAATATTTGGCATCACAGGGTTCAGAAATGTCAGATCTGTCAAAATATAAAGTAAATTAACCATATCAGTAAACGGCATAACGAGAAAAAAAAATCTAAACTCCAGAATTACGTTTTTTGGCAGCCGCAACATTGCAATAAAATGTAGTAAGAGGGGATCAAAACATTTTATCTAATCCAAAATTATATCAACAAAAACATCACATCAGGGTACAAAAAAACAAGCCATCACCCAGTCCAGATCCCAAAATGAAATAATGTTACAGGTCACTGAAAATGCCGAGAAAAAAAAAACTTTTTTATAAAATTTTCGCTATTTTTTTTTTGCACCACTTAAATGAAATAGTAAACTATACATGTTTGATATCTGCGTACTCACACTAACCTGGGGAATCATTTTGCCTGATCAGTTGTGCAATTGTGGAATTGCACTTTTTTTGCAATTTCACCTCATTTGGAACTTTTTCTCCCATTTTCCAGTACACTATATGGTAAAATCAATGGTGCCATTGCAATGTACAACTTGTCCATAAAAAAAAGTCCTCATATGGCTATATTGACAAAAAAATGATGGCTTTTGGAAGAAAAAATGAAAAAACAGAAAATTGCCATTTCATGAAGGGTATACAGTAGATGAAAGAACCTGAACTTAAAAGTTCGAGGGTTCGTACAGGACAGATAGTGTCCGATGTTAAATGCCGAACATCGACTTCTGTTACCCCTTGGATTTGAACCTCTGGCACAGCACTCTGCTGCTCGAGGGAAGTTAGAGGGTCATGTCACATTTACAGATTCTTGCCCATCTAAATAAAGAAAGCTCAATTACAACCACTTATGTAGACATGTTGCTCCCTTGAAGGACCCAAACAGTGGTAAATACCTATAGTTCAAGCCTCTGTGTTATGTCAAGCAGCCCTTTCCCTAGTATGTGGTAAATTCCAAAAATATTATTCCAGAACACATTCTTCCAGGCACCATGGTGTCCATTTAAGAAAAGAATAATTAGACTTTATATATAATGCAATTTGCCCAAAGATTCTGTCAGCCACCCGACACAGTGTGGAGACCATACAATTTCTTGCAGTATACACATTCCCTTACTTGTCATGTATTATTTAACTTTAGATTATTGCAGATTTTCATTTTTGAAAGGGTAGTGGTTCCTGATGCTTTACATAAAAAAGTTACCTGTATCATTATTTTATGAGCAGACGATAAGAAATATATCGAGTGTGACAGAAGAATCTGGTATAATGCACTCACGCGTTTCGGTGCAGTATATTATAAAGTGCTTGCGTACAGACTTCCTGAAATACATTAAATTCCAATAAAAATATGACAACGATCTCACTGTTGAAGTGGTAAGATTTATGAAAGATGGAACAAGACAAGATTCTGATAAATGTTAATTTTTATACTCATGTGATAACATCTTTGTGCTGCCTGTTCTGTATTCAAAGACTCACATACAGTAACAGTAGATTACTGAAAAGATATTCACAGAATTCAGGTCCCTACTCTTAAAGGAGAATCTGTCTTTTCTCTGTTTTTGCCACCTAATCTGAAAGCAGCGTCATGTAGAAGCAAAGACCCTATTTCCAGCAATGTATCACTTACTGAGCTGCTTGCTCTAGATTTGACAACATGGCCTTATGATCAACAGGAGATAACCACTATAGGACTATTCAAGCTGCTGCCAGGAAGTCCTATTCAGGTTGTGTGCCCACAGTAGCGTTTTTAAGCATTTTTGAAGCGTTTTTAGGGGTCAATCAACTTCAAAAACGCTTAAAATAAGCTTCCCATTCATTTTGACCCCTTAATGTCCAATGACGGACACAGTCCGGCATCGGACATCTCCCCTGCTTTGATGAGGGCTCCGGCGCTGAGCCCGCATCAAAGCCGGGACATGTCAGCTGTTATGAACAGCTGACATGTGCCCGCAATAGGCGCGAGCGGAATTGCCGTCCGCCCGAGCCTATTAACTAGTTAAATGCCGCTGTCGAAGCTGACAGCGGGCATTTAAATAGCATTTCCGGCCGCCGGGCCAGAAATGACGTCATCGCCGACCCCCGTCACGTGATCAGGGGTCGGCGTCACGTTGCCTGGACAACCAGAGGTCTCTATGAGACCTCTATGGTTGTTCCAGGCATAAGGCTTTCAGCGCCACCCGGTGGTCGGCGCTGAAAGCACAGCAGTAAATCTGCTACATATGGGCGATCTGCTCATCGCCCATATGTAGCAGAGCCGATCGGGTGGCGCAAGCTTCTAGCCTCCTATGGAGGCTATTGAAGCATGCAAAAAGTAAAAAAAAAAAAATGTTTAAAAATAAAAAAAAATTAAAAAAACATAAAAGTTCAAATCACCCCCCTTTCGCCCCAATCAAAATAAAACAGTAAAAAAAAAAATCCCACATACACATATTAGGTATCGCCGCGTTCAGGATCGCAAAGCATTAACCCGATCGCTAAACGGCGTAGCGAGAAAAAAATTCAAAACGCCAGAATTACGTTTTTTTGGTCACCAAGACATTGCATTAAAATGCAATAACGGGCGATCAAAAGAACTTATCTGCACAAAAGTGGTATCATTAAAAACGTCAGTCCGGCATGGAAAATATAAGCCCTCACCCGACCCCAGATCATGAAAAATGGAGACGCTACGGGTCTCGGAAAATTGCGCAATTTTTTTTTTTTTTTTTTAAGCAAACTTTGGAATTTTTTTTCACCACTTAGATAAAAGAGGACATAGACATGTTTGGTGTCTATGAACTTGTAATGACCTGGAGAATCATAATGGCAGGTCAGATTTAGCATCTAGTGAACCTAACAAAAAAGCCAAGCAAAAAACAAGTGTGGGATTGCACTTTTTTGGCAATTTCACCGCACTTGGAATTTTTTTCCCGTTTTCGAGTATACGACATGCTAAAACCAATGGTGTCATTTAAAAGTACAACTCATCCCGCAAAAAATAAGCCCTCATATGGCCATATAAACGGAAAAATAAAAAAGTTATGGCTCTGGAAAGAAGGGGAGGGAAAAATGAAAATGCAAAACCAAAAATACCCCTGGTCGTTAAGGGGTTAATGCTTTTTAGCCTTTTTGTGCCAATGGATGCGTTTTTTACCACTAAGGAAATGCTTAGCGGCTAAAAACGCAGCATGTTCATTAATTTTGCGGCTTAGTCCGCATTTTTAGCTATTTCCTATGGTCCAGAAGCAGCGCGGAAAAAAACGCATAAAAAACGCGCGTATTCTGGGAAGGCGTTCAGTTTTGTGTCAGGTTTAAAACGCTAGTGTGGGCACATAGCCTCAAAGTTATGAGCTCCCACTACTGATTATCAGCTTTCTGCCTATGCACAGTATACACACAGAGCTGTCAGTGGTGGGAGTGATACAGGGCAGCTCAGCATTCAAAGATTTGGTAGCTATGCAGCAACTAAAACAATGATTTTATCAAAACTGCAGCAATCAGCCCATTAAGTGACACATTGCTGTAATCAGGGTCTCTGCTCTCAGATTAAGTAAAAAAAACCTGGCCACAAAATCATTTTTTCAGTTCTGTATTTGATATTGGTGATGTGCTTCTACTTACTGTATTTTACTTCAAGAGTGCCAACATATTTCACACCACTTTACAATTAAGCAGGGACATACTCAGACAATAAAGACAATATGTGTACTGCTTTTAGATCGAGTCTCCAAAAAAGTAACCCCTTCACCCAAGATCTTATCTCAGGTAATGTTAGCCATAGATATTGTATATTAGTTGGCTGCCCAATCAAAATTTGGTGGCATCTATTGAAAGTCTAAAGCCCCCGTCACACACAGCGATCTTGCTAGCGAGATCGCTGCTGAGTCACAAGTTTTGTGACGCAACAGCGATCTCACCAGTGAGATCGCTGTGTGTGACAGTTATCAGCGACTGCCTTCCCCTGCCGGTATCGCTGATCAAAAATGAAAGGTCAGGACTTTTTTGGGTCGTTGGTCTCCCGCTGGCCAGCACGGCAGGCGGGAGAGCAACGACCAGCGATCAGCTAGCTGGTAACCAAGGTAAATGACGGGTTTCTAAGTGCCGTGTTCCTTGGTTACCAGCTCCCTACATCAGCACGCTGGTAACTAACGTACACAGCGACGCGCCCGCTCGGCGTCGCTGGTGCTGATCGCTGGTGAAGCTGCCTGTTTGACAGCTCACCAGCGATCATGTAGTGACACACCAGCGATCCTGACAAGTTCATATCGTTGTCAGGATCGCTGGTGAGTCGCTATGTGTGACGGGACCCTAAGACAGGAGTTGTCAGAGCTATTATACATTGTTCCTTAAAAATTAAAATATACAATAATATGATATCAAAGTACTCAGCATGTCTCACAGTGGAAGGTCATCCAAAAGATAAGAGGAGCTGACACCCTGTCTGTGACCCACAATGCTCAGAGGAACAAGTTCCTCCTCTTCTATCTTTGACTTGACCTCCCCCAGTTCACAGCACTCTAGATGGCTGTGCTGCTGTAGTTCCTCCCCAACTTCTCTTAAGCATCGACTCTCAAGCCCTTTCTTCAACAATCGCATATGAATTTCCATAGTCTTTTTCTATTATTTGCCTCTTAAAGGTCCTTAGGTAAATTTTGCAGGGTTTCGTTTTGAAGGTTTCAAAGCACAAGATCTTTACTAAGCTTAGTTATTAGGCCGGGGTCAGACTTGCGAGAAACACGGACGAGTCTCGCAAGTCAATACCCGGCACTGCCACCGGCACTCGGGACCGGAGCGCTCAGCTGCATGTATTTCTATGCAGCTGAATGCTCAGATCCGAGTGCCGGGAGCAGTGCCGGTTTTGACGTGCGAGACTTGTCTGAGTTTCTCGCAAATCTGACCCCAGCGTAACAAGTATGCTAGGAAAACATGATCTACATCTACTCAGATTTACTTTATCTGCTAAAGATTCCAGAACGGATCTAAAATTCATTACATGCTACTCTTGTATTATGAGTCCTATATATAAGCTACCATTGGAGTCTGGACTGTATTCAAAGGAGAACATCTAGTTCTTTTATCCCATTATTCTATTCCAACATGACCAACATGGCAGCTGTGGCATATATGCCATGAGTTCAAAAACAATGGTCTAAGGTCAAAACGTTCCGAACCAGCATATTTTTTTGTGGGATCATTCAACTCTATAAAGTGCATAAGGGCAGCTCAATGTCAAGGAGAGAAAAGATTGGACAGGTTTTAACGCGACTGTTCATTTGTTGTCCTGGGTGAAATGGTCTCTTTTGTAAGGTGCACAGGTGACGCTCTGCTCATGCGGTACTCCACTATTACAAAATTTTCTTTAATTTTTTTTGTTTTAATCTCCTTTGAAAACAAATCCTTTTTATATAAATTCTTACTGAATATAATAATGTAGATTATCGTACAGCTGACACTTTGCTTATACAGATGACTGCATTATTCCTATCCGTCCAGGTGCATTATGCATCTATGGCTCCACCGGGAGACGTGACGAAGGACACATGCATTTGCCTAATAGCCTATATGGATCCTATTATTTCCATCTAGCTCTTTGCTGTCTTTATATTCTCGTTATTAAAACACACTTGCTACTGTTAATTATTTCATCATAAGGCAATTAAAATAGTTCTGGTGAAAACAATATTACTTGCTAGATGCCACATGCCATAGTATGCCCCTACATAGACATTCACACTTTCAACAATTAGTTAACAATCTTTATTCATTAGAGCATCCAATTTGCTTCAATTAATTTGTTTTGAAGGTCCTCAAACTGTTTAGGTGCACATCCCTTAGACATTGCAATGAATATTAAATAACCTGCACAAACATTTATGTTCTGATAAAGGTTGCTTAGGAAACAGAAATAATTCAGGATTCATTATTTAATGCTCTTGATTGTATTGAAACCTCCAGCAAATCTTTATGAGAAAGATTTGTATTCATTTACATATAACAAATCCCCTATAACTGTATATTTGCACATTATTTTTCTTAATGTCTTAATGTTGCTTCATAATTGAAACACTCATGCTCATGATGTGCCAATGAATTTGGAGCTCTGTATGTAAAATCAATAATGTGCTACCTAGAGGCAAACTGGCCCGCTGGGCGGCCAGATAATAAGATAATACTCCTGTGGGCACAGCTACCGAGAAAATGATTGACCCTGCTCCTGACGTTCTATGTATTCCTCACTTAAATCTGTTTTATAGCAGCTCACTTGCCTTAAGGGGAATCTGTCCGCAGGATTTCACAACCCAAACTATGTATGTATGCTTGTAGAGTCTTCAAAGTCAAGTACAGAAGTATCTTTAAACGGCCAGTCCTTTCTACAATACTGAAAAAGTGCTATTCAAATGACGCTGTAGATCTGAAGCCTCCGTCACTCCGGCTCTATTCCCAACCCTGATTAGCTTTTTCTTGCTTTACTGATAGCCTATATGCTGTGTGACATCAGTCAAAGAAGCCCTCAGTAAAGTAGGAGGCAGCGGCGACGCTGGTTGAGGACAAAGGCTTCAGACCACCAGTCGAGCTAATTGCATATTAATTCAAACGCTAATTTCCAGTTACACAGGAATTGACTCGCCATGTAAAGGTATTGTAGGACTTGTCACTGAACTTGACTTGAAAAGCATATCAGCCATCCAACAACTACAAGGTGTACAAATATGAATATGTATATGAATATGTATATGAATGGAACATACATCTTTAAATTTATCTCTCTATATGCCAAATTGGCATCAAATCTAATGACCAAGATAGAATTTATCTTCGCTGGTAAAGATGGATGCATAAGGATGCTAAGTCTAAGCGGGTCACAACCCATAAATGCACAATGCAAATAATCATTAAACCAGGCTAGCAAACCTACAATATAAAATTAATAGGCAGGGACAAATACGCTGTGGCCTATATAAAATATGTATATTTACCATTTCTTAGCACACAGTGACAAATGAATACATAAATTACATTATTGCTATAGACCTTGAAAAAATAATGTACTTCACTAAAAAAAATGTGAAAAAAGTGCATAAGGCTGGTTTCACACTTGCGTTTTTTTTCGCGGTATTTTAGCGCTAAATAGCGCATGCGTTTTTTTTTCCTATACTTTGCATGGGATGCGCTTATGTGCGCATACACATGCGTTTGTACGCGTTTTTCCGCGCATGCGTTTTTTTGCGGTATGCGCTCGGGCGCACAAAATGCAACCTGTTGCATTTTTTGGGCGTCCGACTTGCCTCAAAAAAACGCATGCGCACGCAATGCGTTTTTTTACAGCAAGACACCCATTATAAGTCTATGGTGAGCATATGTGCGCATTGGCATTAGGGCGGCATGGTGGCTCAGTGGTTAGCGCTGCAGCCTTGCAGCGCTGGGGTCCTGGGTTCGTATCCCACAAAGGACAACATCTGCAAGGAGTTTGTATGTTCTCCCCATGTTTGCGTGGGTTTCCTCCCACATTCCAAAGACATACTGATAGGGAATTTAGATTGTGAGCCCCATCGGGGATGATGATGTGTGCAAACTGTAAAGCGCTGCGGAATATGTTAGCGCTATATAAAAATAAAGATTTTTTTATTTTATTGGCATGCTTATGTATGCGTTTTTTTGCACATGCGTTTTTTTTTTACCATTAGTTTAGACAATGGAATTTAGGGGTTTGGGTTAGAGTTAGGGTTAGTTAAGGGGGTTTAGGGTTAGGGTTAGGGTTAAGGTTAGGGTCAGGGTCAGGGTTAGGGTTAGGATCAGGGTATGGTTTGGTTAAGGGTTAGGGTTAGGGTCAGGGTTAGGGTTAGGGTCAGGGTTAGGGTTAGGGTCAGGGTCAGGGTTAGGGTTAGGGTTAGGGTCAGGGTTAGGGTCAGGGTTAGGGTTAGGGTTAGGGTCAGGGTCAGGGTTAGGGTTAGGATCAGGGTATGGTTTGGTTAAGGGTTAGGGTTAGGGTCAGGGTCAGGGTTAGGGTTAGGGTCAGGGTCAGGGTTAGGGTTAGGGTTAGGGTCAGGGTTAGGGTTAGGGTCAGGGTTAGGGTTAGGGTTAGGGTTAGGGTCAGGGTCAGGGTTAGGGTTAGGATCAGGGTATGGTTTGGTTAAGGGTTAGGGTTAGGGTCAGGGTCAGGGTTAGGGTTAGGGTTAGGGTCAGGGTTAGGGTTAGGGTCAGGGTCAGGGTTAGGGTTAGGGTTAGGGTCAGGGTTAGGGTTAGGATTAGGGTTAGGGTCAGGGTCAGGGTTAGGGTTAGGATCAGGGTATGGTTTGGTTAAGGGTTAGGTTTAGGGTTAGGGTCAGGGTTAGGGTTAGGGTTAGGGTCAGGGTTAGGGTTAGGGTTAGGGTTAGGGTTAGGATCAGGGTATGGTTTGGTTAAGGGTTAGGGATAGGGTCAGGGTCAGGGTTAGGGTTAGGGTTAGGGTTAGTAAAGTCATGGTTTGGGTTAGTGTGAGAGGCCACCTAATGTTGGAAAAAAACGCAAACGCGGTAAAAACGCACTAAAAACGCATACAAACGCATAAAAACGCTGTGTTTTTTTCATGCATGCTCATAAAAATGCTTGAAAAAAACGCAGCATCTGTATGCGTTTGTATGCGTTTTTTCAATGCGTTTTTTTGCGGGAAAAACGCGCTGCAAAAAAAAGCAAGTGTGAAACTAGCCTAAGCCATCCACCATATTGTCAGAGACCATTGAGTTAGTTATAATCAAATAATGACAATATCCAAAATACAGGTATAAAGAAACCCAATTGGATATTTTATCCTGCTATGATACAGAATTTCCTGGAATATTTGATGTATTAAAAGTTTATAGTTAGGCAAATATGATTTATTATTAAGAAATTATAATGCTTTAAATATTTGTAATATTTTTCTAGGTAGTAGTGGCTGAACTTTATAACTAGAAATGAGATAGCCCTAAAATGCCCGGGTCCTCGTTGCTCAAACCGAGAAATTCCTAATACTCACATTGCTTGCTTCTAGTATCAAGCATAATGGGAATCAATGGTAAAGCCATTACAAAGAGGTCTGGGGGGCAGTGAAATTGTTTAAATGGATGAAAAAAAAGGCTGAATGGAAGGAGAACTGCATGAGGAAGACCCCAGGAATCATCTCTGACACCCAGTTTGCTGATGAGAGCAATGGTGTCACACTTTTATTCACTTTAAGGCAAATTGCATTTTACAGGAAAAAAAATTGTAAGAAACATTTTTCCTGTAAAATGACTTATTTAAGGCAAAATTTAAAGAGGATTTTAAAAAAATTTATAATTTAAGTAAACCAAAATTGATTTTTTTTATAAAAAAAGGACATTTCAGTGTAATTTATGAGGGAAGAAAGAACTGCCAAAAATACCAAGGTTATCGTTAGCCGTTTTTTCCAGAACCATGACAGTACACCTGAGAGAGGGATCCACCTAGCAAGGACAGGAAACCTACTGAAATAAAAAGGGGTTACCTCTCCCCTGCTTCAGTTGGGTTACAGAACATGAGAGGACCTCCGGTTAATTTTCATGAATAACCCCCACCACATTATATAAACAAAAGACACTCAAACTATAGTGCACATTCAAAAGGTGAGATGGGGGAGAATATATACTGGTGCTGTCATGGGTTCTGGAAAAATTGCTACTGGCAAGCAACCGCGGTGTTTTCCCTTCACCCAAGACAGCACACCTGAGAGATTTTTGGAGAAATGAAACACCTTAGGGAGGGACCACCGCTTGCAGCACCCTTCTAAAAAAGGTCAAGTCAGCAGAGGAGAACAGTTTCCATCTGTACTGCTTAAAGAAGATAGATGGTGAGGACTGGGTTGCCATCATGTAGACCTTATCAATTGACCATGGCTCTGGTGGAGTGAGCCTTGAAGCCTTCAGGAACCGGAATGCCACTTGCAGAGTAAGATATACTAATGACCTCCCTAATCCATCTGGCAATGGTAATTTTAGATGCCCCGTAACCTTTTCTGCTACCCTGGAAGGCTATGAATAGGGACTGGCCCTTTCTCCACTGACTGGTCGTGGATATATATTCTAACATGGACCATCTCACATCTAAAGTATGGAATTTTTTTCCCCTGGATTTTTAGGGTTATTACATAAGGAGGATAACATGATCTCCTGGCTCCTATGAAATTTAAAAACTACCTTGGGGAGATATGCCTGGTCCGGTCTTAGAACAATCCTGCCCTCATACACCTGTGTGTAGGGGGGGGGGGACATATAGACAGGGATTGTATGTCACTTATCCTACGGGCTGATGTTAGAGCCACTAGCAACACCGTGTTAAGCAAGAGGAATGTCGCAGATAACTTCTGTAAGGACTCAAATGGTTCCCTAATTAGTGCCTCTAACACTAGGTTCAGGTCCCATGGAGGAATCTTTGGAACTATAACTGGTCTAGATCTACTACAGGATTTTATAAATCGGGACACCCATCTACTAGATGTTAGGTTGCAATTATTCAAGGCACCCAAGGCCGACACCTGTACCTTGAGAGTATTAGTTGCAAACCCTAGTTGCAATCCCGACTGCAGAAATTCTAGAATAGCCCCTACCAGAGTTTCATCCCTAGGGTTTAATGAACAGAAGTTCTTCATCTTCCTGTTGTGTAAACTGGTAAACAGATTCTATCTCCGGCCTGCCCCATGACCACACTATTTGCAGAAAAATTTGAGGATTTAGAGAACATTTTTCCTGTCTCAATTTCTTGCGACTCAGGGAGTCTGCTTTCATGTTTTCTATTCCCCTTATGTGAAGTGCTGTAAGGGACAGTAGGTGTTGCTCTGCTAGCTGGGGTAGGATGTTTGCTGCCTCCATAAGGGTATGAGGCCTCATTCCCCCTGGTGGTTGATGTAAACCACGACTGCAGGATTGTCCAACATAACCCTGGCATGGCGCCCCCGAAGTAAGGGGAGAAAGTGTCTTAAGGCTCTTTCCACAGCCTACAGCTCTTTTAAGTTTGAACCCTGATCTCTTTCCAAAGAATACTGGGTTCCCTGCACTGAGTAGTATCTCAGATGAGCACCCCATCCAGTACTGCTCGCACCTGTTATGATAATGTCCTCTACCGGCCTCAACCACTGGACCCCTGAAGCTAAATGCTTTCTTACTATCTTCCAGTGTAGGGAGTCTCTTACTGCTAATGAAAGATGTAACTCTCCCTCTAAATGCCATTTTAGTGATCTCTATGTTGATAGGATGTCACACTGTAGTTGCCTCAGGTGAAATTGGGCCCATCTTACTGCCGGTATACAATATGTTAGGGATCCTAGTAAGGACATCGTCTTTCTTACTGTCATTCCTGACTGATGTATTGCTGACAGTGCCAGGGCCATTATTTTGGCTATCTTGTTCTGTGGTAGGAGACAGACCTGGCGCTTGGAGTCCAGAGCCAACCCCAGGAAGGATTGCAACTTTTCCAGTCTTTGCCTTGATTTGAGGGTATTTACCATTCAGCCTAGCTCCTTTAGGACCACCATCACCTCCATCACCTGTTCTGCACAGTAATTTTCCGACCTCCCGACTATAAGGATGTCGTCCAGGTACGGGATGATAACGATATCCTCGGATATTACTTTGGTAAATACTCTCGAAGCCACTGACAGACCAAATGGAAGAGCTGCATACTGTAAATGCCTGACCTGTCTTTGGACATACAGAGCCATTCTCAGGAATTTTTATGGTCCCGATGGATTGTGAAGTGGTAGTAGACATCTTTTAAGTCTATGTGCGCCATGAAGCAATCCTGGAACAATAGTTTTATAGCTGTGCTCACTGACTCCATTTTGAATGAACAATTCACAATCCATAGGTTGAGCTTCCTCATGTTGATGATAGTCCTTAGAGAGCCATCTGGCTTCTGTATCAAAAAGAGGGGGGAATAAAATCCCCTTTCAATTTCTTCCACCAGGACTTCGCGCAGAACTCATTTTGCTAACAGTCCCAAAATCTCTGCCTCCAGGGCCCGCTGTTCTCCTGGTGATTTCCTGCGGGTGTTAATATAAATGTCTGGCGGGGTGGATGGACGAAGTCTATTTTCATTCCATCCTTGATGACATTCAAGATCGAGCGACCAGGGGAGATGTTGACCCAGGCAGGGAGAAAGAGAGAGAGCCTCCACCCTACTTCTGACCTGATGTCTTTGGGGGAGCTTTTTTGAAGATGTAGAGGGCCCTCTGAACATATAAACAGTCCTCTTCCTATCCTTGAAGTCCCTGCTCTTTCTTTCTCCTGGAGGATGCCTCTATTAAACTCCCTCCTTGGAAAAGAAGGCTTCCTAGCTTCCACCAAGGAATGTGGAAACCCCTTCTTCTTGTCACATGCCTCCTCCAAGATGTCCTCGAGCTTTTGGCTGAAGAGAAACTGGCCATCACATGGGATGCTGCAGAGTCTATTTTTCAAAGGCAGGTCTCCCGGACACCCCTTCATCCATAAGACCCGTCTAGCCGTCTTGGATATGCTTGCCGACCTAGCTGTTAACCTCACAGTCTACTGAGGAGTCTGCTAAAAAGGCCGCTGCTCCTTGCAACAGATTCATATTGGCCAAGATTTCATCTCTTGAAGCCTTACTCCTAAGTTGTTCCTCCATCTGTTGCAGTCAGACCATCAGGTCCCAGCTATCGCCAGCTTCAGACCCGCTTTGGAAGCCTCCCAGGTGTGCCTCAGGAACCCATCAGCTTTCTTATCTAATGGGTCTCTAAGCATGCTGGAATCCTCCAAGGGCAGGGACAACTTTTTAGAGGACTTTGCTACTGCCCCGTCGATCTTAGGGATTTTATCCCAACCGTCCGAGTCCTTCTCCTCAAAGGGGTATCTCCTTGTAAAAGATGATTATTTGTGAGCGCCTTTATCCTGGAATTAACCAGAAAGGTGTGCTTCTTTTTCTCCCCCAAGCTCCAAAGCATAAGGTTCTCTAGTGACTTGGGTGCCCTATCCTAATTTAGTCCTGACTGCCGTAACCAGTCTATCCATGTCCTCAGCCGAAAAGCAGGGTTGGCCGCCTAGATCACTGTCCGAGGAGGAGGAGGGGGAGGGAAACGGGGATTCCACATGATAATCCCCACTGGATTGCGAGGCCTCTGAATCCGTGACAAGCTACCAAGCTTTCTTGCTTCCCTTTTATAAACATTGTCTTTAGGGAACCTTGCTCCTCAGTCTTGACTATGGCCCTAAGGCTCGTGGCGAAGTCAGGGGTCTCTTCCCATATCATTTTTAGTATGCAGTCAGAGCAGAGATCTTTCTGCCACTGGACTGCCAGCAGAGTTTTACAAATGGCACACTCTTTATTCTTTCACTTGGTGCTGGCCTTCCTAGGCCCCTAGTAATTTAAGCAGAAAATGACCCCTATTAGGCCGGTTTCACATTAGCGCATTTTCAGCGCGCGCACGGCCGGGGGTAGCTCCGCCCCCGAGCCGGCTCTCTGCCCGGCGTGCCCGCCCCTTGCTTGTAGCGCCGCCTACTAGCGGACAGCGGCGCCTGCGATCGGCGCACCCTATCTTTAGCATAGGGTGCGCAGATCGTGCGCAGGCCGTGCGCTAGTTGCGCTTTGACCTGTGCTGCCCACTTTTGACGGTGCGCCGTGCGCGCCAAAATCCGAAAAGTTTGATTTTGGCGCGCACGGCGCACCGTCAAAAGTGCGCAGCACAGGTCAAAGCGCAACTAGCGCACGGCCTGCGCACGATCTGTGCACCCTATGCTAAAGATAGGGTGCGCCGATCGCAGGCGCCGCTGTCCGCTAGTAGGCGGCGCTACAAGCAAGGGGCGGGCACGCCGAGCAGAGAGCCAGCTCAGGGGCGGAGCTACCCCCGGCCGTGCGCGCGCTGAAAATGCGCTAATGTGAAACCGGCCTTAACAACAAATGCGAAAAGGAGATGATTCCAGCGAGCCAAGTTTGAAGTACATAAAAAATCTTTTTCTTTATTTCAAACGTAGATTAAAAATATTTATCCATAGCAGCATATTATAAATATAGGCAGAGATAGGAAAAATTACTGCTGTAAAGCGCACGGCAAGACGCGTTTCGGCTAAACCTTTATCATTGACATAATACACATTGCTATTTTTCTGGGATATAAGAAGGAAAAGATCCTAAGATAGGTGGTGCTATAGTTAATTAAGCGTTAATAGATCACACTTGTGGGCATCCACCTATAAAATTAACTATTTAAAAACAAGTGTTAACCCTAACAAAAACTAATACGCTAGCAGTAATTTTTCCATATATTTTACAAATATTTTACAATACATGATATAACAGAATATATATACAGAGATTTTATTCTCATGTTATCCTCCATAATACTTCCATAATATAATTTTTACTCAAAAAAATATATATTTATGAACTTAAGACAGAGCAGGTTATAATTATTAACATAAGAATCATAATTTTTGGATTTTTAATAAATTCTAATTAAATCTTGTCTATTGTTTAAGCCAATTGGCATCCTAGTTTCCAAAGTAAAAATCCAAGCAGATTCTCTGTTAAGTAGTTTACGTTTTCTATCGCCCCCTCTGGTAGACCGTGTTACTAACTCTATTGCTTTAAACCTGAAGCTATCAAAATTGCCAGAATGATATTGTGAAAAATGCCTGGAGACCGCTGATGGATTAAAGCTGGAGGGGTTAATAGCATCAGAAATGTGTCTTCTAATTATTTTCCTCAGTTTTCCCGTTGTACAACCTATATACTGTTTACAACATGATGTACAGTCAATCAAATACGGTATACTACATAGGTGGAATTACAGTTCAGAAAGCTGTTAATAGGATATTCTTTGTTACTATGGAATGAGGAAAATTTGTTGATTTTATGTGCATATTGACAACAAGTACATCTCTTATTTCCACATTTAAAAAACCCCTTTAATTTCAGCCAGGTGTCACTGGTTTCCAGCGAGGAATTCAAATACAGACTCGGCGATAGTTTATCCTGCAAAGTAGGTGCTTTTTTTGCTACATAAGTGATTTGGTTTTCTGCAATAATTTGTTTTAGTTTTGGATCCTGGTTTAACACTGGAATATATTTCTTTATAATGGAAACTATGTTGTTATACTGAAGACTATATGGAGTAGAGAAAAATTTTTTTTTATTATTTGGAAATTGTGATTTTTTTTGTTGTTTTTGTATTTATTATTAAATCCTTTCTATCAATATCCTTGAGTATTTTGGTTGCTCTCTGTAACATCCAATTTGGATATCCTCTATTTTTTAGTCTCATATTAACTAATTCCTGTGCATTTTTATATGTTTTTGGATCAGTCGAATTTCGTTTATACCTTATGAGCTCTCCTATGGGGATATTTTTTATCACATGTTGAGGATGGCAAGAATCAGCTGCCAATAATGTATTTTTGGCAGTGCTTTTGCGGTAGGGGCTAATAAAGATTTTTTTCTTGTCATTTCCATCTAGACCTGCTGTTAATGTGACATCTAGAAAATTCACTGAATTTTTATTCCAAAAATGTGTAAAGGCTAAATTGAAATCATTCACATTGATGCTGTTTATAAAACTGGAGGCTTCCTCCTGTGTTCCTTTCCATATAATGACTAAATCATCTATACAACGCCCTGTCCACACCAGGCTTTTAGAAAAAAGGTTGGAGTCAGCATATAGGACCAACTCCTCCCATCTGGCCATAACTAAATTTGCCAGAGACGGGGAGAACTTGGCCCCCATGCTGACTCCAGTCTTCTGCAGAAAAAATCTGCTATTAAAAGAAAAATAATTGTGACTGAGTAAAAACCTTACTGCCATTACCAAAAAATCCTTGATTTCTATAGCATAATTACTAATGTTTCTAAGTGATAAATAGGGAATCTATGGCCACCCCATGAGGGATCGATGGATATAATGAAACCACATCACTTGTAATCCAGGAGTATTGATCATCCCATACAAAGTTTTCCATCATGGTAACTAAAGCTTTGGTATCTCTGATGTAACTAGGGATTTCTTTCACCAGAGGCTGTAAGTAATGATCCACCCATTCTCCTAATCTCTCTCCCAAAGATCCAATACCTGCCACTATAGGACGTAGTGGAGGTGGAAATACATCCTTATGGACCTTAGGGAGGGAATGGTAAATAGGAACAATTGGACAGGTGACATGTAAATAGTCAAATAACCTCTGTGTTAGAGCCCCATTGAATAAGCCCTCCTCTAGCAATGCTTTAAGCTCCCCATTAAATTCAATAGTAGGATCATAGAATATTTCTTGATAGGCATGAGAATTCTCTAGGTCTAATAAATTCAACTTTTTATACAATCCTGCATTAAGAATAACTACTCCTCCCCCTTTGTCAGCCTCACGTACTAACAGATCAAGTTATGGCCAGATGGGAGGAGTTGGTCCTATATGCTGACTCCAACCTTTTTTCTAAAAGCCTGGTGTGGACAGGGCGTTGTATAGATGATTTAGTCATTATATGGAAAGGAACACAGGAGGAAGCCTCCAGTTTTATAAACAGCATCAATGTGAATGATTTCAATTTAGCCTTTACACATTTTTGGAATAAAAATTCAGTGAATTTTCTAGATGTCACATTAACAGCAGGTCTAGATGAAAATGACAAGAAAAAATCTTTATTAGCCCCTACCGCAAAAGCACTGCCAAAAATACATTATTGGCAGCTGATTCTTGCCATCTTCAACATGTGATAAAAAAATATCCCCATAGGAGGGCTTATAAGGTATAAACGAAATTTGACTGATCCAAAAACATATAAAAATGCACAGGAATTAGTTAATATGAGACTAAAAAATAGAAGATATCCAAATTGGATGTTACAGAGAGCAACCAAAATACTCAAGGATATTGATAGAAAGGATTTAATAATAAATACAAAAACAACCAAAAAATCACAATTTCCAAATAATAAAAGAAATGTTTTCTCTACTCCATATAGTCTTCAGTATAACAACATAGTTTCTATTATAAAGAAATATATTCCTGTGTTAAGCCAGGCTCCAAAACTAAAACAAATTATTGCAGAAAATCAAATTACTTATGTAGCAAAAAAAGCACCGACTTTGCAGGATAAACTATCGCCCAGTCTGTATTTGAATTCCTCGCTGGAAACCAGTGACACCTGGCTGAATTTAAAGGGGTTTTTTAAATGTGGAAATAAGAGATGTACTTGTTGTCAATATGCACATAAAATCAACAAATTTTCCTCATTCCATAGTAACAAAGAATATCCTATTAACAGCTTTCTGAACTGTAATTCCACCTATGTAGTATATTTGATTGACTGTACATTATGTTGTAAAGAGTATATAGGTTGTACAACGGAAAAATTGAGGAAAAGAATCAGAAGACACATTTCTGATGCTATTAACCCCTCCAGCTTCAATCCATCAGCGGTCTCCAGGCATTTTTCACAATATCATTCTGGCAATTTTGATAGCTTCAGGTTTAAAGCAATAGAATTAGTAACACGGTCTACCAGAGGGGGCGATAGAAAACGTAAACTACTTAACAGAGAATCTGCTTGGATTTTTACTTTGGAAACTAGGATGCCAATTGGCTTAAACAATAGACAAGATTTAATTAGAATTTATTAAAAATCCAAAAATTATGATTCTTATGTTAATAATTATAACCTGCTCTGTCTTAGGTTCATAAATATATATTTTTTTGAGTAAAAATTATATTATGGAATTATTGTGGAGGATAACATGAGAATAAAATCTCTCTATATATATATTCTGTTATATCATGTATTGTAAAATATTTGTAAAATATATGGGAAAATTACTGCTAGCGTATTAGCTTTTGTTAGGGTTAACATTTGTTTTTAAATAGTTAATTTTATAGGTGGATGCCCACAAGTGTCATCTATTAACGCTTAGTCAACTATAGCACCACCTATCCAAAGATTCTTTCCTTCATATATCCCAGAAAAATAGCAATGTGTATTATGGCAATGATAAAGGTTTAGCCGAAACGCGTCTTGCCGTGCGCTTTACAGCAGTAATTTTTCCTATCTCTGCCTATATTTATAATATGCTGCTATGGATAAATATTTTTAATCTACGTTTGAAATAAAGAAAAAGATTTTTTATGTACTTCAAACTTGGCTCGCTGGATTCATCTCCTTTTCGCATTTATTGTTTGCAAGAGCTCCTGTCATTTATCCGTTGTTGAGTGCCTATACAGTATAGGAGCTTATCTTTTGAACCAACCGGGTAAGCTGGCATTTTTTCTTTTTTACTATTAACAACAAAGGTGACATTCTCGTAGATCACTCACCACCCACTGTCAAATCAAGGGTACTGGATTCAGAGGTTGATCAGAAGTACGTGCAACGTCCCTCCTAGATACCAAGGAGTCCTGTGATCTCTGGTCTGAAGAGCTGCCACTCGAGCGGCATAGACACTGGTGATTGCTCCTGCTGCTGCTGTAAAGGCTGCTGCTGCTGTCCACTGGAATGCTCCTTGATGGGAAGTTTTGGGCACAAGGGCTTCTTCTGTGGTCATTCCTCTTTATAAGAGGAATTCACTGCACTTCCTGCCTCCTCTGGTGCCCAATAAATGCCCCTACCCTCTCCAGTATCCAAGCTTCCCGGCCGGCTTTTCCACCTTGGGCTCCGCCATCTTGGCCCTGATGTACACCCACTGACGTCATGCGGGGGACACCCATTCCCAGAGTGCCTTGTGTGCGACATTAACGGCGCATGCTCCCAGAAGCCAGGCTCAATACAGAGAGGCGGTCAGATGGCAGAGGAGGGAGAGCGGCGTGGCGGTCGCTGAAAAGCTGCCTTGCCAGTAACTGCACCTCCCCACTCCTGCATGTATGTCGAGACCCACCGACCTGCGGATGACGCCTCCATCACCCAAAGGCTTGCATACAGGTGCCCTCCCTGTTCTTACAGTGCCGGGAAGGGACTGGGTAACCATGGAAAAAGGTAACAAATTCTTCAACCCATCCGGGTCTCAGCATGAGGGTTCGCGTCAGGACAGGAAACACAACTGTAGCGGGGGAGAGGTACTGCCCTTTTATTTCAGTAGGATTTCTGTCCTGGCAGGGCTGATTCCTCTCTCAGGTGTGCTGTCATGGGTGAAACAAAAATATAGGATTCTAATACACCCTGTATTAGACATAAATGAGGGTCTCATACACATTCTGTTTATTTTATCATTCATTGGTACTTCTAGGCACAAAGGCTATGCACCATTTCTACATCCCTTGGAAGGAAAAACTCAGCTGCAAAAATGAACGGTTTTGGTGCGTTTTTGCCACATTTTTGGTGTGTTTTTTCCTGGGTTTTGATTCATTTAAGTGAAGTCAATTGTGTAAAAAGGCCCAGAGAATATTTTCTGAACCAAATCTGCAAGTGAAAAATACTCAATGTGTGCATGACACTAAAGGTTCCTCATTTACTTTGCTGGCATCAGATTTTGTTTCAGGCTTTGTCACAAATCCGTGCAGAAAAAGAAATGTGACAAAAGTGCATCAAATCTGCAACGTGTGCACACAGCCTCAATCTTTGTACAAGTTTTTTGAGGGTTATATACCAACAAAATGTTTAACTGAATATGGAATAGTCTATGGATGAGCAATATAATACAGATAAACTTTTGAACAAGTTTTTTTAGGCTTATATAGCAGTGAAATGTACCCAAGAAGATGTAATGTTCTATGGGTGAGCAATAAAATACTGTTATGTGTTTTTGATGGTTAAGTTTTAACAAAATGTACCCAAGAACAGGCAATACTGTATGGCTAAGAAATGAAACCCATCAAAATTTTTAAACTTTTTTTGAGTGCTATATATCACAAAAATGTACACCAGAACGTGAAATAGTCCTCTGCCTTTGACAAAGTTGACCACTATCTCCTATCTATTATCTAACCACATAGGGTTAACGACCACCCTGCATATCTCCTTCAAACACACATGGACATGGTCCACATGGAAAATCATGGTCCCCATTACCCAAATGTAAAACGGTATCATGGTATTCAATGTGCCATCTTGTCACCAATTACCTCCAGTGAGTGGCACTGTTCAGGCTGCCGGGACCAGCATTAACCCTTTGTGGTTAGATAATAACCGTTGGACCATGATGTTGCATTCCAGCATACTCACCACACATTGTCATATCTGACTGACCATGGTCTTCTGTTTTCCTGTGTCTTTTTATGGTCCAAGGCAACATGTTTAGGCTCCCTGAGTGTCCCTTTCCCCGCAGCTGCACAGCTATGTCCTAGCTTGCATCTATTCCGCCACTGTTTTTGTCTTTAACCTATATATACTTTTTTGTAATTTGTGGAATAAAGATTTATATTTTCATACATTTTGGATCTGTGGTTGTTTTCAGTGGTTTTACCACTCCCTTTGTTTATGTATTATTACAATAGATCCACACTAGTGTCCTCACAGCGGTAGTACATTGGCACCCCAGAGGACATACAATATGTCAGGGAGTTTCCTCTTTATACTGCTGTGGTTCATAATCTATTCATATACTTATGACATTCAGATCTACCCTTCAGTCCCAGACTTCACCTCTCTGCTGTTCAGAATCCCAGAGTGTCTATCAGCCATATTCTCCTCCTTCTCCTCTTGTGTCCTCAAACTAAATGTGGACAAATCTGTACTCATCATCTTTTCTCCCTGTCGCACATATTCACTACCTGATCTATCTATCACAATAAATGACATCACGCTTTCCGCCATACCGGAAATCCGCTGCCTTGGCGTATCCCTTGATTCTGCCCTGTCCTTTAAACCATACATCCAATTAGTCTTTTTCTTCACCTTCAATCTACTAAAATTCTTGCGCATGCCCTCGTCATCTCCCACATCGACTACTGCAGCATCCTCTTCTGCAGCACCCCTGCTAATGTTCTCGCACCTTTTTAGTCCATCCTTAACTCTGCTGTCTGACCAATTCATAGAATCATAGAATCATAGAATCGTAGAGTTGGAAGGGACCTCCTGGGCTATCTGGTCCAACCCCCTGCTCAAAGCAGGATTGGCTAAATCATCCCAGTCAGATGTCTGTCCATCTCTCTTCTCGCTACTCCTCTGCTTCTCCCCTCTGAAAATCTCTTCACTGTCTTCCAATTAACCAATTCAAGCTACTAATACTGACCTACAAAGCCATCCATAAGCTGTCTTCTCTATATATCTCCAAACTCATCTACTGATATCTTTTGTCACTCAATCTCTGGTCCTCCAAAGATCTCCTTTTCTCCTTTACTCTTATTTATTCCTCACCCATTCGCCTCTAAATCTTATCTCGAATATCCCCCATCCTCTAGAAATCTGGCCCCAACACGTCCGATCATCCACAACATCCGGATTCTTCAGACAGAGCTTGCAAACCCTCCTCTTCAAGAAAGCTTAAAGCCTGCAATGACAGCGTTGTCTCCTCAACACTTCTGGGAGCTACCGCCTCAGCCATTTCAACAGCTGACATTTGCCCCTAACAGCATCGGGTGCAATCACGATCTACCCATGGCTGTTAACCTGTTAAATGCCTCTGTCAATCTCTGACAGCAGCATTTAACATGATAGTGCCGGAAGTGCATCACTCGACACCCATGTCACATGATCGCAGGTCACCGATGGGGTCTGCAGGAGACCCCTGTGGCTGTCATTGCAATATAGCTACCAGGGCCGCCCAGCTCATAGCAAGTGAATCATCAAAGCTTCAAGACTCCCATGGAGACTAATAAAGTAAGTATAAAGTAAAAAAATGTTTTTTAAAAATATTAAAAAATAAAATAAATATGAAAATTTAAATCACACCTCATTCACCCCTTTTAAAATAAAATATAAAAATACACATATTTGGTATTGCCACATGCAGCATTGTCTGAATAATATATAAAAAGATAATCCGATCGGTAAACGCCAGAATTACGGGGTTTTTTGGTCACCACAACATCGCATTAAAATGCGATAACGGGAGATCAAAGCATCATATCTACACCAAAATGTTATCAATAAAACTGTCAGTTGTGCATGCAAAAAATAAGCCCTCGCCCAGCCCCAGATCCCAAAAAATGGAGACACTATGGGTCTCAGAATATAACACATCTTTTTTTATTTAACAAACTTTGGATTTTTTTCACCACCTACGTAAATAAGAAAGAACCTATACATGTTTGGTATTGACAAACTCATAATGACCTGGAGAATCACATTTGTGGGTCAATTTTGAATATGGTAAAAAGATAAACAAATTACAATTGGGGAATTGCACTTTGTTTTTGAAATGTTACCACACCTGGTAGCACACTTGATGTCGTTCAAAAGTACAACTCATCTCAGAAAAAAAACAAGCCCTCACCTGGCCATATTGATGGAAAAATAAAAAAGTTAGAGCTCTGGGAAGTAGGGGAGCAAAAAAAAAGAAACGCAAAAACAGAAAATGGCCCTAGGGTGAAGAGGTTAAACGACACTCATTTGGCTTCTGTCCTGAGAATCAACTCTATAAAATTCCTGAACATCATCCATGTTTATTTTAATTTGAAGTTATCTCCCAGTAGAACAAAAAGATTGCATATGTGGAATTCAAACATAATCAATCTTCATTTTCTCCAGCATCTGTAATTGAGGGATACATTGGTTGTTCAAGTACACACGTAGATGGTTAAGTTCCATTTGAGTTTGCTGAACACATTGTGCAGGGGTTTGGTCAGAACTAATCTCCTGTAGAGTGAAAAATATCCTTAATGGTTGCAAAGATATATATCAGACATAAGTAATTGTACAATTTCGGTAAAAGAAAACAATTGAGAAAAGCTTATTTAGAATCAGTTGAGGAGAGTTTACAAAGGAGTCTATTCTTTAATTTTGGCAGCATTGATCCATGATTCATAGTCAATCAGATCTCTATGCTAAAAACATACCATTATTTTTGACAATGGAATAAAATGTAGTACTACGCCGCATGTGTCAGAGTGAAATAAAAGTTCCACATATATGCCTACTATTGTTTTTGTATTTTTTTTCGTCCTTACACCTTCAGCACAGCATGGAAATGGAATAATATGTTATAATGTTCCCATGGAAACGTTTTGCGTTCAGCTCATAAGATTCTTTTTGTTGATTACGGCAAGACATGTGAACATTTGAATTAGAGCAAATCTGCACATAAAACCTGTTTATCTTGTGTGAAAAATAAGAAATAAGTTAAATATACTGAAGTGATAAAACAGAATGCATAGTAAAAAAAAAGAATCTGTTGTTGGTAATAGTCAATATGCAGTTTAAAGTAATATACTGCTCAAAGAAATAAAGGGAACACAAACAGCCTGTTGCAAATGGAATAGTGTTCCCTTTATTTTTTTTTGAGCAGTATATATTGGATAATTTAAATTAAAATTGGGAGTTTGTTTAATAATGCAAATGGCTGATGATGAAATATGCTTCAGTGTTCTCACAGAAGCATTGCTTCCAACATTCCATGTAGACAAAATATACTTTACTTATCTTAGACCACAGTCCAATATAGCTCAACGACATCAAGGTCAGATTCCCAGTGGGTCTGGTTAGTAGTTTGTCCATCATGGGCAGCAAGTACTTATTTCTGCTTTTGTGTCAGATCCATCTATTGCCTCCTTTCATCTGTAAAATGGAGATAAATTGGGGTCAGATGGGGTCAAAATGCTCCAGGAGCCTCAACTGACCACTGCTCTACCTATTTTTTTTTATTTTCATGGAGGATTGGTGTGAAAAAGAAAAGTCACTGATTCAGGATCAACTTATTCCTTATTAAGACATCAAATTTCTCAGACAAGTGATATCCATGTTTTTCATTAATAGCACTTTTATCTATAGTAGTCTATGGGGCTGTTCACTTGTCCAACTTTTTCCTCAGACCAGATGGTTCGTTTAAAAAAAAAATTGAGACATACCTAATTTTGATCCAAGAGTCGGATCAAAATCGTCAACACTAGAGATTAGAGAACGTGTTCAGAAAACGCTCGCCAATCTCAAATTCGGCACGAATGTAGCAAATTTGGATTCGTGTTCGCTTTCATAAGCATTTTTACTCACAGTCGGCAAAAGACGGTCACAGTTCGGTAAATCATCACATTTCTCCTAATGCTATAATGTATTACTTTGGCTATGATAGTGGTGCTGTTTGATGAGAGGGAGTGATGGGGGAATGTAAGAGGGGAGCGGGTGTGGGATAGGCTAGAGGAGCATCTGAAAAGATTACAGGAGTGGCATGCTTTTCTTTTTTTCCCTTAACTTTATGTGTGTTGATTCCGGCAACAAATCAGGGCGCAGAAATCATCCACAACATCATGACACAAGGTCATCTGTGATTGGTTGCTGAAGCCACATGTCCCTGGTCATATAAAAAGCGGACACCTTGTTTTGCCGGTGCCATTTGCTCAGTGTCACAGTGCAGAGTGGTCACTCCTGCGCTAGAGCTGGTGCTGCAGAATGTGAACTTGTCCTGTGTGAAACTGATCTTCCAGCATCTAAGTAGATTTTGCAAAAACTGTGTGGTAGTCTCTGGAAGCCCAATTAGCTACTCTAAATCGTTTGTGCTAAAACTGTGTTTCAGTGGCAAATCAGAAGTCCAGATTTCCACTTAAATAGTCTTTAGGCATAACAATGTTGCTCAGGCATACTAAGAAAATGAATAGTGATTGCTCATTTAGTGACAGGTGACTGACAGCTGTGGGCCTAAGGTTGTGAAACAGCAGGGTACAAGAGGGGAAGGCTTTTTCAACATGAGTGTGAAAAAGCAAGGTCTTGGTGGAAGGTGGAGTAGGGTTGGTGTTTGACATGTATGTGGGTTAGGTTTTAATGTGAATGAAAGCTCAACTGAACAAACACTGTCTTATCCTATCCAAAGACCACTGACAACATCTGTTTCTTGCCGGCGTACTCTACTCCTTTTCTTTGGCATCTGCCCAGCGGTATGCCTTGTAGATGAGGCTCAGAAAGAGCATGTGCTCCAGTGAATCGCTAGCCCTGCATCAAGTTGCCTCTCCTTCTCTTCCTCTGTGATGTTACAGTAGAGCAGTGTTCCCCAACTCCAGTCCACAAGAGCCACCAACGGTTCATATTTTCCAGATTTCCTTACTATAGCCCAGGTGATAATTGTAGTACCTACACAGGCAATAATTCCATCACCTGGGCAATACTAATAAAACCCTGAAAACATGACCTGTTGGTGGTTCTTGAGGACTGGTGTTGGGGGACACTGCTCTACCGTAACATCACACACAGTACAATCCTCAGAGGTAGCATCCAAAATATCCTTGTTTCCACCCACATCAAAAAATTCCAAACGCCCAACTGACTGTGGGGAACCTCAAATGGGCTATTCTGCAGAACTGTTCACACATTGTATTCCATGGGCATCAGGTCTGCTCCGAAGAATCACAGAATTCAGAGGAGGAAAGCATCTACACCAATGCCCAAAATTTTTTCAAGTTGGATTCATGGCTGGACAAAGTAGGGTCCAAGCAAAATCCAGACCCTCATCACCAGAAGTTAACCACCAAGGGTGGAGGTGATTCTGATGAGACTCAGATACCAGAGGCACACGCAGACTGTACTATGGTGTCAGGGAAGAAAGAGGAGGAGAGTGACGCTCAAAGTGAGGACTGTGAGAACAGAGAGGATGACAATGAGGTTGTAGATTCCATTTGGTGTGAATCCAGAGGTATGCAGCCGAGTAGCTCAGCAGAGGAAGTGGAGGAGGAAATGAGGAGGTTATGTTGTGGCTTCCCACACAGATACAAAGTGATGCAACGACAAGCACTGCATCCTCAGCTCAACTCTGTCAAATTTGTAAAAAAAAACCTCAGTAGTGGCAAAAATTGCAATAATTTGACAACTACATGCATAAACTAGCCCATGCAGGATTAACATGCTTTAGTATGGTAATCTCACTGCACTAAAATGCAAACTTGAGACCCAACCTGCTGCTTCTTCCTCCTCTGTCACCATTCCAAGTGTTGACACACAGGTCTCTGCCACAGAAACAACAATTGTTTTCCCACCACAGTCAGGGTGAGTGAGAGCCGGTCAGCTGTTATGGAAGTAGACATGACTGCTGCTTTTGTGTCATGCAGCACACCACATCTTTCTCAATCCTCCATAACACCTCCACCTGCACCTCACTCACAGTCCAGCAGTTTGTTCTGTCCTCAGTACTCCTCCCTCTCTCAGCACAGCAGCTAGCTCTCGGTCCTGCAGTTGTGGTCACGTAAAATAATGTTTCCTCCTACACATGGCAAAGCTAAGAGCTTGAACACCAACATTTCCAATCTGTTGGCCATGGAAATGCTGCCTTTCTGCTGGTGAATACAGATGTTTTCTGAAAGTTGATGGCTGTCGCAGACCCCCAGTGCCAGTTGCCAGTCGCCATGACTTAATAAAAGAAAGCTGTGACTGCGCAACACCAACATGTCGCCAAAAACATCACCCGCTCCCTGAAAAAAAATCTATGTCTGTCAGGGTGCATTTCACCACTGACACCTGGATAAGCAAACATGGGCAGTAGTGTTACATCTCGCTGACTGGGCAGAGGGTGACTCTAGCGACTCTGGTGGCTGTGGGGGCAGGTGTTCAAGGTGCAGCCCCACCAGTCTTTGAATCCCGAAGGCTTACGGGACAAACCTCTGTATCTAACAGTTCCTCCACTGTGTCTGCCTCCTCAACCTCCCATAGGGCCTCCACCTGTGCCTTCAGCTTCTCCCTTAATCCAACAGGCATTCCAACAGTGCAGATAGAATCTCCCCACCTCCATACAGTGCAGCCATAGCTCACCACAATCAGGCAGTGGTTAAATTAATATGCCTTAGAGATTGCAGTCACACAGCTCAAGAGTTGTGGACTGGTATCCAGGAGCAGGAGAGTTAGCGCAATGGCTGTCTCCACTAAATTTGGAGCCAGGGAAGGCCATGTGCATTAACGGTTCAAATGTAGTGGTGGCGCTACGCCATGGCAACCTCACACACGGGCCTTGCATGGCTCATGTTCTCAACCTGGTTTTACAGCAATTTCTCTGCCACTATCATAACCTGGATGCACTGCTGCAGAAAGCACAGTCTTTCTGTGTGTGCTCACTTCCGACGATCACATCCCGTAGGTCATCGACTTGCATCGCTACAGAAGTCTTTCGGCCTACCGGTTATGCTTTTTATTAGCGATGTTCCGACATGTTGGAATTCCACTCTACTGTACACATGTTGCAGCGGCTGTGGCAGCAGCGACGAGCCCTGGTGCAGTATGTACTTTTGCATAGCCTGGACCAACGCAATCTGGACGCAGTGCAAATCAAGCTTGCAGAGTGTGCACAGGTGAAGGATCTCTGCAACCGTCTGCAGTTTTGAAATGGCTACTAAGATAGTTATCACTGATGATTAGTGTTGAGCGATACCTTCCGATATCGGGAAATATCGGATCGGATTGGATCGGACCGATACCCCAAAAATATCGGATATCGCCGATTCCGATGCTGGAAACCAATGCAAGTCAATGGGACACAAATATCGGAATGAAAATAAACCCTTACTTTCCTTGTAGGTTAATTCTACATGAAGGAAAACAACTAAGAATAATGTAGAATGTATTGGGGGAGGTGGAGAAGACATTAAAGGCATAGAGGTTTAGCCCAATCAAATGGAATAGCAGGAATTAATTTTTTTTTTAAGACATTCGGAGTTACAAAGATATTGACTATGTTAAAGAGGTTGTGTAGCAATAGAGGGAGAGGTTCAGAAAAGGCACATGTTGGTGGAGTGTTGGAACGGAGTGCTTCATCTAGCTTGGAGGTTGACTGAGCCCCTGACCCGGAGGACACAGCAAGGATGCGGGCACCTGTATGCACAACAGACTGAGTAAAGCTTTGGAACTACATGCCCTGGTGTCCTCCAGTTATTCCTGCGCCAACACACTCAGCACTGCTACATCTCTGTGCCTGGCACTGCACCATCTACGTCTCTTCACTACCTCTCCATCTACACTGCCCTGGGACTACAGCCCTACCTGTGGAGGGCCACAACATCAAAGCTGCACCACATCATCTGTCCCAGAGGATCTGTCTGCAGCGTTGGCTTAACATCTTCATTGCCGAACACCACAGATGGCGTCACGAATCATTCACTCATAAACTTTAATCATCACCCACACGTTCAACATTTCCCTTTTACAATGGACGCTCAGGGCCACGGACCGGGTAACAGCTACCGTGACATCTCCCATTGAAACCAACGGGCCCGGTACCGAGTACCCCACCAGCCCTGGCGGGCGATCCAACTTGGTGGAAATATATAACAGAACAGGTTGTCTGGGCTTTTCACATAATCTCAGTGCATATCTAGGCTGCAGAATGCTGACAATAAGTAATTTACCTTCTGTGGTTAGTCTGCACGGTTTCCAAGATATCATCTCTTGCTTCTAAGATAAACGTCCAGGGGGGGGGGGTGTTCTGGCATTGAAATGAGAACTGGTCGTTTCCTCCTCCCTCACTAGTTTCACTTTCCATAGATCACTGTTCAGCGTTTGTCTGGGAGAGGAGCAGCTGGGTGGTCTGCTCGCAGCCAATCACAGCCATGCCATTAGTTAACATGCCTAACATGCATAACAGGATGTGCCCACACTTCTTAGGATTCCTCATTGGCTGAATAAAATCAAACTGGCTCATTGCATTATGGGTAGAGTTGAGCGACTTTTGGTTTTTTAGGGTCGCGTTTCGTTTCGTGAAACCCGACTTTTCCAAAAGTCGGGTCGAGCAAGATCGTCCGATTATAGGGAAAAGTCGGGGTCGTCCCGAAACACGAAACCCAATGTAAGTCAATGGGGAATAAAAGTCGGCAGTGAGAGGAGGACAGGAAACACACCTACAGTGCCCATTTGAATGCCAAAAGCATCAATTCTTCTTACTTAAGCTTGTCAACCTTAATTAACTTCATAATACAAGTTACGCACTGAAAAATGGGGGTTATTTGGCTAAAGTTGTGGGGGGGGGAGGGCTGGCTGCAGGTTTTCATGTGCCCTGGGCGAAAGAGCGCCCCTTTAACACATACCACAACTCATCATGCTCCGATACGGCAGAGAAATAGCGGTATAGTACAATGAAAAATACCTCACTTTTTACATCTCATGACGAGGCCCATCTATTTCTCCATACAAAATCATTGGTCCCATATAATGTTTGAAACAGTATATGATGAGCTCCACATAATGCTACAGTATATGTTGGTCCCCATGGATGAAGCTCCACTGTCTTATGGGCCCAAATAATGCTCCAAACATAATGGGCCCCATTTCTAATGCTCTAGTGTATAATGGGCCCTGTAAATGCTGCTCCAGTGTCTGATGTCCACCTTTGGAATGTTCCAGTGTATGGTGGGCCCCATCTATCATTCTCCAGAGTATAGTGCTCCCCAAAAATTGCTGTCCCAACATTGAAAACAATCAAATAAGTCTCCTCGCTAGGGAATCCCTGTACTTGTCTGCACTCCTCGTCGTCCCCATCTTCCATCTCACTGCACAGTATTTCAACCTTGCAAGTGCTGTGATCCCGAGCAAGCAGGGGGGGCACACTCGTTGGCGACGGCACTGGCACAGGGCCCCTGAAAGTACGGTGGTGTGTCTGATGGCGGGTGGGCCGAACCTGCACTTTCATCTGCAGCTTCCTCTTTGTCACCGTGTAAGATGGAACTGTATATGGGAAGGGTAACCTGAGTTTCATCAGGGTCAGATTCAGGTCGTGTAGCGTGCGAGGGGAATGTAGTGGTCTGGGTCAATGTACCAGCAGATTCATCGAGCAGTGGCTGGGCATCAGTGCACTTGTGTCGCCCCCAGGAGTACGGTCGCCACAGTGGCATTACCTTCTTCCTAGGGAGTGTGATGTCATGCTTGGGAGCAGCGAACGATCTCTCTAGCAGGTTAACTGATTGGGCGGCGTTATTCCCACGAGTCATGACCCTCCAAACAGCATTCATGAAGGCAAAGTGTTTGTTTTACGTGGGCAGTATGGTTGCAAAGCTGAACCTTAAAGGAATGTCCAGAAGGGCACCACCAGGAGTGGAGCCTACGGTTAAATTCGACTCCACCTGGGAAACCTCAACCATGCCAGCTACAGAACAGATGCACACATTGCAAGCTTAATTCCGTTAACGAACGAGACTCCGTCATGCCCCGCGGTCCGAGTCCGGCTTACTAGAGGGACACGTGAGGCTCTGGCACATGAGATTGGCCAATAACTGGTGTGTCATGCCCTTACATGTCCGTGGCTGCATGTGCGCTACACTGAAAAGGCCAGCGTTTGTCGCTTACAGGTGCAGATAACACGCTGAACAACGTTAGTGATGGGGATCACTGATTACAATTATTACCCGCGAACAATGATTTCCCAGTAAGTGCAGGTCAACCGCAGTTCCGGAATTAGGCCTAACCGTCATTCCTGAAAAAATGAAAAACTTACGTGTGCAAACCACAGGTGCTGTAGCTTGCTTAACAGCTCGCCAGCCTTTCTCACGCCCAGTATGGATTACACGTGATTGCACAAAGGTGAGAAAGGGTACCGTATGCCCAGATAACATGTATGGATAGCGTACACATTCAAAATATATGTCTATACATCAGGAGGCAGGCTCAGACGGTGTAAGGCCCAGTATGGCTTGCAAGTGATTGCACAAAGGTTAGAAAGGGTACCGTATCCCCGGATAACATGTATGGATAGCGTACACATTCAAAATATATGTCTATACATCAGGAGGCAGGCTCAGACGGTGTAAGGCCCAGTATGGATTGCACGTGATTGCACAAAGGTTAGAAAGGGTACCGTTTCCCCGGATAACATGTATGGATAGCGTACACATTCAAAATATATGTCTATACATCAGGAGGCAGGCTCAGAGGGTGTTAGGCCCAGTATGGATTGCACGTGATTGCACAAAGGTTAGATAGGGTACCGTATCCCCAGATAACATGTATGGATAGCGTACACATTCAAAATATATGTCTATACATCAGGAGGCAGGAAGACGGTGTTAGGCCTAGTATGGATTGCACGTGATTGCACAAAGGTTAGAAAGGGTACCATTTCCCCGGATAACATGTATGGATAGCGTACACATTCAAAATATATGTCTATACATCAGGAGGCAGGCTCAGACGGTGTCAGGCACAGTATGGATTTGACGGCCCAGTCTACACAGCGGAGGAGCAGGGAGAAGTAAAGATTGCAAATTCTGGGGCCCTGCCCAAGCAAGGGGGGCCCACTCGTGGGCGTCGGTACTGGCACTGGGCCCCTCATAGTACGGCGGTGTGTCTGACGGCGGGTGTGCACCACCACCGTCAGAGACACTTGATTGCACTATGAAGGACCCTGTGCCAGTGCCCGCGCCCAAGAGTCGGCCTGCCCATCTGTCCAGGGCAAAGGCACTCGCACGGTTTCGTGCGTTAGGTGGTGACCCCAGCCATTGGGGGGGAGGCAGCACAGTTAGGGAGTTTTACAAAGTGGCATATGTTGATGTTGGACATTCAGCTGATGCAAAAGGTGAAATAGGTCAAGTCCCAGGAAGAGGTGGACCAAAGCAAGACATTTTTCTGTCACCCTATGTGTCATCAGGGGAAGGTGGGACAAAATCCTTGGAAACCCATGCGTGGTTCATTTTAATGAAGGTTAGATCATCCACATTTTGGGTTGACAGACGGGTCCTTTTTTCTGTCAGGATTGATCCAGCTGCACTGAAGACTCTTTCCGATAGCACACTTGCAGCTGGGCAAGCGAGCTCCTGTAAGGCATATTGGGCCAATTCAGGCCAGGTGTCCAGTTTAGCGGCCCAATAGTCAAAGGGGAATGACCTGTGTGGGAGAACATCGATATGGGAGGAAAAGTAGTTTGTACCCATAGTTGACAACTGCTGTCTCCTGTCACTTTCCATCGATGCAGTATTACCAGTTGTGTGAGCGGTACTTGAAAAATCAGTCCACAACATTGTCATGAAACCCCTGTCTCCAACGCCACTTCTGCTGTGTGCACCACGAACACCTCTGCCAAGCTGCCCCCGGCCCGTACGGCTCGTGTGAGAACCATCACCGCTGCTGTGTGCTGGGAATGCCTCAAGCAACCGATTTACCAGAGTTGCTTGTTTATTAGCCAATATTAGGTCAAGGTTCTCCTGTGGCATGATGTTTTGTAATTTGCCTTTATAGCGTGGATCCAGGATGCTGGCCAACCAGTAGTCGTCATCGTTCATCATTTTGGCAATGCGTGGGTCCCTTTTTAGGATCTGCAAGGCATAATCTGACATGTGGGCCAATGTTCCCGGTGTCAATGATGCACTGCAAGTGCTGGTTGGAGGAGCACTTTCTGGCAAATCCACATCCCTCCAGTCACGCACAAACCCTGTACCAGACCTTGCCACGCCAACATTTTCACTTGCCCCACGAGATGCATCCTCCTTCCCTAAGTAATCATCCCCATCATCCACCTCCTCCTCCTCTTCTTCCTCCACCTCATCCAGGAGAGGTCCCTGAGCAGACAATGGCTGAATGTCATCAAGGATTCCCTCCTCCTCTTCCTCCTCATCAACATTGGCTGCAGACACCTGCTCCTTAAGGTGCGTCAAAGTTTGCATGAGCAGACGCATAAGTGGGATGCTCATGCTTAGGATGGCGTCGTCTGCGCTTACCAGCCGTGTGCATTCCTCAAAACACTGAAGGACTTTACAGAGGTCTTTCAGCTTCGACCACTGCACACCTGTCAACTCCATGTCTGCTCTCAAAGTGCCTGGCCGTGTATCCTCCCACAAATGCATTATGGCCTGCCTCTGCTCGCACAGCCGCTCCACCATGTGCAGGGTGGAGTTCCACCTTGTTGCAATGTCGATAATGAGGCGGTGCTTGGGAAGGTGGAGCAATCACTGCAGCTTCTGCATACGAACGGAGTGTACAGGCGACCGGCGGATGTGCGCGCACAGTCTTCGCACCTTCTGGAGCAGGGCTGTTAACTCCGGATAATTTTTGAGGAAGCACTGCACCACCAGGTTCAAGGTGTGAGCCAAGCAAGGTATATGGCTGAGTTTTGAAAGGGCTATGGCTGCCACAAAATTACAGCCCTTATCACTAACTACCTTGCCTGCCTCAAGATGTAAACTGCCCAGCCATGACTCAGTTTGTCGCTTCAAGTACTTGGCCAGCACCTCGGCGGTGTGTCTGTTGCCCAAACACATCATCTGCAACACAGCCTGCTGACGCTTTCCACTAGCTGCTCGATAGGGGGACACATCGTGTGCAACAGTGGCAGCTGCAGATGGAGTGCTCGTACGACTGCGCTCTGTGGACGAGCTTTCGCTTCTGGAGGAGGAGGAGGAGGAGGGTCGAACGCCTACAGCCAACTGTTTCCTATACCGTGGGCTAGGCAGCACTGTCCCACCACCGCTGTCCCCTGTGGACCCTGCATCCACCACATTAACCCAGTGCGCAGTGATGGATACGTAACGGCCCTGGCCATGCCGACTGGACCATGCATCAGTTGTGAGGTGCACCTTTCCGCTCACTGACTGCTTGAGTGCATGGACAATGCGGTCTTTCACATGATGGTGGAGGGCTGGGATGGCTTTGCGAGAGAAGAAGTGGCGACTGGGTAGGTCATAGCGTGGTACTGCATAGGCCATGAGTTCGCGGAAAGCTGTGCTTTCCACCAACCGAAAGGGCATCATCTCAAACGAGATTAGTTTGGCAATGTGGGCGTTCAAGCCCAGTGTACGCGGATGAGAGACTGAGTACTTTCTTCACCTACTCATAGTGTCTGGGAGGGTGAGCTGGACTTGAGAGCTGCATATGGTGGAAGTAGCGGTGGACAGGGTGGACTGAGAGAGGGTTGATGATGGTGATGGAGTTGGTGTTCTTTCTGATGGCCTAGAATCAGTCTTTCGTTGATATAACAGTGGGATTCCCTGACTGCTGTGGCTTGGCAACGACACCTCAACATTTGCTGCTGTGCTAAGCGGTGGGCTTACAGTGGGGGAAACAATGTAGCGATGCTGACTACCTTCGTTGTGATCAGTTGCACATGTGGCACTTGAGGTTTGGTGTTGTGTCCACGCTTGCAAGTGCATGCTGGTTAAATGTCTAAGCATGCAACTGGTATTCAAATTTTTCAGATTTTTCCCTCGGCTAAAGGTCTTTGCGCACTTCTTACAGATAACCTTGGCCTGATCATGAGGATTTTGGTCAAAAAAGTGCCACACTGCACTCTTCCTACTTTGGCAGACATTTTGCGGCCTAGCACGCTGTGATCTTTTGACCCTCTGGACAAGCTGTCCAGCAACTCTTTTGATGTTTGGAACCTGTCTTTGGAGTGCTCCGGGCCTGCCAGATAACAGCTGTTGCGATGTCGATGTCTGCTGTGGATGCTCCTCATCTGAGCTATTGGAAGCAGCACCCTCTTCCCCCAATGGATGCCAATCTGGGTCAACAACTGGGTCATCCATCACCTCCTCTTCTATGTCATGTGCACCTTCCTCTGTGTCACCGTGTATGGTGGTATAGTGTGCGGGAAGGGGCACCTGAGTCTCATCAGGGTAAGATTCTGGCTCTGTACACTGTGAGGACAATGTAGTGCTCTGAGTGAATGTACCAGCAGAATCATCCATCAGCGGCTGTGCATCAGTGCACTCCATGTCAGATTCATCTTGGCCTGGGTAATTCACCATTTGACTTGATAATCCAGGCATGGTATGTGAAAACAGCTCCATGGAGTAATCAGTAGTATGGCCTGCGTCATCCTTCAATCTTGGTTGGAGTGAAGGACACAAGGAAAGGTGTGGTTCATGAACATGAGCCTCCAATGACGACTCAGTGCTTTTACTTTTTACAACTGAAGAAGAGGAGGCGATAGAGCTGGAGGCTGAGTCAGCAATGTAAGACAAAACTTTTTCCTGATGCTCTGGCTTTAAAAGCGGTTTGCCAACTCCTAGAAAACTAAGCGTTCGAGGCCTTATGTAGCCAGACGATGACGCAGGCTCAACACCTCCTGCATTCGGTCCTATTTTGCTCTTGCCACTACCATCAGATCCACCACCAACACCATCATTACCAGCTGCCAACCCCCGCCCAATTCCACGGCCTCTTCCACCAGCCTTCCTCATTTTTGGTAGAAATGTAGACAAAATCCAACAAACAATATAGTAATGTAAAACAAGGTACAAGGTGTCTATAGGACAGGGGAGATTTTGAATTTCTGCAGACACTTGTGGACACTGGACACTTTTGGATTGTGTGAGGCCCACTGATATCTGAGCGCTATGTCACAGGCTCGATGGCACAGCTGTGACAAAAGTGACGAGAGGATAAGGGAGATTTTGAATTTCTGCAGACACTTGTGGACACTGGACACTTTTGGATTGTGTGAGGGCCACTGATATCTGAGCGCTATGTCACAGGCTCGATGGCACAGCTGTGACAAAAGTGACGAGAGGATAAGGGAGATTTTGAATTTCTGCAGACACTTGTGGACACTGGACACTTTTGGATTGTGTGAGGCCCACTGATATCTGAGCGCTATGTCACAGGCTCGATGGCACAGCTGTGACAAAAGTGACGAGAGGATAAGGGAGATTTTGAATTTCCACAGACACTTGTGGACACTGGACACTTTTGGATTGTGTGAGGGCCACTGATATCTGAGTGCTATGTCACAGGCTCGATGGCACAGCTGTGACAAAAGTGAAGAGAGGATAAGGGAGATTTTGAATTTCTGCACACACTTGTGGACACTGGACACTTTTGGATTGTGTGAGACCCAATGAATATCTGAGCGCTATGTGACAGGCTCGATGGCACAGCTGTGACCAAAGTGACTAGAGGATAAGGGAGATTTTGAATTTCTGCACACACTTGGGGACACTGGACACTTTTGGATTGTGTGAGGCCCAATGAATATCTGAGCGCTATGTGACAGGCTCGATGGCACAGCTGTGACCAAAGTGACTAGAGGATAAGGGAGATTTTGAATTTCTGCACACACTTGTGGACACTGGACACTTTTGGATTGTGTGAGGCCCAATGAATATCTGAGCGCTATGTGACAGGCTCGATGGCACCGCTGTGACCAAAGTGACTAGAGGATAAGGGAGATTTTGAATTTCTGCAGACACTTGTGGACACTGGACACTTTTGGATTGTGTGAGGCCCACTGATATCTGAGCGCTATGTCACAGGCTCGATGGCACAGCTGTGACCAAAGTGACGAGAGGATAAGGGAGATTTTGAATTTCTGCACACACTTGTGGACACTGGACACTTTTGGATTGTGTGAGACCCAATGAATATCTGAGCACTATGTGACAGGCTCGATGGCACAGCTGTGACCAAAGTGACTAGAGGATAAGGGAGATTTTGAATTTCTGCACACACTTGTGGACACTGGACACTTTTGGATTGTGTGAGGCCCAATGAATATCTGAGTGCTATGTGACAGGCTCGATGGCACAGCTCTGACCAAAGTGACTAGAGGATAAGGGAAATTTTGAATTTCTGCAGACACTTGTGGACACTGGACACTTTTGGATTGTGTGAGGGCCACTGATATCTGAGCGCTATGTCACAGGCTCGATGGCACAGCTGTGACAAAAGTGACGAGAGGATAAGGGAGATTTTGAATTTCTGCAGACACTTGTGATCACTGGACACTTTTGGATTGTGTGAGGCCCACTGATATCTGAGCGCTATGTCACAGGCTCGATGGCACAGCTGTGACAAAAGTGACTAGAGGATAAGGGAGATTGGATTGCTTTTAAAAAAGCAGTTTGCAGAGCAGTGGGTAAACAGCAATGCCAGCCTGTCAGGAAGCCTTAAAAGGCAGCCCAACAACCAACACCACTGATACACCACAATATAGCCTCCCCTTGCACTGCACACACAGTGACTGGTGTGTTGTGCAGGCCAAATCGCTAGCAGCAGAAGCAGTTTTTTTTTCTTCTCAGCAGGACAAAAAAAAAAATTGGGATTGCTTTTAAAAAAGCAGTTTGCGGAGCAGTGGGTAAACAGCAATGCAGGAATGTCAGGAAGCCTTAGAAGGCAGCCCAACAACCAACACCACTGATACACCCAGGGGTGGATTAAGGGTAGCCAGGGCCCGGGGCAGTTCAGACTCTGTGGGCCCCCCTCGTCACGTGACGGGGGTCACGAATCGTAGAGCCACACTCTACATAGAGAATAATGGGGCCTCCAGCACCGACCTCCACCCGCAGAGCCACACTCCACATAGAGAATAATGGAGCCTCCAGCACTGACCTCCACCCGCAGAGCCGCACTCCACATAGAGAATAATGGAGCCTCCAGCACCGACCTCCACCAGCAGAGCCACACTCCACATAGAGAATAATGGGGCCTCCAGCACCAACCTCCACCCGCAGAGCCGCACTCCACAAAGAGAATAATGGAGCCTCCAGCACCGATCACCACCCGCAGAGCCGCACTCCACATAGAGGATAATGGGGCCTCCAGCACCGACCTCCACCTGCAGAGCCGCACTCCACATAGAGAATAATGGGGCCTCCAGCACCGACCTCCACCTGCAGAGCCGCACTCCACATAGAGAATAATGGGGCCTCCAGCACCGACCTCCACCCGCAGAGCCACACTCCACATAGAGAATAATGGAGCCTCCAGCACTGACCTCCACCCGCAGAGCCACACTCCACATAGAGAATAATGGAGCCTCCAGCACCGACCTCCACCCGCAGAGCCACACTCCACATAGAGAATAATGGAGCCTCCAGTACCGACCTCCACCCGCAGAGCCGCACTCCACATACATGGCTGCTCTCAGTGCTCTGTGCTATGCGCACAGGACCTGTGATGAGGTCACAGGAGGGGAGGAGACAGGGGTCACATGATCGGGGGCCCTGACACCTTACCTGCTGTGATCTCATCACAAGCCTTTGCACGCTACCAGCAGCATCAGCGTTCACGCTACTTGTAGATGCTGCTGGTAGCAGAGCACATAATGCCGCCCCCACGGTCACTCACTTTTAGGTGGGGAGAAGATGGAGTGCCATTGCAGCAGCCAGCAGGAATGTGGTGGGGGCCCCCTTAGAAGCTCTTGTGGTGGGGGCCCCTGGGCTGAAGCCCCGCCTGCCCTGCCTATAATCCGGCCCTGCGCGGTGGCGGATTATAATGGGGCAATTTACTGGCCTGGGCTGTGGGCCCCTTAACTCCACTGGGCCCGGGGCAACTGCCCAAATTGACCTCATTATAATCCGCCACTGGATACACCACTATATAGCCTCCCCTTGCACTGCACACACAGTGACTGGTGTGTTGTGCAGGCCAAGCCGCTAGCAGCAGAAGCAGTTTTTTTGTCTTCTTCCCTGCCTAACGCTCTCCCTACAGAATCAGCAGCAACCTCTCCCTATACTGAGATCGGCAGAAGTAAGATGGCGGTCGGCGTGCACGCCCTTTTATACCCCCTGTGACGCCCACCAAAGCAAGCCAATCACTTGCATGCCCTTCTGAAAGATGGTGGTGACCCCTGCCTATGTCATCATGTTGCCCACAGTGTCCGTGGATCCTGATTGGCTGAAAAAGAGCGCAAAACAAACTTTTGAAACGCGACTTTGGCGCGTAAGTCGCCGACCTCGTGGCCAACCTCATCCTAGGGTCGGGTTTCGTTTCATGAAACCCGACTTTGCCAAAAGTCGGCGACTTTTGAAATTTTTCGACCCGTTTCGCTCAACTCTAATTATGGGAACTTCCGATTCCGGTATTCGATATGCAAAAAGTATCGGAACTCAGTATCGGAATTCCGATACCGCGAATATCGGCCGATACCCGATATTTGCAGTATCGGAATGCTCAACAATACTGATGATACCATCATCAGCATCACTATTCTGGTCATCTACAGGATGGAGCACACTTTGAATAGCCTGGAAGTGATGGTTCCAGAGGAAGAGCTGTAAGCAGAGGAGGATGCGGAAAGGATAACAATATCTCAAATTTCCATTATTTCCATTTCCATTTCATGAAAGTAAAGTGGTAGCGTGCAGTTTCCCTGACCAAAAAAGCCAATGTACATCTATCCTTGACCATGTGATCATATAATTAGGTGATTCTAGCTTGATCTATTTTGGTCAGGTGTAGTGATGAGCGAACCCATGGATGTTCAGGTCTGTCGTGAATGGTACCCGAACTCAAACACGATATCCATTCAAATGAATGGGAAGCCCGAACATCCGTTTTTTATCCACATGGTCATATGGGTGACAAAGTGATATACACCGGTTCTGATCAGCGGTAAGCATTGCAGTAAGCATGATTGCAGTCCACATGAAATTTCTTCTATGGGTTCGGGAACTACAAGTGAAACACATCACTTTGCTGAAGATAAAGAATAAAATGAAATTATGTGAGTTAATTTCATAACATTCTAAAATGTAATAGATTATTACAATTGTTATGTGAAAATGTATATGTGACATAGATCATACGTATCTTCAAATCAACATTAACATGATTACCATCTTGATGATAGGTGATTGGTGGCTTTGCATCACATGGTTGCACAGGATATGACATATAAAGTTATTCAGTGTTAAAAAATGGTATGCAATGGATAAGGATTGAATTCAGAAACAAGTTTGCTATATTTGCCCATTTTTCTTGTACATGCACACTTGGTGCGACTTTTTTAAATCTACCATAAAGACTTTTGGATTTTATTCAACACACTGGATTTTCTTCTATTTTACAATTCTCGTCATCCTACACCTGCTCTCACTGATAGAAGAGAGAGCAGGCGAGGATGATGAGGGTGATGAAAGTATTTATCAGCCGATGCCTGTATAATAAATAAGTATAACAAAATGACATGAGGTCTTTTCTATTCTTGGTAAACAGTGCAGGCAAAACAGACAGTGGCGAACAGCTCCGTTTCTAAAAATTATTTATTTAAATAAATAAAAAATATAGCGAGGGGACCTTTTTATTTTTGATATCCAGCCAAAATAAAAAATGGATGTTGCAACCTGCAGCTGTCAGCTTTACCTGCATTGGTTATGAAAAATAGAGGGGAAGCCACTCCATTATTTATTTATTTATTTATTGCACAGGCACCAACTGATGAATACTCTTATCAGCCTCACCTGCTCTCGGTGCCATCAGCGTATGCAGGTATAGGATAATGAGAGGAGGAGGAATGTGGCACACCATAAGAAACATGAAAAAAGTTTATTTGGCAATCATGCCATGGTTAAAAACATGTACAAAACCTTATGCGTTTCAGGTGCAAAAAAACGCACCCTTACTCATAGGATACAAATATAAAAGAATATGAACAATATATAACAAGAAAAGACCGATCACGATACATCAGTAATTACAACATATGCATGAACATGTGAGAAAAGCACTACGATTGGAGAACAGATTCAATAGATATAAAACAAATTGTTTCTTGAATTCATGCCTTTAGGAAATCTTGTGCCCAACTTCAAAATCCAATACGCTTCTCTTGTAGTAAGAATTCTCTGTTTATCACCGCCATGTACAGGACTAAAAATGTCCTGGGATCCTTGCATGGACAGTAGATGTTTGGTACAGGCTCCTAACTTTACTGTTTAAGTTTGCCCATCACTAGTCAGGTGTTAAACATACGATCAAACCATAAACCGAAGTTATGGGTGACAAGATGGCAATTGCTCATGCTCCCTCATTGTTCACTAAATCTATATATTAATTTAATCTTTTAGGTCTTTTGATAGTTGTTTACATTAAATACATCATTATCAGTTTCAGTAGTGTGGAGATCAGGCTGTTTGCTCACAGAGCATTCCCTAGACTGAATACGGTTGTAAGGAGGGGGGAACTGTGCATCCTTTATTCTAAACACATGAATCAGGATCGTATACCTAGTATAAGAGACTGCTCAGTAGTTTTCTTATTCCTACCTATATAGATATTATATTTATAGAATAGATATGATGTTTGCTTTACAGTACATCCTATTTATCCACTTATTTAAGTGGCATATAAAAGTTTGGGCACCCCTAGTCAAAATCACTGCTACTATATTGTGAACAGATAAGCAAATTTAAGCTGAAATGATCTCCAAAAGGACTAAAGTTAAAAATGGCACATTCCCTTTATATTTTATGAAAAAAAAAAAAAAAAATTATATATATACACTCACTGGCCACTTTATTAGGTACACCTGTCCAACTGTGTGTTAAGACTTAATTTCTAATCAGCCAATCACATGGCGGCAACTCAGTGCATTTAGGCATGTAGACATGGTCAAGACAATCTCCTGCAGTTCAAACCGAGCATCAGTATGGGGAAGAAAGGTGATTTGAGTGCCTTTGAACGTGGCATGATTGTTGGTGCCAGAAGGGCTGGTCTGAGAATTTCAGAAACTGCTGATCTACTGGGATTTTCACGCACAACCATCTCTAGGGTTTACAGAGAATGGTCAGAAAAAGAAAAAAAATCCAGTGAGCGGCAGTTCTGTGGCCGGAAATGCCATGTTGATGCCAGAGGTCAGAGGAGAATGGGCAGACTGGTTCGAGCTGATAGAAAGGCAACAGTGACTCAAATTGCCACCCGTTACAACCAAGGTAGGCAGAAGAGCATCTCTGAACGCACAGTGCGTCGAACTTTGAGGCAGATGGGCTACAGCAGCAGAAGACCACACTGGGTACCACTCCTCTCAGCTAAGAACAGGAAACTGAGGCTACAATTTGCACAAGCTCATCGAAATTGGACAGTAGAAGATTGGAAAAACGTTGCCTGGTCTGATGAGTCTCGATTTCTGCTGCGACATTCGGATGGTAGGGTCAGAATTTGGCGTAAACAACATGAAAGCATGGATCCATCCTGCCTTGTATCAACGGTTCAGGCTGGTGGTGGTGGTGTCATGGTGTGGGGAATTTTTTCTGGGCACTCTTTGGGCCCCTTGGTACAAATTGAGCATCGTTGCAACGCCACAGCCTACCTGAGTATTGTTGCTGACCATGTCCATCCCTTTATGACCACAATGTACCCAACATCTGATGGCTACTTTCAGCAGGATAATGCGCCATGTCATAAAGCTCGAATCATCTCAGATTGGTTTCTTGAACATGACAATGAGTTTACTGTACTCAAATGGCCTCCTCAGTCACCAGATCTCAATCCAATAGAGCATCTTTGGGATGTGGTGGAACGGGAGATTCGCATCAGGGATGTGCAGCCGACAAATCTGCGCCAACTGTGTGATGCCATCATGTCAATATGGTCCAAAATCTCTGAGGAATGCTTCCAGCACCTTGTTGAATCTCTGCCACGAAGAATTGAGGCAGTTCTGAAGGCAAAAGGGGGTCCAACCCCTTACTAGCATGGTGTACCTAATAAAGTGGCCAGTGAGTGTATATATAAATATATATATATATATATATATATATACGTAGGTTCTTCTAAACAGCTGCCTAGCGCTCTGAAAACAAAAAATGGTGGAGGCCCACAAAGCAGGTGAAGGATATAAGAATATAAGAAGATAGCAAAGTGTTTTCAAGCTGGTCTTTCCTCAGTTTGAAATGTAATTAAGAAATGACAGTTAACTGGAACAGTACAGTTCAAGATAAGGTCTGGAAATTCCAGTGAGAGCTGCTGTAGGATTGCTAGAGAGGCAAATCAGAACCTCTATTTGACTGCAAAAGACCTTCAGATAGAGAGAGTAGACTCTGGGCCTGTGGTACTTTGTTCTACTGTTCAGAGACACCTGCACAAATATGGCTTTCAGGCTGAGTGCAGACGACTTTTTAGCCCTGCGGATTTTTCCGTGCAGAATGGAAGAAATCCGCCGGTCAAATGACCTGCATTTTTCCTGCAGATTTCTTCCATTTTTCCTGCGGTTTTCTTGTGGTTTTTGTGCGGTTTTCCACTGCGGATTCCCCCCTGCGGATCTGGAGACAGGGGAGGTGGAAAACTGCACAAAAGAAGTAACATGCTGCGGATTTTGTACCGCGGAAAAATCCGCAGCGTCTGCACAGCGCTTGGTTTTTTTCATTGATTTTAAGGCTACTGTACATCACAATGCGGATATGCAGCGGTTCTGAGCGGAAAAATCCACTGCGGATCCGTTATATATCCGCATCGTGTGCACACAGCCTCATGGTAGAGTCATCAGAATATAACCTCTCCTGCATCCTTGTAAGGGGGTGAAGTGCAGGAAGAGCTGGGGGAGGGCTGCCTCCTCTGCTCCATGCCCGGAACCATTGAGGAGGGCAGCAGATTCCCCAGGGGACAGAGAAGGGGCTGGGCACAGGAACACAGCTGAGCAGAGAGCGGGAAAAGAGCACGCGCTTTTTTCAGAGCAGCCTGGGCTGGAGACGGGAGAGGATGCTGACGCAGACAGGGAGAGAGACAGAGCTCCCGTTCACAGAGTAAAGACCGGGGTACCATGCACAGAGACTGAAGACCGTGAGTATGTGAGGCCGGGTACTGCAGTGACAGCAAAGGTGCATCCTGATCTCTGTGGAAAGACTGACACCTGTGCAGAGGCGGAGGCCTGTATACAGACGGAGGCCAAAGCAGAGACCGTAGCCCGTGACTACATGAAGCTGGAGTCTGGGGTGACAGATGAGGTGTGTCCTGACCCCCCATGTGAAGACTGTGTCCATTGCAGAGCCAACAGCTAGTGCAAAGACAGCAGTAAGTGCAGAGACAGCAGCTAGTACCAAGACAGCAGCCAGTGCAGAGACAGCAGCACATGCAGAGACAATGATCCGTGCAGGGACCGTGACCCCCGCGCATAGCTCCGGTACCCGCGGGGCTGGTGCAGAGCCCCTGATTCCTGCTGAGAGATCTAACAAAGGACGGAGTGTTGTTTCCCTTGGGAGAGGCTGTTGTGCTTAGACAAAAGACTCAGAGCAGAGGGGACCCCTTTTGTCCAGTACCCCCTCTGCCTCCTGCAGCAACCCTTGAGACCCCAGCGGAGGATGGTAAAGTCAACAGAGTAGAAGAGTCTTCATACGACAAGCGCCGCTGTTGATTCGGTGCCAACGTGGGAGAAGTCCGACTCTTGATTGACTCTACGGACTGATAAGTTCCCGCTTAAGAAAACTCTGTATAACACTGTTTAATCCTGGTTTTGCCTTTTTGACTGTTTTCTCCTATTACCAATACTTGCACCGTTATTTTGCCTGTATTAATCTCTGTAAATAAACCTCCCCTTTAACTGTTGATCCATCTGTTCCATGGTGACATACGCAGCACCTGCACTTTATTACATCCCCACCATAAAATTTAGTGTCAGAAGTATGCAAATGAACATCTAAACAAGTCTGATGCATCTTTGACAAGTCATGTGGACCAAAAAGGTAAAATAGAACTCTTTGGCCACAATGATCAAAGGTTTGTGTGGATAAAAAAGAGCACAGAATTTCAGGAAAAGAACATCTCGCCAACCATTAAGCATGGGGGTTGATCTATCATTCTTTGGTGCTTTGTTGAAGCCAATGGCATGGCGACATTTCACAGGTACTGTAAATGGAAGAATAGAGTCAATGAAATTCCAACAAAATCTTGATGCAAACATAACATCTGTAAAAAAGCTGCAGTTGAAAAGAGGATAGTTTCTACAACTGGATAATGATCATAAGCACTTCAAAAAGCGCAAGCTGAAGGTTTTACAATGGCCCTTGCAGTCCCCTGATATGAATTTCATTGAAAATCTGTGGCTAGACCTCAAAATAGCAGATCATTTCATCTTCAATTTTCTTAACTGTTCACAACAACAGTAATTTTGATCAGGGGTGCCCAAAACTATTACATGCCACTGTAGCATGATCTTTTTCCACAATACTTTACAGACATTATCATCATTGTCTCCATTGGGGTGCACAATATAAATTCTCAGTATGTCTTTAGAGTGTGAGAAGAAGCTGGAGCACCCAAAGGAAACCCATGCAAACAAGGGTACAACAAGCAAATTTTTTTCAGATGATGCCCTTGGTGGGTTAGAATCTAGGACCCAAGGATTGCAAATGAATAGTGCTAACCACTACATCACTGTACTCTCTTATTTAGTGGTGTAAATTGAAGTCCATGGGCCCAAATGCAAAATATCCAAAAGGGACCTCAAGCATCGCAGGTTATTTACAATAGTGGTCTTTTCCTATGGTCGCCTCCATAGGTTCCAAGGCCCAGGTGGGTCTGACACTTCTGCACTCAATATAGATACACTACTGATGTCATTAGAGAAAATTACAAAATTCCAATTTATTAGTCACTTTTTGTCTCACTTCACATTCTGTCTGCAGTCAGCGATCAAGTTCCCCTTCTGCACAAAAATGTCCACTGAAAAATGAGGAGGAGAAACTGGAAGGAGAAAAGGCAATGCACACAAACAGGAAATGCTCAGGATTCTAGTGTAACTGGGAAAAATTTCTAAAAATGTAGGACAGGAAAAATATGTACTAGAAATTGACTGACTGACATGACTGTTAGGAACATATTCTCACTCACACCAGGAAACATCGCACCTAAACCCAACTGGTTCCTGTACAGACTAGAAATACCCTAGCCACACAAATAAAAACACCACCTGGCTCCAAAAAAGGTCATCTAGAATTTTCTTGCACCTCCAGAGGAACCAGAGGGAAGGTCACAACACACTACCAATAAGTGGAAAGGAAAGTGTGAAGAAAGATACAAGAACTCAAGGTGAGATGCTAAGACATATTCAAATAAGGTGTAGGTTAAGGAATGCCAAAAATAAAATGAACTATTAAGTTCCCCCAAGAATCTAACAGAAGTAAAAGGAAAAAGGTACTGGAAGAGAAAGCAAACCATCTTACTGCACAAATACTCTGGGGGTTTACTCAACAAACCTCTAAGATAAAGAGCTGGAACTCCTAAGTATACATCCACAAGGAAATATAGCCAGCAAGGAAGTGCAGAGAATGGATACTATATAAAACCCCACCCAAAGCATGATAGAGCAAGCCAAAATGGGAAAATGGAAAACACCTGGAAAAGAACAAACCAAGAAGGGAGAAAAGAGACAAAGGAACAATCACTATTTGTACAGGGAAGGAAAGAGCTGTAGCTCAACAGGCAGAAGAACTGACCATTAAGAAGCAAGTCACTGCATCAAATCCCCAAATGGAGCCAAGACAATGACAACTTACTCTCAAAATTTATCTCTATGTGCAGTTACGCTTTAAAAGTTGCCACAACAGCAGGTTGCTATACATTTTTGCACCAATGAGGAAGGATATTGTGCCTGGCTGTAGGAATTAAATGCTTTTTGGTATCAGCTGCCAAAGGTGGCACTGTATACACCAAAATATGTCAATGCAGCTCAGGAAAACAGCACCATAAGGGACTGTCTAAGAAGAAAGCAATTCATTTTTATTTTACCTCATCTGCTTCAATTAGTAGAGCACAGTAGGAGAGAGTAGAGTTGAAAAGAGGAAAAGGATCAGGGACTTGTAATGATTGATTTGGGAAGAGAAGACATGTGAATGAACAGTTACTTGCCTTGATTGGGAGCACAGTGGGATATGACTAGGTTCTATTATTTTCAAGGGCACAATGATCTGTACAGCATACCATGCAATGACAAGTCAAAGATGGAAGATGTCAACATTTGGTCTGACCGGATGTAAAAGAAACAAAATAAAATTACTGTGAATCAGATGAAATATCACCGGTAAATTTCTGGATGCAAATATTTATTCTGCATCTATACACTATGTATGGCTTTCTTGTTTGGGAAACAACCTAACTATGAATAGTGCCATCCCTTATTACATATTGTCCTTTCCTATTATGCATAGCACCATCCATTATTACAGGATAATCTCTTTATGTACATTGTTGTCCATTATTACAGTGTTCTCGCTTAGTGTGTATGGCAACATCCATTATAATAGTGTTCTTATATTATGTATAATGCCATCCCTTATTACGTAGTGCAATCTCTTATTACTTATAGTGCTACCACTCATTGCAGTGTCCTTTCTTATTATATATAGCACTGTCCATTATTTCTACTGTTACACATTGTCCTCTCTTATTATGTATAGTGCTGTCCCTTATAGATTAGTGTCCTATTTTAATATGTATAATAATGTCCATTATCAAAATATATGGACCGCACATTCAAAAATTATTTATACATGCAATGCAAAAATGTACAAAAATGTTTATGAGGTTCTTAGTTTACCATTCTGATCAGATTGTATGAAGCCCACTGGTACGTCATATCAGTGGGTGCCTAGTCTAAAAGGTGCTGTGCCATGTGAAGACCACCGCCAATGTGACAGCGCACCAGCAGTGGGTGCGACCCGATGCCCCTCAGCACCCATGCTTCAAGGCAAAGCACCAATGGCTCTACCCAACTATGACACTATGACAATATTGGCCGCCATTGGCTGAAATCCCTGGGGAAGAAAAGGAACATATTTGGAAGAAAAAAAAAAATATATTCTTCATACAATGATTTACAGTTCTAAAAAGTACTAAAAAATTTGTCAGCACACCTCATTTACAATAGTATGTAACCTAGAGATGTGTTATATGTGGAAAAAATTTTTGGTTCAACAGACCATTTATACAAAGTAGAAATAATAATTATTATTATTATTATTATTATTATTATTTATTGTTATAGCGCCATTTATTCCATGGCGCTTTACATGTAAGGAGGGGTATACATAATAAAAACAAGTACAATAATGTTAAACAATACAAGTCATAACTGGTACAGGAGGAGAGAGGACCCTGCCCGCGAAGGCTCACAATCTACAAGACTAATAACATTTCTATTCAATAGATGGTTCTGTGTTCACATGAACATATGTGCATTATTTCAACTAGTCCGAAGCAAAGAATAAGTGCATCATGAAAGTACAGTATTTATAGGATATGACATCAGAATTATGCAAATCATCCATTTATCAATTATGCAAAGCAGCCATCTGTTCTTAGTCACTGTTTTTTATACATATTTCCTATGTATACAAATGGAAGTGATCAATGTAGCAAACTGTTAAAACCAACTGTGAGCCAAAATAAGCTAATACAGTATACATGTGATGCAGATTATATAATATTAAAATTATATATATATATATATATATATATATATTCATTCATTATTTATATATAAATTATATATATATATACACAGTTGTGCTCAAAAGTTTACATACTTTGGCAGAATTTTTGCTTTCTTGGCCTTTTTTCAGAGAATATGAATGATAACACCAAAACTTTTTCTCCACTCATTTTTAGTGGTTGGGTGAAACCATTTATTGTTAAACTTACTGTGTTTTCTATTTTTAGATCATAATGACAACCCAAAACATCCAAATGACCCTGATCAAAAGTTCACATACATCGGTGATTTTGGCCTGATAACATGCACAGAATTTGACACAAATGTGCTTGAATGGCTTTGCAGGGTCGTCCAAACAGTCTGTGTCCAAACTAACTGCACCGCCGTATCCCTTTGGTGCGTCAGCAGTTTTGAAGTTCATGGCACTGTGTTACCTTCACACAGGCCTGGGCTGTACAGAGCCTCCTGCTCTGCAGCTTGCCAAACAAAACTGACACACCCAAGACAAAACTGAGAGTATAAATGGGATTTGCTCCTCTATTAAACCTGCATATCCCTCCAAAAATAAAAGCCCTTGTTGGGTTTTCCTAAAATCTGACTTGGTCAACTACTTTGACCAATTCCATACTCACTTTTACTTTGCCTTGTAATCACATATGTTTTGGTGGGTGTAATACAATGTGCTCCATCAGGTTTAATAGGTCTTAATGCTCATCCTGGGGGACTCAAACTGGCCCTCCTACATCAGCATCCTCTATGCCTCACAATATACATGGATATATATATTTTTTTATTTAAAAAGGTACTGCAGTATGGCAGGTATATACAGTATATGTTGTAAAATATCCACACACTCAGTTTTATAACTTACCGTAATATATTTAAATCTCTACTAAAATTCTAAAATGCATCTTTGCTAACTGATAATTTATTTTCCCTCCCACCAGCAGCATATCAGGTCAGAAGGATAATATGCATATGATAAAGTGTAACATTAACTAGTAATGGGCAAAGTGTATACTGTATGGGAGATGGATTCAAATTACAATAGAATAATTCCTGTACAACAGCTTTTCACTCCCACTCATTTGTGCAAGTTATCCTTGAAAGTTTGTGTGCCTGTATCCATTTTAATGGAAAGCTGCTTTGTTTTGATGCAACATTGTTTCAAGACATTTCTCAAGTGATTTTCCTGGTTAAACTGTCTCTGTATTTGCATACAGTTTAGGCATCCTTCACACTTTTGCCTGTTTGCTGCTTTATAACACACTAAATGATAAAAATCAAACAATTGAACCACTAAAAACCTTTCCATAGTTATTGGTCATCGGGTAATGTCCTTTTACCCAAATGTATGCACTGCACCAGATTCCAAGCAGCAATTATTAAAAGGATTGCCTGACTCTGGGTGCAATATATTGATGACCTGTTTTTTGGATAGGTCATCAATATTAGTTCCGTGGGCATCCAACCACGGATCAGCTGTTATTTGTTTGCAACCAATGGAACAGAAGTGCACTGTAAAGGAATAGTGTCAGAGACACCGCACTACACTCACTCACAGAGCCAGTGCGCGTGTCCTGAGTACAGAAACAGTGCTAAAATATACCTGTGGAGCAGGGCAGCAGTGGTGACAATGCGTGCTTCAAACTATTAGTGTCAGGGTCCTGTCAGCGCCGGAAAGTAAAGAGGCACAGGACCTGCGGACACTGAAGTTAGCAAGCTGGCACAGGACCTATGGTCAGGTGACTGCAAGGGGGCGGGGCTTAGCGTCCTGCTTTCAGATATGACAGGACACCATACAACAAGTCAGAGTCATGCAAAACGGAGGTCACAATAGTACGGGCATACGAGGCACAGGAGGGTCAAATAGACGGGTAGTCAGACAAAGCCAAAGGTCATACACAAGAGGGTGACGTGGTACCAAGGGGACGAGCAGAGAGAAGTCAGGTCACAAGCAGAGAGTCATACACGAGAGGTAGCGCAGTACAAGAGGGGCAGGCAGAACTCGTAACAGAGACAGAACCGGATCAAAACCAAACAAGCAAGCAAGATATCAGGCACAAGGCACACGTACACACAAGGTCAACTAACTCAGCTGAGGGTAGGAGTATAACTGACACCGGACCTAGGTCCAGTGAGCATTAAATAGCCGCCCTCTGCCAGAGAGAGGTGGAACAATTAACCCCCAGTCTGATCAGGATGGGCCAAAGCGAAACCCTGTCCTGGATCATGACAGTACCCTCCTCTCAATGGGGGGCCACCGGACCCCCAGGTCTCTCAGGGTACTTGGCGTGAAAGGCCCGGACCAACCGATCCGCATGGACCGATCAAGCAGGAACCCACGACCGTTCTTCAGGGCCGTAGCCTTTCCAATGTACCAGATATTGAAGGGCACGACGGACCAACCTAGAGTCAACGATTTGTTCCAGCTTGTACTCCGACTGCCCGTCTACCAAAACCAGTGGTGGGGAAGCTGATGATCCCTCCACCGGACCTCACAGGTTTCAAAAGGGCCTTTTGGAAAACATTTGGGATCCGCAGAGATGGCGGGAGCCGCAACCGAAAAGCCACCGGGTTAACTGCTTCGGTAATTACATAGGGACCTATAAACTTGGGTCCAAGCTTCGCAGAGGGGACCTTGAGCCTTATATTCTTGGTGGACAACCATACCTTATCCCCAATCTGAAACACCGGTCCCGAGGATCATTTTTTGTTCGCAAAAAACTTAAATTTGTCCTGGGCCTTCGTAATGTTACTCTGGACCTCCAGCCATACCACCCCAACCGCTGGATCGCCTCATCCGACCCAGGACACCCAGAATTCAAACGGGAACATTTTCCAAAATGAGGATGAAACCCATAATTACAGAAAAAGGGAGATGTACCCGTAGACTGGTTAATGCGGTTGTTAAATGCAAACTCGGCCAACGGTAACACAGAACACCAATCATCCTGTCGGGCTGAGGTCAAGCAACACAAAATTTGCTCCAGAGATTGATTGGTTCGCACGGTCTGCCCATTAGCCTCAGGATGATAAGCGGATGAAAAGGTCAGACCAATACCCAACCTCTTGCAAAAAGCCCTCCAAAATCTGGAAACAAATTGCACTCCTCTATCAGACACCACATTCAAGGGTACCCCATGCAACCGCACCACATGCTCAACGAACAATCTGGACAACTTTTCCGCATTAGGTAGAGCTGCCAAAGGTACAAAATGTGCCTACTTACTAAACCTGTCCACCACAACCCAAACAACGGTATTACCCTTGCAGCGGGGAAGGTTGGTGATGAAATCCATGGACAAATGAGTCCATGGTCTCTCAGGAATTGGCAGTGGTACCAATTCCCCGGCCGGCCGGTTATGGGGGGTTTTTGCACGGTCACAAACATCACAAGCAGACACATATTCCCCAACATCAGAGGCTAAAGTAGACCACAAGAATACTCTAGCAATGGCCTTCCAGGTAGCTGAGATCCCTGGATGTCCACCCAGAACTGAGTCATGGAACTTCCGGAGGACCTTGAGACGAAACTGAGCTGGCGCGAAAAGCTTATCCAACAGCTTAGTCGGAGGTGCCAGAGACTGAGCCTCCCAAATCTCCCATTCCAACATATTAGAAATATCTGCCACCACCACCCCAGGCTGAAGAATGGAGGACGGAGGTTCCGGGGGGGGACACCGGATCTAGACTGCGTGACAAGGCATCCGCTCTGACATTTTTAGATCCTGGCCGAAATTGATCGAGAAATTGAACCGGGAAAAAAAAAGTGACCATCTAGCCTGTCTGGGAGTCAACCTTTTAGCTGACTCAATGTAAGCTAGGTTTTTGTGGTCCATAATTACTGTTATAGGATGGACAGCCCCCTCCAACAAATGCCTCCATTCTTCATTTTCATGATGCCATAGATCAGATACTATATTACAAAATAAATCTTATTTGAACCACTGAAAAGGAAATGTGAGACGTGAAAGCAGAGAATAAGCATTTTGATGAACGCAGTGTGAATTCATTTAAATGATATCCATAATCATAGGCAACTTTTTCACAATTCCTTTCACATTTTCATCTTGGCTTGTATATTAAACTTATCTAATAATAATATATATTTTTTTATTTTTATAGTGTCAACATATTCAGCAGAATTTTACAATAATGTAGAAGGGATAACACTAGTGCCCAATAGACTCCATTGATTTTTATTGACTTATAATGGAATCTGTAGGGTTCAATTTGGTGTCTGTCATTGAAGTAGGAAAAAATCTTAATGCATATAGAATTTTGAAGAAAGATGTGTTTTAATGGTTTGGAGAAACAAAAGTAATGACTTTACAATAATCTTAGTATGTCTTATTCAAGTCTGCCAGCATATACCTTTATCGCTAATTATCATTGCTACAGATAGAATATAATGTGTCAAAAATGATATAACAATAGTACTATTACTTTTTGCAATATGAACATAAATGACATTGTGTGTGCCATGGTACTTAACTAGTAAGATTTTTAATAAGATGTAATTACTTTCAATGGAATTCATCACCATGTTTCTGGCATTGGATGCTTGTGCAGCGCACCTAGGAGATGGGTTTTGAGATTCTAAGAGCTTTGACTGTCAGGCGCAACCATTTTGCTAGTTAATATAATGGTTGATAATATTATGAATTTCAGATGTATAAAGGATATAAAAAGTTCAGTACAGGGATTTGAACAGTAATGATTTACTGCTTTTGTAGACAATTACAGTACAGCAAGTAAAATGTTAGTAGCTTTGACCACCTGCCAAAATCTGAGGAACTAAAAAGAGAAATAATTCTGAAAAATCATACAAATCCTCTTCATACAGTATTGTAAATCCTAATTTCCTAAAGCTGTAGATAATAGGGTACAATGTAAATTTATCTTTTGACCCTTGCATTTCAAATGGGGGAAGGTTTATATCTATCTGCCTAATACAATTAAACCTGCTTAAATATATGTTAGTCACTCTTGCACCACTAAAACAGATGTGTACTGTCGAGACATAGACTCAACATGATCTCAGAAGGTGTCCTGTGATATCTGGCACTGAGGCATTAGCAGCATGTTCCGCAAGTCCTGTAAGGTACAGTACACACTACAGCCTCCATGGGTCGAACTACTTTCTCCACTAAACTCCACAGATGATCCATCAGACTGAGATCTGGAGAATCTGTAGACTAAGTCAACACCTTGAACTCATTGCCTGCCATGCTCTTCAAGCTATTTCTAAGTATTTTTTGCACTGAGGTGTGTGAATTGTACTGTTGAAAAAGGCCACTGTGTTAAGGGAATATAGTTATCTTGAGTTGAAGTACTTGGCCTGCAATTAAGGTCAGGTAGGACACCCATGTCAGTAACATCCACATGCATGCCAACATCAAAGGTTTCCTAGCAGGACATTGCACAGAGCTTCCATCAGCTTCTTTTTTACCTTGCAATATCCTTCCTCAGATAGACCCCACAAAAATAACCACTCACCCACAAAATTATAACCAGAAATGACCCACCAATCTTCCAATATTCCATCGCCCATTGTAGGCATTGTAGAAAGTGGAAAGGTGCAGGCATTAGACAGTTTGATTGGTCTGCGGCAATACAGCTCTCTATGCAGCAAGCTGCAATACACTGTGTAATCCAACTAGTTTCTCTCATGCCCAGAAGTAACTGTTTTAGCACTTTGTGCTGGGATCTGACCAGATAGGTTAGCCTTTTTTTCTGTATGAATCAAGGTGCTCTTGAGAGCAAATAACTCTGTTACCATTCATAGTTGTCCTTCCTTCCACCACTTTTGAAAGCTCCTTACTTTGTTCTGTTTTTGAAATACATACTTACCAACTTAATAATTTTTGTGAAATATATCCCACAACTTCACATCTGCTAATGTAACAACATAATACTCTATGGTATTCACTTCACCTACCACTGTATCTAATGTTATGGTTAACTAAATTATTAACTAAAAATATACTGAGCAAAGATTAACATCCCTTAATGGGATCAAAATATTTAAATGGAAAAAGATGTTAAAGTATTGGAATAATTTCTAATTGAAACAATTCTTTTATTTTGGAGATTTGTGTGAATGTCAGCATTTGAACCTCTAGTGGCAAATTAGTACAGCAGAAGAAACAGGAGGAAAATATTAGTGGATTTGATGGGGATACACTATCAATTATTATTATTGTTATTTATTTATATAACAACGTTGATTCCGTGGTGCTGTACATGAGAAGGGGTTACATACAAATTACAGATATCACTTACAGTAAACAAACTAACAATGGCAGACTGAAACAGACGTGAGAGGACCCTGCCCTTGCGGGCTTACGTTCTACAGGAGGTGAAGAAGGAGACAGTAGTTTGGGGGGTTGCTATACCTCTGATGTTGGTGAGGCGGTAGCGCCATGAGTGGTGAGGGGGCAGTGTGGTCATTGCAGGCTGTAACTTTCTTGAAGAGGTGGGTTTTCAGGTTCTGCCTGAAGGATCCAAATGTGGTTGATAGTTGGACATGTTGGGGCACAGAATACCAGAGGATGGGGAATATTCAGGAGAAGTCTTGGAGGCGATTAGGTGAGGAGCGAATAAGTGCGGAAGAGAGAAGGAGCTATGGAAGGACTAGAGATTACCTGAGGGGAGATATCGGTAGATTAGTTCAGAGATATATGGAGGAGACAGGTTATGGATGACTTTTTAGGTCAGTATTAGTAATTTGAACTGGATATAATGCGGGAATGGGAGCCAGTGAAGAGATTTTCAGAGGGGAGAAGCGGAGGAGTAGAGAAGACAGAGATGAATTATTTGAGCAGCAGAGTTAAGGATGTACTGGAGAGGTGTGAGAGTTTTAGCAAGGAGGCCACAGAAAAGGATGTTGCAGTAGTCGAGGCGGGAGATGATGAGGGCATGGACAAGCATTTTAGTAGAGTGATGGTTTAGGAAAGGACAGATTCTGAAAATATTTTTGAGCTGGAGGCAACAGGAGATGGAAAGAGCTTGAATGTGCAGTTTGAAGGACAGGGCAAAGTCAAGGGTTACTCCGAGGCAGTAGATTTTTGGCATGGGGGAAAGCGTGATGATCTTTATAGTGATAGATAGATAGATCAGGTAAGAAAGATCTGTGAGATGGAGGAAAGTTGATGAGTTCAGATTTGTCCACATTGAGTTTGTGGAAGCGAGAAGAGAATAAGGAGGATATGGCTGATAGACACTCTGGGATTCTGGACAGCAGAGAGGTGATGTCAGTGCCAGAGAGGTAGATCTGACTGTCATCAGCATAAAGGTGGTACTGGAATCCATGGGACTTCATGAGTTGTCCCAGGCCAAGTGTATAGATTGAGAAGTAGGGGTCCTAGAACATAGCCTTGGGGGACTCCAACAGAGAGAGGGTGGGATGCGGAGGTAGTGTGGGAGTAGAAGATGCAGTTGGAAAGGTATGAGGAGATCCAGGATAGGGCGAGGTCTTTGATGCCAAAAGAAAGAGGGTATCTATACTAAAAGGCAGTGGTCAACTGTATCGAAAGCAGAGGACAGTATAGAGTATTTTCCGTTAGCTTTGGCTGTAAGTAGGTCATTAATAATTTTAGTCAGGGAAGTCTCGGTGGAATGATGGGGACGAAAGCCAGATTGTAGATTGTCAAAGAGCAAGTTAAATGAGAAGTGGGAGGAAAGTTCAGCGTGGACGTGCTGCTTCAAGAATTTGGAAGCGATATTGGGCTATAGCTGCATATAGCGGTTGGGTCAAGGGTTGGCTTTTTAAGGATAGACGTGATTGTGGCATGTTTGAAAGCAGAAGGGAAGGTACCATAAGTTAGTGATAGGTTGATGAGGTGGGCTAGGGATTGGATAACTGTGGTGGTGATGTTGGGGAGGAGGTGGGATGGGATGGGGTCTAGTGCACAAGTGGTGAGGTGTGATTTGGATAGGAGAAAATTAAGCTCCCCTTCAGTGATGTTGGAGAGGGAGGCTATGGGGAGGGGCATTGGACTGGTGTACAAAGGGGTTGTGGTGGTTGAACAATAAAGACTTGCCTTGTTTGGTGGATCTTATTTTTGAAGTGTGTGGCAAAGTCCTCAGCAGAGACGAGGGAGGTTGGAGGGGGCAGTGGTGGGTGGAGGACGAAGTCTTGGGATTGTAGGATAGGGAAGATATGAGGGTTGTGAAGTAGTCCTGTTTAGCTGAGGTGAGGGCAGATTTGAAAGCGAGTGTTGCTTGCTTCAGTGCAGTGAAATCATCATGCAAATTTGTTTTCTTCCAATGTCGCTCTGCAACCCTGGACACTAGCTGGAGCTTTTTTGTGATGTTATTGTGTCAGGGTTGTTTATTGATACGTTACACTCTGCGATGAATGAGAGGGGCGACTGTGTCAATAACTGATGTGAGAGTGACATCGTAGGAAGCAGTGGCACTGTCTGTGTTGTGGAGTGAGGATATGGATGCCAGTGGTAGAATAGAGTCAGAGAGCATGTGGGTGTCCAGGTGTGCGAGATTTCTGTGGGGGTGCGCATGTTGCTGGACATCGGTGACAGGTGATGAGGACAGGGAAGAGAAAGTGAGTAGATGGTGGTCAGATAGAGGTAGAGGGGAGGTTGTGAAGTTAGATAGAGAGCAGAGATGGGTGAAGATCAGGTCTAATGTATATCCATCTGTGTGGGTAGCTGAAGAGGACCACTGAGTAAGCCCAAAAGATGAAGTAAGGGACAGGAGTTTGGAGGCTGTTGAGTGAAGGGTTTCAGTAGGGATGTTGAGTCACCCATGATGATGGTGGGAATGTCAGTGGAAAGAAAATGAAGAAGCCAGATAGAGAATTGGTCAATAAAGGCAGTGGCTGGGCCCGGAGGTCGGTATATGATGGCCACTTGGAGGTTGGAGGGAGAGTAGATGCAGACAGAGTGGACTTCAAAAGAGAGAAGGAAAAGGAAGGTTAGAGGTGTGATTGGGTTAAAGGTGCATTAAGTAGAAAGTAGAAGACCTACTCTTCCACCATGCCTGTTGCTGGTGCAAGAAGTATGAGTGAAGTGGAGGCCGCCATAACACAGCGCAGAAGAGGACACTGTGTTGGAGGGTGCCAGCCATGTTTCTGTGATCCAAGGAAGGCAAGATTGTGACAGTGGTAGAGGTCATGTATCACATGAAGCTTATTGCAGATGGAGCGGGCATTCCAGAGTGCCACAGAGAGAGGGACGAGGGGGGGTGGGTGTCATGGGCACGGGTTTTACATTGGAGAGATTGCGGTAATTCATATTAGATAGGGAACTGTAGGAGGGTAAAATATTAGCTGTTGTGGGGGTCCAGGATTGGGATATATGTCGCCAGCAGTGAGGAGAAGTAGAGAGAGGGAGAGCAGGTAATAGTAGGAGAGTGGCCGGCTTGTTTTATGTTTTATTAGGATAGATCTGAGATTGAGGATTAGGTCAGCAGAGGAGGTCGGTTGGGAAGGAAAGAAGGAAGGGGAGATGATTATTTGGTTAGTGGGTGCTGGGGTTTGGGGATAGTGAAGGAGAGTGAGGATTAGTTTAGCAAACACTGCAAGGGCATTTGTAAACATGTTGAAGGAGTAAGATGGGTTAATAGAAAAGCTAAGTCCAAGTAATAAGAAGTGCTTACTCAGCAGACATACCCAAAAGAAACAGATACATAGTGTGGGGTCCTGACTCCGTGACTAACTGCTGTTGAAATAACTGCATCTTCTGGATACTTAGCTGCAGTTATTATTTGCTGCAGGACACGTGCTTGCCCCTACACGCTTGCACCCCTTAGAATGCTGCTCAATTCATAGGACTGAGTAGAGAATCAGATGAGAGGAATTGTGGGAGCTGGTTTGGGATAAATTAGCAGCTGGCCAGCACACCAGGGGTGGAAAGATAATCAGGGACGTTGGGCCAGGCTACATCTATATGCTATAACACCTTTCGCCAGATAACATCTATAGTGACCCCCACCATGGATATACAGCAGTGAGTATTGAGTGCAATTCAAAAAATTAATTATAGCAAAGATTCAGCAGGCACTGTTATATACCATTAAAAAATGTCGCAGGATGATAATGCAGCAGACGATAGACAGCAAACAGTTTTATACCATTAAAAATTGTTGCAGGTGATAATAAAGCAGACGATAGACAGCAATCAGTTTTATACCTGCATGAAGAGAAGAGAGGTGATGGATGTTAATTCTGGATACTTAGCTGCAGTTATACTTTGCTGCAGGATGCATACTTGCCCCCCCCATGCTTATCATTTAAACAACTGTCTGTATACTGTATTGTTAAGGGGAGTTCTTGACATGTGTTACGTGGTTGGCCATTGTATTCAATGTACCCCATATAATACTGCTTTATGTGCAAGTGCTGACAGCTTACCCTGGTGATAATAGCTCTTCCAACATAAATCAGCTCAGAGTGTAATGAGGAGTTGAATTAGGCAAGGCAAGAAGCAGCCCATTAAAACTCCCTTGCCTATAGAAACTTGACCCTAAATTTTCATTATCTTATTATAAGAAAACTAGAATATGATTGTTTCTTTACTTTTTAATTCTTATGTAGATACCTTAAACCTTATCTTGACACTTAATAGTTTAATTTGCTTGTCTTGTCTATTAAGTGTTAAGTGAAAAGGGTTTTTCCCACAAAGTACATTTTTGTTAATGGATTTTGAAACAATAATAATAAGTTCCACAATTGGATGTCTTAAAAAAATGTTCCTGTGTTGAAATAATCTTATAAATGTGCCCTTGCTATGCACTGTAAAATGGATGTAATAACACTGTATATAGCAACATCACTGTCTCTTATGAACAAAATTGCACACTGAGTAAAGCAGTGGTATATAATGGAAAGCAATAATAATAATCTTTATTTTTATATAGCTCTAACATATTCTGCAGCACTTTACTGTTTGCACACATTATCATCACTGTCGCCGATGGGGCTCACAATCTACATTCCCTATCAATATGTCTTTGGAGTGTTGGAGGAAACCCATGCAAACACGGGGGGAAACAAACAAACTCCTTGCAGATGTTGTCCTTGGCGGAATTTGAACCCAGGACCCCAGCTAATCACCTAGCCACCGTGCTGCCCTATGTATGAGGTAACACAATAATCGTAGAATTAGATGACCATATATACTTCCTCATGTAATGTAAATGGCATACCCTTCGGATAAGGGATAAATATACAGCTAAAGGACTGCGGTGGCTAGATAACAGTATGTGAATGTATACGAAATAGGGTATAAAGAGGAGCTGTATGAAAGTGCTCACAATTGGTTAAGTATGGTGATATGCCAAGAGATACAGACACAGTGAATGGCAAGAGAGCTTAAAGGGAATCTGTCACATATTTTTTCGACTATAAGATGCGGCCACCTCCATCAGGGGCTTATCTACAGTATTCTGTAATGCTGTAGATAAGCCCCCGATGTAACCTGAAAGAGAAGAAAAACGAGTTATATTATACGCACCCAGGGGCGGTCCGGGTACGGTCCAGGTCCGATGGGTGGCGCGGTCCTGCACCTCCCATCTTCTAGCGATGACGTCCTCTTCTTTGCTTCCTGTCATGGCTCCGACGCAGGTGCACTGCTCTGCCCTGTTGAGGGCAGAGCAGAGTACTGCAGTGTGCAGGCGCCGGACCTCTATGACCTTTCCCGGCGCCTGCGCACTGCAGTACTCTGCCCTACCCTCAACAGGGCAGAGCAGTGCGCCTGCACTGGACCCGCGACAGGAGGCAAAGAGGACATCAAGATGGGAGGTGCCGGATTGGACCGTGACACCCATCGGACCTGGACCACCACTGGATGAGTATAATATACACTACCGTTCAAAAGTTTAGGGTCACCCAGACAATTTTGTGTTTTCCATGAAAACTCATACTTTTATTAATCAAATGAGTGGCCAAGTGAATTTAAAATCTAGTCCAGACATTAACAAGGTTCAAAAAAAAGATTTTTATTTGAAATAATAATTTTCTCCTTCAAACTTTGCTTTTGTCAAAGAATGCTCCCTTTGCAGCAATTACAGCATTGCAGACATTTGGCATTCAAGCAGTTAATTTGCTGAGGTAATCTGGAGAAATTTCACCCCATACTTCCAGAAGCCCCTCCCACAAGTTGGTTTGGCTTGATGGGCATTTTTTGCGTACCATACGGTCAAGCTGCTCCCACAACAGCTCAATGGGGTTGAGATCTGGTGACTGCACTGGCCACTCCATTACAGATAGAATACCAGCTGCATGCTTCTTCCCTAAATAGTTCTACCATAAGAAGACTGGGGTGATGGTTGAAAATGGGCCTCTATACACCTATGAAGATACTGCATTACAAACCAGACGTTGGCAGCTAGAATAGTCATTTCCCACATTAACAATGTATAGAGTGTATTTCTGAGTCATTTAATGTTAGCTTCATTGGAAAAAACTGCTTTTCTTTCAAAAATAAGGAAATTTCTAAGTGACCCTAAACATTTGAATGGTAGGTGTAACTCGTTTTTTCTTCTCTTTCAGTTTACATCGGGGGATTATCTACAGCATTACAGAGTGCTGTAGATAAGCCCCTTATGGCGGTGGCCGCATCTTATAGTCAAAAAAATAGGTGACAGATTCCCCTTAAGTAAAGAAAAATGACAGGCGCTAGAATAGGCAGGTAATGACAAAAGGTTGCCGAGTAAGATGGTTACCTACTGTCTATGGCACGATGGTGAATGCAGGAATGCTGTCCTGACAACGGACTTGATCCTTAACGCGTCAGGACGTGTTCCTTCATTCACCATCTTGACCATATATGAAACCATCTCAATCAGCAACATTTCATTATTACCTGCCTATTCTAGTGCCTGTCATTTTTCTTTACTTACGTTCCCTTGCTATTCACTGTGTCTGTATCTCTTGGCATTTCCACACAACTGCACTTTGCACATCACCATGCACTATACATAATGCAAAATTGTCAACACTTCTTCTGTTTTGTAATCTTTATATGCATGGCAGATTTTTTGTATTATATTCCCATTTATTGACACTCATCCACAGTCCATTGTTTTTGATCCATTACTGTCTCATATTTTACAATTTAGTGTATTCTCTCCTTTGGAATAATACATTGTCGGTTTTGTGATTGCAGGCACTTTTTGTGCTGTTAGTGCCAACTATTACCCCTTTTTTATCCCAACAAACTTAATGTTTTATCGTTCACAATTATTGTCCTTTCATCTTTTTTGACCTCCGGTTTGGTTATTCCTCCTCGTTTATTGAACTCTCTCCTTTGAGCAGTGGAGATCACTTCCTGAGCCCGCTTCCAAAAAAGGGAGCTGGAATATCACTTAACTGCATGTCATATGTTGGTAAGGGGTTAAATTCTATGGGGATCCTCGGAGGCACAGATGAAACACAGAAGACATGCTGTGCAGTCAGTGTTCCACCCTAGTTTTATCTCATATTCTTAGCAAAGTAAGTGAATAAAAAAAAGCTACTGACAGTCTATCTGCTTTAGTTTAAAAATACATGAGGAAAAACTGATGCAGCTAAGAAGCAACTAGGATGACAGCGGAGAAAAATGAGTGCGGTTTCTCTTGGATGGTAACACTCACAGAGATGTAAGAATACAGCCTAAGGTTGGTTTCAGACAGTGGTGCTTAAACGTGAACCAGTCATGTCCTCACATTGTGGATGTGGTTGGCTCTGTATGCAGCTCCATATGTTAGTCCGCACAGCAGACAAGAGCAGGAGCTGCCGGAGCAGGAGCTGCCGGCTATTTACTTGCAGTTGTCTAGTCTGTAAGTTGAGCCAAAATGGTGCATGGTGTGATTATTTTCATGCAGACCATTGGTTCATAGGAAAATGTGGCCATGTGCACGGTCACACTGGCTGTTATGAGTGTGTGCCCTCAGTGTATGGTGAATAGTGCACATGGACAACAAACATCCATATAACCGGCTCGTCTGAATGAGCCCTAATACTGCAAAAGGAGAAAGCACATGTTAGGTTGTTTTGCTCACTTACAAAAGTATTATTTTAAAGTTCATTAAAGGGATTACCTGGGACTTTTTTTTTTTTAAATGTGCCTAAGCACGAAACAGTGAGGTAGTGGCAAACTGTTGCAGCTGACATTGATCTCTGCGGGCACAGACTGATCCTGTTGGAAATTCATCAGCTTCTGCTGACGTCACACCTCTGCTCTGTTGATGGGGCATTACGACAAATGTCACGCTGATTGAAAGCTGATTCCCCACTACCTAACTGCAGGAAGCAGACTGTCAATCAGCATGACACCTGCAGTCATGCGCCATTGACAGAACAGCCCAGATGAAGAGAGATCAGTGACAGCTCTGAGCTGGCGCCGGGTACAGCAAGCAGGTGGCTGCTTCGGTTACCTATTAGCTTATTAGCTTTTAGACCCAAAGTAAAAAAAGAAAGATTACCTGGAAAACCTCTTTAACTGTTACTGTCTCCACTATTGTGAAAACAATGTGTTATGCATGATGTATTATTATTATTATTATTATTATTATTACACATTTACATAGCACCATTTATTCCATGGCGCTTTACATGTGAAAAGGGGAAATATAGACAAGTACAATAATCATGTGCTAGACAAGGGACACACAAGTACAGAAGGAGAGAGGACCCTGCCCGCGAGGGATTACAGTCTATAAATGTAAAACAAGTAGAAATAAAACATCCTCCACTGTATTGTCTGATTTTTTGCTGTATAACTTGATTTGGGTATACAACAATTAGCAGTTATGTCAATTGAAGAATTTCACGAAGAACGCCACACCAGAAAACAAGACAATACTTTCCTGAGAGGACGTATACACACATGCCTATCATCAGTAGCTACGTCGTCTATAAACCTACACAGACCTCTCCCTCAGTAAATAATATATTGGTTGGGGAAGCAGCAGTTGGTGCCTTTCAGTCCAGTCTTGAGTGATTTGAGTTTTGGCAGGTGCTAATGTGCTCTGAGAAAGTGGAACCCCCTACAGCTGTGTCAATTGGGGGATATCCAACAGAGTGCATTGTACGTTACTATGGCAACAGCATTATTGCATGGTTCTATAGCAACACCAGAGCTGACGTGTAGATTTAGGTGTATACAGTGACAGAGAAGTATAGCCATTTGATGTTAATATAAGCAGCGTTGCCTGGAAATGCACTGTAAGGAAGATCTATGATTTTTGGGGGCTTTGCTAATGCAGAATAAAGAAAAGCTTTTTCGGAAGGTTATTATAAAAAGACGAATGAGGACAGATGTATCATGCCAGCGCTTTCTTACTTGCATGTCTAACAGGTTGGATTCCAAATGTGATTGTACAATGACTTAACCATATTAGAACAAATAATGATCATGTATTTCTGATTCTCAGCCACAAGTCATTATAATAATTAGATTTTTTTAGCTTAACTTCTCAACCTAATTTAGGTTTACTACACACTAATCTAGGCTAATTAGTAGCTTGTAAATGCATTTCTCGCTAGACAAGGCGTAACATGTCTTAAAAAAAAATACTACTCTGGTATATAAATAATCTATAAATATGCATGTATTAAAGCGTCTGCTTCTATGTAATTTTATATTATTGCTAACTATATCTCCTAAATTAGCTTGTTTTTTCAATATCTAATGAGTTTGGTCACTTATACAATGAATACCAAAAGAATTAAAGGACATGTTTAACTACAAAACGTTTGCTTGAAATAGCAAGTTCCACAAATTACTAATATACTACCATTACAGCTGAATGATACATCTGAACATACCAGCAGTCTGAGTACCTACCACCCAGTTTGTGGCAGAATGTTATCGGTGCTTTGTGTGAATGGGGTTGGCTGATGGGCTTTCTTCAACATCCCAGCTACCACCTGCTAAGTGCTAAACAGAATGTTACTGCAAGGCAACACACACAGTCATGGTGTCACGGGGTTACCGCGATGGAGTGGAGCCAGAAGACCACAGCGTTTGGTTGCTCCTATTCCAGGGCTGAGAAGAAGCACTTCTCCAGCTTATTAAACGTTTTTATTTCTTCCGGCAGAACAGAGGTTAATCAGCCATGTTGGAAATTCCTGTTCTCAGCTGTGCTCAGTTAGCCACTCCTTTTCCCTATATAATCTGGGCTCTATTACTAATCCTCGTGAGAGTTAGCTTTCTGCTGCATGGCTATAGGAGGGAGAGAAGTTGATGTGAGAAGGAATTCTGGATGAGTTATAAGCGAATGTTGTTTGGTTTGTACTCTTGGCATTTCCTTATCCTTCCCTATTTTGGTTTCTTCCCCTTCCTGCACACCCCAGTGGATTCTTCTGCTGCATGTGAGTGAATATTTCGAGTATGTAGAGTTTTCAGTTACCCCTTGACTTTGTCGCCTGTTTGTTGGGTTGGTGTACTGAGGTGTACAGTAGCACCCTCTTCTCCATGGGTGGGGGAAGAGAACAGATGGTGGGCTATTGTAGGTGATAAGGCAAGGGAGGAGGTCCCGGCATCTGAAGTATCCAGGGGAACAGGACGAGCTAGGGTTCCCCCTAGTGGTAGGGCCAGAAAAGGAGCCCCTGGTCCCAGGTCACCCAACAGCTGCGTCGTGACACATGGCCGCAAGTGTTGATACCCTTGAATTTATTTCAGAAAATGAAGTGTATTGGAACAACACAAAAAATAAATTACTGGAAAAAAAAAGGCAAATTGATCATAATTTCACCTAAAATCCCCAAAACAACTTTGTTTCAAGCATGTGATGCTTGTTTAAACTTACCTGTGGCAAATAGGGAATACGTTTACAATCTGTGCAGTGTCTGCCACACTAAGCATGTACAACAGAAAAAGAAGAGAACTGTCTTAGGACTTGAGAACCAAAATTATTGAAAAATATCATCAATCTCATGGTTACAAGTCCATCTCCTGAGATCTTGATGTTTCTTTGTCCACGATGCGCAACATAAATCAAGAAGTTTACAATCAATGGCACTGTAGCTATTCTCCTTGGACGTGGAGAGCAGAGAAAAACTGATGAAAGTTAAAACGCAGGATAGTCTAGATGGTGAATAGCCAGCCTCAATCAAGTTCCAAAGAAATCCAAACTTTCCTGCAGGCTCAGGGTGCATCAGTGTCAGCGCGAATTATCCGTCAACATTTCAATGAACTTAAATGCTAAGGCAGGGACCCAGGAATGCCCCTCTGATGACACATACACACAAAAAACTAGCCTATAGTTTGCCAAAATGTACACGAGTAAGCCCAATCCTTCTGGGAAAGCATCTTTAGGTCAGATGAGACCAAGATAGAGCTGCTTGGTAAAGCATATCATTCTGTTTACCGGAATGAGGCCTACAAACAAAAGAAAAGAATACATTACTTACATGTAAGTATGGTGGAGGTTCAAAGATGTTTTGGTGTTGATTCGCTGCCTCTGGCACTGGTCGTCTTCAGTGTGTGCAAGACATCATGCAATCTGAAAATTACCAAAGGTTTTTGGGTCACAATGTAGTGCCTAGTGTCAGAAAGTTGGGATTGTGTCCTAGATCACAAGTCTTCCAGTAGGACAATAAACCCAAGCACATTTCAGAAAGCACCCAGAAATGGACAGAAACAAAGTGCTGGCGAGTTCCGAATTGGCCAGCAGTGAGTCCAGATCTAAATCAGATTGAATACCTATGGAGAGATCTTAAAATTGATGTTGGGCGACGGTGCTTTCAAATAAGAGATACCTGGAGCAGTTTGCTAAAGAATAGAGTTGAGCGACTTTTGCTTTTTTAGGGTCGAGTTTCGTTTCATGAAATCCCACTTTTCCAAAAGTCGGGTCGAGCAAAATCGGCCGACTATAGGAAAAGTTGGGGGTCCGACCGAGACACGAAACATCAAACATCAAAGCATCAATTCTTCTTACTTAAGCTTGTCAACCTTATTTAACTTCATAATACTAGTTACGCACTGAAAAATGGGGGTTATTTGGCTAAAGTTGTGGGGGGGTAGGGCTGGCTCCAGGTTTTCATGTGCCCTGGGCAAAAGAGCGCCCCTTTAACACATACCACAACTCATGATGCTCCGATACGGCAGAGAAATAGCTGTATAGTACAATGAAAAATACTTCACTTTTTACATCTCATGACGAGGCCCATCTATTTCTCCATACAGAATCATTGGTCCCATATAATGTTTGAAACAGTATATGATGAGCTCCACATAATGCTACAGTATATGTTGGTCCCCATGCATGAAGCTCCACTGTCTTATGGGCCCAAATAATGCTCCAAACATAATGGGCCCCATTTCTAATGCTCTAGTGTATAATGGGCCCTGTAAATGCTGCTCCAGTGTCTGATGTCCACCTTTGGAATGTTCCAGTGTATGGTGGGACCCATCTATCATTCTCCAGAGTATAGTGCTCCCCAAAAATTGCTGTCCCAACATTGAAAACAATGAAATAAGTCTCCTCGCTAGGGAATCCCTGTACTAGTCTGGACTCCTCGTCGTCCCCATCTTCCATCTCACTGCACAGTATTTCAACCTTGCAAGTGCTGTGATCCTGAGCAAGAAGGGGGGGGCCCACTCATTGGCGACGGCACTGGCACAGGGCCCCTAATAGTACGGTGGAGTGTCTGACGGCGGGTGGGCCGAACCTGCACTTTCATCTGCAGCTTCCTCTTTGTCACCGTGTAAGATGGAACTGTATATGGGAAGGGTAACCTGAGCTTCATCAGGGTCAGATTCAGGCCGTGTAGCGTGCGAGGGGAATGTAGTGGTCTGGGTCAATGTGCCAGCAGATTCATCGAGCAGTGGCTGGGCATCAGTGCACTTGTGTCGCCCCCAGGAGTACGGTCGCCACAGTGGCATTACCTTCCTCCTAGGGAGTGTGATGTCATGCTTGGGAGCAACGAAGGATCTCTCTAGCAGGTTAACTGATTGGGCGGCGTTATTCCCACGAGTCACGAACCTCCAAACAGCGTTCATGAAGGCAAAGTGTTTGTTTTACGTGGGCAGTATGGTTGCAAAGCGGAACCTTAAAGGAATGTCCAGAAGGGCACCACCAGGAGTGGAGCCTACGGCGTAATTTGACTCAACATGGGCAACCTCAACCATCCAGCAACAAAAAAGATGCACACATTGCAAGCTTAATTCCGTTAACGAACGAGACTCCGTCATGCCCAGCGGTCCGAGTCCGGCTTACTAGAGGGACACACGAGGCTCTGGCACGTGAGATTGGCCAATAACTGGTGTGTCATGCCCTTACATGTCCGTGGCTGCATGTGCGCTACACTGAAAAGGCCAGCGTTTGTCGCTTACAGGTGCAGATAACCCGCTGAACAACGTTAGTGATGGGGATCTGGGATTTCAATTATTACCCGCGAACGATGATTTCCCAGTAAGTGCAGGTCAACCGCAGTTCCGGAATTAGGCCTAACCGTCATTCCTGAAAAAATGAAAAACTTACGTGTGCAAACCACAGGTGCTATAGCTTGCTTAACAGCTCGCCAGCCATTCTCAGGCCCAGTATGGATTACACGTGATTGCACAAAGGTGAGAAAGGGTACCGCATCCCCGGATAACATGTATGGATAGCATAGTGTACACATTCAAAATATATGTCTATAGATCAGGAGGCAGGCTCAAACGGTGTCAGGCCCAGTATGGATTACACGTGATTGCACAAAGGTGAGAAAGGGTACCGTATCCCCGGATAACATGTATGGATAGCATAGTGTACACATTCAAAATATATGTCTATAGATCAGGAGGCAGGCTCAAACGGTGTCAGGCCCAGTATGAATTACACGTGATTGCACAAAAGTGAGAAAGGGTACCGTATCCCCGGATAACATGTATGGATAGCATAGTGTACACATTCAAAATATATGTCTATAGATCAGGAGGCAGGCTCAAACGGTGTCAGGCCCAGTATGGATTACACGTGATTGCACAAAGGTGAGAAAGGGTACCGTATCCCCGGATAACATGTATGGATAGCATAGTGTACACATTCAAAATATATGTCTATAGATCAGGAGGCAGGCTCAGACGGTGTCAGGCCCAGTATGGATTACACGTGATTGCACAAAGGTGAGAAAGGGTACCGTATCCCCGGATAACATGTATGGATAGCATAGTGTACACATTCAAAATATATGTCTATAGATCAGGAGGCAGGCTCAGACGGTGTCAGGCCCAGTATAGATTACACGTGATTGCACAAAGGTGAGAAAGGGTACCGTATCCCCGGATAACATGTATGGATAGCATAGTGTACACATTCAAAATATATGTCTATAGATCAGGAGGCAGGCTCAAACGGTGTCAGGCCCAGTATGGATTACACGTAATTGCACAAAGGTGAGAAAGGGTACCGTATCCCGGGATAACATGTATGGATAGCATAGTGTACACATTCAAAATATATGTCTATAGATCAGGAGGCAGGCTCAAACGGTGTCAGGCCCAGTATGGATTACACGTGATTGCACAAAGGTGAGAAAGGGTACCGTATCCCCGGATAACATGTATGGATAGCATAGTGTACACATTCAAAATATATGTCTATAGATCAGGAGGCAGGCTCAGACGGTGTCAGGCCCAGTATGGATTTGACGGCCCAGACTACACAGCGGAGGAGCAGGGAGAGGCAAAGATTGCAAATGCTGGGGCCCTGCCCAAGCAAGGGGGGCCCACTCGTGGGTGTCGGCACTGGCACTGGGCCCCTCATAGTACGGCGGTGTGTCTGACGGCGGGTATGCACCACCACCGTCAGAGACACTTGATTGCACTATGAGGGACCCTGTGCCAGTGCCCGTGCCCAAGAGTCGGCCTACCCACCTGTCCAGGGCAACGGCACTCGCACGGTTTCATGCGCTAGGTGGTGACCCCGGCCAGTTAGGGAGTTTTAGAAAGAGGCATGTGTTGATGTTGGACATTCAGCTGATGCGAAAGGCGAAATTGTTCAAGTCCCAGAAAGAGGAGGACCAAAGCAAGCCATTTTTCTGTCACCCTATGTGTCATCAGGGGAAGGTGGGACAAAATCCTTGGAAACCCATGCATGGTTCATTTTAATGAAGGTTAGATCATCCACATTTTGGGTTGACAGACGGGTCCTTTTTTCTGTCAGGATTGATCCAGCTGCACTGAAGACTCTTTCCGATAGCACACTTGCAGCTGGGCAAGCGAGCTCCTGTAAGGCATATTGTGCCAATTCAGGCCAGGTGTCCAGTTTAGCGGCCCAATAGTCAAAGGGGAATGACCTGTGCGGGAGAACATCGATATGGGAGGAAAAGTAGTTTGTAACCATAGTTGACAACTGCTGTCTCCTGTCACTTTCCATCGATGCAGTATTACCAGTTGTGTGAGCGGTATTTGAAAAATCAGTCCACAACATTGTCATGAAACCCCTGTCTCCAACGCCACTTCTGCTGTGTGCACCACGAACACCTCTGCCAAGCTGCCCCCGGCCCGTACGGCTCGTGTGAGAACCATCACCGCTGCTGTGTGCTGGGAATGCCTCAAGCAACCGATTTACCAGAGTTGCTTGTTTATTAGCCAATATTAGGTCAAGGTTCTCATGTGGCATGATGTTTTGCAATTTGCCTTTATAGTGTGGATCCAGGATGCTGGCCAACCAGTAGTCGTCATCGTTCATCATTTTGGCAATGCGGGGGTCCCTTTTTAGGATCTGCAAGGCATAATCTGACATGTGGGCCAAAGTTCCCGGTGTCAATGATGCACTGCGAGTGCTGGTTGGAGGAGCACTTTCTGGCAAATCCACATCCCTCCAGTCACGCACAAACCCTGCACCAGACCTTGACACGCCAACATTTTCACTTGCCCCACGAGATGCATCCTCCTCCCCTAAGTAATCATCCCCATCATCATCCTCCTCCTCCTTTTCTTCCTCCACCTCGTCCAGGAGAGGTCCCTGAGCAGACAATGGCTGAATGTCATCAAGGATTCCCTCCTCCTCTTCCTCCTCGTCAACATTGGCTGCAGACGCCTGCTCCTTAAGGTGCGTCAAAGTTTGCATGAGCAGACGCATAAGTGGGATGCTCATGCTTAGGATGGCGTTGTCTGCGCTTACCAGCCGTGTGCATTCCTCAAGACACTGAAGGACTTTACAGAGGTCTTTCAGCTTCGACCACTGCACACCTGTCAACTCCATGTCTGCTCTCAAAGTGCCTGGCCGTGTATCCTCCCACAAATGCATTATGGCCTGCCTCTGTTCGCACAGCCGCTCAACCATGTGCAGGGTGGAGTTCCACCTTGTTGCAATGTCGATAATGAGGCAGTGGTTGGGAAGGTGGAGCAATCGCAGCAGCTTCTGCATACGAATGGAGTGTGCAGGCGACCGGCGGATGTGCGCGCACAGTCTTCGCACCTTCTGGAGCAGGTCTGTTAACTCCGGATAATTGTTGAGGAAGCACTGCACCACCAGGTTCAAGGTGTGAGCCAAGCAAGGTATGTGGCTGAGTTTTGAAAGGGCTATGGCTGCCACAAAATTACGGCCGTTATCACTAACTACCTTGCCTGCCTCAAGATGTATACTGCCCAGCCATGACTCAGTTTGTCGCTGAAAGTACTCGGCCAGCACCTCCGCGGTGTGTCTGTCGCCCAAACACATCATCTGCAACACAGCCTGCTGACGCTTTCCACTAGCTGCTCGATAGGGGGACACCTCATGTGCAACAGTGGCAGCTGCAGATGGAGTGCTCGTACGACTGCGCTCTGTGGACGAGCTTTCGCTTCTGGAGGAGGAGGAGGAGGGTCGAACGCCTACAGCCAACTGTTTCCTATACCGTGGGCTAGGCAGCACTGTCCCACCACCGCTGTCCCCTGTGGACCCTGCATCCACCACATTAGCCCAATGCGCAGTGATGGGCACGTAACGGCCCTGGCCATGCCGACTGGACCATGCATCTGTTGTGAGGTGCACCTTTCCACTCACTGACTGCTTGAGTGCATGGACAATGCGGTCTTTCACATGATGGTGGAGGGCTGGGATGGCTTTGCGAGAGAAGAAGTGGCGACTGGGTAGGTCATAGCGTGGTACTGCATAGGCCATGAGTTCGCGGAAAGCTGCGCTTTCCACTAACCGATAGGGCATCATCTCTAACGAGATTAGTTTGGCAATGTGGGCGTTCAAACCCAGTGTACGCGGATGAGAGACTGAGTACTTTGTTGACCTACTCATAGTCTCTGGGAGGGTGAGCTGGACTTGAGAGCTGCATATGGTGGATCTAGCGGTGGACAGGGCGGACTGAGAGAGGGTTGATGATGGTAATGGAGTTGGTGTTCTTTCTGATGGCCTAGATTCAGTCTTTCATTGATATAACAGTGGGATTCCCTGACTGCTTTGGCCTTGCAACGACACCTCAACATTTGCTGCTGTGCTAACCGGTGGGCTTACAGTGGGGGAAACAATGTAGCGTTGCTGACTACCTTCTTTGTGATCAGTTGCACATGTGGTACTTGAGGTTTGGTGTTGTGTCCACGCTTGCAAATGCATGCTGGTTAAATGTCTAAGCATGCAACTGGTATTCAAATTTTTCAGATTTTTCCCTCAGCTAATGGTCTTTGCGCACTTCTTACAGATAACCTTGGCCTGATCATGAGGATTTTGTTCAAAAAAGTGCCACACTGCACTCTTCCTACTTTGGAAGACATTTTGCGGCCTAGCACGCTGTGCTATTTTGACCGTCTGGACAAGCTGTTCTGCAACTCTTTTGATTTTTGGAACCTGTCTTTGGAGTGCTCCGGGCCTGCCAGATAACAGCTGTTGCGATGTCGATGTCTGCTGTGGATGCTCTTCCTCCTCATCTGAGCTATTGGAAGCAGCACCCTCTTCCCCCAATGGATGCCAATCTGGGTCAACAACTGGGTCATCCATCACCTCCTCTTCAATGTCATGTGCACCTTCCTCTGTGTCACCGTGTATGGTGGTATAGTATGCGGGAAGGGGCACCTGAGTCTCATCAGGGTCAGAATCTGGCTCATTACACTGCGAGGACAATGTAGTGCTCTGAGTGAATGTACCAGCAGAATCATCTATCAGTGGCTGTGCATCAGTGCACTCCATGTCAGATTCATCTTGGCCTGGGTAATTCACCATTTCACTTGATAACCCAGGCATGGTATGTGAAAACAGTTCCATGGAGTAATCAGTTGTATGGCCTGCGTCATCCTTCAATCTTGGTTGGGGTGAAGGACACAAGGAAAGGTGTGGTTCATGAACATGACCCTCCAATGATGACTCAGTGCTTTTATTTTTTACAACTTCAGAAGAGGAGGCGATAGAGCTAGAGGCTGAGTCAGCAATGTAAGCCAAAACTTTTTCCCGATGCTCTTGCTTTAAAAGCGGTTTACCAACTCCTAGAAAACTAAGCCTTCGAGGCCTTGTGGAGCCAGACGATGACGCAGGCTCAACACCTCCTGCATTCGGTCCTATTTTGCTTTTGCCACTACTATCAGATCCACCACCAACACCATCATTACCAGCTGGCAACCCCCGCCCAATTCCACGGCCTCTTCCACCAGCCTTCCTCATTTTTGGTAAAAATGTACACAAAATCCCACAAACTATATAGTAATGTAAAACAAGGTACAAGGTGTATATAGGACAGGGGAGACATCGAATTTCTGAACACACTTGTGGACACTGTTGGATTGTGTGAGACCCAGTTAATATCACACCGCTATGCCGCAGGCTCAATGTCGCAGGTGTGAAAAATGTCACTATAGGACAGGGGAGATGTAGAATTTCTGAACACACTTGTGGACACTGTTGTGTGAGGCCCAGTTAATATCACAACGCTATGTCACAGGCTCAATGTTGCAGGTGTGAAAAATGTCACTATAAGACAGGGGAGATGTAGAATTTCTGAACACACTTGTGGACACTGTTGGATTGTGTGAGGCCCAGTTAATATCACACCGCTATGTCACAGGCTCAATGTCGCAGGTGTGAAAAATGTCATTATAGGACAGGGGAGATGTAGAATTTTTGAACACACTTGTGGACACTGTTGTGTGAGGCCCAGTTAATATCACACTGCTATGTCACAGGCTCAATGTCGCAGGTGTGAAAATTGTCACTATAGGACAGGGGAGATGTAGAATTTCTGAACACACTTGTGGACACTGTTGGATTGTGTGAGGCCCAGTTAATATCACACTGCTATGTCACAGGCAGAAATTGGCTAGTGTATGACAAACTACAAGGTGTATATATAATTGGGCAGAATAGGAATCTTCCTAGAGTGTAGGTCTGTAAGAACGGAACATGTCCTCGACTTATTCTTACAGAGTGACACACAGATAGCTTCGCTGTGGCCGTGATAACAGCTGTTACACGGTACTGAGAGAGGAGCGTGCACGTACACCGCTGTCCGGTGTCCGTAAAATTGTCAAGCTCCGTGTTTTTTAAGTATACGGACTGACACACGCTGTCTCTCTATAGTTTTGAATGTGATCAAACAGCAAATATACTTAACTGTTTGAAAAGCAGACAAAACTAGAAGGTGGAGGTCTGTAAGAACGGAACATGTCCTCGACTTATTCTTACAGAGTCACACACAGATAGCTTCACTGTGGCCGTGATAACAGCCGTTACACGGTACTGAGAGAGGAGTGTGCACGTACACCGCTGTCCGGTGTCCGTAAAATTGTCAAGCTCCGTGTTTTTTAAGTATACGGACTGACACACGCTGTCTCTCTATAGTTTTGAATGTGATCAAACAGCAAATATACTTAACTGTTTGAAAAGCAGACAAAACTAGAAGGTGGAGGTCTGTAAGAACGGATCATGTCCTCGACTTATTCTTACAGAGTCACACACAGATAGCTTCACTATGGCCGTGATAACAGCCGTTACACCGTACTGTGTGAGGAGCGTACACCGCTGTATGGTGTGAAAAAATGCACGCTCAGTACCTCACCAGGACAAAAAAAAAATTTGGATTGCTTTTAAAAAAACCGTTTGCAGAGCAGTGGGAAAACAGCAATGCAGCTATTAGGAAGCCTTATAAGGCAGCCTAACAACCAACACAGCTGATCCAGCAAAACATAGCCTCCACTTGCACTGCACACACAGTGACTGGTGTGTTGTACAGGCAAAATCGCTAGCAGCAGAAGCAGTTTTTGGTGTCTTCTTCCCTGCCTAACGCTCTCCCTACAGAATCATCATCAGCAGCAGCTCTCCCTATTCTGAGATCAGCATGAGTAGCATGGCAGTCGGCGTGCACGCCCTTTTATACCCCCTGTGACGCCCCCCAAAGCAAGCCTATCACTTGCATGCCCTTCTCAAAGATGGTGGTGACCCCTGCCTATGTGATCACGTTGCCCACGGTGTCCGTGGATCCTGATTGGCTGAAAAAGGGCGGAAAACAAACTTTTGAAACGCAACTTTGGCCCTAAAGTCGCCGAGCTCGTGGCCGACCTAGGGTCGGGTTTCGCTTCATGAAACCCGACTTTACCAAAAGTCGGCGACTTTTGAAATTTTTTGACCCGTTTCGCTCAACTCTACTAAAGAAGAGTTGTCCAAATTTACATTTGAGAGAAGTATGAAGCTTATTCATGGTTATAGGAATAGATTGATTGCAGTTATTTATTCCAAAGGCTGTGCAACCATTTTGTCCTGGCCATTTTTTGGCGCTTTGCATGAAATTATCCCCAATTTGCCTCTTTTTCTTTGTTTTTTTGTGTTGTTCCAATAAACATAAAGGAAATGATTTCAAGAGTGCCAACATTTTTGGCCATGCCTGTCTAATATATACTGTACTCATTCTCACCAGTCGTTTTCTTGATTATCATAGTAATTAATTTTCTCTTTTTTTTGTCCACTCCAAAGCACTGTGATCTCTGTCTTTACCCATCCATAATCAATCACTGCAAAATGTAACAGAGGCATCTTTTCAAGACCTTTCTCACATTCCCACCCCTACTCAAACTACATAGTGCTATAACCAATGTCCTAGACAGTAATTATGCCCCATCTGTGCCCTATATAGTAATAGTACCCTTCTTTTGTGCCCCACACAATAAGAGTGTCCCCTCTGTACACCTACACAGTACTTCTACATACTTATTATGCTCCCCTGTGCCTACCTATAGTTATACTTCATCATATAATAATAATGCCCCCTAGTTCCCTGTGTCTAATATTAAAAATAATAATAGTGAGTAAAATAAATAATTAAATAAATAATAATAATAACAACCCCCTATGTCTTTTTAGAGTTATGCTTCACTCTATGGAGGTATTGTCCCCAAGAACCTCCATATAATAATAATTCCCCATGTGCCTCCTTTCAATAATTAATCTCCTGTGCCTCCCTTAAAAATATTCCCCTTCATCCATAATAATTATAACCTCATACCTTCTCATAATAATAATATTCCCCTGTGCTTTCTTATAATAATAATAATGCCTCCTGCGCTTCCCTTAAATGATAATGAACTACCAATGTGCCTTAGGGTCCCGTTTCACATAGCAACGCACCAGCGATCCCGACAATGATACGACCTGGTAAGGATCACTGGTGCGTTGCTACATGATCGCTAGTAAGCTGCCAAACAGGTAGATCTCTTCAACGACACAGCAACGATCCGGTGATCCGTATAATTACCTCAGCGGTCGTTGGTACCTTGTCACACCGCAGCTTTTCCGACGACTCACGCCTGCGTCCCTGAGTTCTGCATCACTAATGAGGTCGCTCGTCGGCATCAAACACAGCAATGCATGCTGGCCAACGGGATGCCAATAATGAAAAAATGGCCCAGGACATTCGAGCATGATCAGCAATATCCAGCGGGGGGGCTAGTCGCCGCTATGTGTCACATGTAGCGAGATCGCTGGCCAAAATCTGTGACGTTTCAGCGATCTCGCTAACGATCTCGTTATGTTAGACAGGGCCTTAAGTGTTCTCACCCACATAGTATGAAGACCCAACGCATAATCATTTCCCCCACATTGCTCCACCTACATAGTATGACGCCCTACAGCAACCCACACAGTATGATGGTCACCATAGACCCCCCTTAAAGTATAATGCCCCACACAGCACACTATACAGTATGTCCACCACTACCCTATAAGACAATGATACCCTAAATCTATATTTGAATTGTATTTGTTAGACTAACCTGTAGTAGTTACTATGACAGTATCAACAAAAAACTTGTGGCAACTAATTCAGTACTTAAAAGGAATACTAAATAACAAAATATTGAACTTATATATTAGTTTGTGAAAATCAATTCTTAAACTGATCTTTCGTTAAACCATATTTTTGTCCTCTACTTGACTTGCATGAAGGGTGTTTTTTTTTTTCTTTTAGAAAAGTGGATAACAAGATGTTGCCAGTCATGTGAAGTAAAATCTTACAGTACTCGCCCTCCTCGAGTCCAGCCCAGCGCAAGCTCTCTGATGCTGCTCTCCTCTCAGAGTTTTACTTGCATATTTTAAATGCTTTCTGTGTTGTTAGCCCCATCTTACACTGGAAAAGTTAACATTTTACTGGAGTTTTGGGGATTGGATTTGTGGAGATCAGTTGATCAGAGGGTTCCTTAAAATGAGAAATTAACTAAGCAAAGTATTTTGCTCTGATGTTACTTTTGGCAATTGTGGAGCTCCAGACTGCAACAAAGTTATTTGTTTTTTTATCCTTCGATTTACTGTCTCTTACAGTAAATAACTTCAGGAACTGGGTAAAAAGTAATAAAAATTAGAATACCCATAGCACGGCACCATGAGAAATCAGGTACAACTGTGTTCATCAGCTCTTCCAGTTGCTCAATATGCACAGCAAGTTCACTACAAAGTCAGCACATTACTTACATAAGTGTTGTTTCTATTGATTGCAAAGATAGTATCATTTGACACTAAATTGTGAAAAGGGAAATAAATACTTGGTCAAGAAACTTGTTTGCCAAAACAAGATTTGCAATTTTGTTACAGTTATAAAAGAGAACTGTAAAAAATTAAAGAATGTGAAAAGAGAAGTAAAATAAATCAAAAGGATTCACTTGAGGGTAAAAAAAACACTTTTTGGTTTCTTGAGCAATAAAGAAAATGAAAAAGGCTTTTAGTGCTTGCAATTTTCACACACTTTTCAGACCTCATTGCTGCCACTTGCATAAATTGGTCCTAGATAAGGAATATATTACCAGGTCTTTGGAATCCATGAAAAGAACCAAATATATTTCATGTTATCATACTGTAGCCTTATATTGGGCAATTTAGATAAGCGTTCTGCTTACAGATGTATCTATACCTGGTGTATTAAAGCATTTCAAAATATATTATTGTATTACTTAATATTGCTTATCATATTTATAACCATAAATGTGTTAAAGAAAGTCACAAAGCCTTGCAAAAATGTAAAATTGTGGGAAAAAAATGTCCATGAAGAAATATTTATTAGGCGACGACAGGGTGATAAAAACAAAACAAAAAGCAAATGACAGATAAAAAGGGTTTTGTGCTTCTTTAAAGCTTTTTTGTTGTTGTTACTTTTGGCTTATAAAAAAAGCTATGCTGTCAGGTAATATGGTAGCTTAGGTGTACACAAATCAGACTTTGTTTTAGCCTTTCAGCCTGTTAGGTCCCAGTAACACTCTGGTTTTCATCCTTCTACCTCTGGCCTTTATGTCCACAAAGTAGCTGTTGGAGCTAGTTGAACAAAATGTATATGAAACAAATCAGAACCAAAGAACCAGGAATAATGGAAAAATAGGAGACAAAAAAAACAATCAATCTGGTTTTAATTCCAGGAGGTCCCACAGTACCCTAAGGGTGAGTTTCCACGTAGCGCATTCCTTGTGCTTTGGACAGAGCAGAAAGCCAGCTCCACCTAAAGCCCCGCCCCCTTCTGTACGCGCGGTGATACCGCATGTGCTCACTGAACACATGCGGTATCACCGCATCACATACATAGACCGGATTATTTACCTTGCAGGTACTGAGCATCTCTGCAAGGTAAACAGACATGCTGCATTCTAAAAAGACCATCCACACGTCCAATTTCGTGGGTGTGTCACCCACGTATTAGGACACATAATGGAAACGGGATTTCATAAAATCCCCTCCACTATGCTGTAACATCTGGACGCTGCGGATTAAGCGCTGCGGCTGTACGCAGCATTCAATCCGCAGCAAATCCGGATGTAATATGGCCCGTGGAAACATACCCTAAGAGATTAGGCAGAAAGTCTAAAGGTCAATCCAATTGGGCATCTTGGATATAAAGCAAGGGAAAAGACAGTAAACAGAAATTAAGTTGGATCAAAATTACATACATTAACCCTAGTAGATCATTAGTTTAGTGATACAATAACTATCAACCAAAGTATGGATTAAAGGGGAATAAATTGGATGTTTTGTGCACTTATTGGCAAGCAAATCAGCCCTTCACATAGTCCATTGACTGACTTGTAAATGACTGGTCAGCAGGACCTTTACTAATGCTGGCAATACTGTCATTTACACCAACTGGAGGGTACCTACAGCAATAGAGAAGTCATTGCTTTCACCCCTGTCCACACCGTACCAGGGTAGCAAGGATGACATTGGTTACCAACGAAGGCCATGTATTGGCAAGTATGTTAAGAAGTTGTATAACTTTAAGGTTATTTTTTCTACTGCACTTTTTATTTTCAACACTTTAAACATGCATTTTTTTCCATTTCTTATTATACAAAGAAGGTTATGGAAATGCAAGAAAAAAAATGGGGGTTAAGAAAACGCTGAAAATAATCAAATGCAAGAAAAGACAACATTTCTTTGTCTACACTGTATTATATAGTTCACTAAAATCGTTAAAGTCACATCTGACAGCATAAATAAATGTTAAAAAAGCAAAAGAACTTGAAAAGCACTACTAGTGAAACCAATCTATGTGTATGGGTACACAACATCAAACTGACAAGTTTTTCTTGGCAAAGCTGATTTAGGAAAATGCCGGCAGTATGTTTCTTGAAGCGGCTTCACTAGCGGCTTTGTCTCTTCTCTGCACATTCCACTGTAGTGGTGAGCGGCTTCCGCCCCAGAATACACATTAGGCTAGTTTCAGACTAGCGTTCAGAGGCACAGTGCGGGGCCGCCGCTATGCTCCGCCCCCGGCTGCGTCTCCTCCTGACCGTGCCTCCTCCGGTCAGCTCCTCCTCTTATTGCATGACGCTGCATGCGATCAACATACCCTATATTTAGCGTTGGATACGCTGGTCATGCGCTGGGCTGATTTTACCAGCACTTGCGCCGTTTTAGCGCTGCACCAAGCGCACAAAAATGCAGCACAGTGTGTTTCTGTGCGCTCGGCGCAGCGCCAAAAGGGTGCAAGCGCCGGCAAAATCAGCGCATGGCCAGCGTACTCAACGCTAAATATAGGGTATGCTGATCGCATGCAGCGTCATGTGATCAGTGGAGGAGCTGACTGGAGGAGGCGTGGCAGGGGGAGGAGCTTAGCGGCAGCCCTGCGTTGCGCTTCCGAACGCTAGTCTGAAACTAGCCTTACATCTTTTAACCACTTCACAGTTTCCAAACCCTGAATCAGTTAAAAGAAGTAACAAAAGAACAAACATGTGCACAGCAATATCCTTTTTACATTGCTATGTGCTATGTTATTTTTCTTTTGCACTGGCTTTGCAGCACTTTTCCTGGCACATCTCAGGTGGAGAGGAGACCGCCTAAAAAAAGACATTCATGTTACAGCAACAGAGCATAGCCAGAAGACCACAGTGTCTAGTTGCTCCTACTACGCTGAGAAGCAATTCTCCAATATATTAACCGTGTTTATTTCTTCCAGCAGAACAGAGGTTAATCAGCCATATTGGAAACTCCTACATTCACCTGTGCTCATTTAGCCACTCCTCTCCCCTATAAAATGTGGACTTGATTACAAAGTCCTCATCAGAGTTATCACTTGCTGCATGATATTGGAGTGGGAGTACATGATTTTGAGAGGGAGAATTGGAGGAGTTTATTAGTGACTGTTGTCTGATTGGTATGCTTGGTAATTCCTTATCCTTCCCTGGATTACTTTTTTTCCCCTCCCTAAACACTATGGTGAATACCTCTGCTATATGTGAGTGTATATTTTGTGTGCGCAGTTTTCAGTTTACCATTGACAGACAAAGGCCTATTCTAGGAGATAAGGCAAGGCTGAGGCCCAGGAGTCTTCACCATCTGAAATATCCCGGGGAACAAGTTGAGCTAGGGCACCCCCTAATGATAGGGCCAAGAAAGTTGTCCCTGGCCCTAGGTCATTCACCAGTTGAATCGTGACAAATAGTGTTAGGATTGGTGGAATGCTCCAAATAAGAAATTATTATAAGGTTTGTTCGCAACCCGGGATCCACCGTGCAGTGATGGAGAAACCGCCACTAGCACAATGGCGGATCAGGGCTGCGAGAAAACACTTAAAGCACACTGAGCTGAATGTCACTCAGGGTACACAGAGCGCAGAGTATCAAGCTCTGTTACACCACAGCTGATGTCCAAGCATCAATGAGAAGGCACCATGTCATGGACATGCTCAGTAGGGTGAAATCTGGACTTAGGCTCCAGAGCATGGCGCTGCACGTGTAAACTAGTTGTCATCATAGGCTCAGCTGGAAGGCCAGCAGTAACTACACATGAATCATGAGCCTGGGCAAGGCACCGGAACTGAAGTCTGTGTTGATCCGTCATCCCAGCGGCTGAGCCTGAATGGGAGACCACAGCAACAGACCAGGCTTGAGATCCATCACGTGCAGCGGGAGAATCCTGGCGCCTAACACATAGTCTAAAGAGAACCTTGTATTACTGCTACTGACATGTAAATAATTGTTTACCCTATGAACTAACAATTCTAGAACATCTTTTCTTAGAACTCCATAGTTTGCATTCTTTTGTTATTCCTTTTGGAAAAGTATTAATAAATTCACAATTGAGTGTTACCATCCCTCATGTCAATGGGTTATGTCCTTGCACAGAAAGCCTTTAACCCCTTACCTACAATTGACGTAATATTCCGTCCATGTGACCATGGACCTAATTACCATGGACGGAATATTACGTCATCGCGATCAGCGGCGCCCACGTGGTGAGCGCCGCTGATCGCGGCCGAGTGTCAGCTAATTATCATAGCTGACACCTGGCACAATGTGTCAGGGGCAGTCACGGACTGCCCCCGACACGTTAACCCCTTGCACACCGCGATCAAACCCGATCGCGGTGTACCGGGGGTTAAAGGGAAGCATCGGCACCCTCCGTGCTTCCCTGAGCCCCCCACGGCAGCGCAATGTGCAGCGCTGCTGCGGGGGGCTCTTTCCCTACAGGCCCCCGGATCCAAGATGGTGACGGGGGCCTGCAGGGAGCTGACTTCCTCACTGCCTGCAAAGCGCAGGCATGAGGAAGTCTGCAGCAGTGCCTGTGACAGATCGCTGATCTGTCACAGTGATCTGTGATGTGACAGATCAGCGATCTGTCACAGGACAGTGATGTCCCACCTGGGACAAGGTAATAAAGTAAAAAAAAAAAAAAAGTGTTAAAAATAATTAAAAAAAAATCGCTAAATAAATTAGTAAAAAAAAATATTCCCCAATAAATCCATTTTTTCAAAATAAAAAAAACCAAAAACAATAAAAGTACACATATTTGGTATCGCCGCGTCCGTAATGACCTGCCCTATAAAACTGTCCCATTAGTTAACCCCTTTAGCGAACCCCTTAAAAAATAAAAATAAAAAACGAAGCAAAAAATAATGATTTATTATCATACCACCGAACAAAAAGTGCAATAACGCGCGATCAAAAAGACGCATATAAATATCCATGGTACCGCTGAAAATGTCATCTTGTCCCGCAAAAAACGAGCCACCAAACAGCATCATCTGCAAAAAAATAAAAAAGTTATAGCTCGCAGAATAAAGTGATACAAAAATAATTATTTTTTATATAAAATTGTTTTCATTGCAAAAAACCGACAAAACATAAAAAAACCTAAATGAGGTATTGCTGTAACCGTACTGACCCGAAGAATAAAAACGCGTTATCAATTTTACCGCACGCGGAACGGTGTAAACGCACCCCCCAAAAGAAATTCATGAAACGCTGGTTTTTGTTCATTCTGCGTCCCAAAAATCGGAATAAAAAGCGATCAAAAAATGTCACGTGCCCGGAAATGGTACCAATAAAAACGTCAACTCGTCCCGCAAAAAATAAGACCTCACATGACTCGGTGGGTCAAAATACGGAAAAATTATAGCTCACAATATGAGGTGATGCAAAAACTATTTTTACAATAAAAAGCGTCTTTTAGCGTGCGACAGCCGCCAAACATAAAAACCGCCATAAATCGTAAATCAAACCCCCCGTTATCACCCCCTTAGTTAGGGAAAAATAATAAAACTAAAAGAAAATGTATTTATTTCCATTTTCCCGCTAGGGTTAGGGTTAGGGTAGGGTTAGGGTTAGGGCTAGGGTTAGGGCTAGGGTTAGGGCTAGGGTTAAGGCTAGGGTTAGGGTTAGGGCTAGGGCTAGGGTTAGGGTTAGGGCTAGGGTTAGGGCTAGGGCTCAGATTAGGGTTAGGGGTGTGTTGAGGTTAGGGTTGGAGTTACAATTGGGGGTTTCCACTGTTTGGGCACATCAGGTGCTCTCCAAAGGCAACATGGCGTCTGATCTCAATTCCAGCCAATTCTGCGTTGAAAAAGTCAAATGGTGCTCCTTCCCTTCCAAGCTCTGCCATGTGCCCAAACAGTGTTTTACCCCCACATGTAGGGTATCAGCCTACTCAGGACAAATTACAAAACAACTTTTGGGGTCCAATTTCTCCTGTTACCCTTAGGAAAATAAAAAATTGGGGGCAAAAATATAATTTTGCGGAAAAAAATGTTTTTTTTATTTTCACGCCCAGGCGTTATAAACTTCTGTGAAGCACTTGGGGGTTCAAAGTGCTCTCCACACATCTAGATAAGCTCGGTGGGGGGTCTAGTTTCCAAAATGGGGTCACTTGTGGGGAGTTTCAATAGTTTAGGTACATCAGGGGCTCTCCAAACGCACATGACACCCGCAGACCAATCCATCAAAGTCTGCATTCCAAAACGTCACTACTTCCCTTCCGAGCCCCGACGTGTGCCCATACAGTAGTTTTCTCCCACATATGAGGTATCAGCGTACTCAGGACAAATTGGACAACAACTTTTGGGGTCCAATTTCTCCTGTTACCCTTGGGAAAATAAAAAATGGGGACTAAAAGATCATGTTTGTGGAAAAAATATGATTTTTTTATTTTCACGCCCGGACGTTATAAACTTCTGTGAAGCACTGGGGGGTTCAAAGTGCTCACCACACATCTAGATAAGTTCCTTGGGGGGTCTAGTTTCCAAAATGTTGTCATTTGTGGGGGGTTTCTAATGTTTTGGTACATCAGGGGCTTTCCTAACGCGACATGGTGTCCGATCTCAATTCCAGCCAAAAACGTCAAATGGCGCTGCTTCCCTTCCGAGCTCTGCCATGCGCCCAAATAGTGGTTTACACCCACATGTGGGGTATCAGCGTACTCAGGATAAATTGCACAATATCTTTTAGGGTCCTGTTACTTTTGGAAAAATAAGAATTGAGGGTGAAAAGATCATTTTTGTGGAAAAAATATGATTTTTTAATTGTACTGCTGTACGTTATAAACTTCTGTGAAGCCCTTGGGGGTTCAAAGTTCTCACCACACATCTAGATAAGTTCCTTGGGGGGTCTAGATTCCAAAATGGTGTCATTTGTGGGGGGTTTCCACTGTTTTGGTACATCAGGGGTTTTCCAATCGCGACATGGTGTCCGATCTCAATTCTAGCCAAAAACGTCAAATGGCGCTGCTTCCCTTCCGAGCTCTGCTATGCGCCCAAATAGTCATTTACACCCACATATGGGGTATCAGCGTACTCAGGACAAATTGCACAATAACTTTTAGGGTCCTGTTACCCTTGGAAAAATAAAAATTGGGGGTGAAAAGATCATTTTTGTGGAAAAAATATGATTTTTTAATTGTACCGCTGTACGTTATAAACTTCTGTGAAGCCCTTGTGGGTTCAAAGTTCTCACCACATATCTAGATAAGTTTCTTGGGGGGGTCTAGTTTACAAAATGGGGTCACTTGGGGGGTTTCCACTGCTTAGGTACATCAGGGGCTCTCCAAACGCGAAATGGCGTCCGATCTGAATTCCAGCCAATTTTGCATTGAAAAAGTCAAACGGCGCTCCTTCCCTACTGAGGTCTGCCATGCGCCGAAACAGTGGTTCCCCCCCACATATCAGGTATCAGCGTACTCAGGACAAATTGCACAATAACTTTTGCAGTCCAATTTCTCCTGTTACCCTTGGTAAAATAAAGAAAATTGAACCTGAAGTATTTTTTTTGTGAAAAAAAGTTAAATGTTCATTTTTTTTTTAATATTCAAAAAATTCCTGTGACGCACCTAAAGGGTTAATAAACTTCTTGAATGTGGTTTTAAGCACCTTAAGGGGTGCAGTTTTTAGAATGGTGTCACTTTTTGGTGTTTTCTATCATATAGACCCCTCAAAGTGGCTTCAAATGTGAAGTGGTCCCTAAAAATAAAATGGTGTTGCAAAAATGAGAAATCGCTGGTCAATTTTTAACCCTTATAACTTCCTAACAAAAAAAAATTTTGGTTCCAAAATTGTGCTGATGTAAAGTAAACATGTGGGAAATGTTATGCATTAAGTTTTTTGTGTGCCGTATCGCTGTGATTTAAGGGCATAAAAATTCAAAGTTGGAAAATTGCGAAATTTTCAAAATTTTCACCAAATTTCCATTTTTTTCACAAATAAACGCAAGTTATTTGAATGCAATTTTACCACTAACATGAAGTACAATATGTCACGAGAAAACAATGTCAGAATCACTGGGATCCATGAAAGCGTTCCAGAGTTATGACCTCATAAATGTACAGTGGTCAGAATTGTAAAAATTGGCCCGGGAGTTAACGTGCAAACCACCCTTGGTAGTGAAGGGGTTAAACAATAATTTGTATTTAGTTTTTATCATTAGGTGAGATGTAATCTATTATGACAATTTTATACCAGAATATGAAATAACACTATGTTAACTCATTGACTGGTATTTAATAACTTGTACAGCAATTTCAGACCTTGTGAGAACTCAAGTGATCGGTTTATTGTATAGTTCTTTGCATTATTAACATATAGTTTGTATATGTGCTTTGTGCAGACCATCATTTAAAATAAGATTCTTTTAAAACCATTGTATGAAATACATAAGTAGGAGGAGGTCAAATCCAACCTTGTCTTAACTCTATGTCTCACTAAATGGAGATCAAGGACGAAATAACAATGTTGTGGGTTTTATATGGTTTTAAGATAAACTCAACAGTTGGAATTCTTTTCTTTCCTTTGTAGGGGTAATGATATGTAGGGTTTTGTGGTTGTAACAGTGGAAAAAAAACCTCAATGTCTATTTAATAGGAAAAAAAGAAGATGTAAAAGTCCTATCATAGAGAACCTGAAAAAACACAAACAAATGTCCAAGTTTCTCATGGTATGTTCACATGACTGGTTCAAATACCTTTCATGCATACTTCTAAATAGGGCTTTGCAGCATGTGCATGAATTTCTGAAAATCCTGTTCAGGAAAATAAGAAAATGGCAGAAATTTCTACAAAAAAATTTACATGTATGAATATACTTTACCATTCTCCATACAGTCAAATACACAACTGCAAGTGGATAAAGGCCCTAAAGCCCCATCAGGACTCACCAATGTGCATACAGAATAAATGAATAGAGACCCAGATCATTAAAATTGGTTGAACCAATGGAAATATTATTAAAGAGTAACTGTCCTTTGTTCATAAATTAATAGTACATATAAAAATAAGAAAGTCGGTAATATATCTTAATAAGTAATCTGCTCAGAATAGTAATAATAAAACAAAGAAATAAGTAATCTGCTGTAAAGACCAAAACTGCTTATGACCAACTGGTGTTTTAATTTTTATTAATAATATACATGAAAATGAGAAACATTCTAATATATCTTTTCAGAAAAACCTGCTTCTCTATCGTTCTGGACTGATCATTCATTCTCAAAAGTATCAATTCTCAGATGAAGTCTGTTTCCAGTGACTACAGATTTTCCCATTACTGAGATAGAAGATGGCAGTTGGTGCTCATAAATTTCTATGGAGAACTGCAATTATAGCTTCAAGAAAGCTTGCAGCAGGGTATCTGTGTCTTATAGAACTTCCATCCTGTCTCCCTTCTCTTTAGAACTTTATGAGCAGCAACTGCCATCTCCTATCTCAGTAATGGAAAAATCTGTCCTCGTTGAATACAGATTTTACCCATAAATTGAGTAAGAAAGATCAATCCAGAGAGTGAAAGAAGCATATACTAAAAATTGCTTATTTTCATGTATACTATTGATTTATTGAATAAAAAAAACAATGGTTACACTTTAAAGCTATAATTCTTAAAAATTTCATCAAATCATGTTGACACTACAAAAATGTCAGTGTTGATGTACAACAGTTTCAGGTGGAAATTCTAATGTAAATCAGGATGAAATCCACTGGTTTCCTGCCATCCATTGATTTCCATGCAGATTTTTCCAAGGGGTAAACACATTGAATTAACCTATTTCACTTGAGCAAAACTAAATAAGTGAGCCTGAAACTTCTGCTGCAGATTTTTCTGAAATTGTTTCCATTGTGTGAACCTGCTCTTCCAATTTGTTCTTAATATGTAACTGTCTTTTTTAGCTTACTATAATAGCAGGCCTACTGAGTCATTATACCAAGTGGCACAAAGCAATATCGAGCCATTTCGAGTAGATAAACATTAAAATGTACTCACTCTCTATAGAAGTCTGTAAATCTATTGTTTTCATGAGCCTAGTGGCCTTCCAACCTTGCTGTGCCCATCTCCTGTAATAAACAGTTAATGCACAGGCATATAAAAAATACTACATAAAAATCACAATATGACGGTAATATACATGGGACCGTGTACCACTTACTGTAACCCATATGAATACTGGTAGCTACTAACTTAGAATCATAGAATCATAGAATGGAAGAGTTGGAAGGGACCTCCTGGGCCACTTGGTCCAACCCCCTGCTCAAAGCAGGATTCACTAAATCATCCCAGTCAGATGTCTGTCCAGCCTCTGTTTGAAGACTTCCATTGAAGGAGAACTCACCACCTCTCGTGGCAGCCTGTTCCACTCATTGATCACCCTCACTATCAAAATGTTTTTTTCTAATATCTAATCCCCAAGGTGGACACACAGACAAGGCACTGGCCACTTTGTAAGTATACTTTGTAGGTGATTTAGGGAACACCTTCCTCTTCTTTTTTGCTTATTGGGTCCCTTTACTTTAATGGCACCTATTGATTGTTGGACCAAGATATAAAACAACATGACTCCCTTTATACTTAACTGAGACTGGCTTGCCCAGGCTAAAAAACTACTTTCCCTCATAGGGTTACATATAAATTTGAATGCATGTGGACTTTATAATCCACTTATTTTTTATTTCCCATCATCAACTCCTCTATACATAAGTGATTCCTTGCACTTTATCATGTAGAAGACGTTCTGGGTAATTCAGTATCACATTGATTTACTAATATTGTATTGTTTCTCAGATGTATGATATATCCACTTTGGTCTAGATATCTTAAGGGTAAAATATAAACAATAAGTTATCTATTTACCTTATGCATGCTTAGTAGAGATGAGCAAATATCTTCTACTCTCTCCTTATTCGGAAAGCTATAGCGCTTACCGAACAAGCTGCCGCAGGAACCCGGATACCTGGAGCGCTCCTGCTGATCAGCTGCTCAGCACCGAAGCTGTATGTGTCACGGCTGTGTGACAGTCACAACACATGTACGGAGAGCCTGTGTGTTGGGCTCTCCATGCATGTGTTGTGACTGTCACACAGCCGCGACACATGCAGCTGCAATGCTGAACAGCTGATCAGCAGGAGCGCTCCAGGTATCCGGGTTCCCGTGGCAGCTTGTTCGGTAAGTGCTATAGCTTGCCTAATAAGGAGGGAGCAGAAGATATTCGCTCTTGTCTAATGCTTAGTTCCTCTGGTATAACTCGCTACTTTTGTCCTTCTTGCTTGAATTTTTTATTATAAATTTTAAATATTTGTTTCATTAAATATTCAATTTTTTACACAAATTATGCAATCAACCCTCCTTTTTTCCCCGGGCTATATACCTGTGGGTGTGAGTATATATGATCATAGTAAAGCAGCAAGCCACTGATTGAGAACTTTTTTCAACAGAAGGCTCAACAGATGGCGGTGTGCTGTGTGGTTTTCTCCTAAAGGCAGGCCTCAGAGAGTTACCATAATTTAAATTTTTATTTCATAAATCAATAGTACATACGAAAATAAGCCACTATGTAATATATCTTACCAGAGAAATCTGATTCTTGCCCTGCCAGAACTGATCATTTATTCTCAAAATTCTCAAATATGGGATAAAATCTGTATTCACTGAAGACAGATCGATGCGAGTTTCTCGCATCACATACGGTAGTGTGATCCCGGCCTCACACAACAGCATTAGTAAGGTTTATGCATGAAACATATTAAACATAGTAACCCTTTATAACTTTCCGATCTCCTAAATGAGCGGGAATTTTAAATTAAACATGTTGGATCATCAGAACTTTACTATAAATAAGTTATTTATTGGAATATGATCAAGTAGTTTAAGTTTCCTTGAGACTTTATTAAACGCCACATTTCAACATCCTTAGATAACTATCTTAAGCAAAAATTAACCTTGAGGTTTGAGGGTACAAATGTATCCCTCTTTTGATTTAGATGATGAATTGTTAAATAAGAAATGGGAAGAAGCATCCACTTCATGTTCCCTAACATTTTTGGAAATTATTAATGAGAAAAATAGTGCATTATTAAAAGAATTGGATGATCAAATCAAGAAACACCAAAGGACAATTTGGATAATTTTTTTTCAGATTTGGATTTGGATGTAGAAAAATTGGAAAAAGACATCTGTGCTACAAAGTTCAAAAAATATCAAAGAGATGTTAATGATTTTGAGACTAATAGAGTGTACAAATGGCGTAATCAGAAAGAAAGAAAGAAGGCTATATCTAGAAGTTCCTCTGCTACTTCATTGATGTCCCAGACTAGTAATGTATGCTTACAAATGGAACCTAATGTATCTACCAATATGAGGACTAGAAATGGGAATCGGAAAAACTATTCTTTATTTAAAGGGTCTGGAGGACAGAGAACAGTTAATCCCAAGGTAATTAATCTTTCTGATCATTTGCTTACTCCAATGCAAGAAAAAAATTTTGAGTGTGGTTTAACATTCTCACCTCCCCAATCTTTAGATGTTTTTACGGCAGTGAAAGACGTCCATTTATTTGCACGTAAGCTCATTTTAAAAAGATATCATGAAAAACCACCTTGTGGTGAAATTTTGGAATCAGAGGAAGAGAGACCAGCTCTAGAAATTTTGGAATCTCTAATTAACCCCTTACCTACAATTGACGTAATATTCCGTCCATGTGACCATGGACCTAATTACCATGGACGGAATATTACGTCATCGCGATCAGCGGCGCCCACGTGGTGAGCGCCGCTGATCGCGGCCGAGTGTCAGCTAATTATCATAGCTGACACCCGGCACAATGTGTCAGGGGCGGTCACGGACCGCCCCCGACACGTTAACCCCTTGCACACCGCGATCAAACGCGATCGCGGTGTACCGGGGGTTAAAGGGAAGCATCGGCAGGGAGGGGGCTCCCTCCGTGCTTCCCTGAGCCCCCCACGGCAGCGCAATGTGCAGCGCTGCTGCGGGGGGCTCCTTTCCTCCAGGCCCCCGAATCCAAGATGGCGACGGGGGCCTTCGGGGGCCTGAGGAAGCTGGCTTCCTCAGTGCCTGCAAAGCGCAGGCATGAGGAAGTCTGCAGCAGTGCCTGTGTCAGATCGCTGATCTGTCACAGTGATCTGTGATGTGACAGATCAGCGATCTGTCACAGGACAGTGATGTCCCACCTGGGACAAGGTAATAAAGTAAAAAAAAAAAAAAAAAGTGTTAAAAATAATTAAAAAAAAATCGCTAAATAAATTAGTAAAAAAAAAAAAAATATTCCCCAATAAATCCATTTTTTCAAAATAAAAAAAAACAAAAACAATAAAAGTACACATATTTGGTATCGCCGTGTCCGAAATGACCTGCCCTATAAAACTGTCCCATTAGTTAACCCCTTTAGCGAACCCCTTAAAAAATAAAAATAAAAAACGAAGCAAAAAATAATGATTTATTATCATACCACCGAACAAAAAGTGCAATAACGCGCGATCAAAAAGACGCATATAAATAGACATGGTACCGCTGAAAACGTCATCTTGTCCCGCAAAAAAAGAGCTGCCATACAGCATCATCCGCAAAAAAATAAAAAAGTTATAGCTCGCAGAATAAAGCGATACAAAAATAATTATTTTTTATATAAAATTGTTTTCATTGCAAAAAACCGACAAAACATAAAAAAACGACCTAAATGAGGTATCGCTGTAACCGTACTGACCCGAAGAATAAAACCGCTTTATCAATTTTACCGCACGCGGAACGGTGTAAACGCACCCCCCAAAAGAAATTCATGAAACGCTGGTTTTTGTTCATTCTGCGCCCCAAAAATCGGAATAAAAAGCGATCAAAAAATGTCACGTGTCCGAACATGGTACCAATAAAAACTTCAACTCGTCCCGCAAAAAATAAGACCTCACATGACTCGGTGGGTCAAAATACGGAAAAATTATAGCTCACAATATGTGGTGATGCAAAAAATATTTTTACAATAAAAAGCGTCTTTTAGCGTGCGACAGCCGCCAAACATAAAAACCGCCATAAATCGTAAATCAAACCCCCCGTTATCACCCCCTTAGTTAGGGAAAAATAATAAAACTAAAAGAAAATGTATTTATTTCCATTTTCCCGCTAGGGTTAGGGTTAGGGTAGGGTTAGGGTTAGGGCTAGGGTTAGGGCTAGGGTTAGGGCTAGGGTTAGGGTTAGGGCTAGGGCTAGGGTTAGAGTTACGGCTAGGGTTAGGGCTAGGGCTCAGATTAGGGTTAGGGGTGTGTTGAGGTTAGGGTTGGAGTTATAATTTGGGGTTTCCACTGTTTGGGCACATCAGGTGCTCTCCAAAGGCAACATGGCGTCTGATCTCAATTCCAGCCAATTCTGCGTTGAAAAAGTCAAATGGTGCTCCTTCCCTTCCAAGCTCTGCCATGTGCCCAAACAGTGTTTTACCCCCACATGTAGGGTATCAGCCTACTCAGGACAAATTACAAAACAACTTTTGGGGTCCAATTTCTCCTGTTACCCTTAGGAAAATAAAAAATTGGGGGCAAAAATATAATTTTGCGGAAAAAAATGTTTTTTTTATTTTCACGCCCAGGCGTTATAAACTTCTGTGAAGCACTTGGGGGTTCAAAGTGCTCTCCACACATCTAGATAAGCTCGGTGGGGGGTCTAGTTTCCAAAATGGGGTCACTTGTGGGGAGTTTCAATAGTTTAGGTACATCAGGGGCTCTCCAAACGCATATGACACCCGCAGACCAATCCATCAAAGTCTGCATTCCAAAACGTCACTACTTCCCTTCCGAGCCCCGACGTGTGCCCATACAGTAGTTTTCTCCCACATATGAGGTATCAGCGTACTCAGGACAAATTGGACAACAACTTTTGGGGTCCAATTTCTCCTGTTACCCTTGGGAAAATAAAAAAAAGGGGACTAAAAGGTCATGTTTGTGGAAAAAATATGATTTTTTTATTTTCACGCCCGGACGTTATAAACTTCAGTGAAGCACTGGGGGGTTCAAAGTGCTCACCACACATCTAGATAAGTTCCTTGGGGGGTCTAGTTTCCAAAATGGTGTCATTTGTGGGGGTTTCTACTGTTTTGGTACATCAGGGGCTTTCCTAACGCGACATGGTGTCCGATCTCAATTCCAGCCAAAAACGTCAAATTGCGCTGCTTCCATTCCGAGCTCTGCCATGCGCCCAAATAGAGGTTTACACCCACATGTGGGGTATCAGCGTACTCAGAATAAATTGCACAATATCTTTTAGGGTCCTGTTACTTTTGGAAAAATAAGAATTGAGGGTGAAAAGATCATTTTTGTGGAAAAAATATGATTTTTTAATTGTACTGCTGTACGTTATAAACTTCTGTGAAGCCCTTGGGGGTTCAAAGTTCTCACCACACATCTAGATAAGTTCCTTGGGGGGTCTAGATTCCAAAATGGTGTCATTTGTGGGGGGTTTCCACTGTTTTGGTACATCAGAGGGTTTCCAATCGCGACATGGTGTCCGATCTCAATTCTAGCCAAAAACGTCAAATGGCGCTGCTTCCCTTCCGAGCTGTGCTATGCGCCCAAATAGTCATTTACACCCACATATGGGGTATCAGCGTACTCAGGACAAATTGCACAATAACTTTTAGGGTCCTGTTACCCTTGGAAAAATAAAAATTGGGGGTGAAAAGATCATTTTTGTGGAAAAAATATGATTTTTTAATTGTACCGCTGTACGTTATAAACTTCTGTGAAGCCCTTGTGGGTTTAAAGTTCTCACCACATATCTAGATAAGTTCCTTGGGGGGTCTAGTTTCCAAAATGGGGTCACTTGGGGGGTTTCCACTGTTTAGGTACATCAGGGGCTCTCCAAACGCGACATGGCGTCCGATCTGAATTCCAGCCAATTTTGCATTGAAAAAGTCAAACAGCGCTCCTTCCCTACTGAGGTCTGCCATGCGCCGAAACAGTGGTTCCCCCCCACATATCAGGTATCAGCGTACTCAGGACAAATTGCACAATAACTTTTGTAGTCCAATTTCTCCTGTTACCCTTGGTAAAATAAAGAAAATTGAACCTGAAATATTTTTTTTGTGAAAAAAAGTTAAATGTTCATTTTTTTTTTAATATTCAAAAAATTCCTGTGACACACCTAAAGGGTTAATAAACTTCTTGAATGTGGTTTTAAGCACCTTAAGGGGTGCAGTTTTTAGAATGGTGTCACTTTTGGGTATTTTCTATCATATAGACCCCTCAAAGTGGCTTCAAATGTGAAGTGGTCCCTAAAAATAAAATGGTGTTGCAAAAATGAGAAATCGCTGGTCAATTTTTAACCCTTATAACTTCCTAACAAAAAAAAATTTTGGTTCCAAAATTATGCTGATGTAAAGTAAACATGTGGGAAATGTTATGTATTAAGTTTTTTGTGTGCTGTATCGCTGTGATTTAAGGGCATAAAAATTCAAAGTTGGAAAATTGCAAAATTTTCAAAATTTTCGCCAAATTTCCGTTTTTTTCACAAATAAACGCAAGTTATTTGAATGCAATTTTACCACTACCATGAAGTACAATATGTCACGAGCAAACAATGTCAGAATCACCGGGATCCATGAAAGCGTTCCAGAGTTATGACCTCATAAAGGTACAGTGGTCAGAATTGTAAAAATTGGCCCGGGAGTTAACGTGCAAACCACCCTTGGTAGTGAAGGGGTTAATGAGGAGGAAACCTCTGTGGTGAGTACCTTTCCCAAACACTTGTTTAACAAGTCCAAAAAGTTTCCTAATCTTGGCACATGCCCTGCAGTAGACATTTTTGTTACGATGGTTACTAAAGATATTGAACTATTGGGTAAGAGATTGTACACCACTTCTAATCACATGAAACAAAAAACTATTAAGGAGATCCAAAGTTGGACAAATGTGGTTATTAAACAAGCCGATAAAGGCGGAAATATTGTTATTTGGCCCAATAAAGCATATGAAACTGAGGCCAATAGATTACTCTCTGACAAATCTACATACAAAAAGCTATATTTTAATCCTCTATCAAATTTTCAACAGGAGTTATCTAGCATTGTCATCAGAGCTTATGAAGAGGATATTATCCCAAAGAAAATGATGGAGTCTATTTTACCAGTAATGCCTAAATTACCAACATTGTATCTTATCCCTAAGATACACAAGGATCCAGCCTATCCTCCCGGGAGACCTATCGTATCAGGAATTGATGGATTATGTGAGTTGGCACGTCTTGTGGTTGATTTTTACCTGAAGCCCTTAGTGTCTTCATTACCATCTTATATTCAGGACACAACTGCAGCCTTGCGTAGTCTTGATAACCTCCAATTACAAGAAGGAACAGTCCTAGTAACGGCAGGTGTGGAAAGTCTCTACACCTCGATTCAGCATGCGGATGGGTTACAGGCCGCCTCTTGGTTCCTTGGAGCTGCAAATTTAGATAAGCCCCTTGTAGGTTTTATGCTACAATTACTTGAATTCATCTTGAGTCATAATTGTTTCATTTTTAACAATCAAATATATCTGCAGCTCCAGGGGACCGCAATGGGGGCGCATTTCTGTTCACGTTACTATCTCCACGGTTATTTATGTCATCTGTGCGTCATTCCGGTGCGCATGCGTCCTGAGTCTCACCCTTGCCTCTGGTGACGTGGACATGGGAGCCTTGCACGCACGCGCCGTCTCCATGACGATGCGGCTTGCTTGTTCTCCACGTCCGCTGAATCACTGGCAAGCATGGTGGCTACAGATTCATGACGCATGCACCAATAGTATGGTCTGATGTATCAATGACTAATACCCTCATGTGTTTTAATTATGGCCATACACATTGATTGGACACACGTTCCTATATATATCCAGCCTGTCCCTCCCTGTCCACACACCTCCTGATGAAGTGCGTTGAGGTGAATTTGGCAGCCACTGGTCTGATGTAAGTTTTAGTTCACAAAATGTCTTTATACATGAGATTAATTATGGCCCATAATGCCTGGTTCACGGTGTAGGGCACATTATTTTTCTGGGCACATTTACTTAATTTTTTGCATATTTATCTAGGCAATACACTTTTTTTGCACATGCATTGAAATTTGTCCTATTTATATTTTTGCACCCGTTATTAATTGGACACATTTGGCAAGGGGTTTTGTTTTGCATACATATTAAAATCATACACTTTTATGATACATGCATTTTTTTTTCTCTCAGTATGCACCAGTCATTTAGTTTGTCCTAAGGGAGTTCTCTCATTGTACATTTGTGCTTTATTTACATTTTTTACTTCCATCCTCCATGTTATTTTGTAGACTGTTTTTCTTGCACATATACTTTAATTTATTGCGGAGTTTGCACAAATGGAATAATAAGGAAATTGTGCAATTATTTGATACATGATGTATTTTATATACCAGTGGTTATGTCATATTATATGTAGTTCAGTGGCCTCTGTTATTTGATGTGATGTATTAAAAAAACATTTTTAGGAGAAAAAAATATTTTGAATAAACATTTATATGTTTTTTGGATTATACTTGGTTGTTCTTTCTGGTATAAATCATAGAGATACGAGTCTAGCTGTGCGATTTTATAAAATGTATCAAGAATGAATTACGCCACAGATCGCTGTGTTACGTTTCCTCGTTCACAATTTGTAGAACAACTAGGTGTAATCAGTAGAACAAAGCACAATGCACACTCTCCTTAAAATTATGATGCAAGGTGATGTGTTTTCTCTACTACAAAAAAATACACTAATGATAAGTTCACATAATGATGGCTGCCTCCCAGTCTGACAGCCCATTATGGAGATTCATCAGTGACATGAAAAGCTAAAATACCGTCTGCTTCTAGGTTTTGCACACATCCATTGTACCAAGGCTTTAAAAATGCATGGCACAAGCAGAAAACAAAATGTTCTGTATTCTAGGGGTCATTTGTTATTCATAGTTCTGTTCTGGAGACAGATGAGGGTCTGCTGTTATCCGGATTGTTAGCTATCTCCCAAGTCATTCTGGTCACTGAGTGTTTGCTCATCATGTTAATAAAAGCACCAACGTGACGGGATGTGGTCAAAGGTGGGAAACCATTATATGACAGCACATGGCTACATCTAATGATGCCTAATACCTAGAATATTCTAAGATGTCAATGTCGGCTAAAATATATACAGTACAGACAGACACTGACATCTCATATGTGACTATCGAAAAATAGGAAAATGGTTCAGCACCAACAAAAACTGTTGGGTGCCAAACCTCCCAGGCAAGAACAATTCCTCCAAATATAGCATAAAAAATGGAGAAAGGTCCTCATGTGGACCAAAGTGTTACCATTAGGAGCCATTAAAGATCCAACTGATTTCTAACCTTATTGCATTGGAGTCCTGCCTCCATTTTTTTGCTCTATTGTATCTACAGTATCTATTTACCCATATATCTATCTATCTATCTATCTATAAAAATAGAGCATCACATAAGAAATGAGGGCACAAAGACTTCCTTGTACGTACCAAACCATCCAGATAAAAAAGAAAAACAGGAAGCAGCTCACCAAAAGTGAGCACAAAATGTGATTATTTATTTCTAAGCCTATATATTTAATGATGCAGTGATTACAAAAAAAATTATGCATAATTAATAAAATATGTGTACATTGCATATAGCGTCATAATACAAAACATATTACAATACGCCTTTGTGCATACTGTACATATCACAGATATTGCTAACACTAGAGGACAAATAGCGTAGAATACTATATAAAGTGCTTAATTACATTAATAATAGAAAGTGTGTAGAGTAATGGCATATAAAACCATAGATGACTCACGTTATCAAAGGAGAAAGATGTACAGATCAAAAGTACCACATTACATCTCATAATGAATCCACTGCACAGGTTAAACCCATCCAAGGAAAGGAAAAGTCCCAGATGTAAAGAACCTGATTGAAGTCCTGCCAGGGAGGGAGATCACAGAGTCAGGCCACCATTTTGGAAAAGGGAAATCGGCATTTTGCCTGCAATGGAACAGGGTATTTTGTCAGAGGCTCAAGTCACCATTTTGGAAAAGAAAATAACATCCATAAAGCTAACAATGAGATGTGGACAAAATAAATGACTGTGAAAAATCATAACTCAATAGTACAAGCATTTTGGTAATATATTTTATCAGAAAAACCTGCTTCTCCCTCCTCCTGTATTGATCTGGCATTCTCAGTTCATGAGTAAAATCTGTAATCAGTGAAAACAGATTTTCCCATTATTAAGATAGGAGCTGGCACTTGGTGTTTGTAACTTTCCATGGAAAAGGCAGGATCTAGAGGCAGACACAGACATTAAAGCCAGAGTCACATTAGCGAATCACATCCTTTGTGACACTCATTCTCTCGCATGACAGGATCGGAGCACAGCTGCGAGGAGACTGCGTTCGCAAGAATCGCACTGCACTCAGGTGATATCCGAATGCAGTTCGATGTTCCACATGCAACCATTATTTATTTATTTTATTCATTATGCTTGTCTTATATAGCGTTATCATATTCCACACCGCTTTACATACAATCACTGATTGGTACGGGTGCATGCGATCCGATTCACGGATGAAATCGCAGCATGCTGCAGTTGTTTTGCAAGCCAAATCGGTATGAGAAAATAATCGCAGATGTGAGCTGCCCCTTAGGTTAATATTCGGCTGAGTGCAATCCGATTTTTTATTAGATTGCACTCTGCTGATTACATCGCAAGTGGAAGTGAGCTCTAAGTTGCAAGTTCTTCTCAAACAGCAGTTCACGATAGACCTTTATAAGCAGCAGCTGTCATCTCCTATCTCATCTTTTCTTATCATGTTCACAAAATGCTAAAACTGACCTGCCATTATAATTCAGGTCATTACGAGTTCACAGATACCAAATATGTCTAGGCTCTTTTTCATTTAAGTGGTGAAAAAAATCCAAAGTTTGCAAAAAAAAAAAATGGCCTCATTTTCAGAAACCCATAGCGTCTCCATTTTCAGGATCTGTGGCTGGGTAAGAGATTATTTTTTTGTGCGCTGAGCTGCCATTTTTATTAATACCGTTTTAGGGTAGTTACGATGGTTTAATCACCTCTTATTGCATTTTGGTTCAATGTTGCGGTTATAAAAAAAACTTACTTCTGGCGTTTGTAATTTTTTTCTCGGTACACTGTTTAACAATTAGTTTAATTCATATTATATTTTGATAGATTTGGCAATTCTGAATGCAGCGATACCAAAGGTGTAATTTTTTTATTATTATTGTTTAATCTTGAATGGGGCAAAAGGGGGGCTATTTGACCATTTATATATATATTTTTTTTTACATTTTTTTACACTTTTTACTTGCTTCAATAATCTCCTTAGGATACTTGAAGCTATGATCTTCTGATTGCTTATGCTACACATAGCAGGGCTAAAGCATTGCTATGCATAGCAGATTTGATCATATGCTATGAGCGCCGGTCACAGAGCAGTTCTCATATCAGATCAGCACTGACAACTGGTGGGGTCTCCTGCAAACTCCAGGTTGTTATGCCAAAATGGCACCCTGCATCTTTATCACCACAAAAGGGTTAAATATGTGCTGTTTTGTATGTGTTTTGTGAGCAATGGCAGTTATGCTTTCTCTTCTAGAGACCACAACACACACACACAAAATTTACACCACTCCCTTACTTGTCTGAAGCTTAGAGCTTTGCAGGCACACCCTAACTGGGAGAGGGTGGAGTCGAGACTTGTTGTTTTCAGTGTGAAGAATGAGAAAGAACGTCTTGGAGGCCATGTTTAGACATGTGTTCAATCCATGAGTGAGAGCTAAGAAGCATCAGGGACCAGCCCCTAGACCATCCATGCTTTCAGAGCAGGGTTTTAAACTAAGAGACTGCGTGGGATTATACGACCAGCAGAAAAGTGTTTTCCCTCAGAAATACTGCAATAACCTAGGATCAGTGAAGGATAGTGCAAGTGGGAACTTGAGCTGCCTCACACAGGATTCACGCTGCAAGTTGCTGAAGGAGAAAAGCACAGTGAGTAGAGGCAATACTGGGAAGTTCTAAACTCTGGGAAGCCTTGGTCCCAGAAGGGATTAGAATAGCATGAAGTTATGTGGCGCCCCTGAGGCTCAGTCGCCACAGAGGTACTGCATCTTCTCCTGAGGTGTAGTATCCCACCATCCAGGGAAGGTGGAGTGTTGTGAGCTCATTTTTACCTTCACTATTGAGGTCTGATGAACTCCCTCCTCTGGTGAAGGAAGGTAGTGAGGCTGATTATCAGACACCTGGGCAGCTAGATGATGACTGGGTGGCTGGAATTGAGGACTGGATATAAGGCTGCCGACGCCCTTCTTCCTGGCTGGTGATTTTCCTGCTGCATTCTGGAGACCAGTTTGATTTCTGCATCTCAAAGCTAAGTTTTTCTGCTCTGCTTTGTACTCTTCAGTTTTGTTTTTTGTTTTGCCTTGTTTTTTGGGAGTTCTGCCATCCCCGGCCGGGGGTGAGCTGAATTCCATTTTTGTCTCTGATCTGTTGATCTTCTGCTCTGTCTTCAGAATATACCTGAGTGCTGATATAGTCTTTTGAAGCCTAGCGACTTCAGGGCCTGTTTTTCCTATCAGTCGGTTGGCTCATTTTTATAGGGTTTTTGTGGATGGCAGACAGCAGCTTTCCTATCCTGTCCTATGTAGTTAGCTTGGGCCCCATCATTTGCTCAACCTATCTTTCTATCTGTGTTAGTGTTTTCATCTTGCTTCACCGTCATTATATGTTGGGGGCTGCCTATTGCTTTGGGGTCTGCTCTGGGGCAGTTTAGTTTTTCCCCTTTCTGTCTTTAGGCTATATAGTTCTCCGGCTGTGATCGAGGGGTCTAGGGCACCGTAGGAACCCCCCACGGCTACTGCTAGTTGTTGTGGATAGGTTCAGGGGTCTGCAATCCGATAGCTGCCAACCTCTCTGGTTTTTCTGGACTTAGCTGGTATTTTGTTTTTTCCTCCTTCGGTGACTCATCATAACAGAATCACCAGCCATACCGCAGATCCTAGGGTACTCAATAGCAGGAGAGAATTGTAAAAAAAAAAAAAAAAAAAGTGTCAGAATTTTTTTTTTTTTTTTTGTGCATATTTTTTCCTCTATATCTCTGAGGCTGTAGGGGGAATTTTTCTCTCAATGGAGATGAAGCAATTGTCTGATCGTGTGGAGCAGCTCGCTGCTGAAGTGCGGGGAATTTCTGCCTATCTTACTCATTCACATGCTGCTGAACCAAAGATTCCCACTCCGGATGTGTTTTTTGGGGATCGGTCTAAATTCTTGAATTTCAAGAATAATTGTAAATTATTTTTTGCCTTGAAGCCTAACTCGTCGGGGAACTCCGCGCAGCAGGTTAAAATTGTCATCTCTTTGCTGCGCGGCGATCCCTAGGATTGGGCGTTTTCTTTGAAACCTGATGATCCTATTCTGAATAATGTGAACGCATTTTTTCAGGCCTTGGGGTTGTTGTATGATGAACCTAATGCTATTGATCTGGCTGAAAAGACCCTGTTGGCATTAAGCCAGGGTCGGGATTCGGCAGAGTTGTACTGTCAAAAATTTTGAAAGTGGGCGGTCCTTACTACCTGGAATGATGGTGCCTTGGCAGCCCTCTTTCGGAAGGGTTTGTCAGAAACTGTAAAAGATACTATGGTGGGATTTCCTGCTCCCTCTGGTCTTGACGATTCTATGTCATTAGCCATTCAGGTGGATCGGCGTTTACGTGAACGCAAAACTACACGAGAGATGTTGCCACCTGTTGAACAAATGTCTGAACCTATGCAATGTGATAGAGGTTTGTCTAGGGCGCAACGTCAGGAGTTCAGAAGGCGTAATAAGCTGTGTTTTTTTTGTGGAGATGCCTCGCATATTATTTCTGTCTGCCCTAAACAAGAGAAACGTTGTGCACACACGTTTTCTGTGGGTGGTGTTCAACCTAAGTTTCTTCTGGCAATTACTCTGATCTGCTCCCTGTCCACAGTTTACGCCAAGGCTTTTGTGGATTCAGGAGCAGCTCTTTACCTGATGGACTTGGATTTTGCTAAACGTTGTGGATTTCCTATGACACCTCTGCGGACGCCTATCCCTTTGAGGGGTATTGATGCTACTCCTTTGGCAAAGAATAAAACTCAGTTTTGGATCCAGGTGGTAATGCGGGTCGCCCCAGACCATCAAGAAAATTGCAGATTTTTGGTGTTGCATAATTTGCATGATACCATTGTTCTGGGGTTTCCCTGGTTGCAAATCCATAATCCAGTTCTCGATTGGAAATCTTTGTCTGTGGTGAGTTGGGGTTGTCGGTGTGCCCTTAGTGATGCTCCTGTTTTCTCCACCTCTCCCCAGTCGCATGATGTTCATGACTATTTGGCTGACTTTTATGATGTATTTAGTGAGAATGAGTCTGCGTCTTTGCCTCCTCATAGAAGTTATGACTGTGCAATTGAGCTGAACCCGGGGTGTAAATTCCCCAAGGGTCGGCTTTTCAATTTATCTGTACCCGAGCACGAGGCTATGCGATCCTATATTAAGGAGGCATTGGAGAAGGGTCATATTAGACCATCCTCTTCACCCTTAGGTGCTGGTTTTTTTTTCGTGGCTAAAAAGGATGGTTCATTAAGGCCTTGTATTGACTATTGTGCCCTCAACAAAATTACTGTTAAATATCAGTATCCATTACCCCTGATTTCTGATCTATTCTCCAGAGTTAAAGGTGCTTGCTGGTTTACCAAGCTTGACCTCAGGGGGGGCGTACAATCTTATTCGCATTAAGCATGGGGATGAATGGAAGACGGCGTTTAATACTCCGGAGGGACATTTTGAGTACCTGGTGATGCCTTTTGGGCTCACTAATGCCCCTTCTGTCTTCCAGTGCTTCATGAATGATATTTTCCGAGACTTTGTGGATAAATTTTTGATTATCTATCTGGATGATATTTTGATCTTCTCCAAGAATTGGGACACTCATGTGGAACATGTTCGGACTGTGTTCCGGATTTTGAGGGAGAATTCCCTGTATGTCAAGGGATCGAAATGCCTTTTTGGGGTACAGAGGATTTCATTTTTGGGATTTATTTTGTCTCCGTCAACTATTGAAATGGACCCGGCCAATGTACAGGCCATTTATGATTGGGTTCAGCCCACTTCTTTGAAGGCCCTCCAGAAGTTTTTGGGTTTTGCTAATTTTTATCGGAAATTTATAACTAATTTTTCTGGTATTGCCAAGCCATTGACGGATTTGACTAGGAAGGGTGCTGATGTGCTGAATTGGTCTCCGGAGGCTGTTTCTTCCTTTCAGGAGCTGAAGCGAAGATTCACTTCTGCTCCGGTTTTTGCGGCAACCTGATGTCTCACTCCCGTTTCAGGTGGAGGTGGACGCTTCTGAGATTGGTGCAGGAGCGGTGTTGTCCCAAAAAGATCCTGTGACATCTAAAATGAATCCTTGTGCTTTCTTTTCCCGAAAGTTCTCTCCATCCGAACATAACTATGATGTGGGGAATCGGGAACTGTTGGCCATGAAATGGGCATTTGAGGAGTGGAGAGATTGGTTGGAGGGAGCCAAACACCAAGTCGTGGTCCTTACTGACCACAAGAATTTGATTTACCTGGAGTCGGCCAAGCGCTTGAATCCTAGACAGGCTAGGTGGGCCTTGTTTTTCACATGTTTTGATTTTGTGGTCTCTTTTCTTCCGGGCACTAAGAATGTCAAGGCAGACGTCCTCTCTAGGAGTTTCCTTGCTGATTCTCCTGTTGTGACTAAGCTTGCTACCATCTTAGGCGAGGGGGTAGTTCTTTCTTCCATCTCGCCCGATTTGAGACCTGCTCTGGAAGAGTTTCAGGAGGACAAACCTGAGCATTGTCCCAGTGGAAAGTTGTATGTTCCTGACCAGTGGAGGAAGAGAGTGATGTCTGAAGTTCTTTGCTCTGCATTGGCTGGTCATCCAGGTATTTTTGGTACTAGAGATCTGGTGAGTCGGTCTTTTTGGTGGCCCGCCTTGTCTCATGATGTCAGGAATTTTGTGCAGTCCTGTGGGACTTGCTCCCGGTCTAAACCTTGTTCTCGCTCTAGTGGATTGTTGATGCCTTTGCGGGTGCCCAGGAGGTCATGGACCCATATTTCAATGGATTTTATCTCTGATATGTCTGTCTCTCAGAGAATGACTGTTATTTGGGTGATTTGTGATAGATTCTCTAAGATGGTCCATCTTGTACCACTCCCTAAGTTGTCATCGTCCTCTGAGTTGGTGTCCTTGTTTTTGCAACAGGTGGTTCGCTTGCACGGGATTCCTGAGAACATTGTATCTGACAGAGGAGTTCAGTTTGTGTCTAGATTTTGGAGGACTTTCTGTTCCAAGCTGGGAATTCAGTTGTCCTTCTCCTCTGCGTTTCACCCTCAGACCAATGGGCAGACGGAGAGAACAAACCAGACTTTGGAGTCGTATTTGAGATGTTTTATTTCTGCCGATCAGGATGATTGGGTTTCATTTTTGCCCTTGGCCAAATTTGCTTTAAATAATAGAGCTAGTTCTGCCACTTTGATGTCACCTTTTTTTTGTAACTTTGGGTTTCACCCTCGATTTTCTTCAGGGCAGGTGGAGCCTTCTGCCTGCCCAGGTGTTGACACTGTGGTGGAGAGAATGCACCAGATCTGGGACCAAGTAGTGGATAAGTTGTCTCTCTCCCAGGAAAAGGCCCAGCGGTTTTCCAACCGGTGTAGGACCGTTGGTCCCCAGTTTAAGGTGGGTGATCTGGTTTGGTTGTCATCAAAAAATATCGCTATGAAGGTGGCTTCTCCTAAGTTTAAGCCTAGATTTATTGGACCTTACAAGATTTTGGAGATTATTAATCTGGTCTCTTTTCGGTTGGCTCTTCCTGTCACATTTAAAATTCATAATGTGTTTCATAAGTCCTTGTTGAAGAGGTTTGTTGAACCAGTAGTTCCTGTGGTGGCACCTCCTGACCCTGTATTGGTTGAAGGTAACATGGAATATGAGGTAGAGAAGATACTGGATTCCCGTCTGGCTAGACGTAGACTCCAGTATTTGGTTAAGTGGAAGGGTTATGGTCAGGAGGATAATTCCTGGGTCTCTGCCTCTGATATTCATGCCGAAAGATTGGTGCATGCCTTTCATCGGGCTCACCCGGATCACCCTGGTGGCATGGATGAGGGTTCGGTGACCCCTCCTCAAGGGGGAGGTACTCTTGTGAGTTCATTTTTCCCTTCACTATTGAGGTCTGATGAGCTCCCTCCTCTGGTGAAGGAAGGTAGTGAGGCTGATTATCAGACACCTTGGCAGCTAGATGATGACTGGCTGGAATTGAGGACTGGATATAAGGCTGACGATGCCCTTCTTCCTGGCTGGTGATTTTCCTGCTGGATTCTTGGAGACCAGTTTGATTCCTGCATCTCAAAGCTAAGTTTTTCTGCTCTGCTTTGTACTCTTCAGTTTTGTTTTTTGTTTTGCCTTGTTTTTTGGGAGTTCTGCCATCCCCAGCCGGGGGTGAGCTGAATTCCATTTTTGTCTCTGATCTGTTGATCTTTTGCTCTGTCTTCAGAATATACCTGAGTGCTGATATAGTCTTTTGAAGCCTAGCGACTTCAGGGCCTGTTTTTCCTATCAGTCGGTTTGCTCATTTTTATAGGGTTTGGCAGACAGCAGCTTTCCTATCCTGTCCTATGTAGTTAGCTTGGGCCCCATCATTTGCTCAACCTATCTTTCTATCTGTGTTAGTGTTTTCATCTTGCTTCACCGTCATTATATTTTGGGGGCTGCCTATTGCTTTGGGGTCTGCTCTGGGGCAGTTTAGTTTTTCCCCTTTCTGTCTTTAGGCAATATAGTTCTCCGGCTGTGATCGAGGGGTCTAGGGCACCGTAGGAACCCCCCACAGCTACTGCTAGTTGTTGTGGATAGGTTCAGGGGTCTTCAATCCGATAGCTGCCAACCTCTCTGGTTTTTCTGGACTTAGCTGGTATTTTGTTTTTTCCTCCTTCGGTGACTCATCATAACAGTGGAGACTCCCAGCCACACTCCAAGACGTGCACCCCACACCACAAAGTAGTGTAGCAAAGCACCTTCGGTGGCTCCCTGCTTGGAGTATAGCAAAGCACCCATTGGTGGCTCCCTGCTTGGAACACGAAACATGCTGGGAGGTGGGTGGAGATAGTTTACATTACAGGGAGCGGGAAGAGTTTAGGATGAGAAGTCAGTTGGTTAGAGAGCTGGAGAGAAGAAGATCCCCGGAGAGAAGGACAGATGGATGGAAGTACTGCAGCAGATCCCAGTGACATGGGTCTGCTGGCACGGGAAAGGAAGAGAGAGAGCAACATAGACTGAAAGCCTGATTCTCCATAGAAAGAAAGGATTAGTATGGAACATGAGGAGTAAAAGAGAAAAGAGGACGTGGGTTAGAGGAGAACCCTTCCTAGAAGTTCTAAGCACAAGGCCGGGGCCCGGTCCCCGAGGATGTAGGGATACTAATGGTCCTGCAGCAGACACCGGAGGAATAGAAGTAGTGAACACTTTATTCCCACACAAGATTTGGGGCACAACAGCAACTGGATAGTGAGCTGGGACTTAGTAGCAAGGAGTCCCCGAAGCAGGCTACAGCTGTCTGCCGTACAAGTAGAGTTCATAGGAACATCGGACAGGAGGAACTCCAGTGTAACTCAGTACTAGGAGTACTTCATCTAAAGGCGCTATAAGAGGAGACATTCAGAAAGGCACATGTTGGTGGAGTGTTGGAAAGGAGTATTCCATCTGACCTGGAGGTTGACTGAGTCCCTGACCCGGAGGACACGGCACGGAGGCAGGCACCTGTTTGCACAACAGACTGTGAGTAAAGCTTTGGAACTACATGCTCTGGTGTCCTCCACTTATTCCTGCGCCAACACACCCGGCACTGCTACATCTTGGTGCTCGACATTGCCTCACCTACACCTTCCCTTGGCCTCTACATCTACACTGCCCTGGGACTACAGCTCCACCTGTGGGGAGCTATAACATCTTTGCTGTGCCATAACATCAGTCCCAGAGGATCTGCATGCAGCGTCGGCTTAACACCTCTCTTGCCAAACACCACAGGTGGCGTCACAAACTATTCATTTCAACTAGATTTCACCATTCAATCTCCCTTTTACTTGGGCACCCATGGCCACGGACCGGGTCACCACTGCTGTGACATTCCCATCTGAGAGACCGGCCTGGTATCGAGTACCCCATAGCCCTGGGAGGGCGACCCAGTTACACTGAGTCACAGCAGAGAGGATAACTCCAATTCTCCAGAGCAGACTGTATCCTGGTGAGAGTTGTAATATCTCCTCTGAACTGCACCTGAACTACAGTAGATGATAAAGTGACTTTCCTTGCCTCCTGCCTTATTACTCCATGCCTTCTACTTCCATCACAATTTCTGGGGGCCTTCCCCGGTTGGAGAGGGTTAAACATATGCACTGCCATCACCATATACCCCCCCCAGGGATCATCTGCAGTGCCAGCTATACTACAGTCGAACACTCTAACTGGCGTCACGAATAACTACATAAATTTTATCCCCATCCAATTCTACCTCTTTTACATAACTGCCTGAGGCCACGGACCGAGTCGCTGCCACTGTGACATTTCCCATTGAAGTTAGCGGACCCGGCGCCTAGTATCCCACGGCCTCTGGGGCGCATCACCAACCCATTGGCGTCCTGCAGTCATGTGACAGGGGTGTAGCTGAGTGATCATATTAAGTGCCACTGTCAGTGGCATTTAACATGTTAGCATCGCGATTCCACCCGTGGCTGTTAGGTGTACATGTCAGCTGATGAAATCAGCTATCTTGTGCCGGAAATGATGCGGGCTCAGAGCCGGATCCAGCATTAAGGCTGAATTCACACGTGGCGTTTTTTTTCGCGTTTCCGCGGCGGTTCTAACCGCGCGATTTTGCCGCGAAAACGCGAAAAATAAGCATCCCATGCATTCCTATGGGATTCCGCAATGCTGTGATAATGCTGCGGTTTTTACCGCGGCAGAATCGCTTAGCGGTAAAAACCACAGCATGCTCATTAATTTGCGGAATCGCGGCGATCCCGCACCCATAGGAATGCATTGTTCCACTTATTTCCCGCATGTGGCTGTGCACACCATGCGGAAAGTAAGCAGAACATTTGCGGATGGTACCCACGGTCCGGAGGAGAGGAGACTGTCCTCCGGGCTTTGGGTACCATATCCCTGTAAAAAATAGAATTTAAAATAAAAAATATTGTTATTCTCACCCTCCGACGTCCCGCGCAGCCTTCCCGCTTCTCTTCACTCTCTCGTTCCCAGTAGTCCTTTGCGAAAATGCCCGCGATGACGTCCGTTCTCGCGGGATCGCGAAGTCTCACGGTCATTCGCGCGACGTCATCGCGAATTACCGCGAGACGTCGCGATCCCGCGAGAACTGACGTCATCGCGGGCATTTTCGCAAAGGATTACTGGGAACGGATGCGCGGGACGTCGGAGGGTAAGAATAACACCGTTTTTTATTTTTTTTACATTCTATCTTTTACTACTGATGCTGCATAGGCGGCCTCAGTAGTAAAAAGTTGGTCACACTCGTCAAACACTATGTTTGACGAGTGTGACCAACCTGTCAATCAGTTCTCCAAGCGATGCTACAGATCGCTTGGAAAACGCTAGCATTTTGCAAGCTAATTACGCTTGCAAAATGCTAGTTTTTCCGTGGGAAAATCGCGGGAATTTAAAATGCGATTTTCCCACGGACTGGAATTCCGGAATTCTCGCGGTAATTTCCGCGAGAGTTCCGGTACATGTGCACTTAGCCTAAAGGGGCAGACACGAGAGATGGATTATTTAAGTGTCATATGTTGTGAAGGGGTTAAATATTTCACATTTTACGAAATGCCTTAAGTTAGCAAAAATTTTGCAAAAAGGTAATCTTTAGTTGCTTTAGTTAGTGCACTACCAGGATTTTAAAAATGTCAGCTCCCATCAGTTTCCCAGCTGTCCCAGCTGTGAGGTTATAGGACGAGCTGCAGAAAGTCATCTGCTCGAGACATGTTGTGTGAGGGCAAGTACTGTCCTTTCAGGTATCTTGAATGCACATTCCTCTGTTCACCAAACCTGACAGGACAAGCAGAGGATCGACTGCCAGACAAAAGCAGCATATAACTTTTCTAGATGACTGAAACTCAACATTTATCTTATCTACCTGACAGGTGTATTGGAGGGCAGAAGGATGCCATGGAGCTGCTAGAATAAACTATACACAGTGTCTTCAGCCTACCAGGAGTAAAAATGTATGTTACACTGTATGTGCTGTTTAACATGGGTCAGACCACGATCCCCACCACACCCCCTCATTTCAGGCTGCAGTGAAGGAGATATCATCAGGTGGATGGGTGCTGCTACTAGAAACCAGGAGCAGGCAACACCTCCTGATCTATGACATAGCTTTACAAAAGGGAGGGATAGCAGTGAAGAGCAGCTCCTGTGTCACACATTACAGGTACTCTGAGGGTTACAATCAGCACTGTTTATGTTATCTTTATTGTATATAAGCCACTGCTTCCCGAGTTTGTTTCCCTGGCCAGCATCAGCCACTTTAGCTTGATAAACAGCTCACTCTCTGTGTGATGTTAGACAAGGAAATTAGGCAGTGAGCCATCATTCAAGCTAAAGGAGCTAGTGCAGGACTGCAAAACAACCGGAGAGGCAGTGGATCCTTAAGAGGTTTTCCCACAAACAAAGTTAATTTTAAAGTTGATTTTAATCAATGCATCTTAGAATAATAATCATTTCCACAATTGGATGTGTTTAAATAAAATGTTCCTGTGCTGAGATAATCTTATAAATGTTCACCTGCTGTATATTGTGTAATGGCCGTGTCTCACCGTACAGGGACATGATAAGATAGTACCACAGCTCCTGGGCTGGAGGGGAAGCAAAAGAGAGTATACAGACAGGATAGCATGAGGTCACGGCTGATTATTTTTGTGAGAAAAAGAATTTCCCTGTCTTTAAAAAAAAATGTTGAACCTCCAAGAAGGAATTATTTGTGATCTCATGCTGTAATGTCTTGTGCATCCTCCCTCCATAAAGACCTGTGGTATGATCAGACCATTTTCCTGTATGGTTAGACACAGACGTTACACACCACACAGCAGGGGCACATGTATAAGATTATCTCAGCACAGGAACATTTTATTTAAAGGGAACCTGTCACCTCCCCCAGGCGCTTTTAACTAAAAGAGCCACCTTGTGCAACACTAATGCTGCAATCTGTCAAGGTGGCTCTTTTAGTTGGGGTCCCTTCCACCGCTGAAAGAATCGTTTTTATAATTTGTCACCCATACCTCTAATTTGTCCGGTGGGCAGGTCTTTCCCCCTAGACACAGACGCCTCTCAGCCATCAGTCATTTCCTTTATTCTTTTGGGAGCCGCTTCCTCAGCGTTCAGTTATTTAGCTGGCGCCTGCGCTGTAATCTTGTTTCTTGTGCATGCGCAGTTAGTGCTGCCCGTCCACTGACAACACATGATGTCTTCCTTCTCGTGCCTGCGTGGACGCGTGGCCCGAGATCCCCCCGCAGTGTGAATAAATCAGAAGAGACTGCGGGGTGGAATCTCAGGCCATGCGTCCACGCAGGCGCGAGAAGGAAGACATCATGTGATGTCAGTGGACGGGCAGAGCTAACTGCACTTAACTTGGAGCACTTATTACCTAATTTACATATACATGAAAACACTAGTTATCTAGAAATGCAGGTACAAATAGTAAATGCAATGATGTCATTGGATTTACATTTCAAACATCTGCTTCCCTATATATTTTATTTAGAGGATGGTGATTGATCTTACTGAGAGACTACATTTAATAGGATTAATATAGAGGGTCCTTGAGTGGGCTGTACTTGTGATGACAATTTGAGGTGAGTGAATATTTTTAGTTCCCTGCTTATTCGGCAAGCTATAGCGCTTGCCGAATAAGCTACAGCGGGACCCCGACTTCCTGGATCGCTCTGGTTGAACAGCTGATTGGCGCCGCAGCTGCATGTGTCGCGGCTGAGTCACAGTCACAGCACAAGCATGGAGAGCCCAACACACAGGCTCTCCATGCATGTGCTGTGACTTGTTTGGCGCTATAGCTTGCCAAATAAGCGGGGAACCGAAGGTATTCGCTCAACTCTAATGACAGTATCCTTGTTTTTGAAATTACTAAGTATGAAGTAGCTAAAAAAATAAAAAATAACTTTTCAGAACAAAGAAAGGCTTAATACAGTAGTAGTTTTGTAGACCTTTTGATTGATGCTATATATGTCAATCTTCTGTCATTAGATAGTTAACACCGTGATAGTCCTATTAGGCTTTACCACAATGCATTTTTGCAATGCATTAACCTCATAGCTGTTAAAACAAAGTCTGAGCCTTTATTAGTTTTAAATGCTGCGGATGGACCTGTGGTTTCTCAGAGATATGTGAGAGGAGCTGTTATCTCTTTTAGCTAGTAGAAAACATTCCTCTTTGTGGCAAGGAATTGGGCCTTGGGACTTTTAAAAAGCCAATTACAAAGCATCTCTGGTAGTGCTGCACATCGCTAGATAGTTACTCAATTATAACAATGCTGATGATACCGGCTCTGACGGAATATTTATAATGTCAGGGAGGTGATATGGAGTAAGCGTTCACTGTATTTATGTGGAATTGTGTTCTGCAGATTTCAGCTCCTTGTGCTTTTGGTCTTAGATTGTCAGCTTACAAATCAGGCATTTTGTTTTTTTAAGCATTAGAATAATTGGGTCTCTTTACGGCATTAGCTTCATTGCTCTTTAATACTAGTACTTCCACACTAAAAGCATCCTCCTCCTATTTTTATGCACATGGGAGCTAGCCAACAGTCCTTTTATACAAATAGGAAAGTAAAGCATTAAGCACAAACAGGCTAGCCAAGTAGAGAAGCTGCTTGGGTGCAATATATGATAGGTCGGGGTCCGACACTCGGCACCCCCACTGATCAGCTGTCATGTGTGTTGGCGGACAATAACAGCTAATCAGCGGGAGTGCTGAGAGTCAGACCTCGACTGATCAGACATTGATGACCTCTCCTAAGGACAGGTCAACAATGCTAAAATAGTGGACTCTTTAAGGGCTCTTTCAGATGTCAGTGTGTCCATTACGAGAGGTGACAGTTTTCACACTTACCAGAGACACTTACATAAGTAGACCCATTCAAGTGAATAGGTCTGTGCAAATGTTGGTGTATTTTCATGGACCCTGTGTCCGTGCGCAAAACATGCTAACATGTCCATTTTTTAACAGTAACATGGGCCACAAAATGTCCCGCACACGTGCACATGGATAACATCCGTGTGTCATCAGTGTGACACGTACCGGCGCCTGTGAAGTAGTGGTACAGTTAGCACTGTTCCCTGGCACTGGATGCTGAAAAAAGCTCTCTTCATTCTCCCCTGCTCTGCCGATGATCAGCCTAAGCAGGGAATAATGTTGAGAGTTATAGTCAATTGATAATAATGAGAGTAGGCGGTGGCTAATGGGACTATTACTCTCATCAGCATCCACCTGCTGGAGCTAATAACAGTGAAAGCAAGCGGCGGCTGATGGAAGCATTCATCAGCTGCCACCTATGCGATAAATAAGTAAATAAATAAAATGGTGTGGGTTCCCCTCTATTTTTGTTACCAGCCAGGCAAAACAGACAGCTGCGGGCTGCAACCTTCAGCTGCCAGCTTTAGCAAGGCTGGTAATCAAAAATACAGATGAACCCACACCTTTTTAATTATTTATTTATTTATAGCACAGGCAGCAGCTGATGAATGCTTCCATCAGCCTCCGCCTGCTTTCACTGTTATTGGCGGAAGCAGGTGTACGATGATGGGAGTAATAGTCCAATTAGCCGCTGCCTGCTTTTACTGTTATCAGTTGAATATAACTCTCAACATTGTCCCCTGTTCGATGGGAGAGGAGAGAATGAAGAGAGCGGTCCTCAGCACCCGCTGATTCCCAGGCACGTGTGGTACTGATGCAGCACATGGTTGCCACACATATGCCACAAGTATTACGCACAAAGACACTGATATCTCCGGTACTGGTTTAATCCTAAACCATGTTCCTATGTGCGATAATACACAAACAAGAAGTATTCAGCTCACTCCTCTTCACTCCTGATCACACCTCCGATGCACGAAAACACCCTGACCTGGGTGTATAGTGCATGCACAACATAAAGAAGGATTTTTCCAGCGTCTCCAGGAGATAAAATAATAATTGCTTTATTGAGAATATAAAATCTTCATACCATCAGGTAAAAAGAACATAAATAGGCGTATGTAGGGGAGCAATTTCCTACGCGTTTCACCCTAAGAGGGCTTAATCATGGAATTAATGAATTAATGATTAAGCCCTCTTAGGGTGAAACGCGTAGGAAATTGCTCCCCTCCATACGCCTCTTTATGTTCTTTTTACCTGATGGTATGAAGATTTTATATTCTCAATAAAGCAATTATTATTTTATCTCCTGGAGACGCTGGAAAAATCCTTCTTTATGTTGTATGTGCGATAATATGCCATTTTTTCTGCAAATATATTTTTTCTGTATATTTTCTGCCTGTGTATGAGTCAAAATACACCAATTATTGCTCTTTTGTTGCATTTTCTTGATTCATTTTACTCTTTTATTCATGTACTGTAATTTTTGACAGAGTTGATGCATCATTTTTTTTCAGTTTTTCTTATTCCTTTGTTTTAAAAACAGTTTTGTTTTTTTACATGCATTTTTTTCAAAGGCTGTAGGAAAAAAATTCATCAGAAATCACACAGTTCCACTGTGTTTTTAAATGCACATCCATTTCGTTATAATTGTTACTCAGCAGACTTTCTGCACAAAAAATGCAAAGGAAAATTGCATGTATGCTATGTAGGAACATGGTCTCAGGTAAAGGTATGCTATAAATGTATCAGTGATGCGTCTCCAGATACCACCACTGACTGTGGATCATCTGCATTGATGTTTATGTTTGTTATAAACACAGCCAAGACACTGGAGAGACAAAGTGCCTTTAAAGGAATCTGTCAATACGATCAACCCTCCTAAGCCATCTAAGTGAGCATGTAGGTTATAGGAAGATGAATAAAATGATACAGTGATATGTGTGATCTGATATCTTAATACAGAGAAATCCATGTTTTTCTTTCAAGCAAATGAGTTGTTCAGGACTATGGGCCGGACATTGATCTGCATAAGAATCTGCCTCCAGAAATTATTGTAAATAAATAAGAACGTTGCCAGACTGAGACATGTAATAACTGACAGTTGGCTGTCCTAATACCACAAAGCTCTGCAGTGAGATCAGATCGATACAGCAAAAGTGGACATTGTCCCATTCTACAATACTGCACAGCCCAGCTCCATCCCCTCCTCAGCTCATGACCCTGCTGCTCTGCTTCTCCCCTCTGCCAGGGATTTAGTAGTGATGTAGAATTGCAGTTCTAATGATGAAGGGAAAAGAGACCTCCTGTTTCTACATAGAGTTTAGAAGGATTCAGCTACTCAGTTTTTAATGACATAATTTCATAGACCTAATAGAAAAGAGAAGAATTAGCTGGGTAGAAAGACAAAATGAGCAATTGCTTCTTAAAGTGACCGTCACTCAGTAAGACCTTGGAGACCTGCAAGCCTTTAGAAAACCTGAAATAGCAGTCATGTAAGGAGTTATTGATGAGCAAGCACTAAAATGCTCGTTGCTCGGGTCGAGCAAGTTGGAATATTCGGGTACTCGGACAGAACAACGAGCCCAATGTAAGTCTATGGGGGACTCGAGCATTTTTACCGTGATCCCCCCTGGGGGTCCTTTCAAGGTCTAAAAAAAAAATGATGGAAACACTGAAAATATGGCACTGGAACATCATGGCAACTGCCCCTGGAAGCATTTCTGACTCCTAGTTCACAGCTCTACAGTGCTGTCAGAGTTTCACGCCCTTTTTACAGGTGCACCCAAAAACCTTCAGAAACAAAACCAAAATGTATTTTGCAGGGAAATATGTTAAGGAACATCCTTTCCAGGTTATTGACTTTTATCTATGCCAAAATAATTAACTCAAAACAAAAAGGTTCCTCCAACACTTGGGCTATGTTTACACACAGCGTTTTTGAGGCGTTTTGCGACTTTCAACCAATACAAATGCATTCACTGGGAAATGTCATTGTAACATTTAACAACCCTAGCTGTCCATGTGGTGTGTGACACATAAGCAGACACATCTTGTTTCATTTATTAAGGAGGGACTTATACAGTCACAGAGCCTATATTTACAGGGACATCAGGCAGCATCAATCTTCTTAAAGGGCCATTATTAAACAGTGGGTCTCCTATGCTGTTATTGCCTATGCAGTGAGTGGATAGGCTGCCAAGAATTATGACGCACCCGAATACACCTCTCACGAGAGGTACAGGAGGGCTTCCTGAAAAAATGTTGCATTGAATACAAGGCCTGGCCTGCCCCAAAGTTAAACTCATCCCAATAAACTTTTCAAGCCAGGTACTGGAAGGGCACAGGAAAATCCACTTCACATTATTAATTTTGCATTCCCATACTCTTTTCTTATGCATTGACAGCAAGGCCAGCCCTGCTGCCAAGTCATATGCACCCCAATAAGCCTTTGAACCCAGGTACTGGATGGGCACAGGAAAATCCACTTCACATTATTCATTTTGGACTCCCATTCTGTTTTCTTATGCATTGACTGCAAGGCCTGCCCTGCTACCAAGTCATATGCACCCCAATAACCCCATTCCCTCCTTGGAAGAAGCATGGAGGAGGGCCTCATAAAAAAATGTTCCATTACTAAGGAGCGGGTCTCCTAGACTTGTAATGCCCATACACTAAGTGTATTAGCTGGCAATCATTTTCCCCTGTTGGGTACACCTCAACCTTTTCCATAACAAGTATTTTATGCCCAGCATAACCACTCATCCTTGTTAAGAATTGGAAACTGGCTGTAGCAGCATGGAACACATTAACTCTGGTGATCTAGTGGCGGTGGATGATGAGACATGGAGGAAGGCCTGATTAAAAAATAGGCCTAATTTAAAGGAGCGGGTCTCCTAGACTTGTAATGCCCATAGACTAAATGTATTGGCTGGCAAACGTTTCCCTTGTGGGGTACACCTCAACCTTTTTCAGAGCAAGTATTTTACGCCCAGCATAACCACCCACCCTTGCTAATAATTCAACACTGGCTGTAGCAGCATGGAACACATTAACCTTGGTGATCTAGTGGCGGTGGATGATGAGACGTGGAGGAAGGCCTGATTAAAAAATAGGCCCAATTTAAAGGAGCGGGTCACCTAGACTTGTAATGCCCATACACTAAGTGTATGGGCTGAAAAACATTTCCCCTTGGGGGGTACACATTTATTTAAATTTAGTGATGGGCATCATAACACCCTTGCCAAAAAATAGAGTGGCTGGAGCATGACGGAATATGTGTTCGAGTGGTGGTGGATGGTGAGGATGAGGAGGAGGACACCAAATAGCCAAAATCAGGAATCATATACCTATGTGTGGGTGTGAAGAGGTGCATGGGAATACAGCTCCCAAAAAGACAAAAAGACACAACATTGGAGGTTATGTTTTGCTGTCATCATTTGGTGGTGTTGAGAAGTCTGGCACAATCCATCCCTTGTTCATTTTTATAAGAGTCAGCCTGTCTGCATTTTCTGTTGACAGGCGAATGCGCTTATCTGCAATAATTCCACCAGCGGCACTAAAAACACACCCTGACAAAACGCTAGCGGCAGAGCAGGCCAGGACCTCCAAGGAATAGAGAGCCAGTTCATGCCACGTGTCTAGCTTGGATACCCAATAATTAAAAGGCACAGAGGAATCACGGAGGACATTGGTACAGTCAACAAGGTACTCCCTCAGCATCTTATAAAAAATTGCATTCCTTGTGACACCTCAGGGCCAGGGCAATGGGAGGGTCTGAGAAAACTGTCCCATAACTTTGCCAGTGTTCCCCTGCCTCTGCTGGATTGGAGTTGTGTCTCTCTTGCCTGTCCTCCTTGGTTGTTTAATGAACTGATATGTCTTCCGCCAGCATTTTGAGATGGGAATTTTTTTAATAATTCTGCTACAATGGCCCTCTGGTACTACCCATTTTAGTACACCTGTCTGCCTCTGGAACAAGAGAGTGAAAGCTCTCCTTGTAGCATTGTTCTAAAAGTGTCACTATCCAGTGTTGTGAGTTCATTTTCCCCTTCACTACTGAGGCCCGAGGAACTCCCTCTTCTGGTGAAGAAAGGTAGTGAGCCTGATTGTCAAACACCTGGGGCTGATGATGATGACTGGCTGAGTGGAGTTAATGACTGGATATAAGGCTGCCGACGCCCTTCTGGCCTGCAGGTGATTTCTCTGTGGACTTCTAGGAAACCAGTCTGATTCCTGCTCATCTAATGCTAAGATTTCTGCTTTGCCTTTTTGCATTGGTGTTTTGTTTTCCTTGCTTTTCTGGATTCTGCCATTCCCTGCTGGGGTTAGCTGAATCTCCTTTTGCCTGTTGCTCTGTCTTCAGAATATTCCTGAGTACTGACATAGCTTTTTTGAAGCCTAGCGTCTTCAGGGCCTTTTTTACTGTCAGTTTGTTGGCTCTTGTTTTCATAGGGTTTTTCATGGATTGCAGACAGCAGCCTTCCTGTCCTTTCCTGTCTAAGCTAGCATGGGCCCCATCTTTGCTCAGTCTATCTTTCTGTCTGTGTTTTGTTCTTTCTTCTTGCTTCACCGTCATTATATGTGGGGGGCTGCCTTTTACTTTGGGGTCTGCTCTGGGGCAGTTTAGATTTCCCTTTCTGTCTTTAAGCTATGTAGTCCTCCTGCTGTGATCGAGGGGCCTAGGGCATCGTAGGAGCCCCCCACGGCTACTGCTAGTTGTGTTGATAGGTTCAGGGGTCTGCAATCCGATAGTTGCCAACTTCTCTGGTTTTCTGGACTTAGCTAGCATTACTATTTTTGCCTCCTACGATGACTCAATAATAACAGATTCACCCGCCATACCGCAGATTCTAGGGTACTCAATAGCAGGAAAGAATTGTAAAAAAAAAAAAAAAAAAAAAGTGTCTATATTTTTTCCTCTATATCTCTGAGGCCGTAGGGGGAATTACTTTTTTTTCTCTCAATGGAGATAAAGCAATTGTCTGATCGTGTGGAGCAGCTCGCTGCGGAAGTGCGGGGAATTTCCGCCTACCTTGCTCATTCACATGCTGCTGAACCAAAGATTCCTACACCAGATGTATTTTTTGGGGATCGGTCTAAATTTTTGAATTTCAAAAATAATTGTAAATTATTTTTTGCCTTGAAGCCTAACTCGTCAGGGAGCTCCGCGCAGCAGGTTAAAATTGTCATCTCTTTGCTGCGTGGCGATCCCCAGGATTGGGCGTTTTCTTTGAAACCAGATGATCCTATTCTGACTAATGTGAACGCATTTTTTCAGGCCTTGGGGTTGTTGTATGACGAACCTAATGCCATTGATCAGGCTGAAAAGACCCTGCTGGCATTGAACCAGGGTGGTGATTCTGCATAGTTGTACTGTCAAAAGTTCCGAAAGTGGGCGGTACTTACTACCTGGAATGATAGTGCCTTGGCTGCTCTCTTTCGGAAGGGGTTGTCAGAAGCCATAAAAGATACTATGGTGGGATTTCCTGTGCCCTCTGGTCTTGACGATTCTATGTCTTTAGCCATTCAGGTTGATCGGCGTTTATGCGAACGCAGAGCTGCACGAGAGGAGTTGCCACCTGTTGAACAGATGTCTGAACCTATGCAATGTGATAGAGTTTTTTCCAGAGAGCAGCGTCAGGAGTTCAGAAGGCGTAATAAGTTGTGTTTTTTCTGTGGAGATGCCTCGCATATTATTTCTGTCTGTCCTAAACGCGAGAAACGCTTTGCACACACGTTTTCTGTTGGTGGTGTTCAACCTAAGTTTCTTCTGGCTATTACTCTGATCTGCTCCCTGTCCACATTTTCCGCCAAGGCTTTTGTGGATTTGGGAGCAGCTCTAAACCTAATGGACTTGGATTTTGCTAAACGTTGTGAATTTCCGATGACACCTCTGCAGATGCCTATCCCTTTGAGGGGGATTGATGCTACTCCTTTGGCTAAAAATAAACCTCAGTTTTGGACCCAGGTGGTAATGCGGGTCGCCCCAGACCATCAAGAAAATTGCAGGTTTTTGGTGTTACATAATCTGCATGATACTATTGTTCTGGGGTTTCCCTGGTTACAAATTCATAATCCAGTTTTGGATTGGAAATCTGTGTCTGTGGTGAGTTGGGGTTGTCGGTGTGCCTTTAGTGAGGCTCCGGTGTTTTCCACCTCTCCTCAGTCGCATGATGTTCCTGATTATTTGGCGGACTTTTATGATGTATTTAGTGAGAATGAGTCTGCGTCTCTGCCTCCTCATAGGAGTTATGACTGTGATATTGAACTGAGCCCGGGGTGTAAATTTCCCAAGGGTCGGCTCTTCAATTTATCTGTACCCGAGCACGAGGCTATGCGATCCTATATTAAGGAGGCGTTGGAGAAGGGTCATATTAGACCATCCTCGTCACCCTTAGGTGCCGTTTTTTTTTTGTAGCCATAAAGGATGGATCATTAAGACCTTGTATTGATTATCGTACTCTCAACAAAATTACTGTTAAATATCAGTATTCGTTACCCCTGATTTCTGATCTATTCTCCAGAGTTAAAGGTGCTTGCTGGTTTACCAAGCTTGACCTCAGGGGGCGTATAATCTTATTCGCATTAAGCATGGGGATGAATGGAAGACGGCGTTTAATACTCCGGAGGGACATTTTGAGTACCTGGTGATGCCTTTTGGGCTCACTAATGCCCCTTCTGTCTTCCAGTGCTTCATGAACGATATATTCCGAGATTTTGTCGATAAATTTTTGATTATCTATCTGGATGATATTTTGATCTTCTCCAAGGATTCTCATGTGGAACATATTCAGACTGTGTTCCGGATCTTGAGGGAGAATTCCCTGTATGTCAAAGGATCTAAATGCCTTTTTGGAGTACAGAGGATTTCTTTTTTGGGATTTATTTTGTCCCCGTCAACTATTGAAATGGACCCGGCCAAGGTACAGGCCATTTACGATTGGGTTCAGCCCACTTCTTTAAAGGCCCTCCAGAAGTTTTTGGGTTTTGCTAATTTTTATCGGAAATTTATAGCAAAATTTTCTAGTATTGCCAAGCCATTGACTGATTTGACTAAGAAGGGTGCTGATGTGTTAAATTGGTCTCCGGAGGCTGTTTCTTCCTTTCAGGAGCTGAAGCGAAGATTCACCTCCGCCCCGGTTTTGCGGCAACCTGATGTCTCACTTCCGTTCCAGGTAGAGGTGGATGCTTCTGAGATTGGTGCAGGAGCTGTTTTGTCCCAAAAGGATCCTGTAACATCTAAAATGAATCCCTGTGCTTTCTTTTCCCGAAAGTTCTCTCCATCTGAACGTAACTATGATGTGGGGAATCGGGAACTGTTAGCCATGAAATGGGCATTTGAGGAGTGGAGACATTGGTTGGAGGGAGCTAAGCATCAAGTCGTGGTCCTCACTGACCACAAGAATTTGATTTACCTAGAGTCGGCTAAGCGCTTGAACCCTAGACAGGCTAGGTGGGCCTTGTTTTTTACACGTTTTGATTTTGTGGTTTCTTTTCTTCCTGGAACTAAGAATGTCAAGGCTGACGCCCTCTCTAGGAGCTTCTTTGCTGATTCTCCTGTGGTGACCAAGCCTGCTACCATCTTAGGCGAAGGGGTAGTTCTTTCTGCCATCTTGCCCGATTTGAGACGTGCTCTGGAAGAGTTCCAGGAGGACAAACCTGAGCGTTGTCCCAGTGGAAAGTTGTATGTTCATGACCAGTGGAAGAAGAGAGTGATGTCTGAAGTTCATTGCTCTGCTTTGGCTGGTCATCCAGGTATTTTTGGTACTAGAGATCTGGTGAGTCGGTCTTTTTGGTGGCACTCCTTGTCTCGTGATGTCAGGAATTTTGTGTAGTCCTGTGGGACGTGCTCCCGGTCTAAATCGTGTTCTCGCTCTAGTGGGTTGTTGATGCCTTTGCCTATCCCCAAGAGGCTATGGACCCATATTTCAATGGATTTCATCTCTGATATGCCTGTCTCTCAAAGGATGACTGTTATTTGGGTGATTTGTGATAGGTTCTCTAAGATGGTTCATCTTGTACCACTCCCTAAGTTGCCGTCTTCCTCTGAATTGGTGCCCCTGTTTTTACAAAAGGTGGTTCGCTTGCACGGGATTCCTGAGAACATTGCATCTGACAGAGGAGTCCAGTTTGTGTCTAGATTTTGGAGAACTTTCTGTTCCAAGCTGGGAATTCAGTTGTCCTTCTCCTCTGCTTTTCACCCTCAGACCAATGGGCAGACAGAAAGAACAAACCAGACCTTGGAGTCATATTTGAGATGTTTTATTTCTGCTGATCAGGATGATTGGGTTTCATTTTTGCCCTTGGCCGAATTTGCTTTAAATAATAGAGCTAGTTCTGCCACTTTGATGTCTCCTTTTTTTTGTAACTTTGGGTTTCATCCTAGATTTTCTTCAGGGCAGGTGGAGCCCTCTGCCTGCCCAGGGGTTGACACTGTGGTGGAGAGAATGCACCAGATCTGGGACCAAGTGGTGGATAAGTTATCTCTCTCCCAGGAAAAGGCCCAGCGGTTTTCCAACCGACATAGGACCATTGGTCCCCAATTTAAGGTTGGTGATATGGTGTGGTTATCATCAAAAAATATTGCTATGAAGGTGGCTTCTCCTAAGTTTAAGCCTAGATTTATTGGACCTTACAAGATTTTGGAGATTATTAATCCGGTCTCTTTTCGTTTGGCTCTTCCTGTCACATTTAAAATCCATAATGTGTTCCATAAATCTTTGTTGAAGAGGTTTGTTGAACCTGTTGTTCCGGGGGTTGCACCTCCAGACCCTGTATTGGTTGAAGGTAACATGGAATATGAGGTAGAGAAAGTACTGGATTCCCGTCTGGCTAGACGGAGACTCCAGTATTTGGTTAAGTGGAAGGGTTATGGTCAGGAGGATAATTCCTGGGTCTCTGCCTTTGATATTCATGCCAAAAGATTGGTGAGTGCCTTTCATCGGGCTCACCCTGATCGCCGTGGTGGCGTGGTTGAGGGTTCGGTGACCCCTCTTCAAGGGGGAGGTACTGTTGTGAGTTCATTTTCCCCTTCACTACTGAGGCCCGAGGAACTCCCTCTTCTGGTGAAGAAAGGTAGTGAGCCTGATTGTCAAACACCTGGGGCTGATGATGATGACTGGCTGAGTGGAGTTAATGATTGGATATAAGGCTGCCGACGCCCTTCTGGCCTGCGGGTGATTTCTCTGTGGACTTCTAGGAAACCAGCCTGATTCCTGCTCATCTAAAGCTAAGATTTCTGCTTTGCCTTTTTGCTTTGGTGTTTTGTTTTCCTTGCTTTTCTGGATTCTGCCATTCCCTGCTGGGGTTAGCTGAATCTCCTTTTGCCTGTTGCTCTGTCGTCTTCAGAATATTCCTGAGTACTGACATAGCTTTTTTGAAGCCTAGCGTCTTCAGGGCCTTTTTTACTGTCAGTTTGTTGGCTCTTGTTTTCATAGGGCTTTTCACGGATTGCAGACAGCAGCCTTCCTGTCCTTTCCTGTCTAAGCTAGTGTGGGCCCCATCTTTGCTCAGTCTATCTTTCTGTCTGTGTTTTGTTCTTTCTTCTTGCTTCACCGTCATTATATGTGGGGGCTGCCTTTTACTTTGGGGTCTGCTCTGGGGCAGTTTAGATTTCCCTTTCTGTCTTTAGGCTATGTAGTCCTCCGGCTGTGATCGATGGGCCTAGGGCATCGTAGGAGCCCCCCACGGCTACTGCTAGTTGTGTTGATAGGTTCAGGGATCTGCAATCCGATAGTTGCCAACTTCTCTGGTTTTCTGGACTTAGCTAGCATTACTATTTTTGCCTCCTACGGTGACTCAATCATAACAATCCAGCAATGACTGTTACCCAATATTTTTATAATAAGAGGGTCATGGGAAAGGCAGCACAACATAAAGTCAGCCATGAATGCCAGACTGGTAACAGCCAAGTCTTCCATGTCCTCACCAACTGGACGACTGACCAAGGTGTCCTGCTCCTCCCCCTTTTCCTCCCTGTCCTCAGGCCATCCACACTGAACAGACAGTATGACAGTTGTGGTTGTAGTACCGCCTATAGTGCATGAAAGTAACTCCAGTTCTTCCTACTCCTCCTCTTCCTCATTTTCAACCAATCCACATTGGGATGACATGAGGCTTGGCTGTGCGTAATCACCCTGTATGGTTCCTTGCTCCATGTCCTCGTGCTTCGCCTGCAATGCATCCTCTTTCATTGAGAGCAGAGAGCTTTTCAGAATGCAGATGAGCGGGATGGTGACGCTAGTTATGGCTAGTGTTGAGCATTCCGATACCGCAAGTATTGGGTGTCGGCCGATATTCGCTGTATCGGAATTCCGATACTTAGTTCCGATACTTTTTTCATATCGAATACCGGAATCGGAAGTTCCCATAATGCTAGGAGCCCGCTCGATTTGATTCAGCCAATGGGGATCCTCAGAAGTGTGGGCACATCCTGTTAGGCATGTAGGCATGTTAACTACTGGCATGGTTGTGATTGGCTGCTGAAATGATATCATGATGCACTATAAAAACCGCTGCAGCCGCCATTTCTGGTGACTCTGCTGTGAATTCAGTTAGGGACAGGCTGCTGTTGAAGACTGTGAGGGACAGTTAGAAATAGCGATCATCAAAAATATCTATTGCTCTACCCAGGCTACATAATCCACCACTGTAGCATTTTTGTAGCCCAGCAGCGCTGTTTTAATAGCTGTCTGCAAGGGCTGTGTGAGTGCAGACCCACGCTGTGTTGTGTGTCCTGCAGGCACGTCTGCTTGTAGGCCGCCCAACGTGTGTCTCTGCCTCATACACATTTTTCTTTATTGCTGCTTTTTTTTCTCCTCTATAGTGTGCTTCCATACGTATCCATATACGTTGGTTGCAAACATAAAGGAGTGGACAGCGGAGCCTTTCAGCAGCCTTTCAGTGCTATAGCCCATTTCTCTGCACTGTTTTTAGCTGTCTGATAGGTCTCTCTGTGTGTGAGTGCAGCTCACGTTGCAGTGTGTTCTACAGCCACCGCTAGCTGTAGTCCGCTCAGCGTGCGTCACTGCCTCATACATAGTCCTTTTTTTGCAGCTAATTTAGCCAGATTTTTGCTCCTATATTAGTGTGCTTCCAACCGCATCCATTGTCATTGGTTGGTTGCAAACACTATATAGGATTAGATAGAGGAGCCTTTTTGCTGGCTTGTGCCCTTCAGGGCCAGCCAGAACTAGTATCACCCTATTTTTTGGAGCCTCATCAATTGCATTGTAGGTTAGCTTCCTGCATTGTAATCGCTCCAAAAAGTTTGTGATACTATAGCTTTCAAACTTTGGTCACATCCTTTTCTCCCCCCCCCAAAAAAAAAAAAGGAAATAAAGTTCACCAAACACTCCACTTTACAGTTGTCTAGGCCACATTAGATCATATTAAAGTGTAGTACACACACTCTTAGCCAAATTAGTGTTTCTTATACTGGTTAGCAGGTGTTCAGGAATAAGAACACTAAGCCACCCCTTTTTTACTTTTCTGCCTATCTTTATCAGTCTACCAAGATGAAGAAGGCAGGGATAAGGCACGTGGTCGTGGCCGTGGAGTTTCAGCAGGGAGAGGACGGGGGGATTCAGCAGGGAGAGGACGTGGGGAATCGGTGTCTGCTGCGGCCACCAGTGACCCGGCATCCCCCACTTTTACCAGGCAACAGTCCTTCATGCGCAGCTTTGAAGGACCATCTGTCTCTTCACCACCTGCCAAATTGCCCAGGAAGTCTGAGAGCCCTGGACAGGAGCCAACTCAATCTTTACTTCTGTTCTCAGAATCTGTTGGCTTGGAAAGAGGTGGCCAGCCAAGCAGCATTCTAGAGCGTGAAGAAGAGGGAGTATGCAGTGATACGCAACTGCTTTGTCCCTCTGAATCTGAAGAGGTGGGTGGGCCAGTGCATATTGTCAGCACACCTCAGTGCTCATCTGATGATGATGAGACTCATTTGCCAATTTCTGGTGCGTACGGTGCTGGCGAGACAACCCAGGACCAGCCGGGGCTTGAAGAGGGGAGTGGAGATGATGAGGTCCTTGACCCATCATGGCATCAGCCACAGGAAGGTGGTGGGAGCAGCTCTGAGGAAGAGATTCCCCGAACAGCCAAAAGAGGAGGGAGAGGGCGGGGGCAGACTTGGTTGCCTGTAGCCTCCACTTTGGCACCCGTGAGGAGCAATCCTCTTCCAAAACACAAAACGGGCGCTCCCAGGACTTGCAGTGCGTGGTCTTTTTTTGACACAGTTGCAGATGACATTTGCTTTGTCAAATGCAAGCTGTGTCATCAGAAAGTGAAACGAGGGAAAAATGTGAGCAACCTCAATACCACAAATATGTGGAAACATGTGCGTACCAAGCACGAGGTGGAGTTACACAGACACACTGAAGATGTAGGCCAACCTTCAGCAGCACCTACCACCTCTTCAGCTCGTGTTGGGGCCTCTTCCTCCAGCTCACACACAGCTGGTTCGGCTTCCTCACTGGAACGCCATGGAAGAACCACTGCCACTGTTATCCAGAGACCCAGTGAAATTCCACCCACTGAACCACGTTCGTAGTCATCAGCACACTCGCAGGCCACTCACCAGCAATAGGTAGCACAGGCATGGGAGAAAAAGCGGCCATACTCGGCAAACCATCCCCGAGCACTGGCTCTGAATGCCGGCATTGCCAAACTACTGGCCCTTGAGATGCTGTCATTCAGGCTGGTAGAGACTGACACCTTCCGGAACTTGATGTCATTGGCAGTTCCACAATACAATGTGCCCAGCCGCTTTTATTTCAGCAGGCAAGGCGTCCCTGCCCTGCAAAAGCATGTGGAGGGAAAAATTAAAAATGCACTACTAAACGCCATCAGTAGCAAGGTCCACCTGACCACCGATGCGTGGACCAGTAGCCATGGACAGGGACGATACCTTTCCCTCACTGCCCATTGGGTCAATGTTGTGGAGCCGGGTACAGATCTGGAGAGTGGCTCTGTACGTATTCTGCCAACTCCAAGGATTGCAGGAATGCAGTCTGTACATATTGAGTCTTCCTCCTACTCTAGTTCCTCGGAATCAGCACTGTGTGAGCCTGTTAGGCCAGATATGAGCACAGGTGTCAACAGGCCATCCTTAAATTAATTTCTTTGGGGAATCGGAGCCACACAGCACAGGAGCTCTGGAATGCCATCAAGCAGGAGAGCGATGTGTGGTTTGTGCCAGCGAACGTCCAGCCAGGTTTGGTAGTGAGTGACAATGGCCGAAATCTAGTGGCAGCTCTGGGCCTAGGCAACCTCACTCACATACCATGTCTGGCACAAGTGCTCAATTTGGTCGTGCAGAGCTTTCTGAGGGACTATCCGGATCTTGATGCACTGCTGCACAAGGTTCGCCTAGAGTGTGCTCACTTGCGGCGTTCCAGCATGGCAAGATCGCGCATTGCATCTCTGCAACGCCGATTCCGCCTGCCAGAACATCGCATCATATGTGACCTCCCCACCAGGTGGAATTCAACGTTACATATGTTGGAGCGGTTGTGTGAGCAGCAGGCAGCAGTAATGGAGTACCAGCTGCATCAGGCGCAAACAAGTCGCACTGTGCGCCGGACACACTTCACCACCACTGAGTGGGCCACTATGAGGGACATCTGCCAAGTTTTGCGTGCCTGCGATGACTCCACATGGATGGCCAGTGCAGATGATGCACTAATCAGCATGACTGTCCCCCTCATCTGTCTGCTTCAAAAAACCTTACAAGCACTAAGTGAGGAGGTTTTTGAAGAGGTCGAGGATGAGCAGTCAGAAATACCATCTGCTTCTGGCAAGTCTGCGCAACGTGCTTCCACACAAAGGCCCAGGCAGGGGACATTTAGTGAGGAGGATGACGAGGAGTCAATGGAGGAGGAACACATCTCTCCAGAGGAGGGAGGTACACATGGCTCTAGTAGTCAGTGTGTACAGCGAGGGTGGGGTGATGCTGAGCAGGCAGAGATGCTGCCTCAAGCTGGGGACAGCGTTTCCGGTCCAGTTGGCAGTCTGCAGCACATGGTTGATTTCATGCTGCAGTGCTTGTTAAATGACCGCCGCATCGCCAACATTCTCCACACGGCTGATTATTGGGTGTACACCCTCCTAGATCCTCGCTACCGGGACAACTTACAAAGCCTCATACCACAGTTGAACCGGGAGCGAAAAATGCGGGAGTACCAAGAAACACTTGTGCAGGCCATCATGTTCTCCATTCCCCCCGCAAGTGTTGCTTGTAGTGCTTTTCAAAGCAGCCATGTGGGTAGAGGCAGTGGAGGAAGCTCTGCACAAAGAGGTAGCAGAGGCAGTGCCGCAGGACAAGGCAAGGCCAGTATGGCCCAAATGTGGAAAAGTTTTGTGGGACCGCCACAAACGGCTACACCATCACAGACGGCTCCAGCCAGCAGGAGGCAACGTTTCCGTCAGATGGTGACAGACTACTTGTCTTACCCTGCTAGTGTTCTCCCAGACGGCTCTTCCCCGTTCAAGTATTGGGTCGCTAAGCTGGATACATGGCCAGAGCTTAGCCAGTATGTATTGGAGGTGCTGGCTTGCCCTGCTGCCAGTGTATTATCGGAACGTGTCTTTAGTGCTGCAGGTGGTGTGGTAACAGACCGTCGCACGCGACTATCGGCCGATAATGTTGACCGGCTTACTTTTCTGAAAATGACCAAGGCCTGGATCTCACCTGAATTTGCCAGTCCTCTTCCAGAATAAATAATTGGCTGGCAACAGGATCCAGGTCTCCTGTTGTGTTCATGTTTCTATGACCTGAACTTTATTTCCTGGGCTACAGCAACACCCGTTGTTGCTCAGAAGTGCTGTCCACACAGACAAAACACTCGCTCATGTGTAAGTGGGGTTCGGTAACGTCAGCTGATCCCCTGCTGTGTGTACGGCAAACTCTCCTGCTGCCTACAACTTCTGACTACCTCTGATTTAATATGTTCTCTGATTTGCCCTCTGTCTCCACTCTGTTTTGAGTATTTCCTCCGGCCTACAACACCGCCTGTTTCTGCTCTCAAGTGCCGTCTGCACAATCCACACTTGTTCCTGTGTTACCTGGGTCCTGTAACATCTGCTCATCTCCAGAGGTGAGCACGGCAATGTCTCCTGCTTTGTCTACATTCCGACTACTTGTAGTGGAAATGTGGACAGAGCAGGAGACATTGCCTGACTCACCTCTAGGGAGAAGCTGCTGTTACAGAACCCCAGTAACACAGGAACAAGTGTGGGTTGTGCAGACAGCATTTCAGAGCAGCAACTGGCGTGGTTGGAAGCCAGAGGAAATACTCGAAACAGAGTGAAGACAGAGGACTAATTGGAGTACGATGACAATTAGTAGTAGTCTAGAAACAATCGCAAACTGCCACCAAGTAGGCCTTGACCTACTACCCGATTTTCCCTGGGCTCCGACACCGCCAGTTGGTGCTCAGAAGTGCTGTCCGCACAGACAAAACACTCACTCATGTGTAAGTGGGGTTCGGTAACGTCAGCTGATCCCCTGCTGTGTGTATGGCAAAGTGTCCTGCTCCCTCCACAGTCAAACAACCTCAGATTTACACCTGGCTCCAAGTAGGCCTCGGCTTACTACCTGATTTTCCCTGGGCTCTGACACAACCAGTTGGTGCTCAGAAGTGCTGTCCGCACAGACAAAACACTCGCTCATGTGTAAGTGGGGTTCGGTAACGTCAGCTGATCCCCTGCTGTGTGTATGGCAAAGTGTCCTGCTCCCTCCACAGTCAAACAACCTCAGATTTACACCTGGCTCCAAGTAGGCCTCGGCCTACTACCTGATTTTCCCTGGGCTCCGACACCGCCAGTTGGTGCTCAGAAGTGCTGTCCGCACAGACAAAACACTCGCTCATGTGTAAGTGGGGTTCGGTAATGTCAGCTGATCCCCTGCTGTGTGTACGGCAAACTCTCCTGCTGCCTCCAAATTCAAACAACGTCTTATCTTAAACTGCCTCCAAGTAGGCCTCAGCCTACAAAATGACTATCCCTGAGCTCCAACATCGTCAGTTGTTGTTCAGAAGTGCTGTCCACACAGAAAAAAACACTCGTTCATGTGAAAGTGGGGTTCGGTAACGTCAGCTGATCCCCTGCTGTGTGGAGGGCAAAGTGTCCTGCTCTCTCCAAAGTCAAAATACCTCAGCTTTACACCTGGCTCCTAGTAGGCCTCGGCCTGCACCCTGATTGTCCCTGGGCTCCAACGATGCTAGTTGGTGCTCGGAAGTGCTGTCCACACAGAAAAAAACACTTGTTCATGTGAAAGTGGGGGTCAGTAACGTCAGCTGATCCCCTGCTGTGTGGAGGGCAAACTGCTGCTACCTCCAAATTGTAACTACTTCAGATTTAAACATTCTCTGATTTGGCCTCTGTCTCCACTCTGTCTCTAGTATTTCCCCTGACCTCCAACACCGCCAGTTCCTGCTCACAGTTGCCGTCCACGCATTCCACACGTGTTCCTGTGTTCCTGGTGTTCTGTTACGTGAGCAGATCCCCCAATGTGTGTCCGCCACTGTCTCCTGCGCTGTCCACCTTCCCACTGCAAGCGGTGGGAAGGTGGACAGAGCAGGAGACAGTGGCAGACACACATCAGGGGATTTGCTGACATTACAGAACCCCAGTAACACAGGAACACTTGTGGATTGGGCAGACGGCTACTGTACGCATAAACTGGCGGTGTTGGTGGTCACGTGAAATCCTGGAAACAGAGTGGAGACAGATGCCTAACTGGAGCACGTTGACAGTCTGTTGTAGCCTACAAACAATCTAAAACTGCCACGAAGTAGGCTTCGGCCTGCACCCTGATCGTCCCTGGGCTCCAACAACGCTAGTTGGTGCTCAGAAGTGCTGTCCACACAGAAAAAAACACTTGTTCATGTGAAAGTGGGGGTCAGTAAAGTCAGCTGATCCCCTGCTGTGTGGAGGGCAAAGTGTCCTGCTCTCTCCAAAGTCAAAATACCTCAGCTTTACACCTGGCTCCTCGTAGGCCTCGGCCTGCACCCTGACTGTCCCTGGGCTCCAACAACGCTAGTTGGTGCTCGGAAGTGCTGTCCACACAGAAAAAAACACTTGTTCATGTGAAAGTGGGGGTCAGTAACGTCAGCTGATCCCCTGCTGTGTGGAGGGCAAAATGTCCTGCTCTCTCCAAAGTCAAAATACCTCAGCTTTACACCTGGCTCCTAGTAGGCCTCGGCCTGCACCCTGATTGTCCCTGGGCTCCAACAACACTAGTTGGTGCTCGGAAGTGCTGTCCACACAGAAAAAAACACTTGTTCATGTGAAAGTGGGGGTCAGTAACGTCAGCTGATCCCCTGCTGTGTGGAGGGCAAAGTGTCCTGCTCTCTCCAAAGTCAAAATACCTCAGATTTACACCTGGCTCCTAGTAGGCCTCGGCCTGCACCCTGATTGTCCCTGGGCTCCAACAACGCTAGTTGGTGCTCGGAAGTGCTGTCCACACAGAAAAAAACACTTGTTCATGTGAAAGTGGGGGTCAGTAACGTCAGCTGATCCCCTGCTGTGTGGAGGGCAAAGTGTCCTGCTCTCTCCAAAGTCAAAATACCTCAGCTTTACACCTGGCTCCTAGTAGGCCTCGGCCTGCACCCTGATTGTCCCTGGGCTCCAACAACGCTAGTTGGTGCTCGGAAATGCTGTCCACACAGAAAAAAACACTTGTTCATGTGAAAGTAGGGGTCAGTAACGTCAGCTGATCCCCTGCTGTGTGGAGGGAAAACTGCTGCTGCCTCCAAATTGTAACTACTTCAGATTTAAACATACTCTGATTTGGCCTCTGTCTCCACTCTGTCTCTAGTATTTCCCCTGACCTCCAACACCGCCAGTTCCTGCTCACAGTTGCCGTCCACGCATTCCACACGTGTTCCTGTGTTCCTGGGGTTCTGTAACATCAGCACATCCCCCAATGCGTGTTCGCCACTGTCTCCTGCGCTGTCCACCTTCCCACTGCAAGTGGTGGAAATGTGGACAGAGCAGGAGACAGTGGCAGACACACATCAGGGGCTCTGCCGACATTACAGAACCCCAGTAACGCAGGAACACGTGTGGATTGGGTAGACGGCTGCTGTACGCATAAACTGGCGGTGTTGGTGGTCACGTGAAATCCTGGAAACAGAGTGGAGACAGATGCCTAATTGGAGCACGTTGACAGTCTGTTGTAACCTACAAACAATCAAAAACTGGCACCAAGTAGGCCTCGGCCTGCACCCTGATTGTCCCTGGGCTCCAACAACGCCAGTTGGTGCTCGGCAGTGTCTTTGGCACGGGTACTCCCTGTTGCCCAGCCTGGTTCCAGCACCCCAGCTGTTTCATGGTAGTGTCAAGGTCACTATGCCACCAATCCGTTGTCCTGTCTTCTTGCGGCCGTGTTAGCCGGCTCTACGGTGCCTGCAGTTTAGGTGACTCCTATGAGGGCTGCGGGAACTGGCACTGAAGGCTGGATCCGTAGTGCCAATGGGACATGGACCCCCTGTAGGACTGTGGGCTTCGGTAACTACCTCCGGCTTGCGGCCTGGCTACTTTGCTTTGAACGGGTACCTTCTGCTACCCACCCGGGTTCCAGCACTGTCTGCTGGTTCTCGCCAGAGCCTTTGGCCTAGGTGCCTCCATCTCGGTATCCGAAGTCCAGCACTGTCAGCTGGTCCTTGGTAGTGCTTTCTAGCACAGGTACCTCCTGCCTAGTAACCGTGGTCCAGCACCATCAGCTGTTCCTCGGTAGTGCCTTTGGCTCTTGTAGCTTTTGCTACCCATCTGGGTTTCAGCACCGTCAGCTGGTTCTCGGCAGTGTCTTTGGCACGGGTACTCCCTGTTGCCCAGCCTGTTTTCAGCACGCCTGCTGTTTCCGGGTAATGTCAAGGTCACTATGCCACCAATCCGTTGTCCTGTCATCTTGCGGCTGGGTTAGCCGACTCTACTGTGCCTGCAGTTTAGGTGACTCCTATGTGGGCTGCGGGAACTGGCACTGAAGGCTGGATCCGTAGTGCCAATGGGACATGGACCCCCTGTAGGACTGTGGGTTTCGGTAACTGCGGCCGGCTTGTGGCCTGGCTACTTTGCTTTGAAAGGGTACCTTCTGCTACCCACCCGGGTTCCAGCACTGTCTGCTGGTTCTCGCCAGAGCCTTTGGCCTAGGTGCCTCCATCTCGGTATCCGAAGTCCAGCACCATCAGCTGGTCCTTGGTAGTGCTTTCTAGCACAGGTACCTCCTGCCTAGTAACCGTGGTCCAGCACCGTCAGCTGTTCCTCGGTAGTGCCATTGGCTCTTGTAGCTTTTGCTACCCATCTTGGTTCCAGCACCGTAAGCTGGTTCTCAGCAGTGTCTTTGGCACGGGTACTCCCTGTTGCCCAGCCTGTTTTCAGCACGCCTGCTGTTTCCGGGTAGTGTCAAGGTCACTATGCCACCAATCCGTTGTCCTGTCGTCTTGCGGCCGGGTTAGCCGACTCTACGGTGCCTGTAGTTTAGGTGACTCCTATGTGGGCTGCGGGAACTGGCACTAAAGGCTGGATCCGTAGTGCCAATGGGACATGGACCCCCTGTAGGACTGTGGGTTTCGGTAACTGTGGCCGGCTTGCGGCCTGGCTACTTTGGTTTGAAAGGGTACCTTCTGCTACCCACCAGGGTTCCAGCACTGTCTGCTGGTTCTCGCCAGAGCCTTTGGCCTAGGTGCCTCCATCTCGGTATCCGAAGTCCAGCACCGTCAGCTGGTCTTTGGTAGTGCTTTCTAGCACAGGTACCTCCTGCCTAGTAACCGTGGTCCAGCACCGTCAGCTGTTCCTCGGTAGTGCCATTGGCTCTTGTAGCTTTTGCAACCCATCTGGGTTCCAGCACCGTCAGCTGGTTCTCGGCAGTGTCTTTGGCACGGGTACTCCCTGTTGCTCAGCCTGTTTTCAGCACGCCTGCTGTTTCCGGGTAGTGTCAAGGTCACTATGCCACCAATCCGTTGTCCAGTCGTCTTCCGGCCGGGTTAGCCGACTCTACGGTGCCTGCAGTTTAGGTGACTCCTATGTGGGCTGCGGGAACTGGCACTGAAGGCTGGATCCGTAGTGCCAATGGGACATGGACCCCCTGTAGGACTGTGGGTTTCGGTAACTGCGGCCGGCTTGCGGCCTGGCTACTTTGCTTTGAATGGGTACCTTCTGCTACCCACCCGGGTTCCAGCACTGTCTACTGGTTCTCGCCAGAGCCTTTGGCCTAGGTGCCTCCATCTCGGTATCCGAAGTCCAGCACCGTCAGCTGGTCCTTGGTACTGCTTTCTAGCACAGGTACCTCCTGCCTAGTAACCGTGGTCCAGCACCGTCAGCTGTTCCTCGGTAGTGCCATTGGCTCTTGTAGCTTTTGCTACCCATCTGGGTTCCAGCACCGTCAGCTGGTTCTCGGCAGTGTCTTTGGCACGGGTACTCCCTGTTGCCCAGCCTGTTTTCAGCACGCCTGCTGTTTCCGGGTAGTGTCAAGGTCACTATGCCACCAATCCGTTGTCCTGTCGTCTTGCAGCCGGGTTAGCCGACTCTATGGTGCCTGCAGTTTAGGTGACTCCTATGTGGGCTGCGGGAACTGGCACTGAAGGCTGGATCCGTAGTGCCAATGGGATATGGACCCCCTGTAGGACTGTGGGTTTCGGTAACTGTGGCCGGCTTGCGGCCTGGCTACTTTGCTTTGAACGGGTACCTTCTGCTACCCACCCGGGTTCCATCACTGTCTGCTGGTTCTCGCCAGAGCCTTTGGCCTAGGTGCCTCCATCTCGGTATCCGAGGTCCAGCACCGTCAGCTGGTCCTTGGTAGTGCTTTTTAGCACAGGTACCTTCTGCTTAGTAACCGGGGTCCAGCACCGTCAGTTGGTCCTCGGTAGTGCCATTGGCTCTTGTTCCTTCTGCTACCCATCCGGGTGCCAGCACTGTCTGCTGGTTCTCGCCACAGCCTTTGGCCTAGGTGCCTCCATCTCGGTATCCGAGGTCCAGCACTGTCAGCTGGTCCTTGGTAGTGCTTTTTAGCACAGGTACCTTCTGCTTAGTAACCGCGGTCCAGCACTGTCAGTTGGTCCTCGGTAGTGCCATTGGCTCTTGTTCCTTCTGCTACCCATCCGGGTGCCAGCACTGTCTGCTGGTTCTCGCCACAGCCTTTGGCCTAGGTGCCTCCATCTCGGTATCCGAGGTCCAGCACTGTCAGCTGGTCCTTGGTAGTGCTTTTTAGTACAGGTACCTTCTGCTTAGTAACCGTGGTCCAGCACCGTCAGTTGGTCCTCGGTAGTGCCATTGGCTCTTGTTCCTTCTGCTACCCATCCGGGTGCCAGCACTGTCTGCTGGTTCTCGCCAGTTTCTCAGCCTTCTTGTACCTTCTGCTACATTTCCAAGATCAAGCTTTTTGAAATTGTCTTTGGTAATCCTTATTGATCTCCATGATGACGACCCTGATGATGACGACCCTGAAGACCACACCAAAGAAGACCAGAAATATGACCCTAAATAATAAGACCAAGAGGACAAAGAACATGAAGACAACCACCAAGATACAGATCAAAAGACAGAAGAACAAGAAGCAGAAGAAGCAAAAGCAGAAGAACAGAAAGCAGAAGAACATTAAGCATAAGACTAAAAATCAGCATAGAAGAAATCAAAATTATAAGCAGAAGAAGACTAAGCAGTAAATGGGGGTGAGTCCGTTCCTCCTCGTGGTGCCCCTGGAAAATGCCTGCTGCTGCAGGCCAAACTGAACGCGGACAAATCCTGTTGTAAATCTTTAGTGACAGGCAGAACGTAAGGTGTAATCTTATAACTTTTATAGATAAGTACTACAGGAATGCCTGTCACCATAAGAAAATGAAGACAAAGAAGAATAGGAAGAAGATGAAGAAATAGCATATTAAAATTAATAATAGCTGAATAAGAAGAATATGAAGACTGGAAGAAAAAATTAATGGGAAGAAGATGAAGAAGAAGAAGATGAATAAGGTGAAGAAAAAGTTGATGAAAAAAATGCTACTACTGTGGATCATGAAGGACAAAGTGTGGGAGAAGTACAAAAGAAGGTGAAGAGCATGGAAGTTGTGAAACATACATATCTGACAAAATATAAAAAAGGTTAACATAGTCAATATCTTTTTAACTCCGAACGTCTTGAAAAAAAAAATTGGAATTAATGCTATGCCATGTGATTTGAATAAACCACTATGCCTTTAATGTCTCCTCCACCTCCCACAATACATTCTACATGATTCTTATTTGTTTTCAATTATGTAGAATTAGCCAACAAGGAAATAAAGGGCTTTTTTAAATTCCGATACCGGAAGTCCCATTGACTTGAATGGGACTTCCGGTATCGGAATCGGCGATACCCGATATTTTTTTCGTATCGGGCGATACCATCCGATACGATATTTTTGGGTATCGAACGGTATCGCTCAACACTAGTTATGGCATCATCGCCGCTCACCATCTTGGTGGACTCCTCAAAGTTTTGGAGGATGTTACATATGTCTGACATCCATGTCCACTCCTGAGGTCTTATGTGTGGAGTCAAACCTGAATAACGACGGCCTTATTGATGCTGGTATTCAACAACTGCCCTCTTCTGCTCACAAATCCTTTCCAACATATGCAGTGTAGAGTTCCAATGCATGGGTACATCACACACCAGTCGGTGAGCCAGAAACTGCAATTGCTGCTGAAGCACGGCAAGGGTGGCTGAAGCTGCAGCTGACTTTCTAAAATTGGCACACAGGGAGCATACTTTCACCAGCAGATCCGGAATCTCCGGGTAGCTTTTTAGAAAATGTTGAACAACGAGGTTAAGCACATGGGCCAGGCATGGTGCGTGTGTCAGTTCGCCTTGCCTCAGAGCCGCCACCAGGTTCCAGCTATTGTCACACATTACCATGCCTGGCTGGAGATTCAGCGGTGTCAGCCACACATCTGCATGCTCTTTCAGAGCTGTCATCAACTCTTCAGCATTGTTCCATTTGTCACCTAAGCAAATTAGCTTCAGCACAGCCTGTTGCTGCTTGGCTTTGGCAGTGCTGCAGTGCTTCCAGCTTGTAACTTATGTGCTCATTTTGGAGATGGAGGCTGAAGAGGAGGAGGAGGTGCAGGAGCTGTACACAGTGGGGGCAACCCTGATTGACGTAGGGCCCGAAATCCTTGGTGTCGGGAGGACGTGTTCCATCCCAAGGTCTGTCTGGGTCTTGGCTTCCACTAGGTTAGCCCAGTGTGCCATCAGTGAGATGTACTGTCCCTGGATAGGTGTCCGTAGTTAGGTGTACTTTCCCAGTAACTGCATTGTTGAGGGCACAGGTAATGTTGTGGGACTCGTGCTTGTGTAATGCCGGGACGGCACAGCGGGAGAAATAGTGGTGGTTGGGGACCGAGTACCTTGGGACAGCCGCTGCCATTAGATTGCACAAAGCTTCCGTCTCCAGGAGCCTAAAAGGCAACATTTCGAGAGCAAGCAGACGAGAAACTTGAGAATTTAGTACTGTGGCCCATGGGGCATTGGCTGCGTATTTTCGCTTATGTTCCCATGACTGGGGTATGGACAACTGACGGCTGCGTTGGGACAAGGACGTGGACGTGCTTGATGTTGGTGCTATATGACTAGGGGCAATGGCAGATGCAGGGCAGGAGGCATCTTCGCATGCACGGTGGATAGGGGATTAACTTACATGCAAAACAGTGGAAGAAGCAGTGGTGTCACCCGCAGACACTATTCCTGGAGTCTCGGGTCGGGCACATAAATTTAGGTGCTTTGCTGCCATGTGCCTGATCATGCTTGTGGTGGTAAGGCTGGGAGTTTTGCTACCCCTGCTGATGCTGGCATGACAGGTGTTGCAAATGGCCTGTTTGGGGTTATCAGCAGAGTCTTTAAAAAAATAACCAAACTTGGGAAAACCTAACAGTTTTACTGGCAACTTCTGTCATGTATGTGTTACGGGGAACGCCTGCACACCTTCTGTTTGCAGCCACCACACTGCTTCTTCCTGCCTGAAGGGGTGCTACACTTCCCTCCCCCTTTGTGCTGCTGTCCTCACTCTGCATGTCCTCCTGCCAGGTTGGGCAAGTAACTACATCATCCACCACCTCATCTTCCACTTCTGCACCCTGGTCCTCCTCCTGACTTCCTGACAATTGTGTCTCATCATCATCCACCTCTTGTGACCGTGGCTGCTCAAATATTTTTGCATCACTACATAGAATCTCATCTTGCCCTGCTTCAAGTGAACCAGGTGAGAGGCACAAATCTTCAAATGGAAAACTGAACAGCTCTTCGGAGTGTTCAAGTGTGGGATCAGTGTTCTCAGGGCACTCAGCATGGTGGGAGAATGGAGGATCAGGATGAGGAATATGCAGTCCAGAGCATGGCTACTCTGACTTGACCACGTGGAAGACAGGGTGCTGGCGGTGGTGGATAAGTAACTAGAAGTATTATCCGCTATCCAACCAGCAACCTTTTCAAACTGCTCTGGCTTTAATAGTGCTGTCTTTCTGCGTTTCCCTAGGACTTTGGACACTAAGGTCCAACTAGAAGATGAGGGTGTTTTTGGTGGCCCAATTTCAGCTTTCCCACGGCCTCGGCCTCTGCATGCACCATCATTATCACATCCACTTTCCCATCTCTTGCCACTCGCCTTGCCCATTGTAAAAGGACTAAAATATTATACACGTTCATTACAAATGGCTGAATTGGGTATGAACTTGTATGTGATATGTGTGCAGGAAAACCACCCTTTAACCTATCTGGACTGTAGCTAATAAAAATTTTTTGCTTATCAAATTTGTGTCAATAAGTACGGTAACAGACTGCAAAAACACTAGAGTATGTAGGCCTGAAATGGCCAAATTTTTTGCACAGATAAATGAGGCCTGTTACAGAGATACCACACTACCAAATATGTGGCCTTTTTTTCGTAAAAAGGCAAAATAGTGCTGTATATAACTAGAGTGACAGACAGAAAAACACTGAAATACCGGCCTAAAATGCCCAAACTTCGAGCACACAGATATATGAGCTGACACGCAGATACCACACTGACAAATATGTGGCCTGTATTTTTTTCTTGTTTATGCAAAATAGTGATGTATATAACTAGACTGGCACACAGGAAGCACTGGAATACCGGCCTAAAATGGCCAAACTTGGACCATGCAGATATATGAGGTGGCATGGGGATACCACACTGCCAAATATGTGGCCTGTATTTTTTCTTTTTTATGTTAAATAATGCTGTATATAACTAGAGTGACAGGCAGGAAAACACTGGAATAGTGGCCTAAAATGGCCAAACTTGGACAACGCAGATATATGGGGCCAGGCACGGAGATACGACAATTCCAAATATGTGGCCTTTTTTTTTAAAGGCAAAATAGTTCTGTGTATAATATAACTAGAGTGACACACAGGAAAACACTTGAATACTGGCCTAAAATGGTCAAACTTAGAGCACACAGATATATGAGCTGGAACGGAGATACCACACTGACAAATATGTGGCCCGTATTTTTTTCTTTTTTATGCTAAAAAGTGCTGTATATAATGAGAGTGACAGACATGAAAACACTGTAATACCGGCCTAAAATAGCCAAACTTGGACAATGCAGATATACAGTATGAGGCCTGGCACGGAGATACCACACTGCCAAATATGGGGCCTGTTTTTTTTAAAAAAGAAATGCAAAATAGTGCTGTATATAACCAGAGTGACAGACAGCAAAAAAAATAGAATACCGGCCTAAATTGCTCAAACTTGGAGCACGCAGATATATGAGCTGACACGCAGATACCACACTGACAAATATGTGGCCTGTATTTTTTTCTTGTTTATACTAAATAGTGCTGTATATAACTAGAGTGACACACAGGAAAACACTGGAATACCGGCCTAAAATGGCAAAACATGGACAACGCAAATATATGAGGCCTGGCACGGAGATACCACACTGCCAAATATGTGGCCTGTTTTTTTTTTCAAAGGCAAAATAGTGCTAGAGTGAAAGACAGCAAAAAATATGGAATTTAGGCCTAAAATGTCCAAATTTTTAGCAGACGGATGAATGAGGTGTGTCACAGATATTCCTCACTGTATGTATTTTTTGGGGGGTTCAGCAAAATTGTGTTAAGAAATTGTGTAAGACACTCAAAAAAAATTCTACTCTACCATAACACATAAAAATTAAAGATTTCTCTGCGCACTCAAAAGTGGTTTTTTGGGACCCCTTTAACATTGCTGGATTTTCACACTGTGCTAGGAAAAGGATCTCACTCTATTGTGCAGTGTCAAAAATCAAACGGAGAAAAAAAGGGCTCTGGATTGCTTTGCAAAAAAATAAGCTCTATTAACCTGGAATTTTTTTTTTTTTATAGCCAATTAGACCTGGGGCTAGGCATTTACGGTCAATATATCCTAGAGGTAGCAGCAGCAGACAGTACGGGAATGGACCCTCTTGATGTATGCAATGATATCTATATAAAGTATAGTGCCTGCAGGCCTTGCACTGATATGTATAGAGCCTTCCTAACACTGCAACCTATATACCCCGGAATTAGTCCTTAGAAGGACTGTTAGTTTAGCTGGATTTGAGTACTTTAGGATAGTAGACCTCACACTGGCTAATAAATCACCAAATCTGACCCTATCTCGGCAGCAGCTCTCCTTACACTATCTAAATCCGGAGCTGAATGCGCCGAGCAGGGCGTTGTCCGGTCTCTTATACCCCTGATGATGCTGCATGGCCAGGCAATCACTGCACTACCACAACAAAGATGGCTGCGGCATTTCATGGCCTGCCAGTCAATCCCTGCACCGTGAATGGGTCTCTAAATTCTGCCAAAAAATGCTGGGTGGAGACCCGAGTTCCCGCCGAGTAATCCCGGAAATGCTCAGTGCTCGCTGTGTACACCGAGTATAGTGATACTCGGGCAAGTAATGAGTTGTGGTGAGCACGTTCGCTCATCACTAGTAAGGAGGCATCTTAAAAATTGGATCTCTTTATTCACAGTCAGATCTTTTTATTTCCAATCACAAGAATCATTCTAAATTAGTTTTTGCAGACCAGCATTTATTTAGTTTCCTTGACTGCAAATGAATTTGTTTATTGCAAAGGAACATCTGCTGAGTTTCTTGTCTCATTACTTTTCAGCTAATTGATAAGAAGACATAATGAAACATGATACATTTATAGGTAAATAACTACATGCATATGGGTCATATAATGGCCACTATTTTACATAAAAGCTCCAGACCATGCTATGCATGAGTGTAACGGAATTTATAAATTATCATTAACAATGTGAGTCTGGTCAGCCAGAGTACCCGAGGATCCTCCAGTGGATCCAGGAACAAAACCAGATCCCAGAAGTCTAGGAGGACACATACTGATTTGGAGCTGACTTTGGAATCAATTATGTATCACTACGGTATATTTATTATGGGTTAATTAACCAATAATCTATCAAAGCTTGTTGATATTGTCTTTGTGCAGCAGTCCATAACAAAACATGTGTCTTTTTATATCATACATATTTTTTGGCAGAAACAAAGCACTGGCATTGATTATTATTTTTTTCTCCAAAGTTTGTACAGCTCATTTGCTGATTCATTATGTGCAGTCCCATCACACTGACAAACCAGACTCCAATGTGCCACAAAAGGAAGGAGCAGTCACCATCCTGCATTTACTTCACATCTTACACCACAGTCCCATCCAGAGCTGCAGTCCCTATACTGCTGATAGATCATATCTCCTACTCTAGTTACATCCAGAGCTGCCGTCACTATTTTGTGTTATATAGTCAAACTCACAGAAATAACATGGGTACCATTTAGTTGGGAACATACTAGCCTAACCTGGCATTTAAACCCCCCCATGTAGTGAATGGATAGTAATTGTATACTCCTAAATACTGAACAAAAAAACAAAAAAGGAGTTCCATACCATATAGTTTAAACATCCAGAGCTGCAGTCACTATTCTGCTGTTACTTCATGTCCTATTCTCCAGTCACATCCGGAGCTGCAGACACTATTGTGCCACATGTGGCTCGCAGGACTATGATGTGTGACTCTTGGCTCGCTGCCAACTTGATGCATTAGTGTCAGATCTAACAAACTGATGTAGAGCAGGTCTCCAGAATTTATTGAGCAGTCCGACACAGAAGAGCAAATATGAACGTACAAATATTGGCCATTGGAGTAATAGGGTAATTTTTATTACTCTATTACTGCCATACTGCCAGTTAGAGGGCTGATTGAAACCTGATACAATAGTATGGAGGGAATGTGTAGGTGAGAACTCCCAGAGGTAAATATGGTTTTTTAAGTGAGGGGGCGGCACAAGTTCTCGGTGTGATTTCTGCTAGTAAGCTTTATCTGTCATTGTTACAGTAATGGGGGGATTTGGATGTGGTTCACGATCATTTCAGAGATGAATATGGCTCTTAACGCAAAAAAGGTTGGGGCACACTGCATTGGAGCCATTTATTTTTCCTATATGTTCTAGGGGTCCCCAACCTTTAGCTTGAGAGCCACATGTGGTTCGCAGGCCTGTGATGTGTGGCTCGTGGCTGTCTGTGAACTTGGTGCACTAGCTCCCAGTGATGCACACAGCTATTAAGAGTAGATCTCTAGACAGTGACTTTAGTGTGTAGGTGCTGCACAGAAGAGCAGATCTGGATGGGGTAAGATTGGAAACCCTGAAGCTTGGCATACTGCCTTCGTGGGATTTTAGTAGAAAAGCTTTGTCTGTCATTACACCGGTAATAGGGGGCTCTGGGTGTCACTATTGTGAGTGAGGCACGAGCTGAATATGGCTTGCGTCCCTCTCTTAGGGCCCCGTTACACGCTTCAATGTCCCAGTGATCCCACCAACAATCCGACGTGGATGGGATCGCTCGGACATAGTTAGCTGATCGCTGGTGAGCTGTCACATAGACAGACTCACCAGTGATCAGGACCAGTGAGCAAGCTGGTATCCAGGGTAAACAGCGGGTGACTAATAGCCACTCGGCTATTAGTTACTCGCTGTTTACCCTGGATACCAGCTCCCAGTGTCGCTGATCGTTGGTCTCTCGCTGTCACACGCAGCAATGTGTGCTGCCCAGCCGGAGACCAATGATAGAATTATGGCCCATACCATTAGGCAACGATTAACGATCAGCCAACTGATCGTTGATCGTTGCTACATGTCACACGCAACGATGTCGTTTCGAGATCGCTGCAACATCACCAAACTGGTGACGTTGCAACAATATCATTCACAATATCGTTGTAGGTAACGGGGCCTTTAGAGCTGAATGTGGCTTTCAAGGTCAGAAAGGTTGGAGACCTCTGTCCTAGAGTATACTTTAAATGGGGGCCATAAATATGACCCTAAGGCTGGAGTCACACGCAACGAATAAAAAATCGGTCCCATTTTAACGGTACGAAATCGCACAAATAAATCTTGTCCAGGGATCCGTCTGTCATCCCATTTTCCGGCGATGAACTGATTTTATTCACATCTAAGCATCAAATTGACATCCAATGCCAATGCCTGATGCTCTTACCTGTTGACCTGGAGAAGTCTTGCGATTTAATCGCAAGTCACACGTGTGGTGCGTTTTCAATGCAATTTTTAATCTCATCCATAGACTTGCATTGTCGAATCCGATCCGAAAATCGGTGACAATCGCAGCATGCTACGATTGTCTCGGTCCGAGGAACGGAGCCGATAAAAAAACACATGATGGGAGCAGCAATATAGAATAACACTGGGACGAATGCAATGCGATTTTTTATCGCATTGCATTCGTCCGATTTAATCGCTAGTGTGACTCCGGCCTAACATTGTAAATCTGATTCCTATTTACATTGTCACAACGGAATACTGGAGATGGAATATCGAGTCTGAACACAATCTTTAAAAAAAATGATGAAAAAAATTACAGTTGTAAATAATAACAAATATTTGATGGGAATTCACAGAATTCATAATAAGAGAATAGCTACACTCAGGTTTGCAAATAAACAGAAATCAAGACATGTTTCTCGTCCTTTGTCCTGAGGCTTGATTCTGGACGTTCCTGCATGCACATAGGCACAGAGTGAAAATAATACACAGAGAAGCTAAATTATTTTGTCAGTTCAAGTGCTAGAACAAGCAACACCGAGGAAAAATGTCTTCATGTCCTTGAAAGGCTAAATAATATATTATGATTTGCACAGTTACACTAGACAGAGTGCTCCTTACTGAACCATGTAATGATAGAAAAGCTTTACACTTCCCAAAGTTTCTAAAATAGTGATTTTTACACTTTTTAAAATATTTTCTTTTGTGTTTGGCTCTGTGAAGCAGGATTATAGACAAAGATGAAAGGCTACAAATATATGCGAGGTGGTGAGCCTATCAATCCAAGTTTCATAGTCAATTTGCAAATTGTAGTAGATGCACCAAGCTGCCCATTTGATGATATCAAGTTTCAATTTAAAGGGGTTGCCCGGCCTTAGGCTGCAAGTCAACAGACTGCAGACTTGAGAAACCTCAAATCGTGCGCACTGCAAGCTGTGAGGATACTCCACTGCTGTCAGTGGGCGGTCATAGGACCACAAATATGTGATTTACATATTTCTGGCCACATTCCTAGTAGACATGTCCGACCTCGCTCAGTACACTTGCATTAAGCAAGGCCACACAAGTATAGTCAACAAATGACCCCATGTATACAAATCGTATTCTTGAGGTCACGGGCCCGCCACTCCCAGGGCCCACACCAGAGTATCCCCACATAGCATACAGAGTGACTGCAGGATTGTACCCCAAGGCCGGATAAACCCTTTTATTAAAAGCAAAGCCTACTTATTCCTATTGATTACATAACCACAACATGTTTCTCAGCTCTGTACAGCCATTTGCACCAGTCCTTGTCCTCAATGGGACTCACAGCTCTCCTCTCTGGAACCCAAAATAGGATAATTTCATACAAAACATTTCAAACCTTGTGCAAAAAAAACAGCAGCCATGGGTTCTTCTAAGCAGCTGCCTAGCACTCTGAAAATGAAAATCTAGACCTCAAAAAGTAATGAATGCAGGACAACCCAGGAATCTCTCAGAACTGGAAGAATTTTCTAAGGAAGAATGGATGAAAATCCTTTAACAACCACCGATATGCATTTAAACGCCAGTTGTTAAGGGTACTTATTTCCTCATTGCCGTTTTAAAACAACGATGTGGAATAAGGGACTAGCGCAGCCGAGCGGCGGCGATTCTCGAGGGTGTTAGCTGTACATCACAGCTGATAAACTGCAGTATCAGTTTCGGCCATTTTTGCGATTGATTGAAGCCGAATAAGCCCTTAAATATCCCCTTAGTAACCATCGGACTCCCACAATGAGAATCGCGAGTCTTGATGGTTACCACGGTACCTTAAGGTCATGTGATGATCCCACGGTACGGTGGCCTGTGAGATCCAGCTGGCTCTCACATGCTGTGTCAGTGAGACACTGCTGTACATGAGTACTAAACCAATAGAGAAACCCCAAAAAATGGCCATTGCTTTATGATATTAAAAATACCTTTATTCACAGTGATAGGGTATATTGTGGCAACAAAGAAAAGAGTACACACTCAATTAAGATAAAAAAGAGTATAATATTGCTAAAACGGAGTATTAGAAAATAGGTAAAACAATTGGCACAGAACAACTAAGCAACAATTAGGAAAAAGATAGCAAAAATAAATCAAGGGCAAAGATATAACAGTGGATATACATATAGATATGGAGGTTAAGTTATAATCAAGGTTCAAACTGAGTAGTTTATAAACAGGACAGGTATATGGATCACCCCCAGGGCTGTGGGATATTAGGTACTTGGTAGGAGTCTCAGAGGGACGTGTCACGGTGGTGGTGACCCGGTCCGTGGCCCTGGGCATCCAATGTAAAATGGGTGAAATGTAGCTGAAAAAGTTTATAGGTAGGTAGTTTGTGATGCCACCTGTGGTGCTTGGCAAGAAAGATGTTAAGCCGATGCTGCGGTGCAGATCCTCTGGGACAGATGGGGGGGCGCAGCAAAGATGTAATAGCTCTCCACAGGCAGAGCTGTAGTCCCAGGGCAGTAGTAATAGGTGTTGAAGTAGATGGTGTAGTGTTAGGCACAGAGATGTAGCAGTGCTGAGTAGGTTGGCATAGGAAGAAGGCAATGACACAGCTGACTGCAGTTCCAATTGTTTTACTCACGTTTCTAGCACAGACAGGTGCTCGCTTCAATGCTGCAGCTTCCAGGTCAGGGACTCAGTCAACTCCCAGGCACATGGATTAACCCTTCCAGCACTCCCTTGCAATTGTGCCTTTTCTGAACTTCTCCTTTCTAGCGCTAATCTGAATTACTTGCAGTTCTGAATTACACTCAAGTTCCACCTTCTTGATGTTACTTAAACTCCACTCGTATGACAGGTGGACGTAGCCTGCTTTGGGGACTCCATCAATCATGTCCCGGCTCACACGCAAGTTGCCACTGTGTCTTCGAGTCTTTGGTGGGAATAGAGCGGTCTCAACTCCTATTTCTCTAGTTTCTGCTGCAGGATCATTAGTATCACAAACAGCCTCGGATACAGGCGCCCAGCCTTGGCGCAGTGAACTTAGGGAAGGGCTCCGCACTAGCCCCAGCCCCCAGTCTCTCTCCTCCTCATGTTCTGTGCTTATCTATCTTCCTTCTGAATAACTGATCCTTCTTTCTTCCTCTATCCATGCAAGCAGCTCCAGCTCACTGGAGGCTGCTACATCTACGTCCTTCTCGCTATTCCCCGCCGGGGATTATCACTGTTGAGAGTTCTCCTCTCCGCTCCCCCCTTACGGGGAACCTCTGCCTTCCTCCCCCTCTCAGGGGATTCTGACCTAACTTCCTGTCAGCTTTTCCCTCTAGTGTTTCTAAGCTCCACCCACCACCCAGCACCCTTCATGAACCAAAGCAGCTGCCATAAAGGGTGCTCTGCTGTTCTTAGGTGTCTGTGCTGGATGTAGGTGATGGAGGCTGGTCAGGTGTTCCATCTTACCTGGGAAGTGGGATACCACACCTCAGGAGGAGGTGCAGTACCTCTGTGGCGACTGAACCCTCTGGGGCACCACATATGTATGTATTTGTTAAAGTTAAATGTAAATAACCTCCATCCTGTTTAAGTATAAAGTGAAATCTTTAATATGTTAGGCCACTGGTGTTAGCATGTCAGTTTAAATACATTATCAGCACCTTATAAATGGATATTGCACTTGCCCATGGATGTAATGACATAGTTCATCACTACTACTGATACTGACAGTACATCTAAGGAGATATTTGCAGATTTATAGAATATGCTACTGATGAAAGCAGTATTTCCTGGGCCTGGTGGGATCCTGCCTGGAGTGCAGCGCTCACCCCGACACGTGTTTCTGAGAGCATGCTGGCGAACGTACGCACCGAAATGTGCATCAGGATGAGTGCTGAACTCCAGGAAGGAGTACAGTTTGACCTTATGAACATAAAAATGGCTGGAATCATGAGAAAACACCATGTCACGTTTGGAGAGCCCCCGATGTGTCTAAACAGTGGAAACCCCCAGCAGTTTACTCAATTTTGGAAACTAGACCACTTAAGAAAAGTATATAGATGTGTGGTGAGCACCTTGAACCCCCCTGGTGCTTCACAGAAGTTTATAACATAAAAGTTTGAAAAGAAAAGAATAATATTTTACCCTTAAAAATTTATCTTTAGCCCCATTTTTTTTATTTTCACAATGGTAATTGGAGAAAATGGACCTCAAAATTTTTTAATGCGACTTCTCTTGAGTATGCCAATACCCCATATGATACCCCATATGTGGAGGAAAACTACTGTTTAGGTGCACGGCAGGGCTAGAAAAGGAAGGACAGATGTTTTGGAGCGCAGACCTTGATGGACTGGTCTGTGGGCATCATGTTACATTTGGAGAGCTCCTGATCTGCCTAAACAGTGAAAAAAAAAATACAAGTTACCCCATTTTGGAAACTATACCCCTCAAAGTTTTATCCAGGAGTATAGTGAACATTTTGAACCCACAGGTACTACACAGAATTTGATAACATTAGGTAGTCATATTGAAAATTTTCATTTTTTTTTCATGAAAATGTTGTTTTCTCCCCAAATTTGTAAATTTCACAATGGATAATAGAAGAAAACAAACTCCACAATTTGTTGTACAATTTCTACCAAATTTGACTATACCCATTGGGCAAATGGAAGGGCTAAGTGACGAAGGAGCGCTATTTGCCTGGGATAGATTGTGAGTCATGTCGCATTTGAAGAGTCCCTGACATGTAAAAACCAAAGAAACACCCCATTTTGGAAACTAGACCCCTCAAGAAATTTATCTATGGTTGTAGTGAGTATTTTGAACACATAGGTACCTCACAGACTTTTATAGCATAGAGACGTGGAAATATGACATTTTAATGGTAAAAATATAACTTTTGCATTTGCTGCAAATTTGTCAGGAACACAAGGGTGAATAGGTGAATCTAGTCCCCACAATTTATTGCGCAATTTCTCCCAACTGCAGCGCTGCCCCATAAGCTGTCAGAAATTACTGTTAGGGCACACCTCAGGGATGAGAAGGAAGGAGTGCAGATTTGGAAAAAATAGTTTGCGGGCAACATTTGCAGAGCCACGATGGTTCCAGAACCACAGAAAAACCCCATAAGAGACCCAATTGTAGAAACTGCACCTCTCAATTAATTTTTCTATGGCTGCAGTGACTATTTTGTAACATCCAAGCCAGGCTTTTTTTTTCTGGAGAATTGCAAATCTGCCAATCTAGTAGATAATTGTGTCCCCATACACTGTAGACCTCCCATATATTGTAGCGCCCCCATACATTGTGCTCAGCTTGTGCTTCTGGTGATATGCACCTGTAAATTAAGTATCCTCTCTCCATTACAATAATGTGGCCATTAACTGTGGTTTAGGCACAGTGGGGCTCAAATGGAGTGGGCATTTGGATTTGACAGTGCAGAATTCACTGTTTTTTATTTGAGGGGGTGGGAGCAATGTAACTTTTCCAGAGACTTTGTTCGACCAGTAACGTGAGTACACCTTATAGTTCCAGTGACAGATGAAGGCCTGGAATGGGGGCTAATTTCGTACAGGATAAATTAGGATTTTTATTGGTAACATTTTGGGGTGCATAACATTTTTTGATCACTTCCAATATAAGGCTAGATCACATGTTTGCGTGTGCACTTACATTAGGGATTCTGAGTAAATTCCACAAAAAATGTGTTTCAGACGAAACCCCCAATGGAACTACCCACCATGAGGCAGATGAAGACACTTTGTACTCCGTTTGGCTTTTTTTTCTTAAGGTTTTGCTGCTATCACACAGTAAAAATGCTTTTTTATAAAAAGTAGTTTTTTTTGTCGCCATATTCTGAGAGCTGCAACTTTTTTATTTTCTGGTTAACAGAGCTGTATAAGGGCTTATTTTTTACACTACGAGTTGCAGATTATTTTGGTACCAACTTGAGGTACATAATTTTTTTTATGTTACATATTTAGACTGTTAACTGGTTGATGCAGCATTACAGGAACACCCGATTCTTACACTTTGGGTGGTCCGAACAATAAAAGCAATTGTTACCATCCACATTTCGTGTCTCCACTTTTTCCTCATAGATCATAAGCTTGTGAGCAGGGCCTTCATTCCTCTTGGTGTCTGTTTTGATCTATGTGTTTATTGTTATGCTGTAATGTCTATCGTCTGTACAAATCCCCTCTATAATGTAAAGTGCTGCGGAATATGTTGGCGCTATAGAAATAAAATTATTATTATTTTTGATCACTTTTTATTCAGATTTGACAGACACAGAATGAACAAAAAACAGTTATTGCTTTTATTTTTTGCGCCGTTCACTGTGCGGTAAAAGTGATAAGACCGATTTGTTCGTCGGCTCAGTATGATTACAGCAATACCAGATTTATACTTTGCTCTTTTCACGTACTAAAAACAACATCTTACAAACAGTAAAAGTACAGTACTACTTTCACTTCTAAGACTTGCCTGTACCCAAATAGTAGTATTCCCTCACATGTGGAACATGGGCGTACTCAGGAGAAATTGCACAACAAATTTTGTGGTCCATTTTATCCTGTTACTTTTGTGAAAAAAAAAAATGGGGCTAAAATACATTTTTGTGAGTAAAATGTGATTTTTTTTCATTTTCACTGTTCTACAGAAGATATAAACATCTGTAAAGCACCAGGGTTCAAGGTGCTCCCCACACATCTAGATACATTTCTTAAGGGGTCTAGTTTTCAAAATGGGGTAACTTGTTGGGGATTTCCACTGTTTAGGTGCATCAAGGACTATCCAAACACGACATGGTGCCTGTTTTTGATTGTGCTCAAAAAGTCAAACAGTGCTACTTCCATTCTGACACCTGCTATGCACCCAAACAATGGATTTCCCACACACATTGGGTATCGGCATACTTAGGAAAAATTGTACAACAAATTTTAATGTAAATTTTTTGTTACCCTTCTGAAAATAACAAATTTGAAGCTAAAGAAAAATTATTGTGACAAAAAGTTAAATGTTCATTTTTTCCTTACAATTTGCTTTAGCTCCTGTGAAGCACCAAAAAGGTTAATAAACTTTTTGAATGTGGTTTCGAGCAACTTGAGGGGTTTCATTTTTACATTGGTTTCACTTTTGAGTATTTTCTGTCATATAGGCTCCCCAAAGTCACTTCAAATGTGATGTGGTCCCTAAAATAATGATTTTGTAAATCTTGCTTTTAAAATGATAAATCACTGGTCAACTTCTAACGAAAAAAAACATGCTTAAAAATTGATGCAGATGTAAAGTATACATGTGGGAAATGTTATTTATTAACTATTTTGTGTGACATATCTCTCTTACTTAAAGGCATAAGAATTAAAAGTTTCAAAATTGCAAAATGTTTGACATTTTCGCAAATTTCCGATATTTTCTCAAATAAACGCAACCAATATCAAACAAATGTTACAAACATTATGAAGTACAATATGTCACTAGAAAGCAATCTTAGAATCAGTGGAATACATTGAAGTGTCCCAGAGTTGTTACCTCATAAAGTGACAGCGGTCAGATTTTAAAAAATTTGACCTGGTCCTTAAGGTCAAAATTGGCTCGGTAACTAAGAGTTTAAAAGACTCATGGCTGGATACAAAAAGAATTTACAAGCTGTGATACTTTTAAAAGGGGGTGCTACAGGTCGCTAACCATGCCCAAACTTTTGCATCCGCCCGTTTTCCTTTTTGTAATTTTTTTGCTTAAAATACAAAGGAAATGTGTCATCTTTAACTTTAAGCCTTTTTGAGATCATTTTATCTTCAACTTGCCTCTGCATATAAATATTAGGGTATGTGCAGACGATCAGTAAACTCTGCGGGTTGGACGCTGTGTATTTGTCCAGCGTCCAAACCTCAGAGTCCAGCTGTCACAGCATAGTGGATCGCATTTCAAGAAATCCCATGTCCACTATGCGTCCAGAGAAGCCAGCGGCTCACCCGCTGAGACGGACATGCGGTATGTCTCTCCAGTCCACTGCATGTCAATTTCTCTTGCCGAGACACTAGTCTCGGCAAGAGAAATTTCACCCGTACAATGTATTCGATGCAGTGAATCCGCACTGTTCAGTGAACACATGCGGATTCCCCTGCGTTCAATAGACGGCAGCGCTTTGGATGCAGTGAACATACGCTGTGTCCAAAGCCTGCCAGTTACATATCGTCGGCACATACCCTTACAGGTACTCCTTGGGCACTTGATAATATGAGCTTCCTCATGAGCTGCATAGCTCTTCTGTCCACAACATGGCCACTGGTATAAAAGAATGTGACTAGGTCTGCCCATCAACCGCCTTCAATTAAAAAATCACTTTTAAATTTGAAGTGTAACTCAACTGGAGGATACTTATGGACAGGTCTGGTCATGTGATTATTAATCAGCAGCCATTTTGAAAACAGGAGCATTTTATGAGAAAGGCTGCATTAACAAGTGCAGGAGAAAAACCTTATATATTTGGAAGAGCCACAAAATCTCCTCCTGAGCTTGTTATTGCAGTTTTCTTCACAGACTGCTCAGCTCTCCGGTTCTCAAAATGGCAGTTGGTGGAGTAGCATGTGACCAGACCTGTTCAACGGCCTCCTCCAATTGAAATACAGCTTTCCCATGTGAAATGTAACTCAATTGGTGGACACTGATGGACAGGTCTGGTCACATGCTCCTACATTAGTCGCCATTTTGAGAACACAAAAGCTGTTCCAGTCTGTGAGAAAGGGAACACTAACAAATGCAGGAGGAGAACTGTAACACTTACATATTAATGAGCGCAACAAAATCCTGTCCCCAACAGTTTCACTAAAAAGAGTTGGCTACTGTGTTACTGACTGGCAGAAATATGTAGCCGCTAAGTGCGTACGCAGTCCGGGGTCCACCGTGCAGAGATGTTAACTGCTGCTAGACAATAGCAGACAGAATATGATAGGGAATAGCCGAACACCGGTGGGTAGTGTTGAGCGATACCGTTCGATACCCAAAAATATCGTATCGGATGGTATCGCCCGATACAAAAAAATATCGGGTATCGCCGATTCCGATACCGGAAGTCCCATTCAAGTCAATGGGACTTCCGGTATCGGAATTAAAAAAAGCCCTTTATTTCCTTGTTGGCTAATTCTACATAATTGAAAACAAATAAGAATCATGTAGAATGTATTGTGGGAGGTGGAGGAGACATTAAAAGCATAGTGGTTTATTCAAATCACATGGCATAGCATTAATTCCAATTTTTTTTTTCAGTACGTTCGGAGTTAAAAAGATATTGACTATGTTAACCTTTTTTATATTTTGTCAGATATGTATGTTTCACAACTTCCATGCTCTTCACGTTCTTTTGTACTTCTCCCACACTTTCTCCTTCATGATCCGCAGCAGTAGCATTTTTTTCATCAACTTTTTCTTCACCTTATTCATCTTCTTCTTCTTCATCTTCTTCCCATTCATTTTTTTTTCCATTCTTCATCTTCTTCTTATTCAGCTATTATCAATTTTAATATGCTATTTCTTCATCTTCTTCCTATTCTTCTTTGTCTTCATTTTCTTATGGTGACAGGCATTCCTGTAGTACTTATCTATAAAAGTTATAAGATTACACCTTACGTTCTGCCTGTCACTAAAGATTTACAACAGGATTTGTTCGCGTTCAGTTTGGCCTGCAGCAGCAGGCATTTTCCAGGGGCACCACGAGGAGGAACGGACTCACCCCCATTTACTGCTTAGTCTTCTTCTGCTTATAATTTTGATTTCTTCTATGCTGATTTTTAGTCTTATGCTTAATGTTCTTCTGCTTTCTGTTCTTCTGCTTTTGCTTCTTCTGCTTCTTGTTCTTTTGTCTTTTGTTCTGTATCTTGGTGGTTGTCTTCATGTTCTTTGTCCTCTTGGTCTTATTATTTAGGGTCATATTTCTGGTCTTCTTTGGTGTGGTCTTCAGGGTCGTCGTCATCAGGGTCGTCGTCATGGAGATCAATAAGGATTACCAAAGACAATTTCAAAAAGCTTGATCTTGGAAATGTAGCAGAAGGTACAAGAAGGCTGAGAAACTGGCGAGAACCAGCAGACAGTGCTGGCACCCGGATGGGTAGCAGAAGGAACAAGAGCCAATGGCACTACCGAGGACCAACTGACGGTGCTGGACCACGGTTACTAAGCAGAAGGTACCAGTGCTAAAAAGCACTACCAAGGACCAGCTGACGGTGCTGGACCTCGGATATCGAGATGGAGGCACCTAGGCCAAAGGCTGTGGCGAGAACCAGCAGACAGTGCTGGCACCCGGATGGGTAGCAGAAGGAACAAGAGCCAATGGCACTTCTGAGGACCAACTGACGGTGCTGGACCACGGTTACTAAGCAGAAGGTACCTGTGCTAAAAAGCACTACCAAAGACCAGCTGACGGTGCTGGACCTCGGATACCGAGATGGAGGCACCTAGGCCAAAGGCTGTGGCGAGAACCAGCAGACAGTGCTGGAACCCGGGTGGGTAGCAGAAGGTACCCATTCAAAGCAAAGTAGCCAGGCCGCAAGCCGGCCGCAGTTACCGAAACCCACAGTCCTACAGCGGGTCCATGTCCCATTGGCACTACGGATCCAGCCTTCAGTGCCAGTTCCCGCAGCCCACATAGGAGTCACCTAAACTGCAGGCACCATAGAGTCGGCTAACCCGGCTGCAAGACGACAGGACAACGGATTGGTGGCATAGTGACCTTGACACTACCCGGAAACAGCAGGCGTGCTGAAAACAGGCTGGGCAACAGGGAGTACCCGTGCCAAAGACACTGCCGAGAACCAGCTGACGGTGCTGGAACCCAGATGGGTAGCAAAAGCTACAAGAGCCAATGGCACTAACGAGGAACAGCTGACGGTGCTGGACCATGGTTACTAGGCAGGAGGTACCTGTGCTAGAAAGCACTACCAAGGACCAGCTGACGGTGCTGGACCTCGGATACCGAGATGGAGGCACCTAGGCCAAAGGCTCTGGCGAGAACCAGCAGACAGTGCTGGAACCCGGGTGGGTAGCAGAAGGTACCCATTCAAAGCAAAGTAGCCAGGCCGCAAGCCGGCCGCAGTTACCGAAACCCACAGTCCTACAGGGGGTCCATGTCCCATTGGCACTACGGATCCAGCCTTCAGTGCCAGTTCCCGCAGCCCACATAGGAGTCACCTAAACTGCAGGCACCGTAGAGTCGGCAAACCCGGCCGCAAGACGACAGGACAACGGATTGGTGGCATAGTGACCTTGACACTACCCGGAAACAGCAGGCGTGCTGGAACCAGGCTGGGCAACAGGGAGTACCCGTGCCAAAGACACTGCCGAGCACCAACTGGCGTTGTTGGAGCCCAGGGACAATCATGGTGTAGTCCGAGGCCTACTTGGTGGCAGTTTTAGATTGTTTGTAGGCTACAACAGACTGTCAAAGTGCTCCAATTAGGCATCTGTCTCCACTCTGTTTCCAGGATTTCACGTGACCACCAACACCGCCAGTTTATGCGTACAGCAGCCGTCTGCCCAATCCACACGTGTTCCTGTGTTACTGGGATTCTGTAATGTCAGCAGATCCCCTGATGTGTGTCTGCCACTGTCTCCTGCTCTGTCCACATTCCCACCGCTTGCAGTGGGAAGGTGGACAGCGCAGGAGACAGTGGCGGACACATATTGGGTGATCTGCTGACGTTACAGAACCCCAGTAACACAGGAACACGTGTGGAATGCGTGGACGGCAACTGTGAGCAGGAACTGGCGGTGTTGGAGGTCAGGGGAAATGCTAGAGACAGAGTGGAGACAGAGGCCAAATCAGAGAATGTTTAAATCTGAAGTAGTTACAATTTGGAGGCAGCAGCAATTTGCCCTCCGCACAGCAGGGGATCAGCTGATGTTACCGAACCCCACTTTCACATGAACGAGTGTGTTTTTCTGTGTGGACAGCACTTCCGAGCACCAACTGGCATTGTTGGAGCCCAGGGACAATCATGGTGCAGGCCGAGGCCTACTAGGAGCCAGGTGTAAATCTGAGGTATTTTGACTTTGGAGGGAGCAGGACACTTTGCCCTCCACACAGCAGGGGATCAGCCGACGTTACCGAACCCCACTTTCACATGAACGGGTGTGTTTTTCTGTGTGGACAGCACTTCCGAGCACCAACTAGCGTTGTTGGAACCCAGGGACAATCATGGTGCAGGCCGAGGCCTTCTAGGAGCCAGGTGTAAAGCTGAGGTATTTTGACTTTGGAGGGAGCAGGACACTTTGCCCTCCACACAGCAGGGGATCAGCTGACGTTACCGAACCCCACTTTCACAAGAACGAGTGTGTTTTTCTGTGTGGACAGCACTTCCGAGCAACAACTGACGATGTTGGAGCCCAGGGATAGTCATTTTGTAGGCTGAGGCCTACTTGGAGGCAGTTTAAGATAAGACGGTGTTTGAATTTGGAGGCAGCAGCAGTTTGCCCTCCACACAGCAGGGGATCAGCTGACATTACTGACCCCCACTTTCACATGAACGAGTGTGTTTTTCTGTGTGGACAGCACTTCCGAGCACCAACTAGCGTTGTTGGAGCCCAGGGAGAACCAGGGTGCAGGCCGAGGCCTACTTGGTGGCAGTTTTAGATTGTTTGTAGGCTACAACAGACTGTCAACATGCTCCAATTAGGCATCTGTCTCCACTCTGTTTCCAGGATTTCACGTGACCACCAACACCGCCAGTTTATGCGTACAGCAGCCGTCTGCCCAATCCACACGTGTTCCTGTGTTACTGGGATTCTGTAATGTCAGCAGATCCCCTGGTGTGTGTCTGCCACTGTCTCCTGCTCTGTCCACATTCCCACCGCTTGCAGTGGGAAGGTGGACAGCGCAGGAGACAGTGGCGGACACATATTGGGGGATTTGCTGACGTTACAGAACCCCAGTAACACAGGAACACGTGTGGAATGCGTGGACGGCAACTGTGAGCAGGAACTGGCGGTGTTGGAGGTCAGGGGAAATACTAGAGACAGAGTGGAGACAGAGGCCAAATCAGAGAATGTTTAAATCTGAACTAGTTACAATTTGGAGGCAGCAGCAGTTTGCCCTCCACACAGCAGGGGATCAGCTGACGTTACCGAACCCCACTTTCACATGAACGAGTGTGTTTTTCTGTGTGGACAGCACTTCCGAGCACCAACTGGCGGTGTCGGAGCCCAGGGAAAATCAGGTAGTAGGCCGAGGCCTAGTTGGAGCCAGGTGTAAATCTGAGGTTGTTTGACTGTGGAGGGAGCAGGACACTTTGCCATACACACAGCAGGGGATCAGCTGACGTTACCGAACCCCACTTACACATGAGCGAGTGTTTTGTCTGTGTGGACAGCACTTCTGAGCAACAACGGGCGTTGCTGTAGCCCAGGAAATAAAGTTCAGGTCATAGAAACATGAACACAACAGGAGACCTGGATCCTGTTGCCAGCCAATTATTTATTCTGGAAGAGGACTGGCAAATTCAGGTGAGATCCAGGCCTTGTTCATTTTCACAAAAGTAAGCCGGTCAACATTATCGGTGGATAGTCGCGTGCGACGGTCTGTTACCACATGACCTGCAGCACTAAAGACACGTTCCGATAATACACTGGCAGCAGGGCAAGCCAGCACCTCCAATGCATACTGGCTAAGCTCTGGCCATGTATCCAGCTTAGAGACCCAATACTTGAACGGGGAAGAGCCGTCTGGGAGAACACTAACAGGGCACTACAAGTAGTCTGTCACCATCTGACGGAAACGTTGCCTCCTGCTGACTGGAGCCGTCCGTGATGGTGTAGCCGTTTGTGGCGGTCCCACAAAACTTTTCCACATTTGGGCCATACTGGCCTTGCCTTGTCCTGCGGCACTGCCTCTGCTACCTCTTTGTGCAGAGCTTCCTCCACTGCCTCTACCCACATGGCTGCTTTGAAAAGCACTACCAGCAACACTTGTGGGGGGAATGGAGAACATGATGGCCTGCACAAGTGTTTCTTGGTACTCCCGCATTTTTCGCTCCCGGTTCAACTGTGGTATGAGGCTTTGTAAGTTGTCCCGGTAGCGAGGATCTAGGAGGGTGTACACCCAATAATCAGCCGTGTGGAGAATGTTGGCGATGCGGTGGTCATTTAACAAGCACTGCAGCATGAAATCAACCATGTGCTGCAGACTGCCAACTGGACCGGAAACGCTGTCCCCAGCTTGAGGCAGCATCTCTGCCTGCTCAGCATCATCCCACCCTCGCTGTACACACTGACTACTAGAGCCTTGTGTACCTCCCTCCTCTGGAGAGATGTGTTCCTCCTCCTCCATTGACTCCTCGTCATCCTCCTCACTAAGTGTCCCCTGCCTGGGCCTTTGTGTGGAAGCACGTTGCGCAGACTTGCCAGAAGCAGATGGCATTTCTGACTGCTCATCCTCGACCTCTTCAAAAACCTCCTCACTTAGTGCTTGTAAGGTATTTTGAAGCAGACAGATGAGGGGAACAGTCATGCTGATTAGTGCATCATCTGCACTGGCCATCCGCGTGGAGTCATCGAAGGCAGATGTCCCTCATAGTGGCCCACTCAGTGGTGGTGAAGTGTGTCCGGCGCACAGTGCGACTTGTTTGCGCCTGATGCAGCTGGTACTCCATTACTGCTGCCTGCTGCTCACACAACTGCTCCAACATATGTAACGTTGAATTCCACCTGGTGGGGAGGTCACATATGATGCGATGTTCTGGCAGGCGGAATCGGCGTTGCAGAGATGCAATGCGCGATCTTGCCATGCTGGAACGCCGCAAGTGAGCACACTCTAGGCGAACCTTGTGCAGCAGTGCATCAAGATCCGGATAGTCCCTCAGAAAGCTCTGCACGACCAAATTGAGCACGTGTGCCAGACATGGTATGTGAGTGAGGTTGCCTAGGCCCAGAGCTGCCACTAGATTTTGGCCATTGTCACTCACTACCAAACCTGGCTGGAGATTCGCTTGCACAAACCACACATCGCTCTCCTGCTTGATGGCATTCCAGAGCTCCTGTGCTGTGTGGCTCCGATTCCCCAAATAAATTAATTTAAGGACGGCCTGTTGACGTTTGGCCACACCTGTGCTCATATCTGGCCTAACAGGCTCACGCAGTGCTGATTCCGAGGAACTAGAGTAGGAGGAGGACTCAATATGTACAGACTGCATTCCTGCAATCCTTGGAGTTGGCAGAATACGTACAGAGCCACTCTCCAGATCTGTACCCGGCTCCACAACATTGACCCAATGGGCAGTGAGGGAAAGGTATCGTCCCTGTCCATGGCTACTGGTCCACACATCGGTGGTCAGGTGGACCTTGCTACTGACGGCATTTAGTAGCGCATTTTTAATTTTTCCCTCCACATGCTTTTGCAGGGCAGGGACAGCTTGCCTGCTGAAATAAAAGCGGCTGGGCACATTGTATTGTGGAACTGCCAATGACATAAAGTTCCGGAAGGTGTCAGTCTCCACCAGCCTGAATGACAGCATCTCAAGGGCCAGTAGTTTGGCAATGCCGGCATTCAGAGCCAGTGCTCAGGGATGGTTTGCCGAGTATGGCCGCTTTTTCTCCCATGCCTGTGCTACCGATTGCTGGTGAGTGGCCTGGGAGTGTGCTGATGACTGCGAACGTGGTTCAGTGGGTGGAATTTCACTGGGTCTCTGGACAACAGTGGCAGTGGTTCTTCCATGGTGTTCCAGTGAGGAAGCCGAACCAGCTGTGTGTGAGCTGGAGGAAGAGGCCCCAACACGAGCTGAAGAGGTGGTAGGTGCTGCTGAAGGTTGGCCTACATCTTCAGTGTGTCTGTGTAACTCCACCTCGTGCTTGGTACGCACATGTTTCCACATATTTGTGGTATTGAGGTTGGTCACATTTTTCCCTCGTTTCACTTTCTGATGACACAGCTTGCATTTGACAAAGCAAATGTCATCTGCAACTGTGTCAAAAAAAGACCACGCACTGCAAGTCCTGGAAGCGCCCGTTTTGTGTTTTGGAAGAGGATTGCTCCTCACGGGTGCCAAAGTGGAGGCTACAGGCAACCAAGTCTGCCCCCGCCCTCTCCCTCCTCTTTTGGCCGTTTGGGGAATCTCTTCCTCAGAGCTGCTCCCACCACCTTCCTGTGGCTGACGCCATGATGGGTCAAGGACCTCATCATCTCCACTCCCCTCTTCAAGCACCGGCTGGTCCTGGATTGTCTCGCCAGCACCGTACGCACCAGAAATTGGCAACTGAGTCTCATCATCATCAGATGAGCACTGAGGTGTGCTGACAATAGGCACTGGCCCACCCGCCTCTTCAGATTCAGAGGGACAAAGCAGTTGCGCATCACTGCATACTCCCTCTTCTTCACGCTCTAGAATGCTGCTTGGCTGGCCACCTCTTTCCAAGCCAACAGATTCTGAGAACAGAAGTAAAGATTGAGATGGCTCCTGTCCAGGGCTCTCAGACTGCCTGGGCAATTTGGCAGGTGGTGAAGAGACAGATGGTTGCTCTTCAGTGCTCTGGCCTTGGGAGGATGCAGAAGTCATTGAAGTGGATGCGTTAGCTGCCATCCATCCGACAATGGCTTCAATTTGTTCGTCACGCAGCAGTGGGGTACAGCGAGGTCCTACAAAGCTGCACATGAAGGACTGTTGCCTGGTAAAAGTGGGGGATTCCGGGTCACTGGTGGCCGCAGCAGACACCGAATCCCCACGTCCTCTCCCTGCTGAATCTCCCCGTCCTCTCCCTGCTGAAACTCCACGGCCACGACCACGTGCCTTACTCCCTGCCTTCTTCATCTTGGTAGACTGATAAAGATAGGCAGAAAAGTAAAAAAGGGGTGGCTTAGTGTTTTTATTCCTGAACACCTGCTAACCAGTATAAGAAACACTAATTTGGCTAAGAGTGTGTGTACTACACTTTAATATGATCTAATGTGGCCTAGACAACTGTAAAGTGGAGTGTTTGGTGAACTTTATTTCCTTTTTTTGGGGGGGGGGAAAGGAAAGGATGTGACCAAAGTTTGAAAGCTATAGTATCACAAAGTTTTTGGAGCGATTACAATGCAGGAAGCTAACCTACAATGCAATTGATGAGGCTCCAAAAAATAGGGTGATACTAGCCTGGCTGGCCCTGAAGGGCACAAGCCAGCAAAAAGGCTCCTCTATCTAATCCTATATAGTGTTTGCAACCAACCAATGACAATGGATGCGGTTGGAAGCACACTAATATAGGAGCAAAAATCTGGCTAAATTAGCTGCAAGAAAAGGACTATGTATGAGGCAGTGACGCACGCTGAGCGGACTACAGCTAGCGGTGGCTGTAGAACACACTGCAACGTGAGCTGCACTCACACACAGAGAGACCTATCAGACAGCCAAAAACAGTGCAGAGAAATGGGCTATAGCACTGAAAGGCTGCTGAAAGGCTCCGCTGTCCACTCCTTTAGTGTTTGCAACCAACGTATATGGATACGTATGGAAGCACACTATACAGGAGAAAAATAAAGCAGCAATAAAAGAAAAATGTGTATGAGGCAGAGACACACGCTGGGCGGCCTACAAGCAGACGTGCCTGCAGGACACACTACACAGCGTGGGTCTGCACTCACCCAGCCCTTGCAGACAGCTGTGAAAACAGCGCTGCTAGGGAAAAGCAAGCTACAGTGGTGGTTTATGTAGCCTGGGTTAAGCACTATATGTTTTGTGGAATCGCTATTTCTAACTGTCCCTCACAGTCTTCAACAGCAGCCTGTCCCTAACTGAATTCACAGCAGAGTGACCAGAAATAGCGGCTGCAGCGCTTTTTATAGTGCATCATGACATCATTTCAGCAGCCAATCACAGCCATGCCAGTAGTTAACATGCCTACATGCCTAACAGGATGTGCCCACACTTCTGAGGATCCCCATTGGCTGAATCAAATCGAGCGGGCTCCTAGCATTATGGGAACTTCCGATTCCGGTATTCGATATGAAAAAAGTATCGGAACTAAGTATCGGAATTCCGATACAGCTAATATCGGCCGATACCCGATACTTGCGGTATCGGAATGCTCAACACTACCGGTGGGTTAACCACTGACCCGGTGTGTGCAGGAACAAACTCTGTTACTTCACAGAGTCCGTCCTTGCAGGCATGGAAGCTGTAACCTGATATCCTTCACAGGCTACGGTTAGGGGAGCGCTAGTGACGTGACGGGACGCTGATCCCAAAACATGGGGACAACGTGCAGACATGGGGACAACGTGCACTGGCGGTCGCCACTAACCAGCCTAAGCTTAGCGCTGGAAAGCGCACTATCTGCACATGGTGCCGCTCTGATAGACGCTGCGGTAGAAGTGGTATTGTGGTGCCTTGTGCTGGCTGGCGCCCTCAGGCGCTAATGGATGGGAGAGGCTGAGCGCACAGTGTAGCTAGGCAGTGCCAGTACTCGGTGCTGACTCTACTCTGGAACCGTAACTCATGCACAACTGAGGGAGGGAGTCTTGATGAGTCATTCACCTGTCTCAAACATCCATCATCATACACACCACTTTAGCAATAAGAGTAAGTCTCTATATTAGCGCATGGCCGGGTGGCCATGCGAACCTTTTATAGCTGCAGCCCTCCGGGACCTTCCTGGTGGTACAATCGGAGCGGCAACAGGACCTGAGCATGTGACCTCTGACCTCCAATGAGAGGTCATCTCACGGGCATGCTCAGACTTAGTCCCAGGAGCATCTGCTCGCTGCTGACTCATGCATGGTACAATAGCTGAGCCTGGAGGAGCAGCCAGATGCCTAGCATTAGCCTGGGCAAGATGCTGGGATGGACGTCTCTGCTGAGTAGCCTCCTGTGCGGCTGGAGAGAAATGGGAGACCGCAGATGGTAAGGCTCGGGCTTCCTCCTGTGCAGAGACAGGAACCCGACGCCTAACATACTGTATCTTTATTTAATGTCCCTATTGTGTGTCTCAGAGAGGAAATGCCCTGACTTTCCTTAACTTTGGGGCATACTTAATGGTAGTGAGGCCCAAGTCCCCGACCTGTCCCTATCTCCTGTTCAGCTCTGAGCTAAACACCCAACCCCCTCCTCAGGAGGTGAGACAGGGAATAAAGTGTTCTCCACCAATAAGACAAAGGAAAAATAAAACAGACACCACGGGTTTAAAGCAACTAAAAAACAAAACTTAGCTTTGTCTGCTGCCAATGCTCCAAGCAGCAGAGAAAGGCTAATGAACTCAGCTTTCAGCAGTAACACCACTGCTCCCGATACCTCCTCTCTTCAGCAGCACCACCACTGCTCCAGATAAGCTGAACCCCCTCTGCACCAGGTAGGTCCAATCTTCACCACGGTTGGTTTCCAAATGACCTCTATTACCAACAGGGAATTGCAGCACCAGGTAGCCTTATAAAGGGAAGTGGGAGTAGTCACCACCTGCTGACTAACTAAGCATGTAGTAACAGCAGTGGCCACCGGGGGGGAACCCAGCAGCCGACCAACTACAGTTGTAGTAACACCAGCGACCATCGGGGGCAAAAACCCATATTAACCCCCGAGGGCCAGAAAGGAAAATAAGTTTATATAAGAGAGTCCAGGCTCTGACACAGATCCAAAAATGGATCGTGACAGGAAAATTGTGAAACTCATTGGGGACAAGGACCTGTACAAATGGCTGTACTATGCTACAAAACACGTTGGCCCTATGTAATCAGTAGAAATGGGTAAGCTTTGCTTTTCACTAGATGCGTTGATTAATACTCCCGATGAACACTAATATCTGTCTGATCTAGTTTGCAAATTGATTATCAGACTTTTTGGATTGACCGTCCCATCACAAGTGGACAGCAATGTGCAAGGCTCCTAATCCTATCCTCTGCAGCAGAGTGGAGTGGGAGGAGAGAAGCTGGTGAGTGATGTCATCAGCCTCCACCCACCTGACTGTTGACATCACTGGTGGCAACATAATATCCTAAACTACCCATAGTGCCCAAGCTAGTTAAAGGTAGTTTGATGGTATGATGATATCCTTTGCTATGAGAAGTAGAATTGATACAGACTACTTTTAGCTAATAGAACAATCACAAAAAAAAAATAAAAAAAAAATAATGTGAGGGCTAATCAGGGTCAGACAACTACACAGGGGCCCAAGAAAAAGGGGGTCTATTTCCACCTCTAAAACAGATGAAATTGTGCATTTTGATGAGCTATTGGGCTGCAAAGGACCCATATATTGTTCCAGCACAGGGGCCCTCTTCTGTCTCTTCCTCCAGTGAGACTGATTATGACTATACAGCTCTCATACTACATATCAAGTGACTGTACAGGAAGAATCCGATGTTCTAACACTACATAAGATTATTATAGCATTTATGTAAGAAAAATGTCTCTGATACCTAGCGTGAGTATATGTCTTGTAAAATATCCACGAGCAGAGCTTATCGTTAATATATAATATTAAAGAAATGAGACCATTAGTTACTAATTTCCAGCCGTACCTTAGAATACCAATTTTCCCATCTCTAAAATGAAGGCTTGTGGCTGAATAGAACTGTCTTCATCTGCTTCTATTTTAAGACATACCGTAGTTCTGTATTGCATAAGGATTCGCTCATTTAAGGCACATGAATTCTGCATTAATACGCAAGCTGAGCAGAAACAAGGGGAGACATTCCGTAAATGAGACACTGTAACAAACTTCTCATTGATTGAAGAAGAATAGGCATATGATTAGCTAAAGGCTTTTTACCTAGTCAGTGGGAGGGAGAGCCAATTCGATTACAGCTAGAAATACAGTACATTTCCTACGTACAAGATGGTTGTTGCCAATGACTGCGCACCTGGCAGTAGTACCTTTTATGTGACTCCCCTATTGTTACACAAAATTACTAGCCCACTACCAGTCTACCAATGCATGGAGATAAAATAAAGCAATATCCCACTGCTTACATGAAAGAATTGGCATGTACTCGGGATTAGGTTTAGCTGTGCGATAGGTAAAGCACTGGCGCAGCAGGTTAAATGTGTCAGTTTTTTTGTTTTGTCTTTTGCAGAAATTTCTTTGGCTTGACTTCTATAAGGTAATCTAAGGTAGTGGAGCTGACTTGTCGTATTTCGGAAGGAGAGGTGTAAAAGAGCACAGAGTGCTTCATAGAGGAATTATCCACCAAGCAAATCAAAAAGGGTAAATTGTTGCACAACCACATGAAAAGTGATGCCTACTGGTCACAAAAGAAGAGGACGACAGGAATCCGTTCTTTCTTGTCCAGACAGTAAACATAAAAATGGACACACTTCCAATAAGATAGGAAAAATCGTGCACTTCTAAAAAGAAGCTGAAAGAATCATGGTGCCCTAACCACGGGCAGCGTAAATGAGATGTTATTACAGCCGTGTATCTATTAATCTGAGATACTGTGGCTTTTCGGAGAAAATATACTTTGAAAATCATCAAGGTGCTTTGTGTCTCTGATGACTAGTCTAAGGCCATAGCTGACAGGTTTCTCCCTGTACACACACATTGGGAGAGTCCGTCAGTGATTAGGGCAGATGCTGTTTAAGGTATTTTTTTCCATGATGCAACGTAGCATTACAGATTATAGCATGACTTGAAATAAAAGAATCAGTCTCTGATTCATGTTTGTTCGGGAAGCTTCAATCTCCTATAATATTCCCTTTAAAGGGAATCGGTAAACCGGGCATTTGCTACCTCATCTGAGAGAAACATATTGTAGGAAAAAAATACCCTGGTTCAAACTATGTATCACTTAGATTACTTGGTGCAGCCGTTGTGACACCATCAGAGTTTTCAGATGTAGCATCTAGCAGAGCTCAAAAGCTAACCCCGCCCCACTACAGCTCTCTGTGTACATTGTACATTGATAGAGAGCTGCTTATCAGAGAGGGGCGTGATCAGTCCAGCAGTCTCTGAGACCTAGTCCAGGCAGTGATAGTCTCCAGGTGATAAAACCTTCGTTGTGAGTAAACAACAGCATAAAGTTCTATCTCCTGCTATCTTCAGAAAACATAGCAAAATTCTGCCGATTGATTCCCTTTACTCTCCTATTGTAGGAATGCATGAAATATAGACGTGATTTTCTCAGTAAGATATTACCTGTCTTGAGGTTTAATCCCTATTATCAGACAGTTCAGACTTGCAATACAATATTTAAAACTGATGTACAATGAAAAATTGTATTGGGATACTGTGTTAGCCAGAAAAATCAATGTAAATGCTTTTATGTCCAAAAATGACAAAAGTACTCTATTTAGTTATATCTTTATTGGCTAACCAGAAGAATTATGTTTGCAAGCTTTCAGATCACAGAGGCTCCTTCATCAGGTTGGTTTACAAAAAAAGGTTTTTTTAAACCTGACTGATGAATGATGCAAAAATGGAGCAACATTTGCTATCAGTTCCAAAGATTCCCAGTAATGATAGAGCGGTTAGTATGTGACAACAAAAGTGAAAGCCACCATAAAATGAAACTATACCTTGCAATATACATTATTATTACATTGGGTTCTTATGTTGGATAAAAACTGTGCTCCGCCAATCTGGTGGACAATGATGAGTGAATAGTCCACTATGTTGGCAATGATTTGCTGATCTAATACTTATCACCTATCCTGTAGATACAGTATATTTATATATGTATTCCATGTGTATATATCTAATCTATTCAAACCTGTCACTCTGTGATTTTACTAAACGCAGCATATGTATTGCCGACTTTTATTCTATCTTTTACCGAATGTTACAGACTTTTTCCGATTTTAAGAAAAAAGCTTGTGTTACCGATCATGAATCCATATGTACCATATTCGTGCTGAATTTATGTTTGGCGATTGTTTTCCGAACATATGTGCTGATCTCTACTAATAATGTTTTAGTCATGGAGAGAAGCATTAGAGAGGTATTTCAGGAAGAATAAGTAATCATCACCTACTGTATATATAAATATATATATATATTTATATATTGTGGTGTAGTGACCACTGTGTCCGCTAGGGGGCGCTGTGTAGATGTCCCAAGAGAGAGAATGAGTGGCAGAATCCTGAAGGACCGTTAAGTATCTCAAGGTGGGTGGCCTTGAGATGGAGACTTATGTGTGTGTGTTGATCAGCAATGATATTGCTGAGGTGTTGTTTTAATGTGTCAGGGAGAAGTCTCCAGGTAGCTGGGGAGACGGGTGGTCCCAGTTACCTACAAACCCACCCAGGGGGTGCGTTTGAGAACCTGGTGATAAAAGTGTGTGAATAGGTTCAAGGACCTATGATGAGGTCATAGCCATGTGACCCGGTGGACGTGACTATGGACCATATAAGGTGGCCAGGTAGGTCACATGTGGTGAATGCTGGGACCCGGTTGGTCCAGTGTGGAAGGTCCCGCTGAGGTGAGGCTTCCTGGCTAATAGCCTGTGAAGTGACTGTGAGTAATGACGACGTGTGCCTGTCTGTTCCCTGGAGGGAATGAACGTGTGCAGCATGGTGAAGCAGCATGAGGAAACAATGACAGGGTGAGATAACTTGGGGCTAGGAAGCCTGCGCATTGAGAAGTGCATAACTTATATGACTACAGGATAACAGAGGGAAACTCTGTAATGGACGCTATGCTGATTATATGTTGTTTTCTGTTGCTGTGATGGTTTATGATGCTAAACAAACCAAAGGGACTATGATTGTTTTGTGTGAACAGCAGCTGGTGGTGTTGGTGATCGGTGACTGCAGGAGCTGAGGTGGTGCCAGCAAGGACTTGTGTGGTATCGTAAGAGACACAAACTGTGTGGTGTGAACTGTGGTCTGAGAAGACCGGTATAACGGACATGGGGAGATCTCGAAAGGGGGTGGTGACCCAAATTGGGGTGGAGTCCCATATTTGGGTGGTAACCCAAAAAGAGGTGGAGTCCCAGAGGGGGGCGGTGACCCAAAAGGGGGTGGAGTCCCAAATTGGGGTGGTAACCCAAAAAGGGGTGGAGTCCCAGGAGGGGGCAGCAACCCAAAGTTGTGTGGTGGTCCAGAAAGGGGCCGAGTTTGAAGAAATAAAAGCACTGGGTACCTCAGTGGGTATGTCTGGGGAACCGCAGTGTGTGTCTATGACTTGGTCAGAATGTGGGATATCCTTTCCAGATAGTAACGATGGGCCGCAGGTGTGTACTGTGATGTTGCGCCGGAAAAGAGTCTCTGGTCGGCTGGACTCAAAGAGTCAGGTGACTCTGACAGGAACTTTGCTCACTTTCTGTCTGACCGAGAAACTGGTCCAGGTTCCCTTTAAACATGGGGTCATGGTGAACTATGCGGTAGACAGAGTAATGTTTGACCCGTCCCATAGCGTTGAGTGCCAAGGGGGCGGGATACCACCTAACTTAGTCTATGCCTTGGAGAGGGGCCAGGACTTTGTTTTGTTTGGTGACATAGGGTCGGACGTTGGAAACGTTTTGACTGTGGGGCCAGCGGAGGCTGAGACGTTGACACCTCCTAAAGTGGACAGGTCAGAGGTAGAACTGACCGGAAGAAGAGGCACATCTGCCCAACGTACGGACCTGATGTCTCGTGTTATGACGGATGGAGGGCTGGGAGATGAAACGACTAGACTAGACACACTGTCAGAGGGTGACTGAAGGGTTCACTTGACTAATAGGGCTGACCCACTGGTACCGGTTGAAGATAAAATTAGAGAAGTGGTGGTGCGACACGTGATGGCCGAAAAAGAACAAGACCATAAGATACAGTTGATAAAAGAAACAGTGGAAGAACATCTCGAACGAGAAAGGGTCCTGAGATAAATGGCCAAGCACAGGGTGGAGGGGCTCAAGAAAGAAGTCTTGGAGCTCAGAGATCACCTGTCAACGTGGCAAAATGTGAACAAGACCCTTAGGGAAGAGATGGAAGAACTCAGAGGAGTAGTAAAGGTCTTCGGCAGGAGAGGAAGTTGGACGAAGACTTACCGCGGGTGAGCACGAGTGATAAAAAGACAGAACTTCCAGTATCCATCTTGGCAAAGGGTCGTGAAGAGATAAAATCTTGTGAAGTTGGTGAGCAACGAACGGAAGAAGACAGTCACCCAGTCAGGTCAACTGTAGTGAGGGAAGTGTCCGTGGTAAAGCCAGAGTCTTCTGTCCAGGAAAAAGCAGCACCACGACCTTCAAATCTGTGATCAAGGTACCCGAAGACATGCAAGAAGCCTGTGCAGAGGAAGGTGTACATGAGGCTTTCAAAGAGGCGATCAAGGCGTGTAAGGTGCACTGGGCACCTGAGACTCGGCAGTTGGTGATAATATCAGCCAGAGAAGATACTGCAAACTGGGTAGCTGTCCTGAAAGAGATGCATTTACAATGTCTCCACGCTAAACAGCTGGTCAGGCGGGGTAATATGAAGGCTGCTCGATGCCTAGTTAGCGAAGGAGGCTATGGATCGGCTGGGTTTGCGGAAAGATGTGGTTCCGGTACCCAAAGCTCTGATTGGAAGAATCATTGGAAGATCCAGGAAGGTAATGCAAGACCCTGTGAATATCTCCGGTGTGGTGAGGATCCCTCCTGATGATGAAGACCAGGTATCCAGTGAAGTGGGTAGAATTCCCCTCATGGTGGTTGGCTCCACGGAGAGCCTGAAGAGACTTTTGGATGCTCGTAGAGTATCGAGTGGGGTACCTGCAAGAGATTGAGCAGTTGAGGAGGGACCGTTGGCGAATCTATAAAGAGGCATGGAACACCAGGTGGCGGCCGCCTTCAACCCAAGATGTAAGGACCCGAACGGTTCCTCCAAGTAGTGACATGGCAGGTGGCCGAAGAATGTCAGCCAGTGGCAGTTCGATGGTCCGTACGAGACTGAGAGACATTAGTTCCTGTGAGATGCTGAATGGGTCAGACTCAGGCCAGACAGTAGGCCCAATTAAGACTGATGACCGCACCAACCGGGAGAGCCGGTCAGTGGGAGAAAGGTCAGGTGACGAAGCGCACTGTAGGAGGGTGGTGACTAAACAGTGTCTGATGACGCAGACATACTGTAACTGGAGGGCCAAAGATTAGGGCCGATATTCTGACCACTGGGGGCGGGGGAGGCCTAACGTAGAGATGAGGCCGTATGACAGATGGAGACGGTTCTCTTGACCTGTGGGGCAAGGTGTAATGAGTGCCCGGTCTCGAGATCCTGGTGTAATGTTGTGTGTTCAACCCCACAAGTTTGAACAAAGGGGGAGGCATGTGGGGTAGTGACCACTGTGTCCGCTAGGGGGCGCTGTGTGGATGTCCCAAGAGAGAGGATGAGTGGCAGAATCCTGAAGGACCATTATGTATCTCAAGGTGGGTGGCCTTGAGATGGAGACTTACTGTATGTGTGTGTGTTGATCAGCAATGATATTGCTGAGGTGTTGTTTTAATGTGTCAGGGAGAAGTCTCCAGGTAACTGGGGAGACGGGTAGTCCCAGGGGGTGTGTTTGAGAACCTGGTGATAAAAGTGTGTGAATAGGTTCAAGGACCTGTGATGAGGTCATAGCCATGTGACCCGGTGGGTGTAACTATGGACCGTATAAGGTGGCCAGGATAGGTCACATGTGTTGAATGCTGGGACCCGGTTGGCCCAGTGTGGAAGGTCCCACTGAGATGAGGCTTCCTGGCTTACAGCCTGTGAAGTGGCTGTGAGTAATGGCGACGTGTGCCTGTTAGTTCCCTGGAGGGAATGAAAGTGTGCAGCATGGTGAAGCAGCATGAGGAAACCCTGACAGGGTGAGATAACTTGGGGCTAGGAAGCCTGCACATTGAACAGTGCATAACTTATATGACTACAGGATAACAGAGGGAAACTCTGCAATGGACGCTATGCTGATTATATGCTGTTTTCTGTTGCTGTGATGGTTTATTATGCTGAATAAACCAAAGGGACTATGATTGTTTTGTGGAAAACCTGTGCCGGATCTGGTTTTGTGGTGGCTCAGCGAGTATCCCCTACTTGAATGACAGTGCTACCTCACAATATATATATATATATATATATATATATATATACACTGCTTAAAAAAATAAAGGGAACACTTAAACAACAGAATATGACTCCAAGTAAATGAAACTTCTGTGAAATCAAACTGTCCACTTAGGAAGCGACACAGATTGACAAGCAATTTCACAAGCTGTTGTGCAAATGGAATAGACAACAGATGGAAATTATTGGCAGTTATCAAGACACCCTCAATAAAGGAGTGGTTCTGCAGGTGGGGACCACAGACCACATCTCAGTACCAATGCTTTCTGGCTGATGCTTTGATCACTTTTGAATGTTGTTTGTGCTTTCACACTCATGGTAGCATGAGACGGACTCTACAACCCACAGAAGGGGCTCAGGTAATGCAGCTTATCCAGGATGGCACATCAATGCAAACTGCAGCAAGAAGGTTTGCTGTGTGTGTCAGCGTAGTGTCCAAAGGCTGGAGGTGCTACCAGGAGACAGACCAGTACAACAGGAGATGTGGAGGGGGCCATAGGAGGGCAACAACCCGGCAGCAGGACCGCTATCTCAGCCTTTGTGCAAGAAGGAACAGGAGGAACACTGCCAGAGCCCTGCGAAATGACCTCCAGCAGGTCACAAATGTGCATGTGTCTGCACAAATGGTTAGAAACCGACTCCGTGAGGATGGTCTGTGTGCCTGACATCCACAGATTGGGTTTTCCACAGAGAGCCATCAGTCGGCTATGCTTTGTTGTTCCCATTATTAAACAGTGGGTTCCCTATACTGTTATTGCCTATGAATTGAATGCAAGGCCTGCCACAAGTTTGGACACTCCCCAATAACCCATTGAACAGACGTCCTGGATGGCAACATGAAACCAAAGTTCCCATTCTTATTTATTTGGTACTGCCATAACGTTAGCCTATGCACTGAGTGCAAGGCCTGCCCTGCCCCAAAGTTTCCCGCACACCAATAACACTTTGAACCAAGGTACCGGCAGGCCACATGAAACCAAAGTTCCCATTTTTTTTTAATTAGCTACTCCTATAATGTAAGCCTATGCATTGAATGCAAGGCCTGCCCTGCCCCAAAGTTGCACACACACTAATAACCCTTTGAACCAACTTACTGGATGGCCACATGAAACCAAAGTTCCCATTTTTCTTAATTTGCGACTCTGAAAATGCTTGCCCATGAAGTGAATGTGTGGCGCCCCTGAGGGTCCAGTCGCCACAGAGGTACTGCACCTCACCCAGAGGTGTGCTACCCCACGACCAGGTATGGTGAGTGCACCCGACCAGATTCCAACACCCACATCCCACACACACCAGTAGTGCAGCAGAGCACCTTTATGACTCCCTGCTTGGAACATGAAGAGTGCTGGGAGGTGGGCGGAGTGTAGCTTAGAGCAGGAGCAGGATAGAAAGCAAGAGCAGATCCCTCTGAGGGAGGGAAGCAGAAGGACGTGTCTGCAACAGCTCTACTGCTTAGAGGCTGCTGGACGGATTGGAGTACAAGGGAAGCTTCCTAGCAAAGAAGGATCTTCTGGGACACGGCTGGAGCAAACTCCCCATGGGTCTCTTATCCACGCTGACTACAGGTCAGGTGGTGAATGAAACTGGTCGCAAAGGGAATGGCCCCTAGCCTAGATAGTATTCCTTTGGGTGCCACTAGCAAGCCGATAGCTTTGGTTACTTTATGGACCATCGCCCCTACCACAGTTAGTCCAACTGGAACGGTGGCTATATAGAATCGTAGAAAAGGTGAGGCATTGTGTGAACAGGATTCGCAGCTGCTGGCCCAGAACGATAACTGTGAAGTGCTGGAGTGGAAGTCAGGCGGGAAAAGCAGCATATTGATTGGAGACGGCCAGGAAAGGCACACAGTGATTAGGAAAGCTGGAAAGGTGCATTTCAACTTATCTGGAAGTTGGCTGGACCCCTCACCTGGAGGACACAGCACTGAAGCGGCCATCTGTGCATACAGCAGAACTGTGAGTAAAGCCCATTGAACTACATGCACTGTGTCCTCCGCATACTTTCTGCACCACCCGTCCAGCACTGCTACATCCTCCACTCCACACTACCTCACCATTTACCAACTCATCTCTAGTGCCCTGGGACTGCAGCTCTACCTGTGGAGGGCTTCAACATCTCAGCTGCACCCAACATCTGTCCCAGAGAAGCAACACTGCAGCGCTGGTCAATCTGACCATAAACCACAGGTGGCGTCACGAATCACTACATAAACTTTATCCCCATCCAATTTTACCCCTTTTACATGACCGCCTGAGGCCACTGACCGGGTCACTGATACTGTGACATTTCCCATTGAAGTTAATAGGCTCGGTACCGAGTATCTCACGGCCACTGAGGCGCGTCAAATGCAAGGTCTGGTCCAAATTTGGATGCACCCCAATACCCCTTGGAAGAAACCTGGAGGAGGGCCTACTAAAAATATTTTCCCAATTTAAAGGAGCAGGTCTCCTATTGTTGTAATGCTCATACACATATGGGCTCATATGGGCTGACAAACATTTTCCACTGGTGGGTACACATCAACATAATGTGTAAAAAATTTTTTTAGAGGCATCACAAACACCCTTTCACACAATAATATGGCTGTTGCATCACGGACCACGGTCACCATGGTGATCTAGTGGTGGTGACTGATGAGGATGAAGAGAAAGAGGAGAATAACAGCAAATAGGCAAAATCAGGAAGTGTATACCCATGTGTGGGTGTGAAGAGGTGCATGGAAATATACCTCCCAAAAAATGACACTGGATTTGAGGTTATGTTTTGCTGTTATCATCCGGTGGAGTAGAGAAGTCTGGCAGACTCCAGCCCTTGTTTATTTGTTCAAGAGTCAGCAAGGCGTAGAGAGCCAGTATATGCCACGTGTCCAGCTTGGATACCCAATAATTAAAAGGCACAGAGATCACGGAGGACATTGGTACGGTCAGCAAGGTATTCCCTAAGCATCTTCCAAAACTTTGCACTCCTTGTGAGAGTACCCCGCGTCTCAGAGCCAGGGCAATGGGAGGGTCTGAGAAAACTCTCCCAGAACTTTGCCAACTTTCCCCTGCCTCTGCTGGAATGGAGTTTTGTCTCTCTCACCTGTACTCCTTGGTTGTCCAGCGAACTGTGACCTCTGCCGCCAGCGTATTCAGATGCAATTTTTTTAATAATTCCGCAACAAGGGCCCTCTGGTACTGCCCCATTTTAGTAGACCTGTCTGCCTCTGGAATAAGAGATTGAAAGTTCTCCTTGTAGCGTGGGTCTAGAAGTGTCACCAACCATCATTGAGTGTCACCCAAAATTTTAAGAATGCGAAGGTCACTGGAAAGGCAGCGCAACATAAAGTCAACCATGCCTGCCAGCCTGTTAACAGGCAAGACTTCCATGTCCTCACCAAGAAGACGAATGACCATGCTCTTCTCCTCCTCCTCCTCCATGTCATTAGGCCATCCTTGCTGAACAGACGGTATGACAGTTGTGTTTGTAGTACCATCTATTGCGCTTGAAACTAGCTCCTGTTTTTCCTCCTCCTCCTCTTACTCATTGTCAGCCAGTCAACCAATCCATGCTGGGATGACATGAGGCTGGGCTGTGTGTAATCACCCTGTATGGTTCCTTGCTCCATCTCATCGGGCTCCACCTGCAATGCATCCTCTTTCATTGTGAGCAGAGAGCTTCTCAGAATGCAGAAAAGCGGGATGGTGACGCTAATTATGACGTCATCACTAGAGTTGAGCGATACCGTCCGATACTTCAAAGTATCGTATCGGATGGTATCGGCCGATCTTTAAAAAAAGTATCGGTATCGCCGATTCCGATACCGGAAGTCCCATTCAAGTCTATGGGACTTCCGGTATCGGAATAAGAAAAACCCTTTCCTGCCCTTGTACAGCCTCTCTGGGGTCTGTACGGGCCTTTCGGGGGGCTGTGCCGGCCTGCCAGGGGGTCTGTGCAGGCTCCGGTGGTCTGTGCCGGCCTGCCGGTGGTCTGTGCAGGCTCCGGGGGGCTGTGCCGGCCTGCCGGGGGGCTGTGCCGGCCTGCCGGGGGGCTGTGCCGGCCTGCCGGGGGGCTGTGCAGGCTCCGGGGGGCTGTGCCGGCCTGCCGGGGGGCTGTGCCGGCCTGCCGGTGGTCTGTGCAGGCTCCGGGGGTCTGTGCAGGCATCGTCCGATGGGACTACAAGTCCCATCGGGCGATGCCTGCTACCATGACAGTGATTGACACATTAGCCAATGATGGGACAGTAGTAGTCCCATCATCCGGCTAATGTGTTAAATGTAAAAAAAAAAAAAAAATTACATGCTACATACATACAACATGCATACTACATACATGCTACATTCATACTACATACTACATACATGCTACATTCATACTACATAAATACTACATGCAACATACATACTACATATATACTACATGCATGCTACATACATACTGCATGCTACATACATACCACATATATACTACATACATACTACATGCATGCTACATGCATGCTACATGCTACATACATAACACATATATACTACATGCATGCTACATACATACTACATGCTACATACTACATATATACTACATGCATGCTACATACTACATGCTACATACATACTACATATATACTACATGCATGCTACATACATACTGCATGCTACATGCATGCTACATACATACTACATACATACTACATGCTACATACATACTACAAATATACTACATACATACTACATACATACTACATGCATGCTACATGCATGTTACATACATACCACATACATAACACATATATACTACATGCATGCTACATACATACTACATGCTACATACATACAACATATATACTACATGCATGCTACATACATACTACATGCTACATACATACTACATATATACTACATGCATGCTACATACTACATGCTACATACATACTACATATATACTACATGCATGCTACATACATACTACATGCTACATACATACCACATACATACTACATATATACTACATGCATGCTACATACATACTGCATGCTACATGCATGCTACATACATACTACATACATACTACATGCTACATACATACCACATATATACTACATACATACAATACATTCATACAATACATACATAGACATACAGTACATATAACATAGAGTAACATACTTACCAATACTTGTCACATTGTTCCCCGAAGCCATTGTCTTTTCCGGAATAAATATTAACATAACAAACCACAAAAATACTCACCCACGATCCGAAGCAGTCCACGAGTGTGTCCCACGACGATCTTGGGTAGAGAACTGCAGCATCAGCTGTTGCTGCCGTTCTCTACGGGCTGCAGGAATCCAATGACGGAAGGTAGGTATCCTTCCGCACTGTATTCCTCCGCCACTTAAAAAAAAAAAAAGTCCCTAGTCTCACTTTATGCCATTGCTGTGTGGGAAATTCCCACGCAGCAATGGCATAAAGTGAGACTAGGGACTTTTTTTTTTTAAGTGGCGGAGGAATACAGTGCGGAAGGATACCTACCTTCCGTCATTGGATTCCTGCAGCCCGTAGAGAACGGCAGCATCAGCTGATGCTGCAGTTCTCTACCCAAGATCGTCGTGGGACACACTCGTGGACTGCTTCGGATCGTGGGTGAGTATTTTTGTGGTTTGTTATGTTAATATTTATTCCGTAGACGACAATGGCTTCGGGGAACAATGTGACAAGTATTGGTAAGTATGTTACTCTATGTTATATGTACTGTATGTCTATGTATGTATTGTATGAATGTATTGTATGTATGTAGTATATATGTGGTATGTATGTAGCATGTAGTATGTATGTAGTATGTATGTAGCATGCATGTAGCATGTAGTATGTATGTAGCATGCATGTAGTATATATGTAGTATGTATGTAGCATGCATGTAGTATATATGTAGCATGTATGTAGTATGTATGTGGTATGTATGTAGCATGTAGTATGTATGTAGCATGCATGTAGTATATATGTAGTATGTATGTAGCATGTAGTATGTATGTAGTATGTATGTAGTATGTATGTAGCATGTAGTATGTATGTAGCATGCATGTAGTATATATGTAGTATGTATGTAGCATGTAGTATGTATGTAGTATGTATGTAGTATGTATGTGGTATGTATGTAGCATGTAGTATGTATGTAGCATGCATGTAGTATATATGTAGTATGTAGTATGTATGTAGTATGTATGTAGCATGCATGTAGTATGTATGTAGCATGTAGTATGTATGTAGCATGCATGTAGTATATATGTAGTACGTAGTATGTATGTAGTATGTATGTAGCATGCATGTAGTATATATGTAGCATGTAGTATGTATGTAGCATGCATGTAGCATGCATGTAGTATGTATGTAGCATGCATGTAGTATGTATGTAGCATGCATGTAGTATGTATGTAGCATGCATGTAGTATGTATGTAGTATGTATGTAGTATGTATGTAGCATGCAGTATGTATGTAGCATGTATGTAGTATGTATGTAGTATATATGTAGTATGTATGTAGCATGTAGTATGTATGTAGCATGCATGTAGTATATATGTAGTATGTATGTAGCATGCATGTAGTATGTATGTAGTATGTATGTAGTATGTATGTAGCATGTAGTATGTATGTAGCATGTATGTAGTATATATGTAGTATATATGTAGTATGTATGTAGCATGTAGTATGTATGTAGCATGCATGTAGTATATATGTAGTATGTATGTAGCATGCATGTAGTATGTATGTAGTATGTATGTAGTATGTATGTAGCATGTAGTATGTATGTAGCATGTATGTAGTATATATGTAGTATATATGTAGTATGTATGTAGCATGTAGTATGTATGTAGCATGCATGTAGTATATATGTAGTATGTATGTAGCATGCATGTAGTATGTATGTAGTATGTATGTAGTATGTATGTAGCATGTAGTATGTATGTAGCATGTATGTAGTATATATGTAGTATATATGTAGTATGTATGTAGCATGCATGTAGTATGTATGTAGCATGTAGTATGTATGTAGCATGCATGTAGTATGTATGTAGCATGTATGTAGTATGTATGTAGCATGTATGTAGTATGTATGTAGCATGTAGTATGTATGTAGCATGCATGTAGTATGTATGTAGTATTTTTTTTTTTTTTTTTTTTTAACATTTAACACATTAGCCGGATGATGGGACTACTACTGTCCCATCATTGGCTAATGTGTCAATCACTGTCATGGTAGCAGGCATCGCCCGATGGGACTTGTAGTCCCATCGGACGATGCTTGCACAGACCCCCGGACATCAGCACAGCCCCCCGGCAGGCCGGCACAGCCCCCCGGCAGGCCGGTACAGACCCCCACAGGGTGCACAGACCACCGGCAGGCCGGCACAGCCCCCCGGCAGGCCGGTACAGACCCCGGGCAGTCCACACAGCCCCCCGGCAGGCCGGCACAGCCCCCCGGCAGGCCGGCAGAGACCCCCGGAAGGCCCGAAATGACGGCGCATCATGATGCGCACACACCGCGCATCATGATGACGTCAGGCCGTCAATCAACTGAACTTCCGATTCCGATGCCGAATTCCGATATTGAAAAAATATCGGAAGTCGGTATCGGAATTCCGATACAGCAAGTATTGGCCGATACCCGATACTTGCGGTATCGGAATGCTCAACACTAGTCATCACCGCTCACCATCTTGGTGGACTCCTCAAAGTTTTGTAGGTTGGAACATATGTCTGACATCCATGTCCACTCCCGAAGTCTTATGTGTGGAGTCTGAACTGAATAGGCCTTGTTGATGCTGGTAGTCAACAAAAGCCCTCTTCTGCTCACAAATACTTTCCAACATATGCAGTGTAGAGTTCCAATGTGTGGGTGCCCCCTGAAGAATCCAAGTAGCGAAACATGCATTGGGGTCCAGTTCTCCACATGATAGCAAGGTTGGATTTTGGCTCCACTTCATGATTGTTCTTATTGCATGTATTTATCTCTTTGTGCTATCACGGGCAGTAGCTATACTCTATATCAGATTAAGGCTCCCTAATTTAGGCTCATTTGAGGTTTATTCTATAGATCTACATTCTGATTGCCTTAATCTTTACAGACATGTGTTAGCAGTCATACTCTATATTTGGTCACCACCAGTAGATATATTTTTTTCTCTCTGCTTTGTAGGTCCTCATTGAGGATCGCTGAATTATGCACTCTTGCACTTTTTGATTATCGGGTGGAATATGCACTTTTTGCTATACAGTGGTAATTTTGCATTTAGCACTTTATATGATAAAAAGAGATATCTGTGTTTCTCTATACATGGTAGTCACCTTTGCATTTTTTGCACATTTTTCAATTCCTTTGGTGGGTAACAAAACAATTTTTGTTTGATTATTTTTGTGCATCATACAAGGTCTATTCATTTATTTATACATGCAATTATGTTTACATTGCCAATTGTTCAGCTTTCCTTGCTCATGTGGTGATACTAAGTGTCGCTGACTCCCTTTTGTACTTGAACTTTTGATTGATTTATTATACCTGAATTTTATTAATTTTTGGGATATACAATAAAATTATATATTTTACTCTTTGCTCTTGGCTCCATCTTTTGTTTGGATTCTTGGCTGAGGCAGTGCTGCAGTGCCTCCAGGTTGTGACTGATGTGGTCATTTCGGAGATGGAGGCTGAAGAGGAGGAGGAGCTGCAGGAGCCATAGACTGTGAGGACAACCCTGATTGATGTAGGGCCCGCAAACCTCGGCATCGGGAGGATGTGTTCCATCCCAAGGTCCAACTGGGTCCCGGCTTCCACTATGTTAACCCAGTGTGCCATCAGTGAGATGTACCGTCCCTGCCAACAAGCACTTGTCCATGTGTCCGTAGTTAGGTGGGCTTTCCCAGTAACAGCACTGCTAAGGGCATGTGTCATGTTTTGGGACTTGTGCTTGTGTAATGCTGGGATGGCCCACCGGTAGAAATAGTGGCAGCTTGGGACCTTTGGACGGCTGCCGCCATCAGGTTGCGGAAAGCTTTCGTATCTACGAGCCTAAAAGGCAACATTTCCAGCACAAGCAGATGAGAAATTTGTGAATTTAGTACTGTGGCCTGTGGGCCATTGGATGCATATTTCCACTTGCGTTCCAATGAATGGGGTATGGACAACTGAAGACTGCACTGGGACAAGGACGTGGATGTGCTTAATGACGGTGCTAGTAGAGTGTGGACAATGACAGGTGCAGGGCAGGAGGCATCATCCCATGCACCATGAAAAGGACATTGGCTTGCAAGCACAAAAGTGGAAGAAGCAGTGGTGTCACCCGCAGCCTGGGGTTCGGCCCACAAAGTCGGTGTCACGTGGACCCGTCCTGTGTGACGCGATCATCAGGCCAGTAACTAAAACAACAAGACGCAGCACATGATACTGTCCTGTGTGACACGGCTTGCAGGCCGGTAACTAAAACAACAAGACAAGGGAAGGGAAACAGTTAGAACGGTGGGCCCTGCGATAGGGAAAGGGGACGTGGAGACCTCCTGCACTCCCCTGAGTCAGTGTCCCTAACGCTTCTAACGTTCCCTAAGCCGGTTCCGCACCGGGCGCCGATCAGGAACCTGTCGCCCTAGCACACCCTACACCTATCCCTTGCTAGGGAGCTGGGTGGCGCCGGCACTGGCCCCACCGCTGTACTAATACACACTAAGGAAAAACACAAATGGGGAAACACAACCTAGCTTTACTCTGTTGCACTTGCTCCTGGCAACAGAGTCCACCACCAGAATGCAGCTCTCCTCCTGAATTGCTGCCACCAAGCTGTCAGAGCTACAAGGAAATCCCCTATGACTCCCTCCACACCAGGGCTAAGACAGTGCTGCAAGGACCTCTCTCCAGATCCTTCCTCCACCAAGGATGGTTTAAATGAACACTATCACCAACACTGATTGCAACACCTGTGACTCGTTTATAGCAGAGCCAGCAATCACACCTGCATTATAATCATGTGCACTTAACTAAAGAAACTAGAGTGCAATGCCGCTCACCACCATCGGGGGCAAACTTAGAACAAACAACACCAAAGTGCAATAATCCTAATGGCCACCGGGGGCAAAAACCAAACTTAAGCACAGCTTAAGAAAAAAGAAGGTTACCTGTGCTTTTTATCAGTCCTGATGCAGCATGGATCATGACAGTACCCTCCTCTTAATGAGGGGCCTCTGGACCCTCAAGACCACTCCCCATCAGGGAACCACCTACAGCGGGGACGCCTAGATCCAGAGTTCACCCCAGCAACTACCTGCATGTCAGGTTGATGAGAAACAAGCCCGCTGGTTTTGGCAACGTATGCTCTGGAGGCAACACACATCTCCGAAGTGCTGACCTGGGGAACGGGTTGTGTATGTGTATGTTTGGTATGAGCTGGTAACACTCCACAACACACTTCCACTGGATGTTTTTTGGTGGCCACCCATACACACTCGTTCACACACAGGTCTGGACCTGAACGTTTATTGCCACTAGTTCGTTTGTCACCACTTGGAGAACTCTTTCAGGGATTGACAACAGAGGCGTCCCCCTGTGTCACCACACTCACACCCCCGCACCTCACCAAGGGGTACCCCACCCTCCAACCCCTTCTGCGCCTCCCAGGGGTGGCCAGTGGCGAGGGTTGAGACTTGCCCCTACTCTCCTGCAGCACACCTGCTGCCCTCACCGGAGAGGAAGGGGTCTGTTGAAGAGAGACGGCAGAGACAGTAGTTCCTAGGCAGCAGCCCTCACATGAGTGCCCCCAGCTGACCACTTCCCTCGCCCGCCAATGTATTACCCGATTGTGTCTTTTCAGCCAAAGGAGGCCTAAAACAATAGGTACTGGCATTCCCTCCAAGACGTAGCATGACAAGAACTCCTCATGATGTCCTATACGCAGATGGATATTCTCTACGACCTTGGTCAAGCTCCCCTGGCTCAGTGGAACAGAGTTTATGGCCTGGACGCTTATAGGCTGGGCTAGCGTCCTACACCTCAGACCATGAGTCTGGACAAAGCGAGCATCCCCCACACTGACTCCTGCTCCACTGTCCACAATCACCGGTATCACCTCCGGTACCCCGCCAGACAAGACCTCTGCTGACATGGTACTTTGGGAGGGCAAAATGGAGGAAATGTATACTCCCTGGTTGCCTCCCTCCAAGCGACCAGGGGAATGCGGCTTCTCAGATGGCACAGATAATTTGTCACGCAATGGGCAAGCCTTCAGGACATGACCAGTCTGCCCACAGTACAAACATGCCGACACCACTCCCCGAACCGTAGGCAGCTCCGAATACAAACTAGCTCCTCCTACTTTCATGGGTTCACCAGGAGACTTGGCATGAACTGGGCAGGCTATAATAAAATGGCCAGGCTTCCCACAGGAAAAGCATACCCCCCACCACGACGAGCCGCAGACACCCCCTTTTTTGTATCAACAACACCGGGCTGTCTGGGTTCCTCCGTTCGCACTGGTGGGTCCTTTTCCCTAGCGAGGACATCAGGGGGCACTTTTTGTATATGTCTTTCTCTAAGGCGTCTATCCACCCAGATGGCAAGGGACATGGCAGCCTCCAGCGACCTGGGGGTGGCGTACTGCACCAGAGTATCCTGCAACTTTGGAGACAAACCCTGCACAAATTGACTCCTAAGTGCAGGGTCATTTCACTGAGTATTAGTGGCCCATCTCCTAAACTCTGAGTGGTATTCCTCAGTGACCCGGGCTCCCTTTTTACACCTACGGATTCGGGATTCCGCCAGGACGACACGCCATCAGGATCCCCATACACAAGCGCCAAAGCCGCAAAGAACTCGTCCACGGACTCTAAAAATGGAGAATCGTCCGGTAGGGAGAAGGCCCAGGATTGGGGATCCCCTTTAAGAAGGGACATAATGAATCCCACCCATTGCTCTTCACTCCCTGATGAACGAGGGAGCAGCCTGAAATACAATTTACAGGCTTGTTGAAACACCAAGAATTGATCTCTCCCTCCAGAAAATCTGTCAGGGAGGGATATCTTGGGTTCTGGCTGAGCCTGTTCCTGAACCAAGCCCCCAGAGCCCACCAACAGGCGCAGCTGCCGCACCAACTCTCCGCGCAGCCCCCTAATCTCACTAATAAGGGTCTGCAGCAATTGGGCAAAGGGCTGAACTGGGTCCATGGCTCAGCAGAAAAAACTTATGGTTGGTGATAATGTCACGTGAACCCGTCCTGTGTGACGCAACCAGCAGGCCGGTAACTAAAACAACAAGACGCGACACGTGATACTGTCCTGTGTGACATGGCCCAGAGGCCGGTAACTAAAACAACAAGACAAGGGAAGGGAAACAGTTACAACGGTGGGCCCTGTGATAGGGAAAGGGGACGTGGAGACCTCCTGCACTCCCCTGAGTCAGTGTCCCTAACGCTCCTAACGTTCCCTATGCCGGTTCCGCACTGGGCGCCGATCAGGAACCTGTCACCCTAGCACACCCTACACCTATCCCTTGCTAGGGAGCTGGGTGGCGCAGGCACTGGCCCCATCGCTGCACTAATACACAAAGAGGAAAAACACAAATGGGGAAACACAACTTAGCTTTACTCTGTTGCACGTGGTCCTGGCAACAGAGTCCACCACCAGAATGCAGCTCTCCTCCTGAATCGCTGCCACCAAGCTCTGTCAGAGCTACAAGGAAATTCCCTATGACTCCCTGCACACCAGGGCTAAGACAGTGCTGCAAGGACCTCTGTTGTGAGTTCATTTTCTGGTCTACCAGTTGTGAGTTCTCCTACCCGGCTCCCTCTGGTGGTAACAGGAGGTAGTGAGGCTGATTTAATCAGAGGAGATCTGCCACCTGATAAGGAGGATGACGATTGGACGTCAGGAATCTCAGACTGGATTTAAGACAACCGATGCCCTATTCTGGTGCTGGTGATTCCTTCTGGCTTGTCAGGTCTTGGTTCTCAGCTCTGTTCCAGTCAGCTCAAGCTAAGTTTTTCTGCTAATGTTCACACTTGATTTTGTTGGTCTATTCAGCTTTTTGTGTGGTCAGCTGGGGCTGTGCTGAATTTCCACTCTTATTTATCTGTATTTGCCAATTTGCTTTTTGTCCCTTATAAGATTGGCCTCTTTTTGCTCTGTCTCTGAATATTTCAGAGTGCTGATATAGTGGGAGAAATCTAGTGACTTCAGGGTTAATTTTGTTATCAGAAGTGTTGGACATTATTTTTGTAGGTTTTTTGGCAGATTGCAGACAGTGTCTTTCCTTTCCTATCCTTTCTAGTTAGTTTGGGCCCCATCATTTGCTCAGCCTATTTTCCTGCCTGTGTTTGTGTTTTCATCTTGTTTCACCGTCAATACATGTGTGGGGGCTGTCTTTCCTTTGGGGTCTACTCTGGGGCAGTTCGTTTTCCCCCCTTTCTTGCTTTAGGCTTATTTAGTCCGCTGGCTGTGACGAAGCGTTTAGGTTCATTGTAGGTACGCTCCACGGCTGCTGCTAGTTGTGTGGTTAGGATCAGGGATCTGCAATCTGCATAGTTACCAACCTCTCTGGTTTTCTGTGACTTAGCTTGTTTTGTTTTTTCCTCCTTGGTGACGCATTCATAACAGACCTCTCTCCTGATCCTTCCTCCACCAAGGATGGTTGAAATGAACACCATCACCTCTTTTATAGTAGAGTCAGCAATCACATCTGAATTATAACCATGTGCACTTAACTAAAGAAACTAGAGTGCAATGACGCTCACCACCACCGGGGGCAAACTTAGAACAAACAACACCACAGTGCAATAATCCTAATGGCCACCAGGGGCAAAAACCAAACTTAAGCACAGCTTAAGAAAAAAAAAGGTTACCTGTGCTTTTTATCAGTCCTGATCCAGCATGGCTCATGACAGTCAGGTGCTTTGCTGCCATGTGCCTGATCATGCTGGTGGTGGTCAGACTGGTAGTTTTGCTACCCCTGTTGATACGGACATGGCAGGTGGTGCAAATTGGCCTGTTTGGGGTTATCGGCAGAGTCTTTAAAAATCAACCAGACTCGGGAAGACCTAACAGTTGTACTGCCAACTTCCGTCGTGTTGGTGTTGCAAGGAACGGCTGCTTGCCTTCTGTCTGCGGCCAACCGCACTGCTTCTTCCTGCCTGTTGGGGTGCCACTCCTCCCTACCCCCTTGTGCTGCTGTCCTCGCTCTGCATGTCCTCCTGCCAGGTTGGGTCAGTTACTATATCATCCAGCACCCTGGTACTCCTCCTGACTTGCTGGCAATTGTGTCTCATCATCGTCCACCTCTTGTGGCACATTCCCACCGTGACCGTGGCTGCTCAATTATTTGGGCATCGCTATATACGATCTAATCTTGCCCTGCTTCAAGTGGACAGGGCGAGAGACCTGAATCTATAAATGAAAAAGTGAACAGCTCTTCGAGTGTCCAAGTGTAGGATCAGTTGTCTCCGGGCAGTCGGCATGGTGGGAGGAAGGAGGATCATGGTGAGCAATATGCAGACCAGACTCATGGCTACTCAGACTGGACCGTGTGGAAGACAGGATGGTGGTGGTGGCAAAGTGACTGGAAGCATTATCCGCTATCCAACCAACAACCTTTTGACACTGCTCTAGGTTCAATAGTGGTGTGCTGCTGCAGTCTCCTAGTAATTGGGACAGGAAGGTCGAGCGAGAAGATGTGGTTATTTGTTGTGGCCCAATTTCAGCTTGCCCACTGTCTCAGCCTCAGCCTCTGCATGCAGCATCACCATCATGTCCACTTTTCCATCCCAACAAGCAAGTGGAGAAAAAAAGTGTGCTCTGGATCGCTTTTGAATTAAATAATCAGGATTAAGATGCAAAAAAATATTCCTGTCCATTTATACCAGGAGCTATATATATACGGACAATATATCTAATAGGCAACAGCAGCAGACAGTAATGGAATGAACCCTATTGATGTATGCAATGAAGTATGTCACATAAAATGCATACCTGCTACTGATATCTATATACCCACATACACTCCCTACCTACCTAGCACTGCAATCTACTGTATATACCCCGTAATTAGTCCTTAGAAGGACTTTTGATTTAGCTGAATTTGTGTATTCAATTATGGTATACCCACACTATCTTTGAAACCCCAGAATCTGACCCTATCTCTGCAGCAACTCTCCCTGCACTAGCTGATTCCGGAGCATAATTTGATGAGCAGGGTGGCGCCAGGTCTGAAACCGACCTGATGACACTCTGTGGCCAGCCAATCACTGTACTGCCACAACCAACATGGCTGTGGCATTACAGTGCATGGCACACAATCCCTGCATGTTATTTGGCGCTCTAAAGAGCACCAAACATGCAGGGCATGGAACTGAACTCCCACCGAACAATCCTGGAAATGCTCGGAGGTCGCCGAGCACAGTGAGTACAGCGATGCTCGGGCAAGTACCAAGCATTACCTAGTATGATCGCTCATCACTAGAAATGACGTGTTGCGGCTGTGCATTCCAGGGTGGAATGCACCACTGGAGTGCACATAACCTTTTACGCTCTTTTACAGTCCCGGGGAATACAATGATTGGGGAATTGAAAAATCAAATGATTGACTGGATATTCAGAGGACTGCATAACCTATTTGAGAATGAATCAAGGAAAGTGATAATACTAATTGATGATTTACTGTCAGATAGTAAACATAAATACAATATAATTTAACTGGGAACAATTACTATACTGACCAAAGAAAGCAATAAGAAAATAAAAAACAGTGCCATCTTCTATCAATGATGTTAGGAGAAACAATGCCATCCATATAAATTAAAATAAAATGATAAGGGTGATAATGAATATAAATAAAGTGACAAGTGCATGACCATATACATTATATATAACAACATATCATAAATATATATACCAAACAAATAAATGTAAAAGTACGAATATATCAATATACATATAAGGAGAGCAGAGAAGTAAAAAAAGTCCAATACTAATTATTGAGAAAGGCCATTTTGCCAAAACGCACGTTGGGGGGCATGCTTGGGTTGACCTCATTCACATACCAGGAAAGGTAATATCTACATCTAGACAAAACTATTTTTGATGGTATTATATTATACATTGGGTTTACCATGCCTGGCTGCCCTATCATGATTAGGGATGTTAACATACATCTGTGTATTATGTGATAAATTTATTGTATAAATTTATTTGCATTTTGCAGTGAGAAATAAGCATTTGATCCCTCTGGCAAACAAGACTTAATACTTGGTGGCAAAACCTTTGTTGGCAAGCACAGCAGTCAGACAGTTTTTGTAGTTGATGATGAGGTTTGTGCGCATGTGAGAAGAAATTTTAGTTCACTCTTTGCTGTAGATCATCTCTAAATCATTAAGATTTTGAGGCTGTGGCTTGACAACTCAGACCTTCCACTCTTTCCATAAGTTTTTTTTTTAATGCCCAGGCAGAAGGAAGGAAGATGTTACTCAGGATTTTACAGTACATGGCTCCATCTATTCTCCCATTAATGCAGTGAAGTAGTCGTGTGTCCTTAGCAGAGAAACACCCCAAAACATAATGTTTCCACCTCCATGCTTGACAGCGAGGATGTTGTTCTTTGGGTCATAGGCAGCATTTTTCTTCCTCCAAACATGGCTAGATGAGTTAATACCAAAAACCTCAATTTTTGTCTCATCTGACCACAGCACCTTCTCCCAATCACTCACAGAATCATCCAGGTGTTCACTGGCAAACTTCAGATGAGACTGCACATGTGCCTTCTTGAGCAGGAGTACTTTGTGGGCACTGCAGGATTTTAAACCATTACGGCACAATGTGTTACCAATGGTTTTCTTGGTGATTGTGGTCCCATCTGCCTTGAGATTATTAACAAGTTCCCCCATGCAGTTTTAGAGTATGTGCACATGTTGCGGATTTTGATTCGGATCCTCAGCGGTTTTTTGATGCGCGGATTTCCATCAAATCCGCAGTGTAGTGCACAGGCAATGTTAGTCGATGGTAAATTAAGAATTTTTGTGCACATGCTGTGGAAAAATCTGCGCAGATTTGCAGCAATTTTTTTCCACAGCATTTCAATTCTTCTTGCGGATCTGCAGCAGCGTTTTCCAGTCTGGCACATAAAAATCTCTCTCTGCCTCCCTCTCTCCCCTTCAGAAACGCAAGGGAGAAAATTCACAGATCTAATACTACCTAACAAATCCGCACACAAGAAACACATTACGCAGGAAATCCGCAAGCGTTTTTTCCTGTGTTTTCTGACAATTGATGCTGATTTTGTGCAGAAAATTCTGCAACGTGTGCACATACCCAAAGGCTGATCTCTCATCTTCCTCATGATCAAAGATAGCCCACAAGGTAAGGTTTTGCAAGGTGCCCCATATTTCTTCCATTTTCTTACTATTGCACCAACATTTGTCTCCTTCTCACCCAGCGTCTTATGGTTTTCCAGCCCATTCCTGCTTTCTGCAGGTCTAGGATCTTGTCCCTGACATCCTTATAAAGGTCTTTCATCTTGCCTATGTTGTAGAGCATTGTTCCCCAACTCCGGTCCTCAAGAGCCACCAACAGATCACGTTTTCAGGATTTCCTTAGTATTGCACAGGTGATGGAATTCTTGCCTGTCAAGGTGAGGCAATTATCACCTGGGCAATACTAAGGAAATCCTGAAAACATGACCTGTTGGTGGCTCTTGAGGGCTGAAGTTGGGGAACACTGTTGTAGAGGTTATTGTCTGACTGATTAATTGAGTCTGTTGACAGGAGACTTTTATAAAGTTGACTGTGTAAGACAGCTATTTTTCATGCTGGTAACATGTTGCTTAGCAGCATCTAACTGGTCTGTAGGAGCCAGAACCTTTAACGGTTGGTAGGAAATCAAATACTTATTTCCCACTGAAAAATGCAAATAACTTTATATAGTTTATACAATGTGATTTTCTGGATTTTATTTTTGACGAGCTGAAGAGCCCAGTGTTGGTCGGGCATAGTAACTAACTGTGGATAGTTAAAACAAATTGTAATGATTATGTTACAGATAAAAACAATTCACATCATATATTCAACACTACAGATTTATCATACCAATTAACTAAACGATTACCCAAGTATTGATAATATTTTATTTTCTTAAACAATGTTTTTATTAAAGTTTAAACATACAAAAAAATATTCATACGCATTAGAGACTTTGCCAAAGTCTCTATGAAAGATGCATATCAATACATATATTCAAATCAACCACAACATGTGGCATGTTACATAGGTAAAGGGAACAGTAAACAGAAGTACAGGAAAAATAACATTGTATCATATAATTAGTACAGGTTTGCCATCTAAGAGCATGTATGAATTACAAGAAGTAATAAGAAAATATAAAAGAAAGAGAGGGACATGAGAGGTATTTAAATAATGAATATGTCTTCGATTTTTGTTTTCTGTTTTGTCCATATGTTCCATCTCTCTTCAAAAGCCTTTGTTGACAGATTGTTTATATAGTAAATTTTTTCATAGGTACAGTGATTGTCAACTAGCATAATCAAAGTTATGATAATAGGGGATTGCGTGTTGTTCCAACCCTTCGCTATTAAGTATGTAGCTGACATTAAAATATGTGCTATTAAGAATTTTTCTTTTTTAAATCTGTATGCCTACGAGTAGTAAAGCCAATGATGGGCATGGGTGAATATGACGCTTACATATAAATGAAATCAGGTCAAAAACTTTTTTCCAGAACGCTTCCAGGGAGGGACATTTCCAGAAAACATGGGCCAGATCTGCTGGTGCACCACATTCTCTCCAGCAGAGGCCTGTGTTGCCAGTTCCAAAATGTTTTAATCTATTAGGGGTAAGGTAAAATCTATGAACCAGCTTAAAATGGGTTTCAAGGATATTCATACACCTAGTAGCTTTGATTGCAATTTTCAAGGAAGCAATCCAGTGAGGCATGGATATCTGTTTTTGTAGAGTGGCTTCCCATTTCTCAAAGCATCCTTTATAAGTAAAGGTGTGTTTATTAGTTAGAATATTGTAGAAAGGCTTTAAGTAACTTTTATGTCTTGGGGGTGGGTTTTTAAAAAAATTACATATAGTGTGGTCGAACATAATAGTTCTACAAAAGTTTTTTTTATGATTATTATACTCTTCTTTAAGTAGAAGATATGTCATATATTCAGTGTTGGGTATTCCAAATTTGGATTTGATAATCTCAAAGGGTATTACCTTATTATTATGTATCAAGTCATCGGTGTGTTTAATCGAGAATTTGACCCAATTCTCAAAAAGAGGTCTCCAGGAGTCTCTAATGGGTATCAGAAATGGAATTTTTCAAATTAGTGGATGAATGGGGGTAGGTGTTGTATTTCTTTTTAAATAAATGAGCCCAGCAGGCAATAGCTGCACGGACAACTGGGTTTCTAATATCCCACATCTCCTTCCTGTGAAGAAGATAATAGGAGATATAGAGCAATGGCTCTCTATTTGGCATTAAATCACGCTCTATATCTGGCCATTCAAGACCATCCTGGTTTTTAAACCAGAGTTTCGTGAGTTCTGCTACAGAAGCATAATAGTATGCCTCCAAATCTGGGAGAGCCACTCCTCCATTATCACTGGATTTTAATAAAATGTGTCTACTAACTCTAGGTCTTTTCCCCTGCCATATGAAACCATTCATTTGAGTGGTAAGTTTCTTGTTGAAGTGTGTTGAAATAGTTAAGGGAACATTTCTATAAAAAAATAAGACCTTTGGGAGGCAAAACATCTTATATAAGGCAATTCTTCCCAGCCATGTAGCTGGGGTTTTTGTTAGGTCCTTGAGTTTTTGCTCAAGCGCCTGGAAGAGATACTCGAAATTCACCTCACTCGTATGTCGGAGATTATCTGTCAACCAAATTCCAATGTATGGGATTTTTGTGCATTCCCAGTTAAAGGGGTAGATAATCTTTAGTTGTTGCTTGACATGTGTTGGGACAAAAAGGGACAAGACATTAGTTTTCTTAATATTGAGCCTGTAGAAGGAGACGGAACCAAAAGATTCAATAATCTCCCATACCTGTGCCAAGGAGTCTACTGGGTTAGTTAAGGTAAGGATAATGTCATCAGCGTATAAATGTATCTTGTGTTCCGTATCTCCCAAACGGATGCCCCTCACTCCGCTTCAATCTCTGATCATTTGGGCCAAAGGCTCCAGACTCAGGATGAAAATAATCGGAGATAATGGGCACCCCTGTCTCGTACCATTGGTAATATCAAAATTATTTGACATAGTGCTATTAACTAGCACAGAGGCAGAAGGGTGGGAGTAGAGAGCCTTTATACTTGACATTAGCCCTTCACCAAATCCCATCTTATTAAGAACTGCGAAAGCGAAATCCCAATTTACCCGGTCAAAGGCCTTTTCGGCATCTAAGGCCACAAACAAACTGGGGGTCTTTCTCTCAGTACACATGGACATATAATTTCCAAAAAAAAGAGAAGAGCCAGCACTGCCAGTGGTCAGAACGCATAACATGAGGTGCATGTGCGCTTGTCCTCTCTGGTGCCATAGGAGCGATTCTGAAATGCTTGAGGTACAGTGTGCATGTAATGAGGTCTTGCTTTTATACATTTAGGAGGCCGTAATGGCACAGCGAATATAAAAAACATAGAGTAGGACTCCCCATACGAGACTGCCTTGACGTGGCGGGGTAGCTCAAACAATTGATCAATTTTTTGCTAAATGTCTCATTTTTGAATACAGATTGAAACCTATGTGTGTTTTCACACTTTTTGTATTACGTTCTGACCACAAGCAGCGCTGGCTTCTCCCCCTCTTTTTTCTTGATATTGGTTTTGTGGCTGACCACCACTGTAGCCGTGCGCGCTGGGTCATGTACGCCATTCTTTCTGTTTTCTTAGTGATTGATCTAGGCTGCTGTTCACATTAAATGGCAGCCCTGCCCTGCCCTAGGCTTTATTTGATTACGCACCTGTATCTGGGCCTGGATCGTCCTTTATCATGTGGTGCTGGACAGGCAGTGTGGAGGTTGGACCTGAAATGTCTGCAAGGACCTGGCTAATCTTTACCTGCGCTTGTCCTCTCTGGTGCCATAGTAGCGATTCTGAAATGCTTGAGGTATAGTGTGCATGTAATGAGGTCTTGCTTTTATACATTTAGGAGGCCGTAATGGCACAGCGAATATAAAAAACGTAGAGTAGGACTCCCCATACGAGACTGCCTTGATGTGGCGGGGTAGCTCAAACAATTGATCAATTTTTTGCTAAATGTCTCATTTTTGAATACAGATTGAAACCTATGTGTGTTTTCACACTTTTTGTATTACGTTCTGACCACAAGCAGCGCTGGCTTCTCCCCCTCTTTTTTCTTGATATTGGTTTTGTGGCTGACCACCACTGTAGCCGTGCGCGCTGCGTCATGTACGCCATTCTTTCTGTTTTCTTAGTGATTGATCTAGGCTGCTGTTCACATTAAACGGCAGCCCTGCCCTGCCCTAGGCTTTAATTGATTATGCACCTGTATCTGGGCCTGGATCGTCCTTTATCATGTGGTGCTGGACAGGCAGTGTGGAGGTTGGACCTGAAATGTCTGCAAGGACCTGGCTAATCTTTACCTGCGCTTGTCCTCTCTGGTGCCATAGTAGCGATTCTGAAATGCTTGAGGTACAGTGTGCATGTAATGAGGTCTTGCTTTTATACATTTAGGAGGCCGTAATGGCACAGCGAATATAAAAAACGTAGAGTAGGACTCCCCATACGAGACTGCCTTGATGTGGCGGGGTAGCTCAAACAATTGATCAATTTTTTGCTAAATGTCTCATTTTTGAATACAGATTGAAACCTATGTGTGTTTTCACACTTTTTGTATTACGTTCTGACCACAAGCAGCGCTGGCTTCTCCCCCTCTTTTTTCTTGATATTGGTTTTGTGGCTGACCACCACTGTAGCCGTGCGCGCTGCGTCATGTACGCCATTCTTTCTGTTTTCTTAGTGATTGATCTAGGCTGCTGTTCACATTAAACGGCAGCCCTGCCCTGCCCTAGGCTTTAATTGATTATGCACCTGTATCTGGGCCTGGATCGTCCTTTATCATGTGGTGCTGGACAGGCAGTGTGGAGGTTGGACCTGAAATGTCTGCATGGACCTGGCTAATCTTTACCTGCGCTTGTCCTCTCTGGTGCCATAGGAGCGATTCTGAAATGCTTGAGGTACAGTGTGCATGTAATGAGGTCTTGCTTTTATACATTTAGGAGGCCGTAATGGCACAGCGAATATAAAAAACGTAGAGTAGGACTCCCCATACGAGACTGCCTTGACGTGGCGGGGTAGCTCAAACAATTGATCAATTTTTTGCTAAATGTCTCATTTTTGAATACAGATTGAAACCTATGTGTGTTTTCACACTTTTTGTATTACGTTCTGACCACAAGCAGCGCTGGCTTCTCCCCCTCTTTTTTCTTGATATTGGTTTTGTGGCTGACCACCACTGTAGCCGTGCGCGCTGGGTCATGTACGCCATTCTTTCTGTTTTCTTAGTGATTGATCTAGGCTGCTGTTCACATTAAACGGCAGCCCTGCCCTGCCCTAGGCTTTATTTGATTACGCACCTGTATCTGGGCCTGGATCGTCCTTTATCATGTGGTGCTGGACAGGCAGTGTGGAGGTTGGACCTGAAATGTCTGCATGGACCTGGCTAATCTTTACCTGCGCTTGTCCTCTCTGGTGCCATAGGAGCGATTCTGAAATGCTTGAGGTACAGTGTGCATGTAATGAGGTCTTGCTTTTATACATTTAGGAGGCCGTAATGGCACAGCGAATATAAAAAACGTAGAGTAGGACTCCCCATACGAGACTGCCTTGACGTGGCGGGGTAGCTCAAACAATTGATCAATTTTTTGCTAAATGTCTCATTTTTGAATACAGATTGAAACCTATGTGTGTTTTCACACTTTTTGTATTACGTTCTGACCACAAGCAGCGCTGGCTTCTCCCCCTCTTTTTTCTTGATATTGGTTTTGTGGCTGACCACCACTGTAGCCGTGCGCGCTGGGTCATGTACGCCATTCTTTCTGTTTTCTTAGTGATTGATCTAGGCTGCTGTTCACATTAAACGGCAGCCCTGCCCTGCCCTAGGCTTTATTTGATTACGCACCTGTATCTGGGCCTGGATCGTCCTTTATCATGTGGTGCTGGACAGGCAGTGTGGAGGTTGGACCTGAAATGTCTGCATGGACCTGGCTAATCTTTACCTGCGCTTGTCCTCTCTGGTGCCATAGGAGCGATTCTGAAATGCTTGAGGTACAGTGTGCATGTAATGAGGTCTTGCTTTTATACATTTAGGAGGCCGTAATGGCACAGCGAATATAAAAAACGTAGAGTAGGACTCCCCATACGAGACTGCCTTGACGTGGCGGGGTAGCTCAAACAATTGATCAATTTTTTGCTAAATGTCTCATTTTTGAATACAGATTGAAACCTATGTGTGTTTTCACACTTTTTGTATTACGTTCTGACCACAAGCAGCGCTGACTTCTCCCCCTCTTTTTTTTTTTATGGACATATAATGTAGTACACATCTGGAACTATAACAAGTCTGCCTATTCCTTATGAAACCTACCTGCTTAGGGTGTATGAGCTGGGGGATAACATTTTGCAACCTCTCAGCTATCATATTTGCATTTATTTTTACATCTGCATTTAAAAGGGAAATAGGTCTGTAGCTTTCAATTTTTGTAGGGTCTTTATCAGGCTTGGGGATTACAACCAGAGTGGCTTTCAACATGTCTGGGTTATAGGAGCCCTTGGATTTAATAAAATTTAAAGAATCTGTTAAATGTGGGACAAGATTTTCCTGGAAAGATTTATAATATTCAATTGGGAATCCATCAGGGCCAGGTGCCTTATTATTTTTTAAGTTTTTTATAGTGAGGGAAACTTCCTCTTCTGAGAAGGGGGAGTCTAGTGTCTCCCTCTGTTCAGGGGACAGGGAATTTAGTTTAACTTTGTCTAAAATTTTTTGATGGTTTCCTCCGAAGGGGGAGAAGCAGTACCATTTTTCCCTATATTATATAGATTGGAGTAAAATATTTCAAAGGCAGCGGCAATTTCCTTTGGTTTTTCTACCATTAGTGAGTTATATGAGATTTTTGTTATTGAATTTTTTTCATTTATGGGTTTATGTTTGTTGGCCATAGTTTTGGATGTTTTGCTATTGCCTACGTAGTAACCTACTCTGGTGAACAGAGATTTTTTTTCATATAGGGCAATTAAAAGTTTTCTCAGCTCCAAACGCAGTAAATATAACTCATTTTGCCTAGTAAATTTTTTGTCTGTTTTGGCCAGATCTTTCAGTTTGGAGATTTGTTCTAGTAGGAGTTTTTGTTTGGATTCCCTTTCTCTCTTTAATCTAGATGCCAGTTGGATCAGATGACCCCTCACTACACATTTATGTGCCAACCAGAGTGTTTCAGGGGTGATCTCTTGTGATATGTTTTCTTCAAAATATTCTGTTAGGGTTTTCTTAATTGTTTTAAAATTGTCTATAGGGTCCACTACAAATTTGCTGTATTTCCAGTTGTAATATTTGTGATCTATTAGGGATATACGTAGTGTCAATAAAATAGGGGCATGGTCGAACCAAGTAATAGGGCCAGTAGAGAAATCTAAGTATGAATCTAAAACTGAAAAACTAGTAAAAATATGGTCAAGTCTGGTGAAGGAGTTATTTTGTGGGCAATATCGGGTGTATTCTCTAGAGGTGGGGTTCAGGATTCTACAGCTGTCATAGAGGTTGGACTCAGCCACCCATTTTTTAAGATTTATACTTTTATAGTATGAGGAAGAGGAAGAGCAATCAGCAGTCGGATCTACTATACAATTAAAGTCTCCTCCCCATATAATGTGGCCTTTACTAAAATTAGAGAGCTTTCTTTTAAGATTGTTAAGGAAGTTGACCTGTCTAACGTTTTGAGTATATGTATTAACAATGGTGTAGTTTTTCCCTCTATAGTACAGTTAATGGCCAATTGCCTTCCACCCTTATCTCTGAAAACATCTGTGATCACACAGGATCATTTTTTATGAAAGGCAATGGCTACCCCTGTTTTCTATCTCTCTCCATTATTGGAAAAAAAGATTTGGGGGTAATTTTTATGTTTAAGCCTAACATTATCACTTTCCAATAAGTGTGTTTCCTGTAGTAAGACTATGTCTGCTTTGAAATTACCGACTTCCTTCCACAAAGCAAATTTTCTAAAGGGGCTATTTAGTCCATTTACGTTAAAGGATAGAATTTTTAAATCCATGACGTGTCTAGGAGATCAAATGCTATATTTTCCCCAATAATCTGTTTAACTCTAGAAATCATTTTATACCACAAATAATATGAGTTTAAGGTGTACAGCCCAGCATGTGTATGAGCCCAGAAAAGGATGTAATACCTCCAAAGATGGCAATTTTCTGCATCTTCAATACCTGTATGTGTGAACATAACTTATAACAAGAATTATTTGGTCAACAAGTAATACAAGAAAAATTAACAAATTTTCAGCAAGAATTGTCGTATAGACAATTTGAAATTTGGATTTCTGAAAAGAAATGGTGCCAGGAGAAATCTTCTCAGTTAGCACTTGGGGGAGAAAGAAATTAGGCCAAAAGTCAGGATTGTCACCTACTACATTCTGTTCATCTCTTCTTCTGAGTGGTCCAGGTGGATGAAAGACGCTTTGGCTGACGTGCAAAGTTATTTCCATCTTGGTCAGAGGTCAGGTCCTTCATCAGTGGCAAGCCTAAAGGCCCCGTCTCACTAAGCGACTTACCAGCGATCCCGACACCGATATGAAGGTGTCAGGATCGCTGGTAAATCGCTTTGTGATCGCTGGTGAGCTGTCACACAGACAGCTTCACCAGCGATCAGCACAGCGATGCTGAGCGCCCGGCATCGCTGGCCATCCGGTAAAAAATAGAATCAAAATAAAAAATATAGTTATTCTCACCTTCCGATGTCGCGTTCAGCCATCCCGCCTCTATCCACGCTCCGGTCCCAGTGATCCTTTGCACGAATGACCGCGAGATGTCACAGTCTCGCAGGATAACAAAGTCTCGCGGTCATTCGTGCAAAGGATCACTGGGATCGGAGCGTGGAGAGAGGCGGGATGGCTGAACGCGACGTCGGAAGGTGAGAATAACTATATTTTTTATTTTTTTTATTATTTTTTACACCTGATCGCTGGTCTCCCGCCTGTCACACACAGCGATGCGTGCTGGCCAGCGGGAGACCAGCGACCAAAGAAATGTCCAGAGATTTCTTGCAGCGATCAGCGATACCGGCAGGGGGGTCGCTCGCTGATCGCTGTCACACATAGCGATCTCGCTGGTGAGATCGCTGTTATGTCACAAAAGTTGTGACTCAGCAGCGATCTCGCTACCGAGATTGCTTAGTGAGACGGGGCCTTAAGTCCTGAAGAAATCTAGCAGAGTTATCAACATTAGAGAGAGCAAATGTGACATTATCTTTGACGACTAGCAATTTTGTAGGGAAACCCCATCTGTATAGAACTTTATTCTCTCTTAGATGAGATGTAACAGGATAAAAGTCCCTTCTTTTCTGCAGTGTTGCTTTGGAGATGTCAGCAAATATTCTTATGCCTTCGTATGGCCTAGGTAGTCTGGGGGACTGCTTGCTCTTTCTCAGGATGTCCTCTTTGGTCATGTAGTAGTGGAAAAAGGCAATTACATCCCGAGGGGCCCCTTCAGGCGCATATTTGGACTTGGGCAGTCTATGTATACGTTCCATAAGGAGGTCATTTTTTCAGGCCTCAGGGAGCAGAGTATGGAGCAGTTTTTGTACGTGAGAATTAAGGTCTCTGTCTTTTATGTTTTCAGGGATCCCTCTAAATTTGAGGTTATTTCTCCTGCTCCTATCCTCTTGCTCAGTTAGTTTTGATTTCAAGAAAGAGACTTCCTTCTCTAGGGCATAATGTTCATCAATTAAGTCATTATGAGACTTGACTATCTCCTCCATCTTATTTTCCAGATAATCCACTCTCTGACCCAGACTGTCAATGTTGTTTTGAAGGGTGGTATTATAACCCTCTAATTGCTTTTGAAAGGATTTTGCTAATAAACATATCATGTTTTTTTATAAAAATTTCTGAGGCTGCATTTTCAGTGGCCTCCACCTCATTTAACATGTGTATTATATTTTCAGATAATAGGCCCCCTGCAGGAGAGTGGTCCCCCAAGCGAGAGTCCTGTTGTGCCACAGATGAGTTGCTACTTGATCTGCGGCTACTCTGAGAGTGTGGAGATAAATCTCTTTCAGGCGGCGTTAGCGGTATGTCAGAGATGTTAGATATGTCTGGGCAGGAGGACGCTTCTCTGATGGTGGCTGCGGCTGCAGCGTTACGTATCTGCAGTTGTTTGTGTGGCGCGGTCTGCCCGGTAATTTGGCGTTGTGTACGCAATTTGCGTATCTGCGGTGAGATCCTGCAAGTGTCATGGCGGCTCTCGTGATATTTCACCTGGGCACTTTGACTAGAATCTTTAGAGTCTATTTTCCCCTTCCCCTTACTCACCGGGGTGGCGGTTTCACCAGCGGGGGGTCCCGATTTACCTCCGGTCTTAAAGGCTGCATGTTTCAGCCTCTGTGGTGTTTGCATGGGTCTGGCGCTGGAGCTGGTTGGGCTGGGGCTGCATGCAGCTGCATGGCGAGCGCCATCTTGGCTTCTCAGCACTGGGGAGAGCGCTCTATTTTCTTTGTCTTTTCTTTTAGTTTAGTGCGGGGATCCATAATTAGGTTGTACCGCTTGTGTCAGTGGGTGATCTGCTGTCTTTTAATGCCAGTCCTGGCCTCCAAATCACTTTAGAAATCGCTTAGTAGGGTATCCTGCGCTGGAGCACACAGATCAAGCGTCCATTCAGCTCAGACACTGGCCACGCCCCCATAATATTTTATTTTCAACTCATTCAAGAGCCTTTTGATAAGCAACATTTTTGGATTTTCCTTCCGGTACAAAAATGAACAGATTTTTGGCAGTTCCAACTCTTGAACAGATCACGTAAAGTTGATCATTTAAAAGCATGGAGATGACCAAATACTGGATGTGTAAATGGCCTTATACACAGCCTCCACCTTCAGCACCTCACTTTTCTCTATGCAAAGCCTCATACTGCAGCAGCAGCACCTCAATTCTCTCATTTTCCCATCACACCTCTCATTTTCCCCCTCACTCCTTTTATTTTCCCCCTCACTCCTCTCATTTTTCCCCCTAACAACTGTCATTTTAGCTCACACCTGTCATTTTCCGATCATTCCACCATTTTCCTCTCACGTCTCTCATTTTCCACTCCTCTTCATTTTCACCTCACATCTCTCATTTTCACCTCACACCTCTCATTTTCACCTCACACCTCTCATTTTCCCCTCACTCCACTATTTTCCCCACATTCCACTATTTTCCCCACACTCCACTATTTTTCCCCTCACTCCTCTCATTTTTCCCCCTCACTCCTCTCATTTTTCCCCCTCACACCTGTCATTTTGACCTCAGACCTGTCATTTTCTAATCACTCCACTATTTTCCCCTCACTCCTATCATTTTCCACTCAAACCTCTTCGTTTTCAGCTCACACCTCTCATTTTCACCTCACACCTCTCATTTTCCCCTCACTCCACTATTTTCCCCTCACTCCACTATTTTTACCTCACGCCACTCTTCCCCTCACATGTGCACAGCAACTTCCTGTTATGAGCACAGCAGTGTAATCCATGAGGCTCCTCCCTTTCCCTTGAGATCAGAGGTGCCGGACCTCTCTGACCTTTCCCGGCGCCTGAGCACTGCAGTACTTTACTCTGCCCTCAATAGGGCAGATAAAGTATGCCTGCGCAGGAGCTGCAGCAGAAGTAAGAAGGAGGATGCCATCACTAGAAGATGGGAGGCGCCGGACCAGACTGCGACACCCATTCCACCGGACCATGCTCTCCCAGTGAGTAAAATCTAGCTTGTTTTTCTTACCTTTCAGGTTTCATTGGGGGCTTTTCTACAGCATTACAGAATACTGTAGATAAGCCCCTGATGGCACTGGCCACAGCTAATAGGGCATAAAATAGGTGACAGATTCCCTTTAAGCTCAATGTTAAGTCCAGAAATGGGCCCACATTCGGCTGAAAGATCTTCCAGAGAGATTGAGCATATGCCATCATTTCTCAAAAGCCACTGACATCCATTAAGAGTTACAGTAGTGACTGTGCCAGCACAAACTTGAGAATGTAGTAGTTGATTTGGCACAGAAATAGATGACTGGGCGCATATCTGTAGGGTCGGTGGGCCAGGCTGGGGGGTGGTCCCTCTGGGTACCGCGCAGCAACGTATAGACACAAGATGAGGCAGGTTTCAGGTTTAACAGGTCCAAGTTTATTCTCTCATCGCCCAACTGACGGCCCTCACAGTACACCACAATATCTCCTTCACGGCCATCCATATCCAGGGCCGCTTCACGCACACCGTACTTTACACCGGGAACGTACATGTACACACCGTCCCCTCTTCACTCTTCGACGCTCCTGTCAGATCCATCACTGTGGCCACCTTAGGCCTGTAAACCAACAGTACTTTTGCTGATCCGTCGTCTCTCTCAATACGGTATGCTTTACCTCTGTGCCTCATCTATACTGCGGTACTTTTGTGTCAGGACCACCCCCCTGACTTTCTCTCCCCAGTCCCCCTGGTTTAGTTCTCTCACAGTGCACACACTGTCGTAGTCTTCCTGTCACTTGAGCTCCCCCTGGGGACTGGAATTTTCTGGAACCCTCCTGTCAAATTTATATATTTCCCGGTTCCCTCTAACTCCGCCACCCATGACCAACGGTTTCTTAAGCCCTAAGCTGATGTCAAGTCCTATGCTCACACTCCTCCCTGCCCTCTAATGGTCAACCCAAGGTACTGCACGTCCACTACACTTTCCTAGCTGTTTCCCCACTGTAATAACTGACACCTGTTTAAACTGTGCAAACCTTCTTTTCTCTATTCTGACAAGTCCATCCATCCGTCAGGTCACCTTCCCAACATATCGTTATGCCCTGGTCACACAATCAGGTATGGATATATAACTGAGCGACAGATAAAGGAGCTGAGGAGTATTCGAAGTTTGACAAGCAGTGCAAGATGATTACGACGACACTGACCAGACACGAGTTGATGAGGCAGCCTAGCTAACAAAGATTAGGAGAAAAGGGTAGGCAGAATCTTGAGATTTGATCATATTGTTGGCTAGCTTACTTTTCCAACATGACCAAATGATGCTTTCTCATGTGCTGATGGAGAGTTCTAGTTTCTAGTCTTATTAAGGTGTGATGTCCACTGACAAAGTTACTCATTCAGAGCCTGCACAGTACAAAAGATTTGTTGGCTAGCAATATGGAAATTAATTTCCACACCCAAGATGCCTGCATGTACGTAGAATTGCCCCCACCATGACTATTAGTAGCTTTCAGGCATTTTCTTCACTAACAATAATTGTGACATCACCTGCTCCTTGGTGACCACAAATCAGCGCCTTGAAGATCTTTGGCACCACACCACCATGCACTCTCCTGTGACAACATCACCTCTCTCCTCATCTGATAACAACACCTCCTCATCACACAGATCTGGTTTGCAGGTCTTATACAACCACAATCATTTGTCCTGATTCATAGTATCACTATAACCAAGGCTGCCACTGCCAGAGCCCCCTAATACCATGGCTGACCAAGCCACCAACACATCTAGACATTTGAATCTTGTTCTACATCTCCTCTGCTGCCATCTCATGTGAGCACAAATGCTGACTGTTCATCTCATCTAGTAAATCAACCAGAAAAAGTTGTTGTTGTGAAATATTTTACTTAGCCCCCAAAGTGCTGTGGCTTTGAGAACTAAGGGTCAGAAAAGATACATGTGATATTGCCGGATTTTAAAGTCCACAATGTAAAATATTAATTATTATGGTAAAAAATGAGAGGGACTGTGCAGAACACTGACTTATACTGATGGTATCTCTGTCAGAGGGAACATCAACTTATCAACTTGTTGTTACTGAAACAAATGATTTGCCATAGTTTCATAATGTTCTCCAGTTTCTTCCAGCTAATACACTTGCATAGGAGGTAACTTGTTACCTGCATTTGGTAGTACTACTCTCTTCATGACTGATTCTAATGGTCACCATAATGCTTCTGCTTGTGACACCCATGCTCTTATTGCCAAATGCTGTGGTATTTTTTTTATCCATTGCCATTGACACTCTCTTTTACCATACATTTTTTACTACCATTTAATAAACTTTTAGCACTGTTTTAAAAAATAATTCTCCCTTCCCAAAGAGGACTGTGCAAGAAAGTATGCATCCAAAAAACACCTACAGCAGACCACAGTATTGTTGTGGCGTGAACAGTTGTCAAATTTGACTAATAAAGCAGATGTGCAGAAAACATTAGTTTGGGAGATAGACAATGGCAGTTCAATGTCTGGATTTTTAAAAGATGTCGTTTTATATTTCTTAAACACAATTATTTTTCGCATAAAGGAATGAATAAGAAATGCTATGTACAGGTCCAAAAATCAGCAATTGCAGCAGGCCACAGTATTAGTATGACATGTACGCAAGTCCAGAAAAACCAAGTGTGCAAAAATAAAATACAGTTGTTTGTTGCAAACACACTGTGTCTGACTGACACTGATTTTTGTTTTTGCTTTTTTCTATTAACAATAGTGTCAGCTTGCTTGTTTCTGCAAGAAGAATGAGAGAAACGTGTAATTGAAACGTGCAGCTGCAGTAACGTCTGCCAGATACATTATGTAATCATGGTTGTGATCAACCACTTATATTGCTAATGCCAGCTCCCTCATTTCTCTCTCCCTCTCTCCATTTGTCACCCCCATTAATTAAGTCTCCATGTTATTTACCTTTCTTCACAAATTACTATGTTAGTTATTAGAGTTGAGCGACTTTTGGTTTTTTAGGGTCGCGTTTCGTTTCGTGAAACCCGACTTTTCCAAAAGTAGGGTCGAGCAAGATCGTCCGATTATAGGGAAAAGTCGGGGTCGTCCCGAAACACGAAACCCAATGTAAGTCAATGGGGAATAAAAGTCGGCAGTGAGAGGAGGACAGGAAACACACCAACAGTGCCCATTTGAATGCCAAAAGCATCAATTCTTCTTACTTAAGCTTGTCAACCTTAATTAACTTCATAATACAAGTTACGCACTGAAAAATGGGGGTTATTTGGCTACAGTTGTGGGGGGGAGGGCTGGCTCCAGGTTTTCATGTGCCCTTGGCGAAAGAGTGCCCCTATAACACATACCACAACTCATCATGCTCCGATACGGCAGAAAAATAGCGGTATAGTACAATGAAAAATACTTCACTTTTTACATCTCATGACGAGGCCCATCTATTTCTCCATACAGAATCATTGGTCCCATATAATGTTTGAAACAGTATATGATGAGCTCCACATAATGCTACAGTATATGTTGGTCCCCATGGATGAAGCTCCACTGTCTTATGGGCCCAAATAATGCTCCAAACATAATGGGCCCCATTTCTAATGCTCTAGTGTATAATGGGCCCTGTAAATGCTGCTCCAGTGTCTGATGTCCACCTTTGGAATGTTCCAGTGTATGGTGGGCCCCATCTATCATTCTCCAGAGTATAGTGCTCCCCAAAAATTGCTGTCCCAACATTGAAAATAATCAAATAAGTCTCCTCGCTAGGGAATCCCTGTACTTGTCTGCACTCCTCGTCGTCCCCATCTTCCATCTCACTGCACAGTATTTCAACTTTGCAAGTGCTGTGATCCTGAGCAAGCAGGGGGGGCCCACTCGTTGGCGACGGCACTGGCACAGGGCCCCTGATAGTACGGTGGTGTGTCTGATGGCGGGTGGGCCGAACCTGCACTTTCATCTGCAGCTTCCTCTTTGTCACCGTGTAAGATGGAACTGTATATGGGAAGGGTAACATGAGTTTCATCAGGGTCATATTCAGGTCGTATAGCGTGCGAGGGGAATGTAGTGGTCTGGGTCAATGTACCAGCAGTACCAATCGAGCAGTGGCTGGGCATCAGTGCACTTGTGTCGCCCCCAGGAGTACGGTCGCCACAGTGGCATTACCTTCTTCCTAGGGAGTGTGATGTCATGCTTGGGAGCAACGAACGATCTCTCTAGCAGGTTAACTGATCGGGCGGCGTTATTCCCACGAGTCATGACCCTCCAAACAGCATTCATGAAGGCAAAGTGTTTGTTTTACGTGGGCAGTATGGTTGCAAAGCTGAACCTTAAAGGAATGTCCAGAAGGGCACCACCAGGAGTGGAGCCTAAGGTTAAATTCGACTCCACCTGGGAAACCTCAACCATGCCAGCTACAGAACAGATGCACACATTGCAAGCTTAATTCCGTTAATGAACGAGACTCCGTTATGCCCCGCGGTCCGTGTCTGGCTTACTAGAGGGACACGTGAGGCTCTGGCACATGAGATTGGCCAATAACTGGTATGTCATGCCCTTACATGTCCGTGGCTGCATGTGCGCTACACTGCAAAGGCCAGCGTTTGTCGCTTACAGGTGCAGATAACCCGCTGAACAACGATAGTGATGGGGATCACTGATTACAATTATTACCCGCGAACAATGATTTCCCAGTAAGTGCAGGTCAACCGCAGTTCCGGAATTAGGCCTAACCGTCATTCCTGAAAAAATGAAAAACTTACGTGTGCAAACCACAGGTGCTGTAGCTTGCTTAACAGCTCGCCAGCCGTTCTCACGCCCAGTATGGATTACACGTGATTGCACAAAGGTGAGAAAGGGTATCGTATCCCCAGATAACATGTATGGATAGCGTACACATTCAAAATATATGTCTATACATCAGGAGGCAGGCTCAGACGATGTTAGGCCCAGTATGGATTGCACGTGATTACACAAAGGTTAGAAAGGGTACCGTATCCCCAGATAACATGTATGGATAGCGTACACATTCAAAATATATGTCTATACATCAGGAGGCAGGCTCAGACGGTGTTAGGCCCAGTATGGATTGCACGTGATTGCACAAAGGTGAGAAAGGGTACCGTATCCCCAGATAACATGTATGGATAGTGTACACATTCAAAATATATGTCTATACATCAGGAGGCAGGCTCAGACGGTGTTAGGTCCAGTATGGATTGCACGTGATTGCACAAAGGTGAGAAAGGGTACAGTATCCCCAGATAACATGTATGGATAGCGTACACATTCAAAATATATGTCTATACATCAGGAGGCAGGCTCAAACGGTGTCAGGCACAGTATGGATTTGATGGCCCAGACTTCACAGCGGAGGAGCAGGGAGAGGTAAAGATTGCAAATGCTGGGGCCCTGCCCAAGCAAGGGGGCCCACTCGTGGGCGTCGGTACTGGCACTGGGCCCCTCATAGTACGGCGGTGTGTCTGACGGCGGGTGTGCACCACCACCGTCAGAGACACTTGATTGCACTATGAGGGACCCTGTGCCAGTGCCCGCGCCCAAGAGTCGGCCTACCCACCTGTCCAGGGCAACGGCACTCGCACGGTGTCGTGCGCTAGGTGGTGACCCCGGCCATGGGGGTGGGAGGCAGCACAGTTAGGGAGTTTTAGAAAGTGGCATATGTTGATGTTGGACATTCAGCTGATGCAAAAGGTGAAATAGGTCAAGTCCCAGGAAGAGGTGGACCAAAGCAAGCCATTTTTCTGTCACCCTATGTGTCATCAGGGGAAGGTGGGACAAAATCCTTGGAAACCCATGCGTGGTTCATTTTAATGAAGGTTAGATCATCCACATTTTGGGTTGACAGACGGGTCCTTTTTTCTGTCAGGATTGATCCAGCTGCACTGAAGACTCTTTCCGATAGCACACTTGCAGCTGAGCAAGCGAGCTCCTGTGAGGCATATTGTGCCAATTCAGGCCAGGTGTCCAGTTTAGCGGCCCAATAGTCAAAGGGGAATGACCTGTGTGGGAGAACATCGATATGGGAGGAAAAGTAGTTTGTAACCATAGTTGACAACTGCTGTCTCCTATCACTTTCCATCGATGCAGTATTAAAAGTTGTGTGAGCGGTACTTGAAAAATCAGTCCACAACATTGTCATGAAACCCCTGTCTCCAACGCCACTTCTGCTGTGTGCACCACGAACACCTCTGCCAAGCTGACCCCGGCCCGTACGGCTCGTGTGAGAACCATCACCGCTGCTGTGTGCTGGGAATGCCTCAAGCAACCGATTTACCAGAGTTGCTTGTTTATTAGCCAATATTAGGTCAAGGTTCTCCTGTGGCATGATGTTTTGTAATTTGCCTTTATAGCGTGGATCCAGGATGCTGGCCAACCAGTAGTCGTCATCGTTCATCATTTTGGCAATGCGGGGGTCCCTTTTTAGGATCTGCAAGGCATAATCTGACATGTGGGCCAATGTTCCCGGTGTCAATGATGCACTGCGAGTGCTGGTTGGAGGAGCACTTTCTGGCAAATCCACATCCCTCCAGTCACGCACAAACCCTGTACCAGACCTTGCCACGCCAACTTTTTCACTTGCCCCACGAGATGCATCCTCCTCCCCTAAGTAATCATCCCCATCATCCTCCTCCTCCTCCTCCTCTTCTTCCTCCACCTCGTCCAGGAGAGGTCCCTGAGCAGACAATGGCTGAATGTCATCAAGGATTCACTCCTCCTCTTCCTCCTCATCAACATTGGCTGCAGAAGCCTGCTCCTTAAGGTGCGTCAAAGTTTGCATGAGCAGACGCTTAAGTGGGATGCTCATACTTAGGATGGCGTCGTCTGTGCTTACCAGCCATGTACATTCCTCAAAACACTGAAGGACTTTACAGAGGTCTTTCAGCTTCGACCACTGCACACCTGTCAACTCCATGTCTGCTCTCAAAGTGCCTGGCCGTGTATCCTCCCACAAATGCATTATGGTGTGCCTCTGCTCGCACAGCCGCTCCACCATGTGCAGGGTGGAGTTCCACCTTGTTGCAATGTCGATAATGAGGCGGTGGTTGGCAAGGTGGAGCAATCGCTGCAGCTTCTGCATACGAAAGGAGTGTACAGGCGACCGGCGGATGTGCGCGCACAGTCTTCGCACCTTCTGGAGCAGGGCTGTTAACTCCGGATAATTTTTGAGGAAGCACTGCACCACCAGGTTCAAGGTGTGAGCCAAGCAAGGTATATGGCTGAGTTTTGAAAGGGCTATGGCTGCCACAAAATTACGGCCGTTATCACTAACTACCTTGCCTGCCTCAAGATGTACACTGCCCAGCCATGACTCAGTTTGTCGCTTCAAGTACTCGGCCAGCACCTCGGCGGTGTGTCTGTCGCCCAAACACATCATCTGCAACACAGCCTGCTGACGCTTTCCACTAGCTGCTCGATAGGGGGACACCTCGTGTGCAACAGTGGCAGCTGCAGATGGAGTGCTCGTACGACTGCGCTCTGTGGACGAGCTTTCGCTTCTGGAGGAGGAGGAGGGTCGAACGCCTACAGCCAACTGTTTCCTATACCGTGGGCTAGGCAGCACTGTCCCCCACCGCTGTCCCCTGTGGACCCTGCATCCACCACATTAACTCAGTGCGCAGTGATGGACACGTAACGGCCCTGGCCATGCCGACTGGACCATGCATCAGTTGTGAGGTGCACCTTTCCGCTCACTGACTGCTTGAGTGCATGGACAATGCGGTCTTTCACATGATGGTGGAGGGCTGGGATGGCTTTGCGAGAGAAGAAGTGGCGACTGGGTAGGTCATAGCGTGGTACTGCATAGGCCATGAGTTCGCAGAAAGCTGCGCTTTCCACCAACCGAAAGGGCATCATCTCAAACGAGATTAGTTTGGCAATGTGGGCGTTCAAACCAAGTGTACGCGGATGAGAGACTGAGTACTTTCTTGACCTACTCATAGTGTCTGGGAGGGTGAGCTGGACTTGAGAGCTGCATATGGTGGAAGTAGCAGTGGACAGGGCGGACTGAGAAAGGGTTGATGATGGTGATGGAGTTGTTGTTCTTTCTGATGGCCTAGAATCAGTCTTTCGTTGATATAACAGTGGGATTCCCTGACTGCTGTGGCCTTGCAACGACACCTCAACATTTGCTGCTGTGCTAACCGGTGGGCTTACAGTGGGGGAAACAATGTAGCGTTGCTGACTACCTTCGTTGTGATCAGTTGCACATGTGGCACTTGAGGTTTGGTGTTGTGTCCACGCTTGCAAGTGCATGGTGTTTAGATGTCTAAGCATGCAACTGGTATTCAAATTTTTCAGATTTTTCCCTCGTCTAAAGGTCTTTGCGCACTTCTTACAGATAACCTTGGCCTGATCATGAGGATTTTGTTCAAAAAAGTGCCACACTGCACTCTTCCTACTTTAGCAGACATTTTGCGGCCTAGCACGCTGTGATCTTTTGACCCTCTGGACAAGCTGTCCAGCAACTCTTTTGATTTTTGGAACCTGTCTTTGGAGTGCTCCGGGCCTGCCAGATAACAGCTGTTGCGATGTCGATGTCTGCTGTGGATGCTCCTCATCTGAGCTATTGGAAGCAGCACCCTCTTCTCCCAATGGATGCCAATCTGGGTCAACAACTGGGTCATCCATCACCTCCTCTTCAATGTCATGTGCACCTTCCTCTGTGTCACCGTGTATGGTGGTATAGTGTGCGGGAAGGGGCACCTGAGTCTCATCAGGGTCAGAATCTGGCTCTGTACACTGCGAGGACAATGTAGTGCTCTGAGTGAATGTACCAGCAGAATCATCCATCAGCGGCTGTGCATCAGTGCACTCCATGTCAGATTCATCTTGGCCTGGGTAATTCACCATTTGACTTGATAATCCAGGCACGGTATGTGAAAACAGCTCCATGGAGTAATCAGTAGTATGGCCTGCGTCATCCTTCAATCTTGGTTGGGGTGAAGGACACAAGGAAAGGTGTGGTTCATGAACATGAGCCTCCAATGACGACTCAGTGCTTTTACTTTTTACAGCTGAAGAAGGGGAGGCGATAGAGCTGGACGCTGAGTCAGCAATGTAAGACAAAACTTTTTCCTGATGCTCTGGCTTTAAAAGCGGTTTGCCAACTCCTAGAAAACTAAGCCTTCGAAGCCTTATGGAGCCAGACGATGACACAGGCTCAACACCTCCTGCATTCGGTCCTATTTTGCTCTTACCACTACCACCAGATCCACCACCAACACCATCATTACCAGCTGCCAACCCCCGCCCAATTCCACGGCCTCTTCCACCAGCCTTCCTCATTTTTGGTAGAAATGTAGACAAAATCCAACAAACTATATAGTAATGTAAAACAAGGTACAAGGTGTCTATAGGACAGGGGAGATTTTGAATTTCTGCAGACACTTGTGGACACTGGACACTTTTGGATTGTGTGAGGCCCACTGAATATCTGAGCGCTATGTCACAGGCTCGATGGCACAGCTGTGACCAAAGTGACTAGAGGATAAGTGAGATTTTGAATTTCTGCTCACACTAGTGGACACTGAACACTTTTGGATTGTGTGAGGCCCACTGAATATCTGAGCGCTATGTCACAGGCTCGATGGCACAGCTGTGACCAAAGTGACTAGAGGATAAGTGAGATTTTGAATTTCTGCAGACACTTGTGGACACTGGACACTTTTGGATTGTGTGAGGCCCACTGAATATCTGAGCGCTATGTCACAGGCTCGATGGCACAGCTGTGACCAAAGTGACTAGAGGATAAGTGAGATTTTGAATTTCTGCAGACACTTGTGGACACTGGACACTTTTGGATTGTGTGAGGCCCACTGAATATCTGAGCGCTATGTCACAGGCTTGATGGCACAGCTGTGACCAAAGTGACTAGAGGATAAGTGAGATTTTGAATTTCTGCAGACACTTGTGGACACTGGACACTTTTGGATTGTGTGAAGCCCACTGAATATCTGAGCGCTATGTCACAGGCTCGATGGCACAGCTGTGACCAAAGTGACTAGAGGATAAGTGAGATTTTGAATTTCTGCTCACACTAGTGGACACTGGACACTTTTGGATTGTGTGAGGCCCACTGAATATCTGAGCGCTATGTCACAGGCTCGATGGCACAGCTGTGACCAAAGTGACTAGAGGATAAGTGAGATTTTGAATTTCTGCAGACACTTGTGGACACTGGACACTTTTGGATTGTGTGAGGCCCACTGAATATCTGAGCGCTATGTCACAGGCTCGATGGCACAGCTGTGACCAAAGTGACTAGAGGATAAGTGAGATTTTGAATTTCTGCAGACACTTGTGGACACTGGACACTTTTGGATTGTGTGAGGCCCACTGAATATCTGAGCGCTATGTCACAGGCTCGATGGCACAGCTGTGACCAAAGTGACTAGAGGATAAGTGAGATTTTGAATTTCTGCTCACACTAGTGGACACTGGACACTTTTGGATTGTGTGAGGCCCACTGAATATCTGAGCGCTATGTCACAGGCTCGATGGCACAGCTGTGACCAAAGTGACTAGAGGATAAGTGAGATTTTGAATTTCTGCAGACACTTGTGGACACTGGACACTTTTGGATTGTGTGAGGCCCACTGAATATCTGAGCACTATGTCACAGGCTCGATGGCACAGCTGTGACCAAAGTGACTAGAGGATAAGTGAGATTTTGAATTTCTGCAGACACTGGACACTTTTGGATTGTGTGAGGCCCACTGAATATCTGAGCGCTATGTCACAGGCTCGATGGCACAGCTGTGACCAAAGTGACTAGAGGATAAGTGAGATTTTGAATTTCTGCTCACACTAGTGGACACTGGACACTTTTGGATTGTGTGAGGCCCACTGAATATCTGAGCGCTATGTCACAGGCTCGATGGCACAGCTGTGACCAAAGTGACTAGAGGATAAGTGAGATTTTGAATTTCTGCAGACACTTGTGGACACTGGACACTTTTGGATTGTGTGAGGCCCACTGAATATCTGAGCGCTATGTCACAGGCTCGATGGCACAGCTGTGACCAAAGTGACTAGAGGATAAGTGAGATTTTGAATTTCTGCAGACACTTGTGGACACTGGACACTTTTGGATTGTGTGAGGCCCACTGAATATCTGAGCACTATGTCACAGGCTCGATGGCACAGCTGTGACCAAAGTGACTAGAGGATAAGTGAGATTTTGAATTTCTGCAGACACTGGACACTTTTGGATTGTGTGAGGCCCACTGAATATCTGAGCGCTATGTCACAGGCTCGATGGCACAGCTGTGACCAAAGTGACTAGAGGATAAGTGAGATTTTGAATTTCTGCTCACACTAGTGGACACTGGACACTTTTGGATTGTGTGAGGCCCACTGAATATCTGAGCGCTATGTCACAGGCTCGATGGCACAGCTGTGACCAAAGTGACTAGAGGATAAGTGAGATTTTGAATTTCTGCAGACACTGGACACTTTTGGATTGTGTGAGGCCCACTGAATATCTGAGCGCTATGTCACAGGCTCGATGGCACAGCTGTGACCAAAATGACTAGAGGATAAGTGAGATTTTGAATTTCTGCAGACACTTGTGGACACTGGACACTTTTGGATTGTGTGAGGCCCACTGAATATCACAGCGCTATGTCACAGGCAGAAATTGGCTAGTGTATCACAAACTACAAGGTGTATGTAGAATTGGGCAGAGTAGGAATCTCCCTAGAGTGCAGGTCTGTAAGAACGGAACATGTCCTCGACTTATTCTCACAGAGTGACACAGATAGCTTCACTGTGGCTGTGATAACAGCCGTTACACGGTACTGTGTGAGGAGCGTACACCGCTGTATGGTGTGAAAAAATGCACGCTCAGTACCTCAGCAGGACAAAAAAAAAAAATTGGGATTGCTTTTAAAAAAGCAGTTTGCAGCTCAGTACCTCAGCAGGACAAAAAAAAAAATTGGGATTGCTTTTAAAAAAGCAGTTTGCAGAGCAGTGGGTAAACAGCAATGCAGCTGTCAGGAAGCCTTAGAAGGCAGCCCAACAACCAACACCACTGATACACCACAATATAGCCTCCCCTTGCACTGCACACACAGTGACTGGTGTGTTGTACAGGCACAATCGCTAGCAGCAGAAGCAGTTTTTTTTTCTTCTTCCCTGCCTAACACTCTCCCTACAGAATCAGCAGCAACCTCTCCTTATGCTAAGATCGGCAGAAGTAAGATGGCGGTCGGCGTGCACACCCTTTTATACCCCCTGTGACGCCCACCAAAGCAAGCCAATCACTTGCATGCCCTTCTGAAAGATGGTGGTGACCCGTGCCTATGTCATCACGTTGCCCACAGTGTCCGTGGATCCTGATTGGCTGAAAAAGAGCGCAAAACAAACTTTTGAAACGCGACTTTGGCGCGTAAGTCGCCGACCTCGTGGCCGACCTCATCCTAGGGTCGGGTTTCGTTTCATGAAACCCGACTTTGCCAAAAGTCGGCGACTTTTGAAATTTTTCGACCCGTTTCGCTCAACTCTATTAGTTATCATTACATCTGTTGTATGACTCGGCCTTTCTGTAGAATTTCCTAACTGTTTATGGCTTTCTCTTCCTATCTCTATTGCTAAGCTGTGTCCTCTTATTATCCAGATTGATTTCAAAATTGCTGCTGCATATCATGTCTTGGCTTTTATACAGGACTAGCTGAAGAGCCCGGCGCTGCCCGGGCATAGTAACTAACTATGGTTAGTTACAACAAATTATAATTATCCTCCATCCCACAGTCCCGTGCCCATATACTCATCATACATATCCACCATCCCATAGGCCCGTGCCCATATGCCCATCATACATATCCTCCATCCCATAGTCGAGTGCCCATATACCCATCATACATATCCTCCATCCAATAGTCGAGTGCCCATATACCCATCTCACATCCTCCATCCCATAGGCCCGTGCCCATATACCCATCATACACATCCTCCATCCCATAGTCCCATGCCCATATACCCATCACACATCCTTCATCCCATAGTCCCATGCCCATATACCCATCACACATATTCACCATCTCATAGTCGAGTGCCCATATGCCCATCACACATCCTTCATCTCATAGTCCCATGCCCATATACCCATCATACATATCCTCCATCCCATAGTCCCGTGCCCATATACCCATCATACATATCCGCCATCCCATAGGCACGTGTCCATATACCCATCATACATATCCGCCATCCCATAGTCCCGTGCCCATATACCCATCATGCATATCCGCCATCCCATAGTCCCGTGCCCATATACCCGTCATACATATCCTCCATCCAATAGTCCAGTGCCCATATACCCATCACACATCCTCCATCCCATAGTCAACCATTATGACATCATAATGAGCGGCGGCAGGGCTGCCTGGGCATAGTAATTAACTGTGGTTAGTTATAGCAAATTATAATTATCCTCCATCCCATAGTCCCATGCCCATATACCCATCATACATGTCCACGATCCCATAGGCCCGTGCCCATATACCCATCATACATATCCTCCATCCCATAGTCGAGTGCCCATATACCCATCATACATCCTTCATCTCATAGCCCCATGCCCATATACCCATCATACATGTCCTCCATCCCATAGTCCCGTGCCTATATACCCATCATACATATCCTCCATCCCATAGCCCGTGCCCATATACCCATCATACATATCCTCCATCCCATAGTCCCGTGCCTATATACCAATCATACATATCCTCCATCCCATAGTCCCGTGCCCATATACCCATCATACATATCCGCCATCCCATAGTCCCGTGCCCATATACCCGTCATATATATCCTCCATCCCATAGTCCAGTGCCCATATACCCATCACACATCCTCCATCCCATAGTCAACCATTATGACATCATAATGAGCGGTGACAGGGCTTGCAACCTATGATGACATCAGCATCGCCATGGCAACCATTGTGACATCATAATGAGGGGCGGGGCTTGATACGCGCACACTGTTTCCCCAGTATGCAAATAGGGGCATTATGACATCATAATGAGGGGCGGGGCTTGACGCGCACACACTTTTTCCCCAGTATGTAGATAGGGGCAAAATTGTTTGGTGAATTGGAACGCACGGGGTTAAAATTTTGCCTCACAACATAGCTTAGGACTCTCTCGTGGTCCAGACGTGTGACTGTGCCAAGTTTTGTGGCTGTAGCTGCAACGGTGCAGATGCCTATCCCGGACATACACACACACATACATACACACACACATACCTACATACATACACACTTTGAGCTTTATATATTAGCTATGATAGTCTCTCTTAATTGGTTGTACTACAGTTGGGCTCAAAAGTATATTTACCCCAGCAGAATATTTGCTTTCTTAGTCTTTTTTCAGAGAATGTGAATGATAACACCAAACTGTGGATCCGTTGACAATTCTTTTGCTTTCCCCATGACTCACAATCCAGAAACATCAGTGGCTGGCTGAAATATGCAAGAGTCTGTCTGGATCCCAGAAACTCAGATTTTATGCACACACACTGATTGCAAGCAAACAGGTCACAGGTAAGGATGTTACCTTCAGTAGTCGTTTCCATCCCATTTGTGTCAACTTCTGTGCATGTTATCAGGCCAAAATCACCAGGGTATGAGAACTTTTGATCAAGGTCATTAGGATCTTTTCAGTTGTCATTATGATTTAAAAAGAGAAAACACAGAAGTTTGACAATAAATGGCTTCACCCAACCACTCACCATGAGTGGAGAAAAAGCTTTTGTGTCATCACTAATATTCTTTGAAAAAAGGCCAAGAAAGCAAAAATTCTGCCAGGGTATGTAAACTTTTAAGCACAACTGTATATCAAGTGTTGTGATATCTGCAAACCATAATGGCCTTGCCTAAACTCATGTTAGCCTTCTCTGGCTGATATATTTTTCTACATTCTATAAATTGGTGCTGGCATTTTTGGCAGTTGTCAAAAAGCAAATTGTCGGGTCAAGCAAATTCCTAAAAAATGTACACAAATTTCATTCACATTGAATCAATTCTATTTAAGGTTTTTTTTTTTTTTTTTTACACAAGACGCTTTTTAAAAAAAGGCTAGTCTGTGATCAAAAATCAGCAGAGTTAGAAACTACACCATCAGTATGAGATCACTGAAGAATTCTCAGTTAACCCATTTTGCAATGGACAATGTGACACAGAGACTATAGAGGATAAATGGTGCAATATTTTTATGAAACCAAATTAAAAAAATGGAAGACAACCCCAAACATCCACCAACATAGTAGAGCTTTAGTAATTTCACTCACTACCGCCTCCTCCTGCTGCCTCAAACTCAAAAATATCTCCCGGATCCGCTCATTCCTCAACCACGAAACCACAAAAACACTAGTGCATACTTTTATCATCTCCCACCTCAACTACTGCAACCTCCTCCTCTCTGGCCTCCCCTCTAGCACTCTGGCACCACTCCAGTTCATCCTACACTCTGCTGCCCGACTAATCCACCTGTCTCCCCACTACTCCCCAGCCTCCCCCCTATGCCAGGCCCTTCACTGGCCTCCTATTGCCCAGAGGCTCCAATTCAAAACCCTAACCATGACATACAAAGCCATCCACAACCTGTCTCCTCCATACATCCGTGACATTGTCTCCAGGTACCTACCCGCATGCAACCTTCGATCATCTCAAGATCTCCTTCTCTACTCTCCCCTTATCTCTTCTTCCCACAACCGTATGCAAGACTTCTCCCGTGCTTCCCCCATACTCTGGAACTCTCTGCCACAACACATCAGACTCTCACCATCAACGGAAACCTTCAAGAAGAACCTGAAGACCCACCTGTTTTGACAAGCCTACAGCCTGCAATGATCCTCGGTCTACTGAACCACCGCATGACCTGCTCTACCCTCTCCTACTGTATCCTCACCCATCCCTGTAGACTGAGCCCTCGCGGGCAGGGTCCCCTCTCCTTATATACTTGTGTGTCCCTTGTCTTACACATGTTTATTAGACTTGTCTATATTTCCCCTTTTCACATGTAAAGCGCCATGGAATAAATGGCGCTATACAAATGCACAACAATAATAATACTTATGCAAAGCACAGCATTAAAGATGAGTTTGCTATTGGCTACTGAGACATGGGCCAAGATGACAAAGCTTACTTCAGCCGAGAGCTTTATCATCAGTTGCTGCCCTATGCTGAACTCAGCAGCTGATGACAAAATCATCATGACTACTTTGCTCTGCATATGAACTGTCAGTTCAATGTTATTAAGCAGTTTTACTCAGTCACCAGGCTGCAACATGCTGCTCTTTATGCCACTCCAAAAAGGAACAGCAGTTGGGATGGGGGCAATGGTGGAGAAATTTTGTGCTCCCATAGAACTTTGTACCCGGGCTCTTGTGGCCCACCCATACTACACCACTGGACATAATCAAAGTACATATGGACATCTACTCTTCTACCGATCCTTTACTATTCTACTTTTACTAACAGAATTGCATGTTTTAAACCCATACACATAAAGCCTGAATTATAAAATAAAAAAAAGTATTGTACAAATATACTCATATATTTTATGGCACTATTTTTTTTTAAATGCTATCCAGTACCTTATATATTTGGTGTGTTTATGCTTGTTTGCATCAAGGTATAACGGTTGGAAAACCAAAATCACAAATTTCCAATCTACGACTAAATGTTTTTAATGTTGCTTTAATAAACACAGTTGCATTAAATATTTTTATAGTTGACATTGCTATTATTCCGTTTTTTGAGCTACACATGCTAGAGCATTTTGTGCATATTTTCCCAGTAAATGAACATGTTTATTATATTTGACTTAGCCGATAGTGATTATCTCTTGAATAAATGCTTTCTCAGTCATTTCGAGAGTCTCAATTACAATTTAAGAATTTTACTCTACGCAATCAAATCTGAATAATTAGGTATTGCTGAAATCCAGCTTTTATCTCAGTGGGTGATTTTACATGCTAGGACATCAGACAATTTAATATATGTTTTATTAAAGAAAAAAAAATCCTTTGACAAAATTGAACCAATTGTATGACATACCTAAACAATTTCCAATGAAGGCTTACATGAGGTTCCCACAGGAGTAAAGCCTACGAGTAATAGCATTTAGATGACATAAAAATTACCAGCATCAAGTAACGGAAGACTATTATGCAAATGCAGCTGTTTCATGTATACCGTACTGTATGCTTCTCTCACTCTCAGTTTTTTTGCAATTTTCATGAAAAAGTAATTCCAAATCCTGTCATCCAAAGTCATCCTGTGAATTCACCAATCTGCTTGTTTTACCGATAGAGCCAAGAGTACGTCTTTTCTAATTGCCCTGCTTGCCTCCTCGGCAGGAACACTGTAATTAGAGGTAATGGGTCTAATTTTCCCTCTTCTCTAATCATTATTGAAGTAAACGTGTTCTACTTAAAACAAACTAATCCCTGAAAAAAAAAAACACTGTCACATTCCGGAACAGTGTGGGAGGAGGAAGATGTCATCTCCGCCTACTCAGGATAATTTATAGGTTTTACAATAAAACATTTGGTTGATCTGTTAGTGGATTATTGAAAGTGTCATTGAATTGATGCTTTGTGTTTCAAAAAAATAAAAATACGATGGAAAAAAGCATTAAGTGTATGTAGAGCAGCTCTGGGTAGATTCTGCCCATTAAATGCAAGGTCAGAATTCCTCTCTTAACTCTAGCCAGCCTGTACAGCAAAGCATTGTGAGAATTACAGAAAAACACCGTTAAGATGCAAAGCCACGTGTCCTGATTGTTGGCTGTTATGAAGTAGGCTGAATGTCATTCACAGATAAAGCTTCTGGCCTTCACGGGAAAATATGTGCAATGAATGTGTATATACAGTGGGGTAAAAAAGTATTTAGTCAGTCAGCAATAGTGCAAGTTCCACCACTTAAAAAGATGAGAGGCGTCTGTAATTTACATCATAGGTAGACCTCAACTATCGGAGACAAACTGAGAAAAAAAAATCCAGAAAATCACATTGTCTGTTTTTTTTTCATTTTATTTGCATATTATGGTGGAAAATAAGTATTTGGTCAGAAACAAGCAATCAAGATTTCTGGCTCTCACAGACCTGTAACTTCTTCTTTAAGAGTCTCCTCTTTCCTCCACTCATTACCTGTAGTAATGGCACCTGTTTAAACTTGTTATCAGTATAAAAAGACACCTGTGCACACCCTCAAACAGTCTGACTCCAAACTCCACTATGGTGAAGACCAAAGAGCTGTCAAAGGACACCAGAAACAAAATTGTAGCCCTGCACCAGGCTGGGAAGACTGAATCTGCAATAGCCAACCAGCTTGGAGTGAAGAAATCAACTGTGGGAGCAATAATTAGAAAATGGAAGACATACAAGACCACTGATAATCTCCCTCGATCTGGTGCTCCACGCAAAATCCCACCCCGTGGGGTCAGAATGATCACAAGAACGGTGAGCAAAAATCCCAGAACCACGCGGGGGGGACCTAGTGAATGAACTGCAGAGAGCTGGGACCAATGTAACAAGGCCTACCATAAGTAATACACTACGCCACCATGGACTCAGATCCTGCAGTGCCAGACGTGTCCCACTGCTTAAGCCTGTACATGTCCGGGCCCGTCTGAAGTTTGCTAGAGAGCATTTGGATGATCCAGAGGAGTTTTGGGAGAATGTCCCATGGTCTGATGAAACCAAACTGGAACTGTTTGGTAGAAACACAACTTGTTGTGTTTGGAGGAAAAAGAATACTGAGTTGCATCCATCAAACACCATACCTACTGTAAAGCATGGTGGTGGAAACATCATGCTTTGGGGCTGTTTCTCTGCAAAGGGGCCAGGACGACTGATATGGGTACATGAAAGAATGAATGGGGCCATGTATCGTGAGATTTTGAGTGCAAACCTCCTTCCATCAGCAAGAGCATTGAAGATGAAACGTGGCTGGGTCTTTCAACATGACAATGATCCAAAGCACACGCCAGGGCAACGAAGGAGTGGCTTCGTAAGAAGCATTTCAAGGTCCTGGAGTGGCCTAGCCAGTCTCCAGATCTCAACCCTATAGAAAACCTTTGGAGGGAGTTGAAAGTCAGTGTTGCCAAGCGAAAAGCCAAAAACATCACTGCTCTAGAGGAGATCTGCATGGAGGAATGGGCCAACATACCAACAACAGTGTGTGGCAACCTTGTGAAGACTTACAGAAAACGTTTGACCTCTGTCATTGCCAACAAAGGATATATCACAAAGTATTGAGATGAAATTTTGTTTCTGACCAAATACTTATTTTCCACCATAATATGCAAATAAAATGAAAAAAAAAACAGACAATATGATTTTCTGGATTTTTTTTTCTCAGTTTGTCTCCCATAGTTGAGGTCTACCTATGATGTAAATTACAGATGCCTCTCATCTTTTTAAGTGGTGGAACTTGCACTATTGCTGACTGACTAAATACTTTTTTTCCCCACTGTATATTTTTATTTGAAAAGGTGAATTACACTTTGCTTCTTGCAAGATTTTGCAGGCTACTAAGAAATCATTTGATTTGCTATAAATATTGGCAATGAATAGCCAATATAATGAATGCAGTAGTAAGAAGAGATAACATACATTCCTTTTTTCTGGTGTAAAGACAATTCACTATTGCATTTCCACCTGTTTCTTTCGACTTTTTGCTGAATTATGCCTTTTTTTGCTTGTACAAACCTTGTCTTACCATTTTCACCATTTTTGATGTCTATTTTATATGTGTACGCCCCCTTTTTTATTTAGGGTTCCCAAATATTTTCACCCAGTTTATCATTTGCAACTTTTCCACATTTTTTGAAAACCCACTTAAGTGCAGTGATTTCATGTACACTTGGATCATGTTAGCAGTTTTTGCGACATTTGGAAAATCATGTGATTTTTTTGCTTTAAAAAAAATTGCAAAGAAGGTTAAAAACAGAAAAAATACTATCTTTCAATGTACAGAATTTATGAACCAGTGTGTCATTTTGATGAGTTTGGAGCAAAAAATGTCAGCAATTACCACTAGATAAAAAAGTGACAAAAAAATTCAAATGATTAATTGGGTTCAGAAGAGTCACTTCATCAAAGGTGTTTATGCCATTTTTCTGGTGTAAAACACTGAAAATTCACAATTTTTTGGTACAATGTGAAATTATGCAAATAATTGTAAAACGTTTGGCGTTTTCATGTCAGTCCTTACCAGCTCAGCCAAAATGAGCAGGATCGGGCTTGGCTGCACCTGTCTTCATAACTTACATCAGAACTATGTCTCCATTACCTGACTTAAGTAACATTTTTGGTGAGACACATTGAGGTGCACGCCACAGAGAAGATACTCCAACTTTATTAGCTGGCTCGAGCCTCTCAATGAATTCAGCATATCTTTCCCCACCAAGCTCTGACATTCAGACTGAGGTGTACAATACCAGTCTTAGTGAGTCAATAAACAAAATAATGGCGGACACACTGGCTAAATAGATGTAGGTGCTTAGTGGTAAAGAATAGTGATGGGCGATCCACTGGATGCTCGGGTCTGGCATGTTTGTCCAAAAATTTAAAAAAAGATTGTTTTGGGTACCAGAACAATACCTGAACCCGGACCCCATTCAGATGAATAGAAGGCCTGAACATTCATTGTTTGACACTCATCTGCATGACATTGTGGCAAACAGTGCCTCTGATCAGCAGTAAGCTTATTACTGGTGGTCAGAGACCTGCGGTTCCTATGCTCTCAGATGACAGGGTGTGCCAGCAGCTGTAAGCGGCAGTAAAAAGTTTACTTCCAGTCACAGAGGCATCGGATGATGAGAGAGTACTACTCCCATCAGAGTACACTTGCTGTCGCTAACAACAGCGAGAGCAGGTGCCACTTATGGGCGTATTCATCAGGCTGCGCTATGAATAAATTAAAAAAAATACTCTGGGTCTGTTCTATTTTTCATAACCAGCATGGGAAAACTGATAGCTGTGGGCTGCAACCCACAGCTGTCATCTTTATCATCGCTGGTTATCAAGAATAGATGGGTCCCCATGGCATTTTTAAAAATTATTTAAATAAACAACTTAAAAGATTGACCTGGGGTCCCCATATTTCACAAGCAGCTAAGCTAAAGCAGACAGCTGGGGGCTGATATTCTCAGGCTGGTAAGTGGCCATGAATATTGGCTCTCCCAGCCTAAAAATAGCAGCCCACAGCCACCCCAGAAAAGGTGCATCTCTGAGATGAACCAATTCTGGTGCTTTGCCCAGTTCTTCCCACTTTCCCTGTGGCAAGTCAAGTTAATGTCACCTTTGTATTGTCAGGTGACATCAAGCCCACAGGTTAGTAATGGAGAGGTGTCTTCAAGACGCTTCTCCATAATTAACCCCATAGTCAGATTGTAAATGAAAAATACCCACAGAAAAGTCGTTTATTTGAAATAAAAATCCACACCCTATTTTACAAGTTTATTTGAAGATAACAAACAAAGCTATTCTCACCATGTGAATATTTCATTTAGGCACTTGTAAAAAACAGAAAATAATACACAGCAAAAATACTCACCGTGCGCTTTTTTCACCCAGCGGTGCCATAAGTTCATCGGGGTTCAGCTTTGAACTCCAGTGAACTTTCTCACCAAAGCTCAGCACTAGACAATGACAGGGTCTGTCAGTGTAAGCCAGATGTTGGGGACAAATGTCACTGATGTGACTTCTCTCCAAATCATTCAAATCATCATGGGACAGTATGGATTAGCGGCATTTCAAACAGGTGAGAAATATGGTAGTTTATTAGTTTTCTTTTTTACAGTGGACGTGGACATCAGTGGAATAGGGATTAGCTGAGTATTTTTGTTGTTTAATATTTTCTTTTTTTACAGGGGACAATGGCCTCAAAGGAATGGGCATAAAGTGAGTGTTTTTTTTATTTTTATTTAAAATAAAAGGAGTCTGTGTCATTTATTTCTATTAAAGGACTTTATTCTGGCTGCATGTATATTTTGAAACTTACTACGGGGTTAGTACATGTCTCTCCATCACTAACCTGTGCTCTTGATGTCACCTGAAAATACAAAGGTTACATCAACTACAGAAATATTAATTCCACTTGCCACCATCACAGGTCCAGTGGGAAGAATTGGGCAAAGTGCCAGAATTAGCGTATCTAATAGGTACATCTTTTCTGTGGCGGCTGTGGGCTATTTTTATGCTGGGAGGGCCAATATCCTTGGCACTGTAAGATATAATAATCTTACCGCCAATCAGAGGCACCAGTGTTTCTCACAATGTGATGCATATGACAGACTGGGAAATGCTTTATGTTCAGAGTGCTGGACAGTAACACAGACTTCCCGGAGAAGTCCATGTTCGATACGGACCCTGAGCTTTACTCTTCAGGTTCACCCATCAATAGTAAAGATTAGCATGAATCATAGAATTACATGGCACTCCTATGAGGTGATGTGAAATTTAACCCCTTTCTGACATCAGACGTACTATCCCATCCATGGGCCCCGGGCCCCTATGCCCATGGACGGGATAGTACATCTAGCGTGATCAGCTGCGCTCACGGGGGGAGCGCAGCTGATCGCGGCCGGGTGTCAGCTGATTATCACAGCTGACACCCGGAACTATGTGTCAGAGGTGATCACGGACCGCCCCCGACACGTTAACCCCGATCGCAGTGTACCGGGGGTTAAAGGGAAGCATTGGCAGGGAGGGGGCTCCCTCCGTGCTTCCCTGAGCCCCCCACAGCAGCGCAATGTGCAGCGCTGCTGCGGGGGTCTCCTTCCCTGCAGGTCCCTGGATCCAAGATGGCGACGGGGACTCTCGGGGACCTGCAGGGAGCTGTCTTCCTCATGCCTGCAAAGTGCAGGCAAGGAGGAAGCCTTCTGCACTGCCTGTGACAGATTGCTGATCTGTCACAGTGATCTGTGATGCGACAGATCAGCGATCTGTCACATGACAGCTATGTCCCCCCTGGGACAATGTAATAAAGTTAAAAAAAAGTGTAAAAATAATTTTAAAAAAATCGCTAAATAAATAAAAAAAAATATATTCCCTAATAAATTCATTTTTTGGAAATAAAAAAAACAATAAAAGTGCATATATTTGGCATTGCCGTGTCCGTAACGACCCACCCTATAAAACTGTCCCATTAGTTAACCCCTTTAGCGAACCCCTTAAAAATTTTTTTTTAAAAAAAATGATTTATTATCGTACCGCCGTACAAAAAGTGCAATAACGTGCGATCAAAAAGACGCATATAAATATTCATGGAACTGCTGAAAATGTCATCTTATCCCGCAAAAAACGAGCTGCCATACAGCATCATCAGCACCAAAACATAAAAAAAGACATAAATGAGGTATCGCTGTAACCATACTGACCCGAAGAATAAAACCGCCTTATCAATTTTATTGCATGCGGAACGGTGTAAATGCACCCCCCAAAAGAAATTCTTGAAATGCTGGTTTTTGTTCATTCTGTGTCCCAAAAATCGAAATAAAAAGCGATGAAAAAATGTCACACCCCCGAATATGATACCAATAAAAACAGCAACTCATCCCGCAAAAAATAAGACCCCACATGACTCTGTGGGTCAAAATACGGAAAAATTATAGGTCTCAAAATGTGGTGATGCAAAAACTATTTTTACAATAAAAAGTGTCTTTTAGTGTGCGACAGTTGCCAAAAATAAAAACCCGCCATAAATAGTAAATCAAACCCCCCATTATCACCCCCTTAGGCTAGTTTCACACTTGCTTTTTTTTGCAGCGCGTTTTTCCCGCAAAAAAACGCATTGAAAAAACGCATACATAAGCATACAACTGCTGCGTTTTTTTCAAGCATTTTTATGAGCATGCATGAAAAAAACGCAGCGTTTTTATGCGTTTGTATGCGTTTTTAGTGCGTTTTTACCGCGTTTGCGTTTTTTTCCAACATTTTTAGGTGGCCCCTCACACTACCCAAACCATGACTTTACTAACCCTAACCCTGACCCTAACCCTAACCCTAACCCTGACCCTAACCCTAACCCTAACCCTGACCCTAACCCTTAACCAAATCATACTTAACCCTAAACCAAACCCTAAACCCTAACTAACCCTAACCCTAACCCTAACCCTGACCCTAACCCTAACCCTAACCCTGACCCTAACCCTAACCCTAACCCTAACCCTGACCCTAACCCTAACCCTGACCCTAACCCTTAACAAAACCATACTTAACCCTAACCCTGACCCTAACCCTAACCCTAACCCTGACCCTAACCCTTAACCAAACCATACTTAACCCTAACCCTGACCCTAACCCTAACCCTAACCCTAACCCTGACCCTAACCCTTAACAAAACCATACTTAACCCTAATCCTGACCCTAACCCTGACCCTAATCCTTAACAAAACCATACTTAACCCTAACCCTGACCCTAACCCTAACCCTGACCCTAACCCTAACCCTAACCCTGACCCTATCCCTAACCCTAACCCTGACCCTAACCCTTAACAAAACCATACTTAACCCTAATCCTGACCCTAACCCTGACCCTAACCCTTAACAAAACCATACTTAACCCTAACCCTGACCCTAACCCTAACCCTGACCCCAACCCTAACCCTAACCCTGACCCTAACCCTAACCCTAACCCTGACCCTAACCCTTAACAAAACCATACTTAACCCTAATCCTGACCCTAACCCTGACCCTAACCCTTAACCAAACCATACTTAACCCTAACCCTGACCCAAACCCCAACCCTAACCCTGACCCTGACCATAACCCTAACCCTAAACCCCCTTAACTAACCCTAACTCTAACCCAAACCCCTAAATTCCATGGTTAAAAAAAAAAAACGCATATGCAAAAAAACGCATACATGAGCATGCCAGTGCGCACATATGCGCATCCATAGGCTATAATGGCCATTTTTAGCGCAAAACGTGCGCATATGTGCGCATGCGCTTTTTTGCAGGGCCAAAAAATGCAACATGCTGCGTCTGGAAAATACCAATGCACACCCCAAAAAAACGCAGCGCATGAAAATCGCATACATGCGCTTACCAGCGCGCAGGTATGCGCACCCATGTTAAATATAGGGGAAAAAACGCATGCGCAGGTATGCGTTTTTTTCCAGCGCTAAAAAACGCAAATGTGAAACCAGCCTTAGTTAGGGAAAAATACTAAAATTTAAATTTTTTTGATTTATTTCCATTTCCCCATTAGGGTTAGGGTTAGGGCTATGGTTAGGGCTAGGGTTAGGGCTAGGGCTAGGGTTAGGGCTAGGGGTGTGTTGGGGTTAGGGTTGGAGTTAGAATTGGGGGGTTTCCACTGTTTGGGCACATCAGATGCTCTCCAAACGCAACATGGCGTCTGATCTCAATTCCAGCCAATTCTGCGTTGAAAAAGTCAAATGGTGCTCCTTCCCTTCCAACTTCTGCCATGCGCCCAAACAGTGGTTTACCCCCACATATGGGGTATCAGCCTACTAAGGACAAATTGCATGACAACTTTTGGGGTCCAATTTCTCCTGTTACCCTTAGTAAAACAAAAAATTGGGGGCAAAAATATCATTTTTGTGGAAAAAAATATGATTTTTTTATTTTCACGCCCGGACGTTATAAACTTCTGTGAAGCACTTGGGGGTTCAAAGTGCTCACCACACATCCAGATAAGTTCCGTGGGGGGGTCTAGTTTCCAAAATGTGGTCACTTGTGGGAAGTTTCAACAGTTTAGGCACATCAGAGGCTCTCCAAACGCGACATGACACCCGCAAACCATTCCATCAAAGTCTGCATTCCAAAACGTCACTACTTCCCTTCCGAGCCCCGACGTGTGCCCATACAGTAGTTTTCTCCCACATATCGGGTATCAGCGTACAAAGGACAAATTGTACAACAACTGTTGGGGTCCAATTTCTCCTGTTACCCTTGGGAAAATAAAAAAATTGGGGACTAAAAGATCATGTTTGTGGAAAAAATATGATTTTTTTATTTTCACGCCCGGGCGTTATAAACTTCTGTGAAGCACTGGGGGGTTCAAAGTGCTCACCACACATCTAGATAAGTTCCTTAGGTGGTCTAGTTTCCAAAATGGGGTCATTTGTGGGGAGTTTCCACTGTTTAGGTACATCAGGGGCTCTCCAAAGGCAACATGACACCAGCAGACCATTCCATCAAAGTCTACATTCCAAAACGTCACAACTTCCCTTCCGAGCCCTGACGTGTGCCCATACAGTAGTTTTCTCCCACATATGGGATATCAGGGTACTCAGGACAAATTGGACAACAACTTTTGGGGCCCAATTTCTCCTGTTACCCTTGAGAAAATAAAAAATTGGGGACTAAAAGATCATGTTTGTGGAAAAAATATGATTTTTTTTATTTTCACGCCCGGGCGTTATAAGCTTCTATGAAGCACTGGGGGTTCAAAATGCTCACCACACATCTAGATAAGTTCCTAATGGGATCTAGTTTCCAAAATGTGGTCACTTGTGGGGGTTTCCACTGTTTAGATACATCAGGAGCTCTCCAAAAGCAACATGACACCAGCAGACCATTCCATCTAAGTCTGCATTCCAAAATGTCACTACTTCCCTTCCGAGCCCCGACGTGTGCCCATACAGTAGTTTTCTCCCACATATGGGGTATCAGGGTACTCAGGACAAATTGGACAACAACTTGCTGACAACTTTATCTTCCAAAAGGTAGGGGAGAAAACAAGGGGAACTGCTACCTTGGATCTAATCCTTATAAACAGGGAGGAAATGGTTGAGGAGGTAAAAGTGGCTGGGACCCTAGGAGGTAGCGACCATGCTATTTTAGAATTTTGGATAACTAGAGGAGGAAGACCTGTGAAGACTCAGACGTCAAGGTTAGATTTCAGAAAGGCAGATTTTAAGGGATTCAGAAAGAGAATTGGAGGGATCCAATGGCTGGATATCCTTAAAGACAAAAATGTCCAGGAAGGATGGGAAATCTTGAAAAATGAAATTCTCGGAGCACAATTGCTAATAATTCCGAAAAGAGGGAAGAATAGGAAGCATTTAAGGAAGCCAGGATGGATGAACACAGAACTTAAGCACATGCTAAAAAGGAAGAAAAAAATGTTTATAAAATGGAAAGAGGGAGGCATATCTAAAGAAGAATATAATGCTGTCTGCAGAACCTGCAGGGCACAAATCAGATTATCTAAACCTGACAATGAATTGAGGCTTGCAAGAGATGTCAAAAGCAATTATAAAGGATTTTGGGGATATGTCAAAAGTAAAAGAAAAGCCAAAGATGCTATAGGATTTTTACAGGATGAAAATGATGAAATGGTAAGACAGGATGTTGAGAAGGCCGAACTTTTAAATTCCTATTTTGCATCTGTTTTCTCTCAGAAAGGAAATGTAACATCAACTGTTCTTCACTGTCCTATTAAGGGAATAGAAGAATCCAGGATATCTATAAACAGAAAGATAGTGAGGAAACACTTAGCTAACCTAAATGAATTCAAGTCTCTAGGTCCAGATGAATTACACCCCAGAGTACTGAAGGAGATAGCAGAAGACATTTTTGAACCCCTCTCCATAATCTTTGAAAATTCTTGGAGAACAGGAGAAGTCCCAGAAGACTGGAGAAGAGCAAATGTTGTTCCTATCTTCAAAAAGGGGAAGAAGGTGGACCCAGGCAACTATAGGCCGGTGAGTCTGACTTCTATACCAGGAAAGATCTTTGAACAAATTATTAAACAACATGATCCCTCCTTGATAAAGCGGTGGGGGACGTCGCGAAACGCACGTCGGAGGCCCCACTGCTGGACCCCTTCCTCCTCCCCTCCCTGGTGAGCTGTTATCTATTTGATTCTGTATCACTACCAGCATTTTTGACTATCACTGGCAGTGTGTGTTGGTACTTGTATCATCAGTCACTGCTTTTATGACTATTCACTCCACATCTGTTGGGGTGGTATTCTGATGTATAACATGATCTGATGGTCATCTCTCACTTCCACCAGCATTTTGATCTCCGCTGTTAGCGTGTATTGACACTGGTAACACCAGTCACCGCTACCTTGATTATGGATTTCATATTTGCTGGGGCGGTATTTGGATCCTAGACATGATTTGAGGCTCTTAGTATACTCTCACCTGGTTTTCCATCTGGAGGGGATTTGGTTGGTACATGGGATCTATTGTCCTAATTGTTCATGAGCACATCTCTTGCTATCCATTTTTGTAAACTATTTAATAATAAAAATTTACACTTTTCTATATGGAATTTATTGCGTGCTCTTGTGTTTCTTCTCCTAAGTATTATATGTTATTGAGCTTGCGCTAGGGTGTTGGAGCTGGGTTGTCCCTTGTCTCCCTCATACCCTTTATCTATGGGACAATTGTTGCCAACATGTATGTCAGTACCTGGATAAGAATGAAGTGATTAAACAGAGTCAGCATGGGATTGTAACTAATAAGTCATGTCAGACTAACTTAATTTCCTTCTATGACGGAATCACTGATTGGGTGGATCAAGGAAATGCTGTAGATATAGTATATCTTGACTTCAGCAAAGCATTTGACAAAGTATCTCATACAATCCTTATTAAAAAAAATGAGTATGGAATGGACAAGGCAACTGTTAGGTGGATTCATAACTGGCTTAGTGATCGGACCCAAAGAGTGGTGGTAAATGGCTGCACATCCAGTTGGAAGAATGTCTCAAGTGGGGTACCACAGGGCTCTGTCCTGGGCCCTGTATTGTTCAACATCTTTATCAACAATTTAGATGAAGGAATTGAGGGTAAACTGATTAAATTTGCTGATGACACAAAGCTAGGAGGGATAGCTAATACTAGAGAAGAGAGAGAGGATTCAAAAAGATATAAATAAACTGGAGAAGTGGGCAGCAACTAACAGAATGGTTTTTAACAGGGAAAAATGCAAAGTACTACATCTGGGCAATAAAAATGAAAAAAGCATATACAGAATGGGAGGAATAGGCCTAAGCAACAGCACATGTGAAAAAGACTTGGGTATACTAATAGATCACAGACTGAATATGAGTCAACATTGTGATGCAGCAGCAAAAAAGGCAAATGCAATTCTAGGATGTATTAACAGAAGCATACAGTCTAGATCACGTGAAGTCATTATTTCCCTCTACTCCTCTTTGGTCAGACCTCATCTGGAATATTGTGTCCAGTTTTGGGCACCACATTTTAAAGAAGACATCAACAAACAGGAGCAAGTTCAGAAAAGAGCAACCAGAATGGTGACCGGTCTGCAAACCCTGTCTTATGAGGAAAGGTTGCAGGATTTGGGATTGTTTAGTTTGCAAAAGAGAAGACTGAGAGGAGACTTAATAGCTGTCTACAAATATCTAAAGGGCTGTCACATTGAAGAAGGATCAACTTTATTCTCGTTTGCACAAGGAAAGACTAGAAGCAATGGGATGAAACTGAAAGGGAGGAGACACAGATTAGATATTAGAAAAAACTTTTTGACAGTTAGAGTGACCAATGAGTGGAACAAGCTGCCACAAGAAGTGGTGAGCTCTCCTTCAATGGAAGTCTTCAAACAGAGGCTGGACAGACATCTGACTGGGATGATTTAGCGAATCCTGCTTTGAGCAGGGGATTGGACCAGATGGCCCAGGAGGTCCCTTCCAACTCTACGATTCTATGATTCTATGATTCTATGTTACCCTTGGGAAAATAAAAAAATTGGGGACTTAAAGATCATGTTTGAGGAAAAAATATGATTTTTTTATTTTCTCGCCTGGGTGTTATAAGCTTCTGTGAAGCACTGGGGGGTTCAAAGTGCTCACCACACATCTAGATAAGTTCCTTAGGGGGTCTAGTTTCCAAAATGGTGTCATTTGTGGGGGTTTCCACTGTTTAGGCACATCAGGGGCTCTCCAAACGTGACATGGCGTCCGATCTGAATTCCAGCCAATTTTGCATTGAAAAAGTCAAACGGCGCTCCTTCCCTACTTAGCTCTGCCATGCGCCGAAACAGTGGTTTCCCCCCACATATCAGGTATCAGCGTACTCAGGACAAATTGAGCAATAACATTTGCAGTCAAATTTCTCCTGTTACCATTGGTAAAATAAAAAAAATTGGACCTGAAGTAATTTTTTTTGTGAAAAAAAGTTAAATGTTCATTTTTTATTAAACATTCAAAAAATTCCTGTGAAGCACTTGAAGGGTTAATAAACTTCTTCTTTGTATAACAAAATATTGAGATGAACTTTTGTTAATGACCAAATACTTATTTTCCAGCATAGTTTGCAAAATAAATCTTGCCAAATCAGACAAGGTGATTTTCTAGAACTGTTTTCTCATTTTGACTCTTATAGTTGTGGTCTACCTATGACATCAATTACAGGCCTCTCTCATTTTTTTAAGTGAGAGCACTTGCACAATTGGTGGCTGACTAAATACTTTTTTTTCCCCACTGTAAGTTAGACTATCTGCCAATCCCATTGATATCGATGTGTTTGCTGATTTTATTCTAACGAATATGAGGATTTTTACATCTTATTTGTGTTGGAATATATCTATATGTACTATTCAGGGCTTAGGGACATTCCAAACCTGCTATTCTAAAGGCCCTTTTACATTTAGCGAAGCACCAGCGATCCGACCAGTGATATGACCCGGTCAGGATCGCTGGTGCATCGCTAAATGATCGCTAGTGAGCTGCCACACAGGCAGATCTCACAGCGATGCAGCAGCGATACAGCGGACGATACTCACCTTTCACACACAGCGATCCAGACGTCCCCCCGCCCGCCTCCACGCGTCGCTCGTCTCACACAGCAGGAAGCCCAGCAGGAAGCTGACGACGAGAAATGGAGCCGGACATTCTCGCGCGATCAGCGATGGACAGAGGGGGAGCCGGTCGGAGGTAAGTATCACACATAGCGATATCGCTAGCAATATCGCTATAACGTCACAAAATCAGTGACGTTTTAGCGATATTGCTAGCGATATCGCTATGTGTAAAACCCCCTTAAGTTGTTCTAATTGTCAAAATGACCATATACATTACAATTCGTAACTGTTGTTGGGATTAGATTGACCATGCATACAAAACCCATTATAAACGGTAATGTGCAAAATAGAAATCTGAATAACCACAATCTTCTGGTCTTTCATTAAAGGCATCTTTCACAGCTCAAGAAGGATTAATGTACATCAATTGTGTGCAAACCATTTGTGAGTAGAACGAATTCCAATCTTATCCCTGAGGTTTGCGCTATTCCCATTGTGGTCTTATCAAGACTCTGATTGTCTAGAAGCACAAAAGCAAACAGTCCGTGAGGTAGGAAGCAATTTGCAGTTGAGATGTTTAAAAAAAATATTCTTCCCAATAATAGTGGCGCTGATAACACAGTAAGCTGAAAATGAATTTGTTATATGAGGCAAAAGCTGAGCTTTATGAATGAAGAGTGTCTCGGTTAAGACAACACTTCAGAGATTTCCATTCCCTCTGCAGTTGCAGGTGCTCGATTCTCAGTTAATTATTTTTCACAGCCAAAACAACAGTCTAAAACTTCCAAGCACACTGCGCTTCTAGTCCCCTACCCTCCTGGTATTACTAAATCATGCAGAGTACCTTTGGTTTACTCACCATCCCAGCTCTTGGTGCCAGACTTCTGCACATTGATGCTTTAGGTCCCAAGAAAGTCATTAAAAATCTTTTATTAGACCATTCAATGCTAAATTACAATGTTCACAAATAGACACAGATTATTGTTGTCAAGAAAGGAAGACACCAGTCATGCCAGGCTGTCACATTATGGAATAATTCACTTTGCTTTACAATAACTAGTTAAAAGATCAGGAGCATTAACATTTCTACTCTCAGCAAAACAACTGTATCACCATGGACTCCAATATATGGGTCCCATTCCTCTGTAATCTTGGTAATCTTCAATGAATAGTATGAAGGATTCTTCGCCCACACAATTTTTTCAGTTTTAGCTTGTAAAAAAACATAAAATATTTTAATCATTTTTAAAAGTATTTTCTATTGCATTTGTAACGTGTTTAATTATGCATTTTATAATCTATGAAAAAGTTGTGGGAAAATCACTTGGCTCAAAATATGTCGCACTAAAAAACCCTAAAAATTGAATGGTTAAAAAAATGTAAAAATTGTCAATGAAAACACATTGGAAAATGTTGCAAAAGCTGTCTGTGAATTCAAATTTATAGTACTGAAGCGTTTCAGGACCATGGACTATTCTTGCTGCTTTTGCCCAAAGATGATGATTCTTTATTTCCTTCTAATGGTCCATGTGGCAGTCTGTGCAAATCACTCCGAGCATGGACCACTAATGCACAGACTTTCCACGGGTCTATTGACAGGAGAATGACAGCTTCATGAATTTCTATGAGGCTGCCGCGCTAGGGTCTGGACACCTCCGGCCAGTCTGTGCTTTGGGGTCCGAGATCAGACTGAGATTCATGGACATATGCGTGAGCTCTTATGCAGTGGCATAATGTACACAGCTAACACAGACCATCATTGTAGATAAACTCTAACAGTTTCATGAAAAAAAGGTTTAAGTATTAAATCCTGCACCTGTAGAACTACTTGATATTTTTACAATTTCTTTAACATTTTTTGTTAATTGTTGAGAAATTCAGAATTATAATTATCAGGATTACAAGCATTGAGGTACAGCATGGAAACGTATGTGAACAATAACCTTGCATAGGCTAAATCCTGTTAGTATGATGAGTGTCAAATTTATTACTGTTTCACTTTTTTCCTTTCTTTTTTAATCATGATAAAAAAAATCAGTAATCTTAAGGGAAGTGATGTAAATCACAAACATATTGGCCCTGACTTATCAATGCAATTCGGCTAGACTTGTGACTTAAATTGATTTGAAAAGTTGCAATTCTTTTCATCTGCGCAAAATTTTGTGACTTTTGGTGTTTTTAAACCAGCTTATCCCAGCTCTGCACATTTTGGGTAGAGCTGGGACAAGGACAAGGGTGTAACAAGACAGCTCATCTAATTCATGGCGAGTTGTGCCATTCTCACAGGCGAAAATTTGTGTCAAGATGCTCTGAGGTACTCGTCACTTGTCAGACGCTGATTATTCATCAAGAGGCGTGTGTCTCTCAATGATTTAGGAATGCATGACTCCAACATGACCTTTCATCAAGATCAATGTCAAAATCACCGGTCTTGATGAATCAGAACCTTTATTTTAAAAGTGGCATGAGAAACAGAATATCAATAAGAACAAAAAAGTCAGTCAATTAATCTTTGACAGGTCATAAAATAAGACGTCACAAGATAATTACAAGTGAAATAGTATATGCAGAAATAAAATAAATAATAAAAAATTGTAACTACTTAAAGAATCAATTGATTCTGACTCAAACGCACCCCATCATCAAGACAAAATTGCCGGTCTTGATGAAATGGGGCTGAAGGGGATCACAGCTGTGGTCAGTAATTGAATGCATCAGTCACATATCTCTGTGACACAATGTAATCTCTGCAGCAGGAAGAAGACACTGGCGGGATACCGGGCAAAGAATTGGACCAAGTGCTGTCATCTTTCTACTACAAAATTATGTGTATTGTTACAAGCAGCCACACAATGCTAATGTCAGATAAAATGTAATTAAAATATATTAATCATTCTTAAATAATAATAACATTTTGATGGCTTTAAGGCTACTGGAGTAGTAATGCTGCCAGGAATTGTGTGTCTTTTCCATTAATGCCAATGGGATGCTCACTTCTTTGCTCCCTACTAGAGTTGAGCGACTTTGGTCGGATCGGGTTTCATAAAACAAAATTTGCTTCAGATGAAACTGGTCCGACTAGGGCAAAATAAAGTTGGCGTTTCATCCGAAACGCGACCCCAATGCAAGTCAATGGGGAATAAAAGTCGGCATTGAGTGGATGAATGTCATCCACTCAATGCTGACTTTTATTTCCCATTGACTTGCATTGGGGTCAGGTTTCGGACGAAACTCCGACTTTTTTTTGCCCTAGTCCAAATTTTGTTTCATGAAACCCGATCCAACCAAAGTCGCTCAACTCTACTCCCTACTATCTGTATAACAGCGCGTAAGCACATACCTGATACACACGAAGGAAAAGAGATTTGACTACGTATTAGTAGTTCTTTAAGTGCATGTTTGGACAGCCATACTGAATGTCCTGATAGGTCGTTCAGTGTGCATATGCTGTCATTGTCCTCAACAGCACAGTTCTTGTTTACACAGGATGATATACAGTACCTCTGAGAATGATGAATTTTTTTAAGCAAGCTAAAAGATCATTTCACCCAGTGAACAAGCATTGGGTTATCGGCAACGCGATTACACTGCACGATGATTGCAAAATGTGTGTTGCTTGCTACAGTGTAATTGCATCCTTGCATTCACTTCCTTCTCACTACCCCCAATTTACTAATCATTATTTTGTACTAAACAAATTTTGTGGGGGATTAACGAGGTAATACCTATGTAAGATATAATGCATAAGTCAACATTTGATCATTTTCAAAATAGCTTAGTGTAATAAAATCGAACCAATCACCGGCCACTTAGCATCTGTTGAAACAGGATTGAGGATGTATTGCATAGTCAAAGCTAAAGATTGCTACTAAGCTATTGGGGTTATAAAGATGACATCTTACTAAAGGTGTCATTCGGAGTTGTATAACATTAAATGCAGACATATTGTAGAGGCATCTAAATTGATAAATGCAATCTGTTTCTCTTCACACTTCAAAATACCAGGAAATAAACATAATTGCTTTCCATTAGTATGTTTTCTATATGTCTACAATTCCACCAACATTATATTTAGTAACCACCAACGTTTCAACCAATAAAATGATGTTCAGTTGGGAAAACAAAATTTAGGATTAAAAAATATCATGCTGTGGGGCACCAGATCCATAATGGACAACAGTGTCAAGCCAAGTCATAAAATTAAACTTTATGCAGCAGTGGGTTACTGACTATAATCAGAGAATGTTATTAAATGTGTGCTAACACTGTAAATAATGCATAAGTGCCCCCATGGATAAAATTAATATTTTTATATTCATCAATAAGTTATTATTATTATTATTATTATTATTATTATTATTATTCTGGTTGCGAAGACAAAGGAGGAGCTGTTAGAGGCCCCTTCTGATGTCCATTGTTGATAGATTCCCAGCTGTGACTCTGGAGCTTCTTATCTCTAAGCTATAAATAGATGTGAAAGCATCTGTCCATTTCTTGGTGTGATTAATCATTTCTGAACAGACATCTATGTACTAAGAAGCAAAACCTGTATTCTCTATCTAAAAATTATTCTCTGCAATATTTCATTTATAGCAGAAAAAATGACTGCTGATCATAAGAACTTACACATGAGAGGAGAAAAGCCCCCGCTGATCTTTAGAGCTTACATTCCACGGAAGAGACAGAGACGACCCCACTGATCATATGGCCCCACTGACCAGAATAGCTTACACTCTACAGCAAATAAAGAGAGAACCCCGCTGATCATAAGAGTCTACACTCTATAAGAGAGAGAGAGAACCTCATTGATCATAAGAGTTTACACTCTATAGGAGAAAGAGAGCACCCCACTGACCATGAGAGCTCAGAAGAGAAAAAGAAAAAACCCTACTGATCATAAAAGAACTCTACAGTAGAGAAAGAGAGAACCCCATTGACCATAGCAGCTTACACTCTACAGCAAAGAGAGAGACAACCCTGGTGACCATAAGGGGTTATACTCTATAGGGGAGATAAGACCCTGTTGACCATAAGAGCTTACCATCTACAGCAAAGAATTACCCAGTGACTCTGGAAATGGAAACTGACTGTTGTTCAAACTGTACTCCACCGGGAAAGACTGATCTGTGATTGCCCAGGTACTGACGACCACTGTACAAGGTATGATAATCTACACTACTAAGATTGTGCAGACAAACAGGCATATAATAGGGCTGGGAGATGGACCATAGCTATTACAACCACATATAGGAGGCCCAGGATGGGTCTGACAAAGGCAGGTATGTGTAAGCAATATAATAGTAAAGGTACATCACATCGCTCCTCAAAGCATGCACAATGGCAGCTAAACCATATTCACACAGTAGGCTTATAACGCAAATAGCCCACCATAGTGGTGAAATAGTATACAAGTACCTGATAAGGAGCAGAGCAACCTTGCCAGACAGTCCCACCTGCCCCGATGCGTGTTTCGGCATACCTTTATCAAGGGGCATAAGGTCCAAGTTGTGTACATGGTCTTAAAGTAGTCTATACCCCGGAAATCCTCATTGCAGCAGCGTGGCCCCCCGATGACGTCACGTCCGCCGGATCGCGCTCACGCGGGCAGCTGAGAGTCAGAGCCACGTGTGGCCCCACGTAACCTGGAAGCCAGCGCATTGCTGAGCTGCGAGCCGGCCAGCGCAATAGAAGCAGAGCGCAGGCTTGCTGCAGTGGAAACAGAACGCACCATAGTAAGTGCTGGCAAGAAGATGGGCAATCATTAAGAGGCACCATAAATGTACCATAAAGAACAGAGCCCAATACATAGCTGCACATAGTGCCAAGTATCAATATAGGCGGACCTATCTACAAAATATGAAGATATAGCTGCATTATAGTCAGCACCATAGGGCGCAAGCGCAGTACAATAGAAACGAGAACGCACTATAGCTAGTGCATACAGAAGAATGAAAAACACCATATATGCACCATACCCAAAACGACCCAATAGATAGCTGCATATGATACCACTACAAGCAGATCCATCTATAATGTATGTAAATATGGTCGTATTGTAACGGCACCATAAGTCAAGCTAATGACAATATGCGCTCCCAACAAAATATCGTCCTATCAACTCATGTAATATTAGCAGAAAGAAATATATCATCGCATAGCATGAATACTGTCTCCTGTCATCCAGGGCCCCCCCAGGCATATGTAAAAATAGATACATAGAAATCCCCAACAAACATAAATAGTACTAAATAGATATACATATGAAGAATTACTTATCACACCACAAAAGGTCAAAGCAATATAATACAACAATAAAGTCCAATTTAGCTTAATAAACCATATATGGATGCAAATCAGTAAGTATGTATATCAAAAGCGTGTCAATAGTACTCAAGAATCATATTATACCATGATAACACAGAGAGGTTACAATACATGTATAACAATGTATATCACAAAACACGCATACATACATGCATGCATGTCCGAACCACAGACATTGGGTAGCATAGTAGAGACTATAAATAAATACAAGCATATATAACCCTGAGGGGACAGCGAACGATGACAAAAGCAACAGACCCAGCGGCGATTGCAGAATAGGCCAAAGAATTGGTGCACGTCCATGAAGATATCGGGGTACAAATAGCCGTGATCAGTAGAATAGATATCTATAAAACAAACAAACAAATAACAATTAAAACCAAATAAAAGTCCTGGTTGCGGAAAAACAGCAGAACACAGTGGGCCGATAACTAGAGAAATGGCGAGAAGCTGAGGTTTTCATTCAATCCCAGTGGCTGAACAGTATTAAGGGTTCAAATCCATCTACTTTCCAATTGACCAAGGCGTTTGGATAGATTACCACCCCTGATATTGATGTCCAAAACATCAATACCCCGAACTCTTAGAAGAGTACTATTACATTGGTGGAACAACTTAAAGTGTTTGGGGATAGTTTTCAGGGTGGTTGTCTCGTCGTGTCCGTTGGCCGCCTGAATGCCCAGGACATGTTCTCTAATACGGACTTTCAATTGTCTGGTGGTCATCCGAACATAGATTAGCCCACAAGGGCAGGTGGCAAAATAGATGACATACAAAATATATAGGCCTCTGTTCCTTATATTTAAAGACTCTATAGAAACAGGGGTCTGTTCCTTTTGATTGGCGGCAAGCAAATGTGGTACCAATATTCAAAAAGGGGTGTAAAAGGGAACCTGGAAACTATAGGCCGGTAAGCTTAACATCTGTTGTGGGTAAAATTTTTGAAGGGATTCTAAGGGATACCATTATGGAATATCTCAATGTTAATAAATGTTTAACTCCATATCAACATGGATTTATGAAGGATCGCTCCTGTCAAACTAACCTGATCAGTTTCTATGAGGATGTAAGCTCTCAAATGGACCAAGGAGAATCATTGTATGTCATTTATCTCGACTTCTCTAAAACATTTGACACTGTCCCACATAAAAGATTGGTAAGTAAGATGAGAAAGCTTGGGCTAGGGGAAAATGTGTGTAGATGGGTAGGTAGCTGACTTAGTGATAGAAAACAAAGAGTGGTTATTAATGGTGCAGACTCAGATTGGGCCAGGGTTACTAGTGGGGTACCACAGGGTTCTGTATTGGGCCCCCTACTATTTAATATAATTATTAATGATCTAGTGGATGGCTTACACAGTAAAATATCAGTATTTGCAGATGATACAAAACTATGTAAGGTAGTTAACACAAAGGAGGACAGTTTGCAACTACAGACAGATTTGAGTAAATTGGAGAATTGGGCTGAAAAATGGCAAATGAGGTTTAACACAGATAAGTGTAAGGTTATGCATATGGGAAGGAGAAACAGATGCTACAATTACTTACTAAATGGGAAACTGCTGGGGAAATCAGACATGGAAAAAGACTTAGGCATCTTAGTCAATAAGAAGCTAAATTGGAGTGCCCAGTGTCAGGCAGCTGCCACCAAAGCAAATAGGGTCATGGGATGCATTAGAAGAGGTCTGGAGACACGAGATGAAAACATAATTCTCCCTCTGTACAAGTCACTCGTCAGACCACACTTGGAGTATTGTGTGCAATTTTGGATGCCGGTGCTCAAGAAAGACATTACTGAACTTGAAAGGGTTCAAAGACGGGCTACTAAAATGATAAATGGAGTTGGTTCACTACAATACCCAGAAAGGTTATCAAAATTAGGTCTATTTACTCTAGAAAAAAGAAGACTTAGGGGAGACCTAATATATATGTACAAGTATATCAGAGGGCAATACAGAGATCTCTCCAATGAACTGTTTGTACCAAGGACTGTGACAAGAACAAGGGGGCATTCTCTTTGTTTGGAGGAAAGACAATTTCTGCACCAGCATAGAAGAGGGTTCTTCACGGTAAGAGCAGTGAGGCTCTGGAATTCTCTTCCTGAGGAAGTGGTGATGGCCTACTCACTGAATGAATTTAAGAAAGGAATGGATGCTTTTCTTGTGAGTAACAGTATAGAAGGTTACGAATAACATATTATAGGTAGATGGTAGACCCAGCTTAGGGGAAGGAATTTTTTTCCCTATGGAGAAAATTGGCTTCTACTCTGTGGGTTTTTTGCCTCCCCCAGGATCAACAATGCAGAACAGCTGCACTAAAAATAGGCTGAACTAGATGGACATAAGGTCTTCCTTCAGCCTTCAAAACTATGTTACTATGTTACCTTGTGGTACATGTAATCCGTTTTTTGATTTTATAATTCCTTGTACCACCGGAATTGAAAAAATCATTACACCTATCCGCGTTGGGGCATGCAACACAACGGCCACAAGGAGTATAACCACCCCCAAACGGAACCGTATTCAAAAACGTCTGTGGTTGCAGGCATGCGTGGCGACTCTTGGAAAGGAGATCACGCAGGTTCCTAGCACGTCTGAACGTAATTAATGGGCGTTTGGGTAGGAATTTCCCAATTATGGGGTCTACCTGTAAAATGGGCCACGCCTTTGTTAACGCAGATCTGACATGATCCGAGTATGGATGAAATGTATTAATGAATCTACATTGATTCACAATATCAGGCTCCCTAGCCTGTTTTCTATATAACAAATGATTACATGTAGAGTGCTTCGCCCTATGGTAGGCCTTCTTAACACTCCGCCTACTATACCCACGCTCCAAAAAACGGAGTTTCAGTTCCTCCGCCCGTCTCTCAAAGTCCACATCAGAGGAACATAAACATTGCAAGTGGAGGAACTTCCTCACCGGTATAGAGGCAATCATATGGCACGGATGGCACGAGGAAGCGTGTAACAGTGTGTTGGTTGAAGTAGGCTTTCGGAAAATATCCATATTCACATTGCCACTACTATCTTTGAAAACTGAGACATCCAGAAAATTAATTCTAGTTTTGTCCCTTTCACAGGTCAAAGTGATGTTCAAATCACTGTTGTTGAGGCACTCAATGAATTGAGCAAGGTCGATGGCCGTGCCCTGCCAGACGAACAGGATGTCATCGATATACCGCGTCCAAAAGGGGACGCGGTTTATTGACAGCACCCGGCCCGAAAGGAAGAGGTCCCTCTCCCACAGCCTCAGGAACAGATTAGCATAGGCCGGCACGAAGGCCACGCCCATGGCTGTCCCCTGGAGCTGCAGGAAGAAGGACCCCTTAAACACAAAAAAATTGTGTGTGAGGGTGAACTCCAGTAGTTCCAGCAGGAGTCCCCTCAAACCAATAGATAGATTTGAGGTTTGCAGAAAAAATTGAACTGCAGCAATGCCATCTTTATGTTTGATGTTTGTATACAGGGACTCCACATCTGCCGAAACTAGCAGAGATTCACCCTCAAGGCATAGGCCATCGACCTTGCACAAAAGTTCCCCCGTATCTTTCAAATATGAAGGAAGAGCCGTAACAAGGGCTGAAGGTGGAAGTCAATCCAACGAATGACGTGCTCCAAAAAGTTACCCCTCCCTGACACAATAGGACAACCAGGTGGCGCCCTCAGATCCTTATGGATTTTTGATAGTAAATAGAAAGTGGCCACAGTAGGCTCACCAACTAGTAGTGCCGAAGCCAGCTCCTTGGTGATAATGTCGTCCTGTGTGGCCCTTTTTATGATGTTTTCCAATTGATTAGAGTAAGCACTCAAGGGATTATACATCAATTTTTTGTAGCGTACGTTATTGTTCAGCTGATGATAAGCTTCCTTTTCATATAGCTTAGTGGGCCACAGGACAACATTACCACCCTTATCGGCCTGCTTCAGCACCACATCAGGAAGACATTGAAAATGCCCCAATCTAGCACGTTCTTCCCTAGTCAGGTTGTCATCCTTTGAAAATCTAGGGATCTGAGTAAGTTCCTCGGTCAACATTTGTACATGTAGCCAGGGGGGAACTTCGTGGATCGTGGACGTATGGAGGGAGGGATCTTACCTCCCTCATGGTCATGCTCCACCGCCAACTCCTCCAAGGCTCTCAGGGCCTTTTGTTCCTCTTCTGTGGGGAAAAGCATATTATTATCATCATTGAAAAAATGCCTCTTCAACAATAATGACCTGGAAAAAGATTTAGATCCTTAACCGTGGCAAAAGTGTCGAACTCCGATGTTGGTTAAAAAGAAAAGCCCCTACCCAAAAGTGATATAGCAGAAGGGGATAGTACATAATGACTTAAATTAATTACCCTATTATCCCTTTTATCCAGGCCAGATTGATGAACATGTTGTCTCCTATAGGGATGATAGGAATGGTCCCGTAAACATAGAGTACTCGAGGAAGCCGACACATCCGACTGCCTGCTCACTGATGTAAGTGAGGTATTGGATGATGTGCGAGGTAGATTCAAGTGGATTTTCCTCCACAGATAGACTTTATTATTCTGAAAGTCCTTTAGATCCCTATTATACTTGTAGAGTTGGTTCTCCTGAATTTTCTTCACCAAACTATCAATGGATTTCTCTACGTCATTATCAAATTGTTGTAATTTCTCTTTAGAGCAGTCGGTTCTCAGACTTGCTTATGTGTCATCAATGAGTTTGTCAAACTCACTAATATTAGAATTATTCAAAATTACCAAAAGCTGCGTAAGGGTAAAAGAGCAGCTATTGCAAGCCTCCTCCCATTTCTTAATAAACAAATCATCATCTACCGGGAAGGTGGGAGTCACACGGACCCTCAAGCCCCTGGGAATCATTTTGTTAAGGATGTATTTCTCCAAAAATATTTTATTCCATCATAACTTGGAATGTTTGATTACTGAATTTTTAACAACCATCAGCTTATCGTTACACTCAGAGATACCAGCACACTGTGCACCAGCCCCACCAGCACCGAAGGTCTGATCCAATTGGTTGAGCCATACTTTCTCTTTGGCTCTGTAGTCCATTTCATCAGAAAGAGAACCTGTGCATAACACAGCAAAATATATATATATAAGATAAATCTGATGAACATAATTGGAGGGAAGATTAAACTAAGTTCTATAGGATAGAAACAAAATCCCACACAACCTCCATGAATAAGGACAATAAATGACCAACTGTAAGACTATAATCACAGGCAAAAGGAGAATCCAGTCAAAAGGTCACATCGCAGAATAAGAAAAATTTTATTGATATAAGTAAAAAAATGTACAGACAAACAGGCATACAATAGGGCTGGGAGATGTAACATAGCTATTACAACCACATATAGGAGGCCCAGGATGGGTCTCACAAAGGCAGGTATGTGTAAACAATATAATAGTAAAGGTACATCACATCGCTCCTCAATGCATGCACAATGGCAGTTAAACCATATTTATACAGTAGGCTCATAACGCATATAGCGCACCATAGTGGTGAAATAGTATACAAGTACCTGATAAGGAGCAGAGCAACCTTGCCGGACAGTCCCACCCGCCCCGACGTGCGTTTTGGCGTACCTTTATCAAGGGGAATAAGGTCCAAGTTGTGTACATGGTCTACATCTTAGTCTACACTACTGTAGATCTAATAGCCAAAAGGCATTTTGGGAGGTCTGCACAACCAGGCAAATAAATAAACATTAGCATGCGCTCTGAAGCTTTTGCTGTGTGGGAAATGGTTACGGGAATGTTTTTTGAATCTCAAAATGTTAAGTTTTGCGTGAAATTCAACTTGAAGTCGATCCTTCGCGGATCATTTCATCATCGGTACTAAATAGAGCTGCGACATAGTTGAAGGCACCCTTGCGTAGCAAGAAGCAAAAACAGATTTCGCCCCTCCGTTCTGATTGATAATTTCTTCTTTTTCATATAAAATGCAATAAAAATGCAATAAAAATCACTATCAAACCCTCTTCACGAAAAAGTCTTGCATACACTAAATTAATAATTGAATTATTGTAGCCATTATCATTGTTTTTTTCTTTATCCCTTAATGTGATAGTTCCGATTTGTATGTGAATAGTACTGTGCTTTACTTCTTGTGGAAAATAAATCATGAAAGAAAATAATCCTGTAGTCTCCATGCTATTTGTATCATAATAAGTGACCTCTGCTGCAATGGTCCATTGATTGGTAGGTCAGATGGGAGGCCATGCTTTTGTTTTGTACATTCCTGGAGTGACATAACAGATGTTTGTCTCAGTAAGGAATATAAATCTCTCCCAAAGGTCAGATTATAATGTATTTTTATTTGGACATCTAGCTCCTGCATGTTGTCCACACTGAAAAACTACTAAGGTATGTATGTCTAAGAAAATGTCATCCATCTACATCCAGGAAATATACCTGAAAATTGACAATGACTTTTCTTGCCCATTTCTTGTTAAAAATCTATCTGTTTTTGTTAGCTAGATAAAGTTAGTTTTACAGTGTAATGAACTCAATTCCAGTAGGACCACCACGGTTTTCAAATCTCACTTACACCGAGGTGCCCTTAATCATTTTGGCTATTGTTCTGTATAAACTAATGCCTCTAGAGTTCTTTTATGGTTTCTCTAATGATGAAATAAAAATCTTATCATGGTTATAGGGCATAAATCAAGTACCTGGAGCTAATGTGACAAAATGTTAAAGCATTACATATTCCATGGTTTGTTTTTTTTATACTGAATTCTAAAAGACATTTATACCACTCAAATTATATAAATGGGCAGAAATACATTACATAATGTTGACCATTTCAGCTTATCACATTCATTAAGTAATTTTTTTTAGAAGAATTTAAATATATTAACACCCTTCCAGTTTGTACAATAGGATAAGTGGCACGTGGCGTTAGTGAACTAGGATTATGTGTAGGGTGACAGTTATAGTGTAATTCTGGTGGTAAGTCTTGTAGTGAGTTCTAATAACTAGAAAGGAGCAAATATTTCAATATTTAGTTTAGCTCACAATTGCCAAATTTGCAACATTCGCTGATTTAATCGCCGAATATAGCTGAAATTGTCCCCGCTGGTCAAAGAGCCATGGTTCCCACAGTCACTGGTGTCAGCTGATGAAACTACATGCTGCTGCTAATAATAGTGAGAGCAGGAGCGGTGGATGGGAGTATTTATCAGCCGCTCCTGTGCTGTAAATAAATAATTAAAAATAAAACCTGTGTGCATTTCTCTGTACTTTTGATAACCAGCCTGGCAAAACTCATATCTGGGGGCTGCAATCCTCAGCTGTCAGATTCAGCAAGGCTGGTAATCAAGAATAGAGGGGTCCCCACGCTGTATGTTTTAATTATTTAAATAAATAATTTAAAAAACAGCATGAGAGCCCATTTTTTGACAACTAGCTTTGCTAAAGCTGGCAGCTGGGGGCTGGTATTCTCAGGCTTGTAAAGGGCCATGGATATTGGCCCCCTAGCCTAAAAATAGCAACCCGCGGCCACCCAGAAAAGGAACATTTATTAGATGCACCAGTTCTGGCAGTTTGCCTGGCTCTTCCAACTTGCCCTGTAGCAGCGGCAAGTGGGATTCATATTTGTGGGATTTATGTCACCTTTGTATTTTCAGATGGCATCAATCCCACGGCTTAGTAATGTAGAGTTGTTTATAAGACACCTATTCATTATAATTCCTATAGTTACATGGTAAATAAAGACACAGCCAGAATAAAGTCCTTTATTAGAAATAAGACAACACAGATTTCCATTTTATTTAAAAATAACAAAGTTATACTCACCTAATGCCTTATTCCACCGAAGCCCTCGTTCTCCTATAATAAAACGAAAATAAAAAAAAACAACAATATCCCTCACCTGTTGGTTCTTCTGACCCATACCGTAATCTATGTCTGGGAGATTAATAGTTTTCAACCTGGACGGTGCCATGATGTGACCACCCAGGCTGAGAACCACTGGTGAATAAGCTGCTGCGAGCTTAGCCTCAGTAACTAGTGGTGACATCATCCAGTCTCTGAGGCTACATTCCTAGCAGGGCTGAACTGCTGTGACCTCAGCACTGTGGGAAAAAGTCAGTGAGGAGGTCACCGCAGTTCAAGCTCAGTGACTTCACAGCGGATCACTGTGAGAATTTCTCACCGTGATTTCTTATTGATGCCTTTCCATTACTAAACTCAGCGGTTGATGTCACCTGACAATACAAAGGTGACATCAACCCCCCCAACCCCCCAGAACTATCACCTCGCTTGCCAACGCTAAAGGGCAAGTGGGAAGAGCAAGGCTAAGTGCCAAAAATTGGCGCATCTTAGAAATGTGCCTTTTCTTGGGTGGCTGAGAACTGATGTTTTTAGCCTGGGGGGCAGTATCCATGGCCCCTCCCTAGGCTATTAATATCAGCCCACAGCTATCTGCATAGTTTTTGCTGGTTATTAATTATGGGGGGACCCTACATCTTTTTTTTAGGGTCCCCATTTTAATGGCCAGCAAAGGCTAAGTATACAGCTGTGAGCTGATATTAATAGCCTGGGAAGCTCCATGGGCATTACACCCTTCCCAGGCAATAAACATCGGCCCCCAGCCATTGGCTTTCCCTCTGCTAGTTACAAAAATTACGCGGGAGCCCAAGCCATTTTTTTCCAAAAAATAATCTTTTAATAATTAAATACTCGTACAGTAAGCTGCACACACACTGTACTAATAGTATTTGTCACAGACAGCTATACATCTATGTGTATTTACTGTGTGCAATCCATCTCTTCTATTCTGTCAGCTCCTACAGTGATTTTACACTACACAGCTGCAGAATTGCCGGATTTTCTTCTATCCATATATGTAATATATATATATACACTCACTGGCCACTTTATTAGGTACACCTGTCCAACTGTGTGTTAAGACTTAATTTCTAATCAGCCAATCACATGGCGGCAACTCAGTGCATTTAGGCATGTAGACATGGTCAAGACAATCTCCTGCAGTTCAAACCGAGCATCAGTATGGGGAAGAAAGGTGATTTGAGTGCCTTTGAACGTGGCATGATTGTTGGTGCCAGAAGGG